>NC_141698.1:587748594-588348594 GCF_964263255.1 Lissotriton vulgaris
TAGTGGTAAAGGCACTTCCACGGACAGGGAAGGCATCCTAATGTCTTTGATGTATGTTTGTGCCTCTTCTGTTGTCATGCGGGAGTTAGAGATGTATACCTGTTGGAAATAGCCCACCAATGCCTCTACTATATGTTCTGGGGTGGACACCACTTCACCTGTGTGAGTACGGAGTTGTGCTATCGTGTTTTGTGCGTGTCACAAGAAGCTGGAAGCACGACGCAACAAGATCGAAGCGTGTCGCCGTCGCTGCTGCTGCCATCGCACTTCTGAACAAGGGTGTCACCGCTGGAGTTGCTGCACTGTTTCTCAAACACAGACCCAAGGGACATATTAAAATTACCACACAAAACTAGCGATACTGGCCATGATGAAAGTTCTAATTCAAGATCCTCAAATATTTGAGGGTCATTTTGGTTCGAGCCATAGACTGAACAAATGGTTATACCTGAAGTCAGTTCTATAATAGCCCACCTCCCCAATTTATCTACTGCTTTACGTATAGGTGTACTAGGGATACTTTTGCTAGAATATCTACGCCCCGAATATTTGATATTTTTGTTGTACACGCAATGATGTTATATCCTCTGACCTTTAAAAGATATATCTTATCTTATTATTGCAAATGTGTCTCTTGAGCACAGACTATATCAGAAGAATTATGTTTAATTATCTCATCTAGACGAGCCCTCTTGTTCTCATCATTTAGGCCCACCACATTCCACAAGCATATTGTAATCTTCCCCATTACAGTTTGCTAATTAATTTTGAAGAACCTAGTAACCTGCAAACTTTCAAAATGTCTTGTACCTCTAGTTTATCATTTACCAATAGTGCCATTTTAATTATATTGATTGCTATGTCAGTATTATTATTGGAGTTGTTATTTTTTATTTTATCCCCCAGCCCCCCCTGCGCCCACCACCATTCCCCCACCCACCCCATCGACACCCACCCCCCCAACACCCAACGTGAGGCGTACAGACTCCAATAGAGTCTGTTAATGATGAGCATGCAACATCTAACCAGAGCTCAATTATTACATATATACATACATACATAGCATTAATGCTGAACTCCAAAAAAAAGAGATCACTATACTGTTATCCTCAAAAAGTAGTCATGAACGAAAACAGTTATTAAGCAGTTGCCAGGCAGACCTAACTTAACTCAGCCCATCGAGGTACTCTTTGGCCTAAATTTCGGAAAGAAAGAATTTAGTTTGCCCTCCCTAAATCACTTTGAGCCAAGCATTGTTGTTAAGATAAGCCTGTGCCTTCTTATCTTGAAACGGCTTAATTAATTGGCGCAGCCCAGAAATCTGGGTGCACAAAATAAGAAATATCCTTACTGGTTCCTTAAGACTCGGGTCTAGCCTTTTCCAAAACCGCCTGGCGGAGCAAAAAAATTGTCAAAAATTATAAAAATAGCACGGGGATAAGCCCCGAGTTTCGCTGGTTGTTTTAGAGTGAAGGGCATGTGGTGAGCACATTGAACTTCTAAGGCCCAATCCCACCCAGAAAGTTCTGGCATAGAGTCACAAAAGAGGTCCACCACCAATTCTGAGATTGTTTCTACACTGGCGGTTTTCAAACTCTTCCAGCTTCCACCTAACATCCGCCAGCTCCGCTTCGTAAGAGTCTGTCCATTCCTGGTTCACCGCGATCTCTGTTTCATCAGAAACAATCTGTGAGTCTAGATCAGTCAATCTTTCTCCAAAAGTGCTGCAGGTCCTAGTTAATTTACGCACAACTCCTTGAACTTTACGTAGGGATGCTTGAGCTTTATGCCCATCCTGGCATGTTTCCTTGCGATCCACAGCGATAGCCTGGAGAATAGTATCCAAAGTTGGGGTTGGGGCAGTTGGCGGTACTGGACGATCAAATTGCTGTTCAGAATTTGACGCGGAAAAGGGATTAATCAATTGGTTAGTCGGAGTATAGGCCCAGGCCAGGTCTTTTGAACCCTGACAATTCCTTTTCTTTTTCAAGGCGGTTCGTAGTCTTGGCCCAGAGTCTTTAGTTCTTTCCTCACTCCCACTGTCATCAGTTGTATAGCAAGCAGTATCAGCCGACCACTCGCCTTCATCCGAAAGGGAAAAAAATAACTAGGATCCAGCTCGTTATCTGGGTCAGCGTTATTTTCTTTATTCACTTTGGAGTGATCTAAATTTAACAGCCTATTAGGATCGTCCATTAGTATCTGCTAAGTTTGGGATGGATGAGATAGATTAGATGAATTACCCTGCTGAATTGACTGAGCCGCCCCCCGGATTTAGCCCCAGTATTAATGTCAATGTCTGTGCATATTGTCTCATTAGGCTTGCCGGCATCAGTGTCTGTTAGCAAGGGAACTAGCGATGAAATCATACCTTTGTTGCCGAGAAAGTCAGCCCCGTGTTGGCCCCTCACACTCCGACCGGGTGTTGGTACCAAACTGCTGCCTTCATCGGCCGCCGCCGGTGTAGTAGGTGCAGTTACAGATGCTTACAACTCCTACAGAAACAGTATTTACAGCACTCCCCGTATCATTGGGGACTCGAACCTCGCTCTTCCCTTCCTGGCACGGAAGCACTCTCGTCAGGGGTTTCCGCAGCAAGTCGGCAACTGTAGGACCGGCCGTAACCCGTTTCTGTGTGGCAGCATTTCCTTATTTTGGCGTCCCGGAGCCCGGAGCTGCACCCTGCACTTCCTCTGCTCCTCCACACCTCTTATTGCCTGGCTCTGCATTCTCTCGTTGTGCCATCCTCGCTGCCCTTGCCTTGACCGCAGCCGTTGCTGCTTCAACCTTGGGCGCCATGAGAGCGCCTGAGTCAGCGTGCATACAAGTACCGGACACAGGATAGGCTCCGGTTCCGGATAGCCCTTCCACAGTTAACATCAAATTGCAAATCCAATCATGGTACCTAGTGTCAATAATTGATTTCTGACTGGTTTCTCTTCTTCAAAACCGTTTTCCATAATCATTGCTACATTTGACAGTGCTCTTAGTTCTGCATAGCTAGATCAGATCCTTAAAGAGCTCCTTAAAGAGCTTCGGCCAGTGTGCACTTGGGTCTCACACAACCGCCATCTTGTCTCCCCGGCACCAGGGTCTGTGTTTGGGAAACAACCTCAAGTTAGATACTTAGGCCGGAAACCAAGGGTATATAGAGTTATTAGTCAACTTAGGGATAGCTATGATCTGATTGATGTTTGAGATGTTAAAAATCAACCTGATCCTGGGTATACATACTTCTCGTACCCTCACAATAAATATATCAGAATAGACTATATATTAGTGACAAGGGATCTAGTTGATCAAGCAGAAGTTACAAAATACCCTAAAATAATTTCGGACCATAACTCCTTAATTCTGACAATACATTTAAGTAACTTTATCAGACGTCGCTCAAACTGGACCTTTCATAGGAAGCTTTTGGTAAATAGAGACTATATAAAATGTATAAAAAACTGGGCTCAAAGCTATTTCGATATTAAGCATGGGCGAATTTTGCGAATTTGCAATCCGCGAATTTGCGGATTTGCAAATTCGCAATCCGCAAAATTAGCGAATTTGCGCGAATTTGCGGCTTTTTTTATTTTTGCGTGTTCACGGGAGTTCGCGAGGCGCTTTGCAATTTCGCGTTTTTTTTTTTGCCTAGTTAATCACTGCCACCCTCTTGTTTTTTATGCCCATCTGCCCTCTGTACCACTCGTTTCTGTGCCCTTCTGCCCTCTGCCCCACTCACTGTCCCACTTTTGTGCCCTTCTGCCCTCAGCTCCACTTAGAATGGCGCCGGCAAGCTGCCAGCGCCATTCTAAAATAGCTAGAAATAGCTTCAACAGGAAGCACTAATAGATAAAGTAAAGCAGGTGCTCCAGTTGAAGGTCAAATTAAGTTACACAATCATTAATCACCCCAAGTTTGAGGTGATTATTGATTGTGTAACTGAATTTGAGCAGCACCTGCTTTACTTTATCTATTAGAGCTTCCTGTTGAAGCTGACTTTTGTAACTATTTTAGAATGGCTCTGGCAGCTTGCCGGCGCCATTCTAAAAGAGTTACAAAAGTCAGCTTGAACTTTTGAATCAATCCGTTCCACTCGCGGATTTTGCGGGAAATTCGCGAATCTCGCAGATTGCGAATTTACCGAAAATCCGCGAAATCCCCGAGCAGAACGGATTTTCCGCCCATGCTTATTCGATATGAACCGCTGTAGTGCTTCTAGGGGGTGGTTTGGGACTGTTTTAAGGCCGCCCTCAGCGGGGATATAATTAGTTATGTGGCAAGAACAAAAAAAAAGCTTGATAGGGAAAATTATCTGTTGATGCAAGATCTGACCAGAGCTGAAGAGGAACACATATCGTTAATAGCCCGGGGAGAGGATGGAGGGCATACTATGCGCCGCATAGTGGTTTTAAAAACAGAATTAAACAGCTGGCTGACTCAGAAAGCAGCATAGACTTTTTAATCACACCAAAGCAATATCTATGAAAACGGAGAGAGGGTGGGTAAACAACTGGCCTTGCGTACTCAGCAGAAGATCTCATATAATATGATAACCTCTATTAAATCAGATGGTCAGCAATACATGAATCCTGGGGAAATTGCTGAAATATTTCAACAATACTATCAAAAGCCATATTGAAGCGATGTCTTAGCTGAATCTGATGAAATTACAAAATTTTTAAGGGAATTCACAGCAGATACTGGATGGAGTGAGGTTTTAGATACTATAACTAAAGAGGACCACGAAAAGGAGATTAGTACTACAGAGCTCCAGTTAGCACTCCCTGGCTTGGCCTCTGGGAAAGCTGCTGGCCCCAATAAAATCCCTCTAGAACTTTACAAAATACTAGGAGTACAAATAATAGCTTCTTTTATTGGATCTGTTTGTTGGTACACAGTTGAGTGTCAACCTTCAAGAATCTTGGAAGGAGACGAATATAATCATCTTTCCCAAAAAAGGTAAGCCTGTCGAGAATCCATCATCACATCGACCTATTTCCTTGATTAACTCCGACTCCAAACTTTATGCAAAGATCCTGGCTAATCTGCTCGGGAGGATCATTGAACATCTGGTATCCCCCTGGCAACATGGTTTTGTCCCTGGCAAGGGTACAACGGATCATACCTGTAGAGTAATCTCACTGTTTGATATCATGTCCAGGACAGGGGCCCAGATGTTAATGATCTTCCTCGATGCCGAGAAAGCTTTTGATCGGGTGTCTTGGGAGTTTTTATAGGGGTGCTTGAATTAAACAACTTTGGACCTGGGCTTATTAAATCAATTAAAGCCATGTACCAACAACCAAAAGCTAGTCTTCAACGAATGGATGTAGAATCTCCTGCTATTATTATATCGAGAGGAACGAGACAGGGATGTCCCTGCTCCCCGATACTGTTTCCGCTGTATATTAATCCTCTGATTATTAGACTACTACAGACCCAGAAAATAGAACCGGTAATTGTTGGGGGTATGAGACCAAAATAATAGCTTATGCTGATGATGTGGCAGTATTAACACCTAATCCAGCTGAGGCTATTGTGGAAATAGAAATAATCACCCAGCTATTTGATCAGTACTCCGGATACTCCCTTAACAAAGATAAGACCGTTATTTTATGCCCTGACAATATTGATTATGAGGATCCCCGGAAAACTAAAAAGGCCACGTACCTTGGTATATGCTTAAGCCCAAAGATTGAAAATATTAACAACTTGCATTATGAAATGAATTAAGAATATCAGGAAATATCTTGCAAGAGTTAATAGCCTACATCTGTCAATTACTGGCAGGGGTAATTTTTTTTAAATGAATGTACTCCCTAAGGTCTTATACTTGTTTCGAGCTATCCCCTTAATTCTAGAAGATTATATTATAAAAATTCTTGAGTCACAAATGTCTAAATTCGTCTGGCAATATGGAAGATTAGGAGGTCCCTGACATATTTATCCTTGCTGTAAAATAGGGGTGGCTTAGCAATTCCCAATATAATGTTATATCACTGGGCCACTCTTCTTCATCAAATGGTACCTCTTTTTGATACCCGGGCCGCAAATGAAAACACACAGGTTATGGAAAGACCTACTGTATGCAAATTATCGATTAGAAAGAAAGCTTGAGGGCTTTTACTGAGACAATTAGAACCAAGTTATTATAAAAAAGTTAGGTTCAAGGTAATCACTAGTGCCTGGAAAGTCTGGAGAGATGCCTTCAGATTTATAGCAATACCGAAATTCAATAGGTATACCCATCTTTGGCATTCTTCTCTTCTACCCCTACAGGCTAACGATGATTTCGCCAAAAAATGGGAAAGTGATGGGGGTAAGAACGATTTGGGATTTCCTGGGAGGTGAAGTGAATAATATGTTTCTGTTTTCACAGAGAACTTTTGGGATCTCTAATAATTACTATTTTAAATTTATTCAGGTCAATACTATTTTAAGCTCAAAGATTACTATGATCTCACTGGAAAAGATCCCATTCTTAGATATCATATTAAAGAACTCAAATAGAATTGGAACAATATATGACCTACTTCTTGAAAAACTTCCAGATGATCTGGAGCATACAGAATCATCTTGGTCTTGTAAATTTGCTAATCCCAATATTCATATTGGCATGAGTTTATTTTTAACATCAGGATTACTCCTATCTTCTAACCTAAAAGCCCAACTTTACAAGACTATTTTTAGTTTATATTTCACCCCTGCCAAGCTGTTTGAATGGGGAAAAAGAATAGACGACTCTTGCCCGATATGTGGGTCAGGACGGGCTACTCTCCCACATATGTTCTACGATTGTGCTAAATTAACATCACTTAAAGAGATGCTGACAGGGTTTTGGGAGGAGGTTTTTGGACACAGTATCGCGGAATCATCTACACTTTTCATTCTTGGATATGACAGCACTCTGGGGATAAACGTGGAGGAGAAATCATATCTCTTTGTGGGAACAGCAGTATATAGAATTTTACTGGCAGCACACTGGAGGGATGCTGAGCCTCCAACTTTTCAGATGTGGTTAGCTAGATTTTTGGGATTGTATAATCAAGAAAAAGCCATCTACTCCGCTAGAGGGAGACACTCTAGATTGCGTCGTAATAAGATCTGGTCACCGATTGTGGCTTGGACAAGGCGTGTAAGAAGATAGTGGGAAAGTCATACTTGTAATAATATAGTTACCCATGATTCTTAATGTTGTTCAAAGGACTTGTACCTCTCTTCATTAACCATGTATGTATTTCTATATTTATATATCTATTTATTGATATGTATTACTATTTTTCTATATGTATGGAGTTGAAAGAAAAAAAAAGAAAAAAAAAAGGAGTTGCCGCACTGTACCACATCGAGAGAAGCGTGCCGCAACGAAGAGGAAGTGTGTCGCCGTCGCACTTCTGAACAAGGGTGTCACCGATGGAGTTGTCACACTGCACCGCATTGAGAGAAGAGTCTTGCAAGGAAGTAGAAGCATGTCGCCGTCGCTGGGCCTGCCGTTGCACTTCTGAGCAAGGGTGTCGCTGCTGGAACTGTCGTATCACACCGCTTCGAGGAAAGCGCCTCGCATCCCAGAGAAACGCGCCGCCGTCAGAGCTGCTGCCGTCACATTTCTGAACAAGGATGTTGCCGCTGTAGTTGTCGCATTGTGGGGAAGCTTCATGCATCGTGGGAGAAGAGTGTCGCAGTTGGAGCTGTTGCCAGTGCACTTCTGAACAAGGGTGTCACCGCTGCAGTCCATGCATCAAACCGAGAACTATTCGCATCCCTGGAGAAGCGTGCATCTGGAAGATCTTCACATCTTTATTTCTTTGCACCTGAACTTTGCCGCTTTTCCCTCGCTGCGACATTGCTTGTTGTGGAAGCGCAACACATTGTAAGGTACATTGATGCAAAGTGTCGCATCTTAAGAACTGAACTAAACTAAGCTAAATCTACCATCCTAAAGTTACAGTATTGTGTATTTTTGTCATTTATGGACTTGTGGTAAATCTATATAAAGTATACTTTGATATAAAACCTTGTGTGGTGTCCATCTGTAGTGTTGTCACTGGGTTACTGTATGTGATCACAAATGCTTCACAACCTGCCTCTGAGATAAGCCTGTCTGCTCGTGGCAAGCTACCTAGGGGGTGAGCAGGGGTTATTTTAGGAGTGTAATCCCATTATCCTGACTAGAGGCAAGGGTCCCTATTTGTCACAAGTACCTACCTGTGCCAACTAGAGACCCCCAAATCTAATAGGAAACCTAGCAAACTTGCACATTTCTGAAAACTAGTGACCTAGGGAAATCCAGAGTGGGATGGCTCTTACCAGGTTTTTTACCCAGAATCTCCTGCAAACCTCAAACCTAGGCCAAAAAAACATTTCTGTGATGGAAATGTTTGCAATCTGTGGACAGCCACAAACTTCCTTCCACCCAGCATTTGTTGTTATGTTAAGGCAGTTTGTATAGCACCATGGTTACTCCTGTACAGAGTGTCCTCGCCCTGAATTCCATTCAGAGGCTGAGATCATGATTAAGCACAAATGGATAGTGAGTCTCTTGGGAGCAAAACGTTTCCTGAATAACCAAGTTTTGAGTTGCTTCCTAAATGCTGCTTTTGATGGCTCCTGTCTGAGGTAAATTGGTAGAGAGTTCCACCTCTTCACTGAACCGTACCTGAAAGAGGTACCTCCGAAACGTTTCCGATTGAATTTAGTAATGCAGACCAGTCCTGTACCGGCTGATCTCAGGACGTGCGTGGGGTGGTAGGAGTGTATCATGGAACGAAGATATTTGGGGCCCTTTCCCTGAAATTTTCTGTGGATATGGAATAGTAAATTAAAGGACATCCTTTGCTCAACAGGGAGCCAGTGGAGAATCTCCAAAGCACAACCAGTTGGAGAGTGTCTAGGGATGTTCAGAAGCATCCAAGCGGCCGCTTTTTGCACCCACTGGAGCATATGTATGCTCTTCTTTGGTGCCCCCAGATAGTGGACATTGTAATAGTCCAACCTGGAAGTTACAAGCGCCTGTATCACTGTCTTCCTAGCATTTTCAGGGATGAGACCTAGGATTTTTTTCAACATGTTTAAGATCCCGAAGCAGATGCCTATAAGAGCTGAGATCTGGTCAGAGAAGAACAGAGTGTCAAAAAAACTCCAAGATTTTTACCTTTCAGACTCAGAAAGGGTGGAGAACCCATCAAGCTGGGCCACAATCTCGAGCACCAGATGGAGGGTTGTTTTCCTACCATTAGGATGTCTGTTTTGCTGGCATTAAGCCTAAGGCATCTATGTTTCATCCAGTTTGCCATGTCCTCCAGGCAGAGTTTGAAATCCTCAACCGCTTAGCCGTTTTCCTGGGCTAGGGTTAGGTTCAGCTGTGTGTCATCTGCATAGAACACTGTCTGCACCCCATGTTTGTTCTGCGCAAACAAATGATGCAAGGAATGCTGAATAAATCATACATTCACCCAGACCAAACTGCCATGCCAGGTCCTCCCTGGACTGGAAACAAGCATCCTGGGACTGGCTACTGGGTATTATCCTTCATCAGCCAGGTTAACTTGAATCCAGTGGCACAGTGAGCAAGGGATCCACGTCTGGGCATACCCATCCCACTTAGGGTGAAAAGTGCTCCGCAAACAAATGATTAGGCCTGGGTATTAAATTAGGTTCTGCTCGCGGAATTTGCGGAATTCGGGTAATTTCACATTCCGCAAAGAATGCAAAATTGCCCAAAATTCTGCGTCGAGCGACTTCGCAAAATGTTTTGCTTGTTCACATTCTCAAAATGCGTGTTCGTGAGATATTTTGCCCCGAGCATGCAAACAGCAATTGCGAACAGGAAAAAAGCATTGTGAACAAGCAATTCTGCTTGTTCGCTGAGATTTTTTACTGTTTCGCTAAGATTTACGTAACGCGATTACGCAAATTCCGCCCACCCCTACAAATGATGGACAGGGCATACCCATCCCACTTAAGGTGAAAAGTGCTATGCAAACAAATGATGGATGGAATGCTGAATAAATCATACATTCACCCCAGTCAAGAGATCTGGGTGAAATCCATTGTTCTTTTGCTCACCATGCCACCCCAGTTTAGACCCAGCCATATGTAAATCAGTCTTAACCCTGTGCCTCCGTGACAAGATTGACTTTTTGATGACCTTAGACATGGAAGAGTTATACACCAACATCCCACAGAAGCAACTCAAACTGTGAATCGAGCTCCGCTCCCCCAAGCAACCCCGTCATGTGTTGCAGGGCTGCTGCCCAATAATACAATTTAAAATCAGGCAAGGCCCATCCCCGTCTAACCCTAGGAAGTGACATGTATCTCAGCGCTCTTCTTGTTTTACAATGCGCCCAAATGAACCTATTTGTCATTTGCTCTAGTATATTGAACCATTTCGCTTCAAACATGAGCGGGATTGCACTAAACAGATAGAGGAATTTTGGGAGAAGGATCATTTTGATAACGTTAGTGCGCCCTACTATGGACAGATGTAGATTATGAAACCTATCCAGGTTTTTTTTGGCTTTATTGATTAATGGGCTTATATTTAACTCTACCAGCTTGTCCAAGTCCGCGATATATTTACCCCCAAATAGATTCCAGACTCAACCACACAAGAATCTCTACACTCCGCCTTCCCATGTTTAATAATTTGGGTTTTAGATTTGTTCAGGGTATATCCTGAGACCTGGCCAAAACGTGCCGCTTCCTCCTCTACCTCTCGAATAGCCTCCGTGGGTAGTGGAGTGATAACCGCCACGTCATCGGCATAGGCCAAAACCTTACATAGACCTCTTTGAGTCTCCAGTGGGGGGATCCTGTTATTCTGTTCCAATTTGCGAAGTAATGAGTCTATATACATGGAAAAGAGGAGTGGAGAACACAGACACCCTTGCCGTGTGCCCCCTGTGATTTGGAGAGGGGAAGTGTATCCTGCATTCACCTGCATACGTGCTGATGGGGGCTATATATAATGCTTGTACCTCCTTAATAAAGCCCTCCCCGAAGCCAGATCGCCTCAGGACTGACCACAGAAACTTCCAAGAGACCCAATCAAATGCTTCTTCGGCATACAGAAGCATAACTGCCATCGGGTCTCTTGGGGTTTCCGTGGCATCAAACAGTGTAATGACTTTACGTATGTGATGAGTAGTGCCTCTTCCTGGGAAGAAGCCATGTTGGTCACCAGCTGCTGCGTGTGCCCCCTTGCCTTGCCTGCCTCGCTGCCGCCGCGTGACCACGCCCCCTCCTTCGAGCGGCGTGGTCCGTGCTCGACTGTTGGATTTGCTTTGTTTTTGCTTATGTTTTTTGTCGTTCCTTAGTGCCTGTTTTTAGGTTCTGTGATTGTATTTGCGTGTTTCCTTCCTGTTTGCACTGTTGCCTTGCCGACCTTCGCACCCCCTCCCCGCTTCCCGCCATCACCGCTAGCCCCGCCCCTTTTTCTTTGTGTACCCTCCCCGCTCCCGCCTCCCAGCTGCTCCGCCCACCCGCGCACTTGGCCATATATGGCGACCGTGCGACGCAGGTGAGTGTGTCCTAGTTGTAGGACACCCCCGCGCCGCACGGCCACCAGCTGCTGCGTGTGCCCCCTTGCCTTGCCTGCCTCGCTGCCGCCGCGTGACCACGCCCCCTCCTTCGAGCGGCGTGGTCCGCGCTCGACTGTTGGATTTGTTTTGTTTTTGCTTATGTTTTTTGTCGTTCCTTAGTGCCTGTTTTTAGGTTCTGTGATTGTATTTGCGTGTTTCCTTCCTGTTTGCCCTGTTGCCTTGCCGACCTTCGCACCCCCTCCCCGCTTCCCGCCATCACCGCTAGCCCCGCCCCTTTTTCTTTGTGTACCCTCCCCGCTCCCGCCTCCCAGCTGCTCCGCCCACCCGCGCACTTCGCCATATATGGCGACCGTGCGAACGCGCAGCGGTCACGCGCAGCGGGTGCGCCGATTGTGCGCCAAAGGCGCGCCAAAGGTAAGCCCGTCTACGCCCGTCCGCGCCTGGACCGCGCCCAGTGCCAGGACCCCTGGCCCTCGAGGACCCCGGCCTACCCGCCTGACGTACACCGCCGCCACCCTCATCGCTCTCAACGCCGGCCGAATCCCTGGATGCTACCGAGCCACCCCACGACGCACCCACGGACCCTTCAGCTGCCATGCCTGCAAGTTCACCTGCATCCGGACCTGCCCGGCACCTGCACCGGCCAAGCCGAACACCAGCAGCAACCACCTCAAGTGCATCCTGCTCAACACCCGCTCCGTCCACAGACACGCCATCGAACTCTGGAACCTCCTAGACACCGCAGCCCCGGACGTTGCCTTCCTCACGGAGACATGGATGAACGCCTCTTCAGCGCCCGACATCGCCATTGCCATCCCAGAGGGCTACAAGATCACCCGGAGGGACCGCACCGCCAACCAGATGGGAGGAGGCATCGCCATCATCCACAAGAACACCGTCCGCATCACGACTAGCACCGACGACACCCTAACCACCGCCGAACACCTGCATTTCCAGATCCACACCGACCCGAAGACCACCCTCAGAGGCACCCTGATCTACCGACCCCCTGGACCACGCACTCAATTCAGCGAGGACATCGCCGACTTCATCAGCCCGCACGCCCTCCGCTCAGCTGACTACATCCTCCTGGGGGACCTCAACTTCCACATGGAGAACAACAACGACCGCAACACCAGCACCCTGCTCGACAACCTCGCCAACCTCGGACTCAAGCAGCTGGTGACCACCCCCACCCACCTCGCCGGACACACACTCGACGCCGTCTTCTCATCCAGCACAGACATCGCCTTCAGCCACGCCACAGGACTCCACTGGACGGACCACAGCTGCGTCCACTTCTCCTTCAAAAGAACGACGTTCCACCACCACCAGCAACAGGTTGCACGTAGAAGCTGGAACAAGATCACAGCCGACCAACTCGCCGCCTCCCTGAGCCAGCACCCTCCTGCCAGCTCAGCGAACCCCAGCCAGGCCGCCGACAACCTCACGAAGTGTATCAGCGACTGCGCGGACGAACTCGCCCCTCTGAGGACCCCGCCCAGCAGACCCGGCAGCAAGAAAGCACCTTGGTTCACCGACGAACTCAAGAGCTCCAAGAAGAACTGCCGAGCCCTCGAGAAAGTCTGGAGAAGGGAACCTACTCCGAACAACATGACCACCCTCAAGCTCGCCACCCGGAAGCACCACCAACTGATCCGCACTGCCAAGAAAACTGCATTCAAGGACCGGCTGGACAACAACGCACACAACTGCAAGGAACTCTTTAACATCGTGAAAGAACTCTCCAACCCCAGCGCAGGAAACAACGACATCACCCCATCGCAAGACCTCTGCAACTCCCTCGCCTCCTACTTCCACAACAAGATCGCGGACATACACAACAGCTTCAGCAGTCAACCGACGCACGCCACGACCGCAGCAACGCCACCCACCACCACCCTCCGCACCTGGACCCCGATCAGCACCGAAGACACGATCCGCATGATGAACTCCGTCCACTCCGGATCTCCGACCGACCTCTGCCCTCACCACGTCTTCAACAAAGCAGACGCTATCATCGCTCCCCACCTACGGGACATTATCAACACCTCCTTCGACACCGCCACCTTCCCCGAGAGCTGGAAGCACGCCGAACTCAGCGCTCTACTCAAGAAACCCACAGCGGACCCCACCGAACTCAAGAACTACCGCCCCATCTCGCTCCTCCCGTTTCCAGCCAAAGTCATCGAGAAGACCGTCAACAAACAGCTGGCCGCCTTCCTCGAGACGAATGGATCCCTCGACCCCTCACAGTCTGGCTTCCGAGCCAACCACAGCACCTAGACCGCCCTCATCGCTGCCACCGACGACATCCGAGCCCTGATGGACAACGGAGACACAGCGGCCCTCATCCTCCTAGACCTCTCCGCGGCATTCGACACAGTCTGCCACCGCACCCTAGTGCATCGCCTCAGCAACGTCGGAATCCAGGAGAAGGCACTGGATTGGATCATCTCCTTCCTCGAAGGAAGAACTCAGAGAGTCCGCCTACCACCGTACAAGTCAGAGGCCACCGAAGTCATCTGCGGCGTCCCCCAAGGATCCTCTTTGAGCCCCACCCTCTTCAACGTCTACATGAGCCCCCTCGCGGCCATCGCACGCCAACACAACCTCAACATAATCTCCTACGCCGACGACACCCAGCTGATCCTGTCCCTGACCAACGACCCCGCCGCCGCCAGAGCCAGTCTGCACGAAGGGATGAAAGATGCAGCCGAGTGGATGACGACCAGCCGCCTGAAACTGAACTCAGACAAGAAGGAGGTCCTCATCCTGGGCTCCTCGCCCTCCGCCTGGGACGACTCCTGGTGGCCCCCCGCCCTGGGCACCGCACCCAAACCGACAGACCACGCACGCAACCTGGGCTTCATCCTGGACTCCTCCCTCTCCATGACCAGACAAGTCAACGCCGTCTCCTCGTCGTGCTTCAACATCCTGCGCATGCTACGGAAGATCTTCTGGTGGATCCCCACCGAGACCAGGAAGACAGTCACCCAGGCCCTCGTCACCAGCCGACTAGACTACGGCAACGCCCTCTACGCCGGTACCACCGCCAAGCTCCAGAAGAGACTCCAGCGGATCCAGAACGCCTCAGCCAGACTCATCCTCGACATCCCACGCAACAGCCACATCTCCGGACATCTGAGAGACCTGCACTGGCTCCCCGTCAACAAAAGAATCACCTTCCGTCTCCTCACCCACGCACACAAAGCCCTACACGATCAAGGCCCGAGCTACCTCAACAACCGAATCAACTTCTACGCTCCAAAACGCCACCTCCGATCAGCCAGCCACGCCCTCGCCGCCGTCCCCCGCATCCGAAGAGCGACAACAGGAGGAAGGTCCTTCTCCTACCTGGCCGCCAAGACCTGGAACTCCCTCCCGACCGACCTGCGCCTGACCCAAGACCACCTCTCCTTCAGGAAGAAGCTGAAGACCTGGCTATTCGAGCAGTAATGGCACGCCCCCCCCCAAGCGCCTTGAGACCCTACGGGTAAGTAGTGCGCTCTATAAATGTCTTTGATTGATTGATTGATTGGTTTATACTAACCAGTGTACCTATCACCCTAGAAAATCTAACTGCCAGTGCCTTAGAAAAATCTTTAGATCTGAATTCATAAGTGTAATTGGCCGGTAGGACCCTGGCTCGCCAGGTGGCTTCCCTTTCTTTAAAATAATTTTTTTTAATTTTTTTTATTCACAATCTTTATTTCGATCACTATAGATCAGAAAAGATTACAGCAAAAGTTAAAATAGTTAAAAAGGAAAGAAATCAGATTGTAATTTAAAAATTAGGGAAAACCATAAAGGTAAGCAGTTAATAAGCATTCAGGAGAATATTATAAAAAGAACAATTAGAAAATGTAACAATTTAAAAATCATCAAGCAATGCTTTTAACCGTATTTAGCTTGATACAGCGATTACGAATGTGCCACCCAGCTGTTAAAAACTTCGCCACAGCAAACACAATAGGGGGGAATAGGTCTGTCTTTAATATTCTGTAGGCTGGGAGATATAGTCTAAACCCGAGATTTTTCAAGAGTGGAAAAAGCCAATATTTTCTTGATAGGCTTTGCAAAAAAACAGAATGTGGAGACCATTTTCACAAGGGTGTCGACAGGCTGGGCACTGTATGGGGGGCTGTGACCTGTCCCATCGATCCGTGAAAGCCCCAAGAGGCAGTGTGCCATAACGCCACTGCATGAAAAGTTTCCTTGTCAGGACGGGACTAATTCCATCAAGGACCGGCTCGGGGACGTATAGGTCCTTAGACATAGTAAACAAGTAGGTTAGGGACCCTTCACGTGTACTCTCGATCGAGACAAGTAGCTTTCGCTCATAGAACTGTCTTGACAGAAGTTTCCGAGAGGTCCTGCCACAAGCGTTACCCGGGTCCTGCCATAATTCCGTCCTTCCTAGAGACGTGCATGTTAGCCTGATGTATCTCAGCCAGGGTATCTGGGAGGCGTTTGGTAGGCGTAGGATCTCTGTGAGCTCGTTCCTGTAGCTCGATAAGTCCGGTGAGCTCCAGATTCTGCGCCAATAGGTTAGAGATTTCAGTCCCAATTCTTCGGAAATAGGTCTAAGACCCAGGTCTAGTCTCAGTGGAAGGAGGGGGGTGCCAGATGGTAAGGCTGCCAGCTGCCTTATAACATTGTTCCCACTGATCTGCAGTTTCTTGGCAGTTGCATGGCCCCACAATTCTCCGCCGTAGGTAACGGCCCCTCTTGCCTGCATTTTATAGATGTGGATAAGGGGACCAAAGGGTTTAAAGGTAGAGCTGCTTGCCATCCTACAGATCCCACCCGTTAGCTGTGTTAATTTCATGATGGCCCTAGTACAATGGGAATCCCAAGTCAGATTTTGGTTAATGGTTAGGCCCAGATATTCGAAGGTAAGAACCCTCTCTAGTCTCAACGACCCTATGGTAGGGTTTGGGCGAGTTGTGGGAGGAGGGTTGAAGATCATAAATTTTGGTTTCATGGCATTGATCTCCAACCCTCGCTCCACACAAAAGGCCGAGAACCCGTCCAAAACCTGTTGTATGCCCATTGGAGATTTAGATAGCAGCAGGGTATCGTCCGCAAACATAATAGCGGGGACCCTGCTGCCATTGAGCTTGGGAGCATCAATATCGACCAGCCTATTCAAATGGTCAATGACCCCATTGACAAAGAGGCAGAACAGGGTCGGTGCGAACACACATCCCTGTCTTCCCTCCCTGCCAACGGGGAAGCTGTCTGAAATTGCTCCTCTTCTGCCACATCTAACCCGGGCATAATTCCCCTGGTGTAATCTCGTCAGAATTAACAGAATATCCCCAGGGATCCCTAGCTCCGCCAGGACATTCCACAGTCTATCTCTCGGAACAAGATCGAAGGCGGCACGCAAGTCCACGAAAACCGTGTACAAGCTGCCGCCCTCCAGTGTCACGAGTCTTCCAGAACAAGAGGTTCAAACGGAAGATCTGATCAGTTGTTGAAACTCCTTTTCTGAACCAAGCCTGATAGGGACTTAAGATGGCGCATTCCTCCATCCAATTTTGGAGGCGATCGAGTATTAGCCTACCAAAAATTTTCTGGGTTACGTCAATGAGGCTGATAGGCCTATAGTTGGCTGGGAGCAGAGGTGACCCCTTCTTGTAGATAGGGACTATTTCTGCCCCCAGCCAGGTACCTGGTACATCCATGCCCCCTAGAACGGCGTTAAATAACGTTCTTAAATATGGGGCCCAAATATCGGACTCCTGTTTAAATAGGTCCCCCGGTAAGCCGTCCAAGCCAGGGGCTTTGCCAGAGGTCAGCCCTGCGATGGCTTTACGTACCTCCTTTTCAGTAAAAGGGTCCCCCTCTGATGGCGTACTAATGGTTGGTTGTAATTCATTGAGGGCGCAATCATGGACCCCAGAAAGGGACTGGAAGTGGTCTTGCCAAGCCTTGGCCGAGATGTTAGGTTTAATGGCCGAGGCTAACTCCTCAGACCCCGTATTTACAATGCGCCAAAGTTTGCGTGAGTCCCTACACGATAATGAAGTTGATAAGTTCTCCCATTTCTGTTGCTCCCATTCCCTTTTGGCATGCATAATCAGGGACTTGAAAACCTTTCTTCTAGCCCTGATCACAGATCTGTCTCTGCCTTTTTTGATTGAAATCAGCAGGTCAGATTTGGCCTTACGGCAAGCAGCATTATACCACGTAGAACGGGCATGGTGACCAACCCCACTCTTCACTATCGTAAAAAAAACATCCTCCACAGACTTAATCATATCCTTGTGCACCCGCCACAGCTGCACATTGAAATCGGGCAAGCTGGGCTGCTCAATTAGTTTTAAAACCTTTTTCAAATGTGGGGGTAACCCGGGCGTAGAGCCCTGAAACTTTCTCTGGGTTAGAGGCGAACCTCTCCCACCTAACTCTCCTTCTATTGTTCGCTAGCACCAACCCATTGCCAGGGACATCCTTCGTAAGTCCTCTCTCATCAATGCCTGGGAGGGCATATTCCAGTTCCAATGCGTTGTGGTCGCTATCCTCCCTAGGTGTAACACGGAAGTCGTTAATATGAGACCACAACGAAATTGGGACTAGGATGTAGTCTAGTCTCGACTCCCTCCCTTTTCTATTATAAGTGCATTTGGTGGGGATATCAGAATTAATGCGTTCGTTGCAGGCCTGCACACCATGTTTGAAAGTTAGGCCAGTGATTTGGACAGCCAGCGGGGTCCAAGCTCTAGGTGCAGGTGCTGCCGTTGGAGATACGGACCAGAGCACATCCTCCTCCTGTGATAAACCATCCACTAAGCCCGATAGGGGTTCAAAGTGGCAATTTAGATCCCCTCCAATCACAAGGGGAATACCCTGTGTGATATCACTAAGGACGGCCGAAAGGTCGTCTATAGTAGGCAACTCCTGTGAGATACCAACTGGTCTGGAGTAGACATTAACCACCACTAGTCTTCTTGAATTTGACCACTCCGGGAGGAGGGCAAGAATGTCCTCCGTGCCTAGTGAAAGCACGGTTACTGTGCATCCCAAGTCAACTGCCACCCAGGTCGCAAGCCCGCCAGAGGGGCACCCTCTACCCCCCCACTTTGCGGGGACAGAATAAGATGCAACAACCGAGCGAGAGACCTCCTCTCTCGCCCAGGTTTCTTGGAACATACATATGTCCCTTCCTTCAATGAATGAGCTCCAGTCCGGACAGTTTATTTTATTCCCCAAACTGACCACATTCCAGGATAGTATGTTTAGGGTGGGCCGTCTGTGGTTCGGGGTAGTCAATGTGGGAAGGCTTGAGTCATCAGATTTCATTGGGGGCGTATTACTAACTGAACCATCCCCCGATTCATGTGGCATTTCACTCACACTCTATGTTTGTGTGAGGCTCACTGATAGAACTCTGGACCTCACCGTCGGGTTGCCCACTGGGGTTGTTATTATAGATTTTGGTGGTGGTAACTCCCCTTTCCGTGGCCCCCCTGACTCGGTCAGCTGCCTCCCCTCTCATACTCAAGCTCTGTCAGTCGACCAAGTCCAAGGTGCTATAACTGTTATAAGTTGGAAAATAGGTCGGATGATGGACAACGGGCTGGAATGTGGTTCCTCTCCCTCTATAGCTCCAGCTACCCTCCCCCCCATGATTAGTGTCCCATCGCGCCTCATCTCTCCCAGAAGTTGCTGGTGGATAGAAAAACGATAGAGGTAGGGACTGGATAGATGTCCCAGAGTCGGCGTAGGGCCAACTACAAATGTGCGCAACAGTCGCGGGGTCCCTAAAATTAATTAGGACACAATCCCCTGTTATCGTTTTTCGTGTATTGCCTAACCATGGAACTCTCCTTACCATAAGGACTTCACTATTTATTCCCTGAGGGAGGGGCCTGTTGGTGGAGAGCCAGCTGATCACCTTATTTTTAGAAGCCATAACATGTCCTCTTGAAGATGGTTTTAGCTCTGGGACCCCAGCTAGGATCACTGTGTATGGACTTGCCTCCGGCGGTAAATTTACTACCCTATGTTTTTTAGTAAGGCCCTGATCTCCCTGGGTGGCTACAGGTGGTCTTTCCAAAGGACGTGAGGATGTAGCACAGTCGGTCATCAAAGTTGACATTGTGTGCGGGGTGAGTTGTTGGGGTTGAGATTGGGGGTGCGTGATAGCAGGTGCCACCACCTTCACCCCTTCATTTACTAGGGACGTCGGTGCAGGCTTCCTACTCCTAGGCCCCCCACCACCTTTAACAGAAGTGCTATCCTTTTTGGAGGTGTCCGCTAGTTGGACCGTGGCTTTTTCAATTAACGCTAATCTGGCTTCGATCTTAATAAGGCGTGCTTCCAGGGGGCTTAAAAATTTCTTCAAGAGCGCCCCAATGTCAGCAAGGGTAATGTCCTCATCATCACATGAGATTGTATTACAGCTGGATGTCTGGAGTGGTATGTGAGGGACCGGATTTGGCAGTGCCAGTGGCATGTTTTTCCTCATAGGTGTGTGTGCCTTCCTATCAGATGCCAGGTTGGTTCTTTTCACAGAGTTGTTATGCTTAGCTACCTTGGCCTTGCTCCCCCTTGATTTTGAGGCCCTCTTTTCCTCTTGGTGATAGCTCCTTCTCTTTCCCCCTGCGTGGTACAGCTACCTACATCAGTGTTGCCGTCTGTGTTAGCCAGACTGACAATAACATTAATGGGTGGAGGGGGGCTGGGGTAAAGGTAGTAAGCTCAACTCTACTGGGGCACTAGTATCAAAATCATTCCTTAGTGAAGTAGAGATAGTATTGTCCAGTGTGTCTAGCACACCACTTACTCCATCCTCCCCGGTATCAGACTTTATACGGGCCAATGTCTTTTCGGGGGTCCTGGCTGAGGCTATTGTGCCCATAGATGATCGCCTTACCCAGTCTATTTCTTGCGATATTCACCTTTCCAGGATGGTGATTTTGTCGATAAGAAGTGAACCCACTTTTTCAAAATAGGTGTCCAGCGTACCTTTGATAGTCCCAGCAGTAATCCCAGCAGCTAATGTGCTCTTGCTCCTGGTTTCGCGCATAGCCATAGTGAATGGAATTAGGAAATGCAAAGGGGGTGGCCCGGATCCGGTCTCTGCCGTCCTCGAACGGCCTCAAACGGCCCGCCCTTTGCCTGTTCTTCGCCCTGTGCTCCATCCCGCACGCGTCCCGCGATCCGCGGGAGAGGACGTGTTTATATAGTGGGAGGGTGCAGGGGCGGGAAGAGACACCAGCTGCGCTGAGTTGTGAAAGCGCTTGGTATGCTGGATCCCGCAGTCCCCGGCCCTGGTTCTGCTGTTCTCAGTTTTCCCCTCGGCGATCCCCGCCTGCGTGGATTCAGCTCCTGATGCCAAGTATCGCTATCAGCAAAGTCCGTAATGGGCAATGGTTCCCAACACAAAGTACCAGCAAGGTAAACGGCAATGAGCGGCACCCGCGGAGCGGGTGCCGTGATACGTAAATAGCCTGGGGAGGGGCAGGGGCGGGAAGAGACACCAGCTGCGCTGAGTTGTGAAAGCGCTTGGTATGCTGGATCTCGTAGTCCCGGGCCCTGGTGCTGCTGTTCTCAGTTTTCCCCTTGGCGATCCCCGCCTGCGTGAATTCAGCTCCTGATGCCCAGTATCGCTATCAGCAAAGTCCGTAATGGGCAATGGTTCCCAACACAAAGTACCAGCAAGGTAATCTGCTCCTGCCCAGCTATCCGGTACAGACAGGCCTAACTACGCCTCTTGTACTGTATTGAGTAAGTCAGAGATGATTACATCGAGAAACACCTAATAAAATTCACCGGGATCTGGTCTGGTCCTGCTGCCGTGTCTGAGTGAAGACTTGACAAGGAGGCAATGATCTCTTCTTTCTCCAAAGGTGCATCCAGTATTTCCCTATCCTCCTTAGACAGTACAAGAATGGGGGTGTCGTGCAAATATGTTTGAATTTCTCTAGGGTCTTTCGGTTGTTCTTCCTTGTATAGTTTAGTATAAAACTGTCAAAAAACTTGGCGGATTTCATCAGTATCTGTAATGAGGTGTCCGGTGTTATCTTTTATTTATTTTACTTAACCCAGTGATACTTTCTGCCGAACTGGAACTGCTAAGATGTGGCCCAACCGTTCACTAAATTTATAACATTGTTCCTTTTTAGCTAAGAAATTATCAGAAGCTTTTGTTGCTATGCTCTCTTCTGCCTCCGCTTTTGCCCTGGCAACTTTAAGAAGTGCCTGATTCAGCAATACCCCATTTAACCTACAATAAGCCAGGTTCTCTTCGGCATCTAGTAGCGCCCTAGTTAGCTGTTCCGCCCTTACTCGCTCTCGCCTCTGTTTAAAGAGGCTAAAACTAAGTGTCTCTCCGCGGACCGTTGGTTTGAAAGCATCCCAAGCATTCCCTGAAGCAGTACTACCCCTATTAACCTCCCAATAGTCTTTAATCCAGTTTTTCATGTGTCTGACATAGTCAGTGTCCCTCAGTAAGCCCCTCTCAAATGTCCACACCCAATCCTGCCGTCCTTTTACCAATACCTCTATTGACAATACTAAAGGGTTGTGTTCAGAAACGATCCGGGGGAGTCTTTCAATCTGTGATTTTGATATTAAAAAGCTTGATGTCATAAAATAATCTAGCCTAACACATAGCTTGTGGGGAGCAGAGTAATAAGTAAACCCTGGATCACTAGGTTTTAACTTCCCCCATACATCCACTAGTACATTTTTCTTGCAGAGACTCAGAATTGCCCGACAAACTCTCTTCTTTCTACCCAGGTAATTCCTATTGGAGTCTAAACCTAGGCCCCCTGCCCCGGTCATATTAAAATCCCCAGCTAGAATAATCAGTGGAGCCCAAGTAGCTAATTCTACATCTAAAAAGTCAAAGATTTCAGGATCGTCTTCTGTTGAGCCATAAATTGAATAAATTGATCCCAGCGTAACCCAGTCACCTTCGATCAGACATTCTATCAGGGCCCACCTACCCAATTGAACCTCAAGTTTCTTCCTCACCAACACATTACTACGTTTCAAAAGAATAGCCCTCCTCTAGTTTTAGCCCCTTGACTTGAGTGAGCTAGCAGATGAAATCCCAGTTGCTTAGTTCCCTCAATGTGTGACTCCTGGAGATATACAAGTCTGCACGTGTATTTCTGAGCAGCACCGCTACTCTTTGTCTCTTAAGATGATCATTTAAACCGCATACATTTAGCGTTATTATTAGTATATTCATTAAGGTACATCTGTTGGCTGTCCTACCCAGTCCTACCCAGTCAAGCTGATCCCATACAATCAGTTTTCCTTCAATGTCTAATACCCAAAACATCCATAGCACTGCCCTTGACTCTTGTTGCTTGTTCCCCCGGACTCCAAGCTCATCTTAAAAATAGTGGAAAAATGTGTTGTGCCCTGTGCCCATAACCCACCAGCACCCCCTACACCCCCCTCAGACTCCCTCCCCCCTCACAGGCAAATAGGTCAATCCTGACCTATGTGTGACAGCTTAAGCCCGTTGGGAATCACACAACCCCCTCCCCCCTCCATATGTATGTATGTGTCTTGTAAAGCGCACTGCTGCCCTGAGGCATCATGGCGCTGTAGACCGCTGGGGAACCCGTCCTGGCTATCCCTGTGAGATGGTCCCTACTGGGTATCTCCAAGGTGAAACCAGGCATCCCCGGCGAATGTGGGGGGCCGTTGTAGAGATGAGGCAAGTTAATGCCCAGAGTTGCCGAGTGTGATCCCTGGTTAGAGTAAGCACCGAGGTGAGAATTATCGAGTCCGCTGACCCTGGTCCACAACCCTACCGCGTCGGGAATTGAACCCTGGTCCCGGGTCGTTCTCTGCTTCCGGGTCTTCCGCCTCTAACCAGTGAGCCACACCACTCCACGTGCAGAAACTAACCAAAAACAAACCAAGTGTGATTATGCTTCTAAGTATTTAATAGATTACTATATCTGTTGGTCTAGAGATCAAACCATATAACTTTATCTCAATTATCTCACTGCAACAATAACACTCCTCTGGTCCCTCGAGCCTTTTAACTTTAACAAGAATGCTTGAGCTTTAATCTCTAAAAAAACATCCTGGTTTGCCCGTCCACTAACACTTTAAGGCAAGCTGGAAATAGCAGGTAGGCCTCGCATCCCAGCTTCTGAAAAGGAGATATCAGCTGCCTTAAACGCCATCTCCTTTCCACTGTGGTGTGGCAAGAGTGTGGGCGCGCCAAGAAAGGTGTCCCGTTGAAGGAGCGCCGGGCCTCAGGCCTTGCTTTATCCATAACTTCTTGCCTAAGTCGAAAATTCCCGACGTGAACCAGCATTGCCCTGGGTCTGTCTGGCTGAGATATAGCGTAGCCTTTCCTCTGGGTTAACTGAAAGCGATGAGCACTTTGTACTTTGCTCTCCCAGTTCCAAGCTGAAAGTTCGAGAAAGTAATAAAATGGTAAAATGGTAAATGGTAAAGGCCCATGCATCCTGCCCTTCTGCCCCCTCTGCAATACCCAGAAGTCTAATGTTATTCCGTCTCTGACGGTTTTTGAAGTCTTCTAGCTTCCACAGAACATCTTCTGTGACTTTCTCCTGAGCTTCTTTAAATTCTTGCCATCTTGAAACTTCATCTTCAAGTTTCCCTGTCCTTTCTTCCACTTCAGTAACTCTCCCTGCCATTTCAGCATACAGTTTGTTCATCCTACTTAATGAGCCTTGAATTTTTTTGTTTGCCTGCTTGGCTCTTCTGCTCTCCGATCCAACCCCCCCTGCATTTGTTTTAGTGTGGCATAGAGCAAGTCCATAGTTGGAGTCTGGGGGGGGGTCAGTAGCTTGCTTTTGGTGCTGGTTATTTGTTCCACCGTCCTCATGATACAAGTGGAAGGTAGCGGAATAATCCCAGTCTAATTTTTTTGCCACTTCAACATGTGATGGGCTAGCGGGGGCCTTATGTTTCAAGCGCGGTCTGTCTTTCTGTTGTTTTCCCTTCTGGATAAATGAAGCCCTCTGAACTGTGCTCTCTACCACAGACAGATCTGGATCTGAGTCAGAGTCACCAGTATCGCTCTCCGCATTCTCCACAGATGATGAGCCAGTGTCATCATTTACAGAAAATAAGCACTCATCACTGGGAGAGCCTGGACCTGGGCCTGGGTCGAGAGGGAGGGTTGTTTGTTTCATGGGAGGTAACTCATCCGTCTATGGAAAATCCCTGGGTATACACTCACACAGGAAGTTTATTTCCGTATTTCGACCATCTACGAATTACCCCCCCAACCAACAGGCTAAATGGTCATACAGGAGGTAAGAAAGATCACATTCCACACTAAAATAGAACATTCAGAATCTTTTTAATTAAAAGAAATCTTTACAAAGGTTTTATACACACATAAATCGATTAAAATGTCAAAGCAAGAAAAATGTTTGAATTCATATATTTAAAAACAGGTTTTGCGTGTGATATTCCGATATTCCACTTTGACTGTGTATGTCACTTAAGAATTGATAAAATCGTTTATAGACGGGCATCTATCCGCGCTGTTTCTTTAGGCAGCTTGATTTATTCTCTTTGGCTCCGTATCCGCGCGTCTGCCTCGTCTTTTCCTTCCCTTGGTAACTCATCCGTGCCAGCATCCTCCTCCAGAATCAACTCACTGCTTACTATCTCAAGAATATTTACACCTTCAATGCTACTGCATCTAGACACTCCTGCCGCCGAGTCACCTCCGTTATGTTGTTCGAGGTCCCCCGTGCTGCCAGCATCGTTTTTAGCGTTCAATCTCTCATTCAAATCAAAGTCTGCTGCCTGTGTTATCGTTTTTAATTGAATTTCTGCTGAACTTTGCATAGGTGAGGATTGGTTACCTCACTGTAAAACCGATCAGACACACTTCACCTTTTACAGAAGAACTTGTAAAGAGACTATTGCACCTGTAAATTAACTACTGCACCTGTATGATATACCTTGACCTTTATCTAAAAAGTTATGTTGTTTATACCTTTCCACTTTGTATTTCCTTCTTTTAGGTGGAATCGTTGACAGGCACCCATCCAGGGGACACCGATAAACACTAAAAGGTCATCCTTTATTAGAGAGGAGATGCCCCAGATAGGGCACTAACTGATTCTTCTTGGTCCTGACGAAGTGCCGCCCAACCATGGGGCTCTCAAGGCACGAAACATGTTGACCACACCGAACTAGTGAGCACTTCTAACTAGTAGCTATCCTGGTACCGGAAGACCATATGATAGCACCACTGTTTTTACTTAATCCTGGTGCCCTTTTCTTATGAATATTTTTTTAGGTTACCAGAGCCAATTTTAGTCACCACTCACTCACCAAACTCATTCAATTCCCTTACTTGCATCCATCTACTCCACATCTCCAAATCAAAAGATCTATGATAAAGAAGCCCCCAGGCCCATCAGGCATTGCAGTGCCGGCCAGACGAAGAGTTCCCAATGATGAAGCATGACACCCTAATGGGCTTGTGAGGGCACCAAGATCTGATTTTCAGATATTTCAGTGACACATACCTTAGCCATCTAGTTCAATTCTTTATGTCCACTTGGCAGAGGAGGAACTACCCTGATTTTATTAACACATAATGGGCAGCCACCACCCCTATACCGTTTTTTAATTAAGCCCTGGTGTCTGGTGGGCTTTTTGGCAGCCATGGAGGGGCAAATCGGGGGAAATCACCACCATCTGTGGCCTGCGGGGGCAGAAAGACTACCAGTATATATTAATAATAATACATTTCTTTATTCGGCTTTGCACAAAGGAAAACCCTAAAAGCAACATTTGAAAATACATTTAGATATTTGGACGAGTGGACATGTTAAAAATATAATAAAATTCATACAAAGACAGATTTATATGCTTTAAAACAGAGTGTCAAATTATTTCATTTCATCAACTGGGGGCTGGGTCTGGGATACATTTTACAGATTTTTCCTGTGCTTCATGACACATTTTAGGAAATTAAGGACAAGATAACAGACAAATTCAGATTCTAGCATTTGGAGACGTATCATTGCAGGACGACACTGTCTAAATCCCCAACGCCTTAGTAGTGGTAATAGCCAAATTTTCCTGTGTGGATGATGGAATTTACAGAGCAGTATTGTATGTATGTTGGACTGTTTAGATTCCTCATCACAGGGACAGGGAAGGGGGATTGGGTCCCATCTATTACTCTCAGGAAATGCTAATAATCTATAAAAAAAGATTCAATCTGAATCTTGTCATTAACATTCTCTCATATGTACTAATCTGTAATGTTAGGTACGGCTGGATAGAATGTGTAGCCTGAATCAGATTCGCATGAAGGACCGAGGGTTTTGACGAGTCAGAAGTCAATCTCAGGGACTCTAAATGTCTGAGGGCCAGTTGTTTCAGGACTCCCTTAGGAAGGTCAATAATAGTTTCGGGTTGGAGATAGTATTTCTCAATACCAAGGTCTTTAAAGAAGTTTCTGATATAGCAAAGCCACTTTACTTTTGAGGATTGATCAAGAGCCATTGTGTCTACCACGATTGCCTGTGTCAGCGCATTTTTGTCTGAGGTCCAAATGCGCCGCCATAGCATCAATGGTTAGATCTTTAGCAAATCCTCTAGGTAGGGGATTCCGAGTTCCAAATGGGATGCGTAAGTTGAAGTGCATCTCGGAGTATCTAAAAGGAAACTGAGGAAGGTGTTTTCTGCCACCTGAAGGGCGCTAACATCTACGTGTCCCCAAACGCCCGCTCCATACAAGGCAATGGCCTGACACCTGGCACTATAAATTTTTAATAGCTCCACTGGTGCCCTCCTCCCCAGTCTTTGGGAGAAGCTCATCAGGGCCGCTATAGATCTTTTAAACAGGTGGCACCTTGCCTCTACTGCTGGCCTCCAAGTCAGCCTTTCGTCGATCATGGTTCCTAAATATGGATACTGGGCAGTTACCTCAAGTTTTTGGTTGTCGAGATAGATGTCCTTTACTCATTTTTTCCCTCTACCTGCTATCATAACAAACGTTTTTTTAACGTTCACGTGTAGGTCCAATCCACCCATGAAGACCGTATATCTATTCAGGGATTTCTGTAATTCTCGCGGAGTGCGCACCAGGATGACAGCATCATCTGCATAAAGCAGAGCGGGAATCAGGTGCTGTTTTACCCGTGGGAGATCCTGGCCCCCCCTCAACATCTCTAGCTCTAAGCCGTTAGTGTACAGTGAGAAGAGAAACGGGGCCAGGACACACCCCTGCCTGACTCCACGCTCTACTCCAAAAGATGCTGTCAACTCTCCATTTACACCAAAGCGCACCCTCACCGATGCTTTAGAATAGAGCTCCCTCAAAAAATCTAGGCGAGAAGGATCCACTCCCATTTGTCTTATGACCGTCCAGAGTTTTGCGTGCGCGACGCAATCAAAAGCGGCGGACAGGTCTACATAGACCATACAAACCGTGTCCTTCTTTGCCTGGGTGTATTTGCCCAATATCAAGCTAAGATTAAGGGCCTGCTCTACCGTTCCAAACCCCTCTCGAAATCCAAACTGGAGGTCGGAAATAATGCCTCCCTCCTCCGCCCATTGCTGGAGTCGCTCGAGTATTACCCTGCCAACAACCTTACCCAGAGAGTCCAGCAATGAGATGGGGCGGTAGCATTTCACGTCCTGACGGTCCCCTTTTTTAAAAATGGGGACCATGATGGAATTGGTCCAAGATTTTAACAGTCCCACGTTTGCAACTGCTGTACACACTCTAGTAAGAATGGGGGCCCAGAGATCCAAGTTGTGTTTAAAAAGATCCACTGGGACCCCATCTGGGCCTGGAGCTTTCCCATTTTTACTTGTTTCCAGTGCCACTAATAGATCGGGAATATCAAAGTGCAGGGGTATTGGATATTCGACTATTGGGTGTGTGTTTTCTGTCCCGCCTGCTGTTGCAGTATTTTTAAAGATTTTGGAGAAATAGGACACCCATGTATCTTCGTCTATAGCCACTTCTATCTTTGGACCGTTATTATCTATTAAGTAGGGTGATCTGACAATTCGCCAGAAAGCCACGCTGTTTTTGGAGACGGCACTCGTATGCAGGTCTTCCCTAAGTTTCTGTTTCAGTTCATGGATTCTTAGTTTACGTTCCCTTCCATAATGCCGCCTAAGGAGTTCAATCTGCCCCAAGTCTCTGGGTGTTTTATGCAGGGCCAGCTTTAGGTTAGTTAGGGCCACGGTACAACTATGATTAAACCACCCTTTACTAATTGGGTTCGCGGTCCTTGGTTTCGCGGTGAGAAGTCCCTTGATTTTCTCTAATATTTGAATAAAACTGTTTAGGACTTCTTCATCAGTTTCTGATAGATCCAGACATTTAATTATGTTTGGGTATGCCGCATTTACCAGTTTTTTTGTAATTTCATTTGGATTTATTTTTCCCCATTTTAATGTATATCCATTTTGTTTGCATAACTCTAATTTATTCTGGGCAAGAGTTTTCGCTATAGCTGTATTTCGGGGCTTGGAATCAGTCAAGTGAAGATCCATCCTCAAGGCGGAGTGATCACTAAGTGTGTTAGCCATAACCTGAAAGGATCTAGCTGTATGTAGCAGTCCAGATGACAGGAGGATGTAATCGACTGTCGTTTGGTTTCCCCTACCCACATAAGTCGGTTGAAGGGAGTTTAGGCCTGAACTTGGGCTATTGGCTATTACAAGATCCAAGTCAGATAGCAGGTTGTTCATAGCAATCCCCACCTTGGTATGGGCAAAATGCACTAGTGGAGCGTCGTGTTCATCCGCTATCCCGCAGCAATTTGTTTTAGCCTGTGGGCATGGGTGGAGATTAAAGTCCCCTCCCCATAAAAGATGAATTGCCCCTTGTCCTGCTTTCAACTGGTGAAGCTGAGTTAATCTCTCTTGGATGTTACACAGAAGAATCAGGAATTGACCATCCTCTAAGTTGTTATAAACATTAATCAAGAGGATGGACTCCTTATTCGTAAAGGAAAGAGAGAGTAATTGAAAATTTGGGTCGGAGTCGACTATGGACACTTTTAGGTGGTTCACGGTGTTTACAATGTACGTGGTTGGCCCTCCCTTAGGTCTACCTACACTACTGTACAGGACTGGGATAAAGTATGTTTTATAGCCCAAGAGGTGAAGCTCTGTCATAGACCATGTCTCTTGGAGGCAGATTATTTTACATGGCTCCAGGAAATACATGGCGGTCCCATCCTCGATCTTAGGGTGTAAACCCGCAACGTTCCAGAAGAGGATAGGTATGGGCTGTGGCTCTAAATTAGTCACTACAGCATCATTTGCTGGTGAAATTGTTTTTATTTTAGGCATTACCTGGGGTGAGTTAGAATTAGTGGGTTCGATCTCCGTTAATGGTCAGTCGACCATTTCAAGGTCGCTAAATCTATTCCTCGTCGGGATGCTGAGCCAAGGATCCCAGCGAGGCGGTTCTCTATGAGCCGTTCTCCGCGTATGTAGACCCCAGTCATCCCATCCTCCTCCCTGATAACGCGGACCCACTGTGTGCCAGGAACTATCATAGTCGTGGTGACGAGAGCCCCCTATTTTCCTTGTATTGGGATAATCAAAGTGACGGGGGTGCTGCAACCCAGGGGGTGTCATGGTCGTAAAAAGGACCGTTACGTTGTCTTGAGGGGTAGAAAAAGGAAAGTGGTTTAGTACCTATACCTCCGTTTGCACTCGTATGGTCCCAAGAGCAAATATAATCTACTACTCGGGGGTCTTCGAATGTAATCACAATGCAGTCTCCCGGGATTGTTTTTCTGCCATATCCCACCCATGGGGTCCTACGTACCATCAAAATCCTACCTTGCCAAGTTGGCGGAATGGGGCGATTGTTATTTAGCCAGTGTTGGGCCTTATTTTTCAGAGACCACATAGGTTCTGCATTGTGGTCCACTAGCTCGGGCACACCTGTCATTACCACTACAAAAGGGCATGCTTCCGGTGGCATGTCAGCAGGAAATCTAACATCGGTGGGTCCCCTAAGGCCATCTCTATTGGATACTGGGGCCGGGGTTTTCGGGGCCGGGGTTTTAGGGGCTGGAGTTTGAATCACCGGAGTTTTAGATGCCACTTTTTTTGATGCCGCTGTCTTAGGTGCAGGTGTTATTGTTGACAGGGCATTTCCCTGTGACAGAGTCGTGGCATCATTGGTTGATGGATTCACTGTGCTCTTATTATTCAGTGTTTCCGGAAGTGTTAATTTAGCTGTTACAACTGGGGGTAAAGGTGCGTTCTTTTGAGTAGTTGCAGGCTTAGAGATGGTATTTACAGGCTTAGGGAGGGTTTGTTTATTCTGTTTGTTTCCCCCCATTTTTTGAGCCCCTGGCACTTGGTTAAATTGTGGTAGATTAGTAAACTTGGATAGCTGAATCTCTAGCTGCGCTAACTTTGCTTCTACTGGTTGAAGAAAGGATTTTAATAAGTCAGCGATCTTGTTTAGCAGCTGGGAGTTATTGCTATCAGTTGATTCCTTACTACAGGATAGAAGAATAGGGGATTCCAAATTAATGGGGGCAGGAGTGTCATGTGCGGGGTGATGGATAATCGCAGAAACTACTAGCTGTTTTGCTCTAAGGTATATATTGTTGGAGTGTGGAGGCACAGTCATGCCCATAATGGTCAGCCCCACACTCATTTCTTTTTAAGCCCTGGTATTAGTGGGCTTTCTGCCCCCCATGGGGGGCAGATCAGGGGAAATTACCTCATCTGCCACAAGGAGGGGCAGTAACCCTGCAGCTATCAGATGTGCAGGGTGGATTACAAGCCCTTGCTTAAGGGGCCGCTCCCCCATCCCTAGTATATAGTGGTTGGATCCCTGCTTGGGGACTGCTCATGTGCGATCCGCAAGTAGGGATCCACTGAGCAGAGATATCATTGTAAAGGGGCGATTCTTCCCTTTCCAATGACACCCCTCCCGTCTAAATTAGTGCTCTGGGGCTGAAAAAGGCCCCCTGAGCACTAATGCAGTGAAAGTAAAACAAGCCCATCAACTGGTTTTACTTTCACTTTAGCATAATGAAGTCAGCGCTCCCTGCATGCTGATCATCATTGTAATAAATGCTAAAAAAAACACCCAGGCTCCTGAGCAGCTTGAGTTAAAATATTATAAAAGCCTCCCTTTAATGCTCTGCAGCAGAGGGGCATATATATGCCTCCCCTGTGTCAGCCAATGGCCTACAAATACACTAGAGAGGTAGTATGTGTGTTGCCCATTGGCTGACACCTGCACTCAAGGGGTTTAATTTGACCTTGTTGCAGACTTTGAAAGGGGCAGACAGTGGCCCCACAGACCTCTGCATGTATTTCCTGATGTCACATTCATAATGTACAAATGTTTGTGTCTTGACAGTGATCATAATGCCACTGCATTATGAATGAATTTGAATGCAGGGATGAATGTCGGCTATCTCCTCTTGATTCCATCCCTGCATTTGCAACTTTTTAAAAGGAGTCACAATTTCAGTTCTGATGCATTAATATGCTTGATGTTGGCAGAATTCAATTTTTTTATGAAAAATTCCTGTGCCATGTGAGGGCTTTGAAAATCATTTGCCCAGAAAGAGAGAAGCTGGTCATTGTTTAATGTGTGGTGTTGGGATTACTACTATCTTTAATAATAACTTACACTTGTAAATTTTGCTTCACCCGTTTTTTTTCGGGGGTCGAAAGATTTAAAATACACTTTTGAATAACTTTACACTCAAAAGTAGTAACGTTACACAAAAGTGTAAATTGCTCACAAGTGTAATTTACCTTTGTGAATAGCCCCAAAATCAGTTATTTTTGTGCTAAAAAAGTGCGAAATTGGTTCTTGAAAGTTTGATTTGAGTGTCACCTAATAGAATCTACTTCTAAGGCTCTTAAGGGGTGATTACGATGGCGGGAAGTGGGACCACCTGAATACAAGGCAATGGTCCCTCAGGGGGATTTTGGATGTGACCGCTACCATGGCACGTATTGCATTTCCCTGCATTATGTGCAGGCATCATGCGGTGCCTGCCACATGGTACAGGGAAATGTAGGGGGCACCTATGTTGCCCTACAAGTGCAAATACCAACTCCTTTTTAATGAAAGAACAAACGGCGGACCAAGGCCATGCAAATCCAGTCCATAAGCACTACCAATTCACACAGTGGTGAAATGTCTTCCCAACACCCGCCGCCCAGGGGTGTCAAATGAAAGCCAAAAATTGAAAAAAATGTTTAGAAGGTGCACTCTTTCTGAAGTCAAGGAAGCAGCATGAAGGGTCATTCCAAAATGACGTCCTTTTATTAAGTATATTTCTTAAAACTGGCACACAGCCAACGCGTTTCGTTCCCAAAACTTTGCCAGAGGAAACTTCGTCAGGGCTCCTATATTGAAAAAATCCAAGCACAAGGGGCATATATTAGGCCTCAAAATGTAGTGTGTATAATAAAATCTCTTAAAGAAGCAGCTAATTGTCATTCGTTCTATCTGGCACTGCAATGCACCTCCCTCTTTATCTGATGTGTAAAGAATCTCGCCAATCCAGTTATAATAAACATAGGAAGGACCGGTATCACAAATGGCATCAAAACATATTCCTTGATTCTTCAACAGTGGTGAGGTGACACATAGGTGTCAAAACTCAGCATTCCAGTTATAATAAATGTAGGAAGGTCCGGTATCACAAATGGCATAAAAATGTATTCCTTATTTCTTCAAGAGTGGTGAGGTGACACATAGTTGTCAAAGCTTGAGCAAGGGAGGATGTGCCGCGCGTGGCATAATAACCAGAACCGCCAAGCAAAGGCTGGTGGGGAGCCAGCATTGTGATCTGACCGGCGGTGCCTGCTAGGCACTGCCTGCTTGTATTATATGCTGATGGCCTCCACAGCACCGGCAGGCTCAACTAGCCCGTCGGATGTTTGGCAGTCAGAGTTTCAGACCGCCATGATACCGCCTGCCATAATAATATGGCAGGCGGAAAATGGCATTGTGATTGGATTGAACCCACTACTGACAGCCTGTCGGTGGCAGGTTCACCGGCATCCTAATCAGCCCCTTAGTCTCTCAAAAGCTTTTTTCAGTATAACATATGAATACAGATTCCATTGTGTCTTAGAATCTGGCATGAATATTTTTTCCATGTCTGTCTTTGCATCGCATTGTAAAGGGAGTGTCTGCCTGGCCCCTGGAAGTTGCAAAGTTTATTTTAGCTGATAACTCCTCTGCCCGAATGTTTGTCTCACGAGTACTTATTATTTAGATAGTCTGTTACTCTAAAAGTGTCTAACATATAAAACAGTTTTATAAAATTGTATTCACTCAAGTCTTGTTGTCAGAAGGACTAAATACTGTGCAGAGCTTCACCGAATTCAAACCTGCATCCTAAAGGAAACACACACTCTTAATCAGCTCACTCTTAACCAGCTGAGCGATTTTATCAGAATAACTAAAAGAAATTTCCATAAAGCTCACTTACTAATACCAATGAAAAGCATTCAACCCCCAGTGCTCAGCTCAAGCAACGCTGAACGCATGTAAGCTTATTACAGCGGCTTTCTTTTTCCTATTTCATATATCCCTTGGTGGAAAGGGAGTTTTCTAGTTTTATGCCAAAATCTAGTGAGCTCATTGGGCCGTGCCTTCTGTAACACACGTGCTTGCCAAAAATGATAGTAAATTCAGAATTATTCACAGTAAGGACCACGGAATATCCAGGGTCATTTAAATTTAAATTCTCTTTTAAAACCTATGCATGCCATCCCTTTTTATATATTATCAATAGCTCAATATTTTTTATTTTCTTTGCAAGGTCAATATTGGTACCTCGCTCACTAAACAGAACATTACACTTATAAGCACCACATTGCAGCCGTCATCAAACAGTTTTACTTTGTTCTTTTTAATAACCTACACTGTCATCTAAATGAAATCTTAACTGCGTTGTACTTCCATAAAAGGGCCAGTGGGAAACATACACAAGGCTGGAAAATATGCCTTTTCTGTTTTAATGGCGTGTACAGTCTATAAACAGCATCTCATCACAGAGGATTACAGCTATCTTTTCAATAAATGTCACTTCCATACACCGACAGATGTTTATTATACACAAGAAGCACACATTAGAGAATATTGTGCAGATAGTATATTTTTATTCAAGACCTTGGGATGCTGTGTTGGAGCAAACATTTCAAATAACCAGCAAAAAAAGATACATAATGAGGGCATGACACGTCCTTTTCTATCTACCAAGGTAAGACTCTGAAGTGCGACTGTCCAGTTAAGAACACTTCTCATTTTACTGATAGAAATATAGATTATGCTAGCTGTGTCTGTGAGCTCTGAAGCTCATTTTCAATATTTATTCCACAAAGGAGATCATTCAGACTAACCAGTTTTTCATGATTCCTACACAAAATGATTTAGTTGAGGGATCGGGTATTACAAGGAATGCAGATTTTAACGCTCCTGACAATTACTGGATGCGATAAACACGGACCTGACGCCATTTTGGCAGGTCATACAAGATAATATATTCGAGGGTAAATCGCAGTAAATACTGGTACACACGTCTTTTTGTGGGAAAGGACGTTTTCATGTTATGCCCTATTTTTAGGGCAAAACCTATAAAAAAAACAGAATTTGTGTCACCATATACGTTCTGAAAACTGGATATGTAGAAGAAATAGTGAATATCCCACCGGGCCACTTTCAATTGTGACTTTAGGATATGATTTCAAATGAGGTGGTGAATTTTGACCACACTTCTGTTTGAGATTAGAATTCTGAGTTTTGTTGTAAACAGAGTAACCCCGCAATCTTTCCATGACAAATTTCAGCATGTCAAAGCTCCTGAAACGTGCATAAAACCTGCAAAAAATGCACAAATATGTGCAGTAAGCTCCCATTACTCTTATTCTCCCGTCTTCTCTCTAGTCCTTAAACAATTTGAGGCGCCTGTTTTGTTAAGGAGGTTAATCTCAGAATTTATAATCCACTTGCAGCTCTTCATGGCTGCAGCAACTGTGGTCAGATTATTCATCAGCAACCCTCTTCCCAGGCCAGTCTCCATCTGGGCCCAGCCCTGCAACAAACAGTCACCATGTCTGGCCAGCAACAGATAAGCTGAAGGACTAAATGTGTGAACAAGATAGCTCTATGAGAACTTGTGTGTTGCGACCTGTATACCTTTGTCCACCCACGGACACCATATGTATCGCGTTCCCTGTCACCAGCTGACTGTTCTAGAATGTTGACAGTTGTCAGCTGGTGACCGGCGGAGTGGCTGTATCTCCGTAGCTCTGCGCCTCAGCGGAGTTTGTGTTGGTGTAACTTAATAAAGAAGCTCTTCACCCAACTTTGTATGAGTATAATTTCTGTACAATTTTGGCGACGATCACCAACATAGGAACCCACGTGAATTCAACCTCCATATCGATCACTATTTTATGGTCAAGGACTCCATACCGTGGATCTCTCTATGGACGCAAAGCACTTGATCGCGAAGTTCCGACTGCCTCAACTATTACTTAGGCAACAGGTCTTTCAGCGCGCTTAGACGCTATCAGCCGCTCTGGGTCGATCTCGCCCAGTTGTCCTTGGTTAAGATTGCCATTACGTCTCCTCAGCATATTTTCACTTCTAGTACCTACGCTTCCATTGGATGTCTTCAGTGGTGCATCTACGCAGTGGTGGCAGTGCTGCTACAAATCAGTCCGCTAAACAAAGACAGCCCTCTGTTGACCCATGGGTTTACCAACCGTGTGTGTATTAAAAAAAAAATGGTTTAATTGTGTTACCAGCGTCACTCTTTTCCAATAGCAGCGTGTGGTGGTGTGTTTACACTGTGGGGGCTTCTGTGCACCAAATTCCTGTCAGCACAATAGTGACAGTTCAACCGTGGGCCAATGAACTTCTCCAATTGTCAGCTGCTTGCGCGTCTCCCGTACGTCATGGCACAGCTAAAGTATTGTCTTCACATTGCCAGGTAACAACGCATACTCCAGCATGTCTTACGCCATCATATTTGATATGTTCAAGGTAGGAGCTCCAGCTGTTACTACCTACACGTTATGCAGCTTGCATGACGCCATCTTGAAAACGGCTCGTCACTCATCAGACATTCAATACATGAACCGGCTCGCCTCATCATAAATTCCTCGGAAGAAGGAATCCAGCGAACTACGCAACAGAAAGAGGTATTTTCTCAAGTGCCCGCTCAACATGATGAGCACAATGTTATTGCTTCACCAGTCCACCTACTGCTTTGCAAGTAACTTTACCAGACTTTGCTCACCTTCACTTTCACCACATCCCTTTCACTCATGCTCATTCGTGCTGATGGGCACAGCATAACTGATATTCACGTATACCTCCTGAGTCAGCACATCATTGCTTCTACAGCATTACTGTTTGTGTTAATTCTCATACCCTGTGTCGAGCACAAGTTTATGCAAGGTGACCAGGCTACTACTTCCCCCCCTGCTTCTCTCTAACATTGTACAGCCCTTCCATTAGCTTGGCTCAACCCTCCCCAACTAACATGTCCTCTGATTATCTGTGGAACTTATCTCCTCCCCAGACATTCCTACCAGCGGGAGGTGAGCCTGTACTCAAATGGGAGGAGTGGTGAGAATACATCAAGAACTATAGCTCGACGTTTGATGACGATGAAGACTTAACTGCAGAAAAAAATACAAAATTCTTTTACATTGTTTGGGCGCAGGAGGTATAAAAGTATACAATAGTATAAATCAGAAAGTTAGAGGGGAAGATGAAGGTGATATATTTGCTAATGCTATAGATGACCTTAACACTTACTACAAACCCATAGTCTGTGTCGCTGTGGATAGATACAAGTTTTTCCACAGGAAACAGGGCAAGGAAGAATCAATTGATGATTATGTCTCCACATTGAAAAATCTAGCCATTAATTTTCATTTTGGAAATTTACACGACAAATTCATCAGAGATCAAATAGTCATGAAGGGCTTTAACACCAATATCCAAGATAGTTTGTGGGCCAAGTGTGAATCCCCTTTACAAACCATTATGGACATTGCAAGGATGGCAGAACTCACTAGTCGCTGTGCAAAGGCTGTTCTGCCTGAAACCAAAGAAAAGAAAGTGGATGGTACTATGAACATGGTGGTTGATTCCAAATCATCTTCAAAACTGAACAGGAAAAACAGCAGATCAAGACAAGTTACTAGTAGAATGCAAAGCAGCAATACGTGGCATTGCTACAGGTGTGGTAGCTCCACCCATTTGGCAAACAATGAGAAATGCCTAGCTAGAAATGTAAAATGCTCATTTTGTGATACAATAGGGCCCTTCCAAAAAGTATGCAGGAGAAAACCTGCAGACTCAGTTAAACTGTTCGATGTGGAGGAGGATGCAAACGCAAACACATCAGACGATGACGATGTGAACATTTATGTCCTCAACTTTGAAGACAAGTGTGTCTTGCAAATGAATGATGCCCACACCACCAAAACTAGGAAACCAATGTGCCACATGTCCATTGGGGGAGTAGACATGAGCATAGTTGCAGACTCTAGATCCCCCTACACCATAGTTACAGCATAGTTAACACGTTTGGGAGGAAAAGTTTGCGCCACACCTAGGAAAACATTTGGAAAGATCTGACATCACCATCAAAACTTTTACAGGGGGTCCCATAATGGTTTGTGGTTTTAGAAAACTCAGTTTTTCCTTCAAGGGAAGGGAGTCCCCAGGTAAACTACCCGTATCAACTGTGGGCCCTTCCGTCTTGGGATGGATGGACCAGGGCAGCCTGGGAATTATACTTGATCCCAGCAGATCTGATCCAGTCCTGGTCATCCAAGACGATGAGGAATACAACAAAGGCTTAATAAACAGTTCCCTAATGTCTTTTGCGGTAGGATCGGTGCCTTGAGTGGGTAAAAACACAAAATACACGTTAAATCTAATGCCATCCCTGTGGTGCATAAAGTTCGGAATTTACCCTTTGCAGTAAAAGAAGAGGTCATCGTAGAAACAAGTGGAAACCTCAGAGTGGGTGGCTTCATTGGTCGTGGTCAAGGGGCCGATGCAAAACTAAGACTATGCGTAGACTTCCTCGACCTCATTGATAACATTGTGGTTGAGCAATTCCCTCTTCCAAGTATAAACAAACTGTTGTCATACACTAAAGGGATAAAATGGTTTTCCACTATAGACCTTAAATCTGCTTACCAACAGGTTCCCATGCACCAGGACAGCAAGGACCTTACTACATTCATTTTCCCTTTTGGATGCTATCGGTTCACAAGAGTACCTTTTGGATTGTCTCTGCGGCCGCTATGTTTCAAAGACTGATGCACCACATTTTCACGGGGGTAACAGACATTTCAATGTTCCAGGATGACATTCTTATGATGGGAAGAACAAGGGAGGAGCATGACATGAAAGTGAACCAGGTCCTCGGTATCCTTGGCGGTAAAGGTTTAACGGCTTAGCATGACAAATGTAAATTTGCAAGCACAAAAGTAAACTACCTGGAACACGAAATTACACGTGACGGCATCAGTACCAAAAAAGAACTGCTAGATGCCATTCTAGATGCAACTGTACAGTGCAGCAAGGAAGAGTTACTTTCTTTACTAGGCCTTGTCAAGTTTTATGTGAAGTTTATTAAAAATTTCTCATGTAAAACCTATGACCTTAGGCAATTGCCCAAGCTTCAGAATAAGTTGGTGTGGACTGATACATGTCAAGACTTATTTTGTGCCTTAAAGAAAGAAACGTGTTCCGTCTTACCATTGCAATGCTTTGACCCCATGTTAGAAACCTCATCACAACTGATGCCAGTTGCAAGGTTCTGGGTGCTGTTCTTACCCAAAAGGACACCAAAGGCGCAGAGTGTACCATTGCTTTTGCTTCCTGCTCCCTGACTCCTAAAAAGAAAAATACTCCGTCATTGAGCGGGAGGCACTAGCATGTGTCTGATGGGATTGAACATTTTCACTAGTTTGTCTGGGGGAATAAGGTTATCCTACGCAGCAACCACAAACCACTGACAAAAGTGTTCACTATGGGAGGCTTATATGCAGCTTCTTCTAGGCTCGCTCAACTGCCTGCCTATTTGATTTCAATTATGTGGTTTAGTATGTACCGGGTGTCAAAAAAGTAGTTGCTGATTTCCCGAGCCATGCCTGTTCGTACTTAGGATCCCAAAAACCAAGATGATGTAGCAGAGTTATGCATTGCCAACGTACATGAAGAGTTACACAGGGTTTCAATTAATGAATGGATGCTTGAGCAAACCAAAGACTCAGTTGTATGTGAGGTATTCGATATGCTGTCTAGGGGCCGGTCTAGCAAAAGTAAAATGCCAGATTCACTATGCCCTTTTTTGGGAGGTCAAACATGAATTGTCAGAAGAAAATGGACTGCTGTTGAGAGGTGGCAGGGTTGTCCCTCCCTCTAGCCTTAGAAAGAAAATACTTGAAATTTTCATGAAGAGCATTTGGGCATTTGGAAGATGAAGAGCAGTGTTAAAAACTGGTATTGGTGGTCTGGTATCAGCAGGGCCGTCAAAAGAGTAGTAAGAGACTGCGCTTTATGTCTCAATTCTGAAAAAAACACAAGTCACCTTCAGACCTCCCATTCTTCTCATCACATGTCCTACCATGCCTTGAGAAAGAATTGGGGTGGACATTATGGGACCTATTCCTGAACAGGGTGAGCAGGTGTACATATTTGTCATCATTGACCATTTCTGAGAGTGGCCTGAGATAAAGTTTGTCACTAAGCCCGACACACACAGTGTTGTCAGTTTCCTTGATGATGTTTTCACTCGTTTAGGCCTACCAAAGTACATAATTAGTGATACTGGATCCCAATTTACCTCAGATATATTCAAGACCTATCTTGACAGAAACAAGGTAATCCATAAAACCACATCAGTCTACCATTCCATGGGCAACGGTGCAGTTGAACGCTTCAACAGGGCAATTAAGGGCATCATCCAAATAGCCAACAATAACAGGCTGGTGTGGAGACAGGAAATCCTCAAAACACTTTGGGCCTATTGCATTACACCGTGCAGCAGTACAGGCCACAGCCCCTTTAAATTCATGAGAGGGAAGACACTGTTGTCAAAGAACAATATAGGCTTCTAAAAGAGTTCAGTGGTCGGCTGACCAAGTAAAGAGTAGGTTAGTAGAGGCACAATCCAGTTGCAAGGACCGTTATGACAAGAAACATGGTTGCAGAGCTGTCAAATTTACCACTGGAGACATGGTGGGAGTAAAGAGGAACGGACACACAAGCAAAGGGATGAACACATTTTCGCAACCCTCATCTGTGTGCAAGGTGTTTTGCAACGCTGCACTCCTTAGTGATGGTAAGGTGTAGCCTTTCTCTGCGTCCTCTTTATGCAAACAAACTCCTGTAGAACATACTAGCTCTAACCTAGGCCGTCCCTCCTGGGAAAACCACTTCAACACTGATACGTGAACACCTACCCAGGGTAGGGCATTTAGTGATGTGTCAGATGAGGAAGGTGACAGCGATTCTTCTACAACCAATATTGAGGTGCAGTCCTCATCCTCTGATTCCAGCGCTACTCCTTTTCAAGAGACTCCTTGTCCCAGAGGTACAAATAGAGTAGGGAGAAGATTGGTGCCTCCATTGAAACTCTCGGATTACATTTGTGAATAGTACTTACATGCAACTCTTCACTGTTCAATGTTCATGCCATGTATGATGTTACCCATATCTCTCTCTCTCTTTCTCTCTCTCTCTCTCTGTATCTCTCTCTCTCTCTCTCTCTCTCTCTCTCTCTCTCTCTCTCTCTCTCTCTCTCTCTCTCTCTCTCTATCTCTCTCTCTCTCTCTCTCCCCCCATTCATTCTTTTTCTTTTTCAAGGGGGAAGATGTGTTGCGATCTGTGTACCTTTGTCCACCCACAGACGCAGTATGTATTGCATTCCCTGTCACCAGCTGAGAGTTCTAGAATGTTGACAGTTGTCATCTGGTGACCGGTGGAGCTGCTGTATCTCTGTAGCTCCACACCTCACCGCAGTTTGTGTTGTTGTAACTTAATTAAGAAACACTTCACCCAACTTTGTTCAAGTATAATTTCTGTACATTGTCCCTCGCCTTTTGACCTGTGTCCAAAGAAGGTTTTTTATGTTGACTGCACTCCTGCCTCTGCTCTCTGAGGACCATGTACTCTGCAATAAGAGGGACTAGATTGTGATCACAACGACCAAGCAGCAGCACTTGATGAACAGGCCAGTCATGGAGGAAGCATTTAATGCACTCTGTGCTGCATGGGGCCAGCCATCGAGCCCTATGTAGTGTCTTCAATTACGATGACCAGAAGACAAGTCAGATAACATTTATTCATGCAAGTTCATCAACGACGGCACTCCATCTGTCGTCTTCTCACCAGGGAGTGCTGTGGGGTGGTGAGGCGAGGCCGGGGCAGGGCAGTATGGGGGGTAGTGGAGTTGGACATATGACGGCAAGGAGTTAAGTAAGTGAATAAATACATAAATAAAACTATTTACCTTGCGCTCGCTACATTGCCGAGTTGGGTTCCTTCAATGCTTTGATCGTGTCCACTAGTTCATTCCGAGGTCTGATTCCTGTTGCTGCAATTCTGTATCCTAAATAACTGACTTCACCAACTCCAAATTTACACTAGTCAGCCTTAAGAGTCAGACCCGCTTCTTGTAGTTTGCACAAGACTTCCCACTGTTCACGTGCCTCATTACCTGGGCCAAAAAATTTGAATGTCATCCTGATAACATTTTACACCCGCTTGACCCTTAAAAATCCTCCATTACCACCCCCTTTTGTACTGCTTTTGGCCGCCATAAGTGTGGCAGGGTATGCTCAGACGTGAGTCCCTTGCTCACTTTGCCACTGGATTCAAGCAAGCCGGGCTGAAGACGGCTGGAATGCCAGAAACCAGTCCTCGGAAGCTTGTTTCCGGTCCAGGGAAGTCATGGCTTGGCAGTTCGGGCTGGACTGTTCCCATGAGGCACAGGGTCAGACTGATTTGCATATAGCCATGTCTGAACTGGGGTGGCAGAGTGGGCTAAAGAACGGTGATGAATTAAACCCAGAACTTTTGACTGGGTATGAGTGTTTGATTGGTTCAAATGCTCCGTCCATTACACCCCCTTTTGTATCGCTTTTGGCCACCATAAGTGTGGCAGGGTATGCTCAGACGTGAGTCCCTTGCTCACTTTGCCACTGGATTCAAGCAAGCCGGGCTGAAGACGGCTGGAATGCCAGAAACCAGTCCTCGGAAGCTTGTTTCCGGTCCAGGGAAGTCATGGCTTGGCAGTTCGGGCTGGACTGTTCCCATGAGGCACAGGGTCAGACTGATTTGCATATAGCCATGTCTGAACTGGGGTGGCAGAGTGGGCTAAAGAACGGTGATGAATTAAACCCAGAACTTTTGACTGGGTATGAGTGTTTGATTGGTTCAGATGCTCCGTCCATTACACCCCCTTTTGTATCGCTTTTGGCCACCATAAGTGTGGCAGGGTATGCTCAGACGTGAGTCAGTTGCTCACTTTGCCACTGGATTCAAGCAAGCCGGGCTGAAGACTGCTGAAATGCCAGAAAACGGTCCTCAGAAGCTTGTTTCCGGTCCAGGGAAGGCATGGCTTGGCAGTTCGGGCTGGACTGTTCCCATGAGGCACAGGGTCAGACTGAATTGCATATATCCATGTCTGAACTGGGGTGGCAGAGTGGCCTAAAGAACGGTGATGGATTAAACCCAGATCTTTTGACTGGGTATGAGTGTTTGATTGGTTCAGATGCTCCGTCCATTACCTCCCCCTTTTGTACCGCTTATAAATCCTCGCCATGATCCTGTGAAATACTGCTGCAGCTGAAATAAGACCTAATGGCATTTTTTTGAAGAGATAAATTCCAAAAGGATTTACAAAAGCTGTAAGGTCCTGAGAACTTTCATCAAATTCCACTTGGTGTTCTGCAGACATGAGATCTACTCTGCTAAAAACTTGGGCACCCGAAAAAGTGGTGACCATTTACTCAATATTAGGCAAGGGGAATCTATCAACTACCACTTCCCTGTTTAGTGCCCTCAAATCCACACAAAGACGAATGTTGCCATTACTTTTCCGTGCAACATCTATGGGAGCCAACCACTCTGTTGCCTCTACCACCTCGATGACTCCATATTCAACCAATCTCTCTAACTCATTTGTCCCTGCTTTCACCTTGGCCATGACTGGACTAACATGCGGTCTTCATTTAATCTTGTGTTTGTACCCAACTAATTTCCCTAGTTTCTTTTGAAACATCTCCTTAAATTCTATTACAAAATGGTTTTGCTTACATACAATTTAATCTATTTGTACCTGGGGTATCTTGTTGGGATGCAAACTGACCCACAATTCTTTCTGATGACTCCACCCCAACAAACCATCACCATGACATGAAACATAGACTTTCCCAAAAGCATTCTTCCCACTCACGCCAATGCATGCTTCAAAATATCCCAACATCTCAATCTTTGTGCCACCATATCCACCAGGTTGTATGTCCATCCTCTTGATTGTCCTCCTGTTGGCAAACAACGTTAAAAATGTTTGTTTAGCAATTATCATAATTTGTGAACACAAATCAAATTTCATCTGAATGTCACGCCCATCAATGCTTACTATCTCTGAAAGAACATTTTTATTTGAGTCATCAACCTGCAAAACCACCTCTTGACACGTCTCCTGAGTCTTGTTCTTGGTAAAAAAAATTAGCTCGCTCCTGCAACATTTACTAAAGTGTCCCCTGATCCCACAGAAGTTGCACACTTGAGACCATGTTAGACATGACCTATCATTGGCCCGATGACCCTTAAGCCCACATCTGAACCATGTACCTCTGAAGTTTAGCTCTGCTCTCCTAGGTCCTTTGGATTCAAAACTCTCTTTTATTCCAGAAGCATGATGAGTCTGTACAACACAGACTTCAGTCACATTTTCTTTCTCTGTCACTCTGACATCATTCCCTGCCTTGAGTTCCCCTATGAATCTCATCATATGCTCTACCTGTTTTGCCACAATCAGCACCTCCTCAAGTGGGGGTTCTTCCTTCCTCCATAACTCCTCACAAATGTTATCGCTGCTACAGCATAATACAAACTGGTCTCTAATCCTCTCCTCAACCACACCTCCAAACTTGCAATTCGAGGCCAATTTTCTCAAAGCCGTCGCATACACTTCTCCAGACTCATTCTGACCCTGACACCTCTGTCCAAAATGATACCTCTCTAGAATTGTACTTACGCATGATAAGTAATGGTGATCTAATTTGGCTATAGATATTTCAAATTCATTTAAATCTCTTGCTTCTGCTCGTGGATACTCTTGCAAATTTTCTAAAACATCTTGCCCCTCTAGCCCAGAAACGTTTTAATGCATGGGCAAAGTGGGCTCTGGCCCAGGGCCCCAGCCTTTCAGGGGGCCCCCCGACAGAATCAGCTCTGTTCTCCAGAGTTTTGCCCTAATGACCTTGAATATTTCTTAAACAGTTTGTTTTAAATACTGTTTTCCTTTAATTTATGTTTTATGTACCTGGTGTTTGAGAGTCTAGTACAGCCATTTTGCAGAGAAATGTTGAGTTTATGTTTCATGCAATATACATTAAAAAAGATTCTTTTAGCTCAAAACAAGGCCTAACATATAAGAAATGGGAGGGCGTCACAGAGATTATTTGCAGTAATATTGGTGAGCTGCTGCTGTGTTACAACATTGAAAACACACATAACTATCCCTGAATATAAGATTTAAACACATTTAGGGCCTTGTTTATGAGAAGTGATGCATTGCTGTGTGAAAACAGGGATGTGTCACTTCTTAGTGCGCCATATTTGCGACATGATGGATGTGTCATATTTACTGTATGACGCATCATGTTGCAAGGAGTTACAGATACGTCAGTATTTCTGACGTATCTGTAGGTCAAAAGTGATATATTGCTGGGGTGTGTCTGAAAATAGTCGCAACTCCAGCAATGTGTCCTTTCACATGGGGAAAACCTCATGGGAAAGGGCCTGCACCAGTCTTACGCCTGCTATGAGGTAGTTGTAAGATATTGACGCAATGGCGTCCTAGAAGTGGAGCACTGAGTTCTCAAGGATTTCAATGCGCCACTTCAACAAGGATTTTTGGGGGACAACACCCACCCGGCATACATTAGGCCTGGTGCAGGTATAATGTGGTGCAGGGGTTTACAAAGTGACACATCTACCTAGATGCGTTACTTTGTAACTAGGGCATCAAATGGCACATTTTTGTCGCAGTTGGTGCGTCACAAAAAGTGACGCACCGGCGGCATAAAAGTGAAGCACAGCCTCATAATTAAGGCCCTTAGAATTTGGACGAGTGTTCCTTTGCACTGTCAGGGACCTAATTACATTAAATAGTGTTTTTAATAAAGAGCGGAGCTACTCAGATTAGAGTGTCCTGGCGCGTGACAGAGGGAGGAAAACGTGCGTAAAAGACCCATCATTTATTAAAAAGCCAGGTTTTTAAGTTCTTCCTGAAAGAGAGTAGGTCTGTGGTTAGTCTCAGAGACTCAGGGAGGCTATTCCACAATTTTGTGCCTAAAAAGCTGAAGAATCTGCCTCCAGTGCGGGCACTGCATATTTTAGGCACGATGACCAGGTTGGCATTGGAAGATCTTAGGGGTCTATGTGTTAATTAGTGACTAATGCGCTTATTTGAATAGCCGGCTCCTAAGCCATGGAAAGCTTTATTTGGAATAAAAAGGCCAATAGAGTCAAACTTGCGGTAATTCAACTTCCTGTTAACCAAGGTGGACTTGCTCTTCCCCATTTTTATACATACTACGAGGCAGCTTTTTTTGATATAATGGCAGGATTATTAAAGACTAGACAGACAAGAGACAATTTTTTTTTTAATAGAATGCTTGAGGAATCTGGTTCTCAAATTTCTATTTTTCTAAAAACGGCAAAACTTCCAAAGAGAACACGATATAAGACACTGGTGGGGTATTCATCAAGACTACGGGTTTTATTTGAAAAACATGGCCCAGATGGATTCATCCATTTGAAATTTTCGGAATGTACTAAAATGGGTCCTAAGATCTCTTCAAACCATTTGTCAGAATGGGAATTGGCCGGTTTTTGTGAAATAAGGCATCTTCTCACACAAAATACGTTAATTAGTTGGCAAATGGTCAGAGATAGAAGGCATCCGAATCGGCTCATGTTTTTTCAATATTTACAATTGAGTTATTTTATAAAAAAAGTTATAGGAAATCTTGATAGAACACCTAATGCTTTGTTAACAGCGTTATATGGGGAGAAACATAAGGGTATTGGATTTTGGTATAAAAAGTTACCTCTTCCGGGTTCAACCAATATAATAGGCAACCATCTGGAGAAAATAAGTCTCATAACACAGTGTGTGGTGTCTGACAAAGACTGGGAGACAATAAGCTACTTAGGAAATAGGGCACTCCGAGCAGCCAATTATAAGAGGATGTCTTTTTGTTGTCGTTGGCTGGCATATTATACCCCAGAAGCTCTTCAAAAAATGTTCCCCGAATACGAAAATAAATGTTTTAGATGCAAAACTAGGGGACAGGGTAGCTGGCATCACATTTTCTTCTCTTGCCCAAAGTTAGAACCCTTCTGGAGGGAGATTTTCACAGATCTGGAGTTGGCAATAGGGAAAACTCTTCCTCCAGAAGCGGAAGTTGCCCTTTCTGGCATTAGTAAAGACAGGACTAAGTTCAATGAATCAGAAGAAGTGTTTATTTTTATTTCCTCTGTCGTAGCAAGGTCTCTGATTCTGCAAAATTGGAAATCCACGGTGTGTCCTTGCCATGTTAAGTGGGTTAATAAAATGAAGAGAACTTATAATTTTGAGAGAGCCTATGCAGGTAAAGTGGGTGCAACTGCAAGATTCGAAAGGAATTGGAAATATCTTGACCAGCTTGAACTATTAAAAGGAAGGTGATTGTTATATCCTAGCTAATTAAAAGATGGCATTACATTTATATAAGAGGAAATATAAGTATTTGTATGCTATGTTATATCTAATTGCTAAGTACCTTTATTATGTTAACAGTTCTGTTCCTATATACCAGTACTTTATGGCACTAGTTACTTTATACAGGCGGAAGAAGAAAGGAATAGGAAAGAGAAAAATTCTTTTTTTATTTTTATTTTTATTTTTTTTTCTTCCCTTTTATTTTTGCATTAGCACTTTATGAACAAAATATTTTGTATAATTATATATTGGCACTTTAATGCATTTGCACTTTATTAAGGCTACATGTTGCACATAACAACACCTTCAAGCGTCGGTCGTTCTACTCTTTGAATTTGCACTCTTTGTTCGGTATAATAATAGCAATATTATTCGTGATGTTGCCCCTTTATCACCAGTTGTCTATTGTCTACTGATTGGATAATTTTAAAATATGTTTTATTTTTACTGTGGTATTCTATTGTCTAGGGTTGTCTCTTGGATTTAAATGTGTTTAATTATGAATAAATTTATGTACCAAAGTATTGTCTTTACCTACGGCTTGTAATAAAAAACTTTTGTAAAAAAAAAAAAAGAACGGTTTAAAGAAGATGGTCAACGCTTTGAAGTTGATCCGTTCTTTTATGCAGAGCCAGTGTAGCGACTTCAGAATAGGGGTCATACTAGATTTAGGTCAGGTCTCAGGATGGTTCTGGCCGCCACATTTTGTACCACTTGTAGGTGCTGGATAAGGGATTTGAGAAGACCTAGGTACAAGCTGTTGACAAAGTCAAGCTGTGATGGCACCGGAGCCTGCACCACATTCTTTCTTCTCTCACACGGTAACAGTGGTACGAATTTTTTTAGCATCCAGAGTATGCCAAAGCAAATGGCAGTTAGACTTTGGATTTGAAAGCGCACAGGGAGTGTCTTATCAATGACAGTTCCTACATTTTTTACTTTCTCCCTTTCCGCAGGCAGGGGCGGCATGCCTTTTGGCCACCATGAGCTCCAGTCAGGCATTTCTGGATTACCAGAGAAAACAACTTCAGTTTTGTCAGGATTACACTTCAGCTGATTAATCTTAAGCCAGTTAAAAACCTTTGTGAGGCAAGACCTAATCATTGCCCCTTGAAAGTCGGTTCCTTTTTCACACATTAAAAAAAAAGCTGAGTGTCATCAGCATAGGAAACAATTTAGGCGCACTCTTCCTCTACCAGAAATGCAAGAAGGGATAGATATTTATCAAAAAGGGTAGGACTGAAAATGGAGCCCTGGGGGACACCTACATTCATGGCCGGAACCAGGGATGAGAAAGGGGATAGCCAGATGTCCTGAGATCTATTTGTCAAGAAGGATTACATCCATGTTAAGGCGGTCCGCCCAGGCAGATATTAGCAAGTATTTCGAGGAGCCTCTCATGTGGGAAGGCCACCGACAGATCAAACATTATCAGAACTTGCCTCCCTGGTCCAGCTTACCCTTGAGAAATTCAGTCACTTCCAGCATAGCGTACTCCCCACTGTAGTTAGCCCGAAAACCGTATTGGGACTCCCGAAGGAGCTTCCCATCTTCAATGTGTTTTTGGAGGGCCTTCTTTACATGCTCTCTAAGACTTTGGAGAGGCCGGAAGAAGGGAGATTTGCCGATAGTTGGCAGGGTCCATCGGTTTGATGTTAACCTTTTTTATCAGTGAAAAAATCTTAGCATTCTTCCCTAATTCTGGCATGTTGCCTGAGGAGAGGGAAACATTAAAGAGCTGGTTTACCTTGAGGTTTATGGTGGGAGATAATAGGTTCAGGATATTCGCTGGACATGGGTCGGTGGGAGAGCCAGACTTAATGCTTTGGAGAAGGGTCAGTGACTCTGCAAGCTGTAACTCAGGGAAAGCTAGTAAAGATGGAGGATCCAAGATGTGAAATTTGCTATTAGAACTAAGGTAAAAGGTTAGTTATTTCTCTGAGATGTTAGTGAAGGCTTGTTGGATCACCAAGATCCTTTTGTGGAAGAATTGAGCTATTTGCTTAGACCATTCTTACAAGCAAGGCCCTTCCGTTTGTACCGACTTTCAGGGCGGTAAAGGATTTAACTATGCAACATTTTTCCTTACTCTTATTTTGGGCATTTTCTATCTTGGTTTGAAAGACATTTTTCTTGGCTGCCTTCACACGAATGTAATGAGCTTTTAAGGTGTCTTTATACACCTTCCTGTCCTCAGGTAGATATGATTCATGCAATTTCTGTTCCATTTTTCTACAATTTCTTTTGCTAGATCTGAGGGAATCATTATACTATGGAGCTGGTGGGGCTGACTTCTTTGAGGAGTGGTAAACAACCGGTACCGCTGCATCACTGTTGGTTTGTGGCCAAGAATCTATTGAGAGGGCGTCTGAGTCAGGGCAGCCAGACAGCTCCGGTGAGGAACGACTGAGGGCGTCTGCTAATATCTGGATAGATATTTTATGGAATGTCCTGTAATTAGAGACCCTCTGCTCTACGTTAGCCCAAGGGGCTGTGGCAGAGTTGGGAATGATGAATTTTAATAGGAGGTGGTCAGACCAGGTAATCGGAAGAGGTAGGCTTACTGATATGTCAAAGCTGTAAAAGATTAGTTCTAGGGTATGGCCCTTCTCATGGATGGCCGAAGAAAAAGATGTGAACATGTTGCAGGCCTGCAGCGTCTCCAACAAGGAAATTGTTTGAGGGTCTTTTCCATAGTCCATATGTATAGTGAGATCTCCCAGAATAAAGCAGTTGTTGTATTTTAAGGCCAGGGAGGTGGTGGCTGTATTTAGCGTAGTAATAACATTTCCAATTGCACTGGGAGGTCTGTAAATCGGAAAAACAGCTATGCTATGATGGAGGGAGAAGGTACAGTGGAAGCCTAAGGACTCTGCACCCTCGATGTTTTACATTGTGATGGGAGAGCAGTCTAGTTTTTGATTGTAAAGTATAGCGACACCGCCCCCTTTCCCACTCGGTCTTTCCTTCCTAAGGATTTCATAAACCGTAGGGATGGCGGAGGTGATAGTAGGGTTAGAGGCTTCAGACAGCTAGGACTTAGTGAAAAATAAAAGATCAGGCTGTTCATCTAAAAGTAGGCCATAAATGTGTGGTTCATGCTTTTGCATAGAGCCCTTGTTGTTGCGTGGGAGGATCTTGGGTGCGAGTTTCCTGGGCTGGAGGAGAGACAAGTTGCACTTATTTCATCAAAAGTCTACCTCCAACTCAGATCAGCCGCTGTACACTGACATAATGGTAGCCGCCTAATGCTAGGCAGTTTTCCCTATTGTAATATAGTGGAAGAAACTCACCGGAGGGGAGCCGCACATGTGCGCTGTACGCGTCCGTAGGCATCAGGAATATATAGGCTAATGCCTATGATGCAAACTGGATCGCTAACGCAGCTGAGGAAGCGGAAACTGCGTAGGCAGAAGTGAGGAGCCTGCTAGTAGCCCCAGTCCTCTGCACAATCAGCATATTAGCTGTGGCGGGCCAGGACTGGAGGAAAAGCGAGATGCGAATCGAAGCAGCTAAGGAGGTGTAGGCAAGCAGAATCAAGTAAAGTGCAAGTGCGTGTAGGTAGGAGACATTTTTAAAAAGCACAGAGTAATTCAGCCACACATATTTAATTTAAAAAGTATTAAAAACCTAGTAGTATTACAGAAAACACTAAATCCTACCGCTGTCAGCTGCGCGTATCTGTTTGCATCGGGAATATATATAGGCTAATGCCTATGATGCTAACTGGAACGCTAACGCAGCTGAGGAAGTGGAAACTGCGTGGGAATCAGGGGCTCAAATTGGATCATAAATTCAAAGCTGTTCTGAACAGGGGCCCCAAAATATGTTTGGCCCAGGGCCCCCAAAATCCTTAAGATGTCCCTGTTCACTTCGCCACTTCTAGGACACAAATGCGTCAATATCTTACACCTGCCTCACAGCAGGCGTTAGACTGACGCAGGGCTTGCCCCATATGAAAGGACACATTGCTGAAGTTGTTTGAATTTTGTGAGACACTCCAGCAATGCGTCACTTTTGCGCCATACAAATACATCAGAAATACTGACGTATCTGTAACTCCTTGTGACATGATGCGTCATACAGTAAATATGACGCATCAATCATGTCGCAAGGAGGGCGCACTGAGAAGTCACACATCGCTGCTTTCACGCAGCAATGCGTCACTTCTCATAAATGAGACCCTCTATTTTTAGCACCTGCCTGGTGCCATGCAGCAGTAGACGGTCTTGTTTGTGGTGTTTTTTGGTTTCTTTTTTATTAGGTTCCCTACACCCTGCAATTTCTTTTTAATTACATAGAAACTGTAGGAGATTTTAATTAATCGATAAATCACACTTTGACTGTCTCTATCTCTCAACCAAAATGGACAGGTGAGGATTTAGACAGTTGTGTCAATGTCACAAATGGTGAATTACATGATAGCAACTTTAATAGTTCAGGAATTCTAAAAGTATATCACCCCACCAGCTTTCCCTGGTATGTTTGACACCCTGACCTTTAACAGTCTTCCCCTAATGAGAAAGTGACGGTAAATTATGGTGGGGTGATATTTATCAGACCTAATGAAATCCGCAAACAGCTGGAATGCCGTATTAGCAGCCAAACTCCTAATTTTGATATGTATGATAGCAGGAGTTACCACACGTATCTCAATTAAAATGGGGACTGGCATTGAGCCCCATTGTAAGTAAACTAGTGCCATTCATGCTTCCATGACTTGCAATAGTTGAGTTCCTGCATTTCTTCAGCATGCAGCCTGTTTCTCTGGGAAGGTAGATATTTTCGATAATTTTTGAAGAATGCAACGAAACTCAAAGGGTACTTGAAATTGACTTAGATCTTAATTATGAGAGCACATGCAATTAACACACCCAATATAAATCGAATCCTCAGCGTTCGGAATACATCAGGTGTAGCAATTTGCACACATTCCACTGTTTTGAGGGATAACATGTGGAGTTTGTTGCTTGCTGCCCCAATATCTGTATGTGATGGTAATTATAATCAGGGCCACAGAGTTGAATCATGAAAAGATCAGCTTCAGAGAGGGTCAGTTGAATGATCCGTGCCTGTGAGAGACTAATTTTGTAAGGGTACAGAGAGGGAGAGAGGATATGCTTCTTCTCAGGACAATATTGAGAAAGACCATCAGATCTACAGAGCAAATGCTTCTTCTCAGGACAATTTTCAGAAAGACCATGAGATCTACAGTTGATATTAGTGGGGATTTGTGTTACTCAGCAACAAGAGAGGACAATAACATAAATCCACAAGGCAGTCAGGGAGTTTTCAACTAGCTAATATGTGATATACAATCTTTGTGGTTTTTATTCTATTCATTCTAATAATATGCATTATTACTGGGCTGTCCATTCATTTAAAAAAATCCACATTTTCCTGTGTTCTGATTTGGGACATCTGGGATAAGATTCCTCATTTACACCTTGCAAGAGATTCTCTAAAAGATGTGTTGGATTTCCAGAGCCTTTAAACTCATCTCACCATAATGCCAAACAAGTTGGTAATACTCACCTTCCTACTGTCTTTATCTCCACAGAGGCCAAGACTATGCACATGAACTTGGGGGGAGGCTAAGGAAACCTACCAGGTCTGAAGGGCGGGTGGAGGTAGCTCACAACAATGAACACAAACATATATACACAAACACACACAAATACACACACACAGTTTCAGACACCACTCTACTGAAATCCTCTCAAACAAAATAACAGAACTGACATAAAAATCCCTCGACCAAAAAATTACCTTAGTTCCGGTTCACTCGTCTAAGACATGAGCTCTCTCTTCCACAAAAAAATGACACTCAAATCCTGCAAGCCTAAGGGCCTGAAATATGATGGATATCTTGTCCTCTGTATTACAAGTGCCATTGGATATAATGCACTTGTAATACAGCGTATGGGACATTCGTCATGTTTGTGACAGAATAGCGTATCAGCTGATTTCTAAATCAGACCGTAGGTGCTGAATGACTGAGTAAGTCTAGATGAAATGATTCAATCATCAACAAACACAAACTGCACACTCTACAAAACCATTGTCACTGTGTTAGTAATGGGGGTCTCTAGTTGGTAGTGGTATTCAGTAAGTCCAAGTAAGGACCCTTCCTTCTAGTCAGGGTGAGGGGATAATACAGCTAAGATAACCCCTGCTCACCCCCTTGATAGCTTAGCATGCGCAGTCAGGCTTATCTCAGATGCAATGTGTAAAGTATTTGTGCATACCACACACAGTAACACAATGAAAAACCTACAAATGAACACCACACCAGTTTAGAAACATAAAGTATCTTTATCTAAACCAAACAGGACCAAAGCCACACAAAAACAACGTACAGAACTAAAAGTATGACTTTATAACGGTTTCAAGCAATTCTGTCCATAGAAATCTGTGTATGCAGTGATTTTATACAAAGTACCATAGATGCATTAAAATCCACAAAGTAAAACAGCCACAGAGGAGGGAAGCATTGGAAAACACAGTGATGCGTTGATTCTTGAGTCCTTGGCGAGGTGATGCATCAGTTCTGCAGCACGCAGGAGGAGTGTTGCATCAAATCCAGACTGTCAGAGGAAGCGATGCATCAAAATCCAAACCAGTTCTGGTCTGCAGGTAATGCAATCGAAAATTGGAGCACAGGTGCGATGCGTGGAAATCTGGACGCGCTAGAGGTCGATGCGGCAGAGACAAACAGGCCCTGCATCAATTTCTTTTGCCGTATTCCAACGGTGTGTCGATTCTTTCAGCCGCACAGCAGGGCCTGCGTTGGAGTCAGTGCGGTGGTCTCCGATTTCGGAGACAAAGTGCACTGAACTCTGGCTGTGGCGGTTTTATTCGCTCTGTGGGCAGGCAGTGCGTCGATGTCTACTGAGTCAAAACATTTCACACACAGTGGGTTGCATCAGAAAAACAGGTGCTAGAAGGGCGATGCATCAATTTGTATGTTTTTTGCAGCTTTTTGTGGCAGGAACAACCTCCAAGGGGCCAGAACTGGAATTGTTACCACTTGGCAGGTCAGAAGTCCCAGCAGTGGCGTTCAGGGATGCGCTGCTGCAGTTGAAGTATTTGATGGCCTGAGACTTCTTAACTGGAGGCAAGCACACACAAACCATTGGAGGATAAACATAAAAGTCCAGTTATTTTCCTCTCCAAATCAGCAGCAGTAACTGCTGGCTGGCCTAGCAAAGCAACACACAGCAAAGGGGCAGTAGTCCACCTTACAGGTCTTCAGCTTTTCTCCTTGGCAGAGTCTCCTTTTGATTGAGAAGCTTTCTAAAGATCTGGGGTTTTGAGTCCAGTACGTATCCCCCTTTTGGCCTTTGAAATTGGAATACTTCAAAGGATAGTCTTTGTAGTGCACAAGCTCTTCCATTGCCCTGCCGTGGCTCCAGACACACTCCAGGGGAGTGGAGATACCATTGTGAGAGGCCAGGCACAGCCTTATCCAGGAGTCAGTTGCAACCCCTCCCACCACTCTAGCTCAGGAAGGCCCATCAGCCTGGTGATTGGCCATCAGGATATTCAGGGCCCTCCTCAACTTTGTGTGACTGTCTAGAGAAAATGCACAAACAACTCAGCTGTCAGTCTAAACCAGACATTGATTTCACAGTCAGACAGAGGAACAGGAGGGTAAAACACAAAAATACCCACTCTCTAAAAATGGCATGTTCAAACACGCAATTTAAAAACCACCTTCACTAAAAGATGTTTTTAAATTCTGAGCTCAGAGATACCAGACTCCAAATCTCTAGCTGTACCCAATGCTAGTAATTTTTAAATTTACGTAGGAAAACAATTACCTGATTAAAACCATAAGTAGGTGGTATCGCTGCGCTGTTTCTTTAAGAGAAGCCTCACTGTGTTGAAGTGGAGATAGAAAATCAACACACAGTTAACTAGAATCCTCCGTAATGAAAAGAGAAGTAGAAACTAGGCGGTTCAAATTAGCGATACCTTAGTGCGATAAAATGGCAAAAAGGTAATGTGTTGTTTCAGTTCTACACTATTTATTCGTAAATAACAAGTTCTTTTTTTAGAAAAAGCGGCTTCGTGAAGGTAACCTGTCTATTGGCTTGGTAATAAAATGTTAATGGATTTATTTGTGTATAAACTAAGGGTGATAACAGATAAATGATCATTGATTAAATATATCGGGATCAGGGTAAAAGGCTTCATAAAAAAAAACATACTGCTAGCTCAGTGGCAGATTAGTTATCTACTGTAAGACCCTTTGTGCAGTCAAAAAATAAAGTGTAAGCGTTTTCCGAATTCAACGTACCTGAAATAACGATGTATAACACGACAGAGCGGCGACCTCACATCTGATAGAGCAGAATGGTTGGTTCGATTGATGATTGATAAGCCGCCTAGTTTCTACTTCTCTTTTCATTACGGAGGATTCTAGTTAACTGTGTATTCGTTTTCTATCTCCACTTCAACACAGTGAGGCTTCTCTTAAAGAAACAGCGCGGCAATACTACCTACTTATCATTTTAATCAGGTAATTGTTTTCCTACGAAAATTTACAAATTACTAGCATATCGAACTCCAGACTATAACGTTCTGGACAATTAATGGATTATGTAATTTTTTATTATTCTCATATATGGACAATCAGTTCTTGCCAATTCTTATTTTTTCAGATTATCAATACTTTTATGTTTTAACCATACTACTTGCTGTAAACTAATCCAATACAGTCATCGTCTGTATTCGTACAAAAAAGGAACATCAATTTCCTTTAGGTATGTAATATTACACCATTGGCTTAAGCTGTTTAAAAACCATGTTTTTATTGTAGGATTCCTATTTTCTGTAATCTTTGGACAATTGTTATTTATAGATTGTACTTTTGGAAAAGAATATTACCAACTTCCTGTTGTGGATGTCTTCATTCATACCTAAAACATTGGTAAATATATTTCCATCCTCCAAGACTGATTTTTTCAAGACTGATATTGTCGATTTTTCCTTCCCTATTGATAAGATCGTCCTAGGGTATTAGTCATGGTGCTATAATCTCCATAGACACCTTACCAATTAATCAGTATAATGATTTCACTGAAAATAGGTAGAATAACTAGGTCTAATATTCTCTATACCTATTTAATAACTAAAAATATCAAAGAGCTGCGTATAAGACTGTATTGCCTATCTAACAAACCTAAACATCTGAAACGTATTACTTTTCTTATTACAGTGCAACAAAGAATTCAGGATTACCCTCACCATTAATTGATTTTATTCATATCCTCTTCTTTCTACTCGAGAATAATACAATTTGGCAGCTTTTAACGTTTACAGACTTAAGTAAGTAAGCCTTACTTGCATGAATTAACTGATACAGCTTTTTTGACTAATTCATCTATTTCAACCATGACTAGTCCCTCTATAATTTGGTTAATATCCCTTAGGCGTTTTGTTTTTGACATTTTGATCCTTTTGTATCATGAATTTCATCAGCCATCCTATTGAGTAAACATTTTTTGGAGTCCCATCCTTTTCTCCAATTGAGTGGCTACATTGATAGTCACTATGGGTTCTCAGAGAAATGAGCACAGAAATCTATGATGTGTTTGATGTATCTTTTAGTATAATGAGCTTGTCTATAGATAGGCATTGGACCAAATTTACAATGCCATTTCTTTCGAGGTTTTTAACAAATGTCAGTTAAAATACAATAGTATCGGTTATTTAGAATTCAGTATTTGTCATTAAATATGTTATGTAATGTACTTATTTGGTTTTAATATCTATGTTCATTATTATTTAGGTTACTGTGTGGCTCGTCCTGAAGAAGGCGCTGGTCGCCGAAACGTGCGTTGAAAGTTATTACTTTTGTGCCACAAACATTTTCTGTGTATTCTGAATTTTGTTTTTTAATTGTGCTGTTTATATTGTGATTGCTTTACATGTTATGTAATTTTTATAGTTCTTCAAACTATTTTTTATTGTATGTTTGTCTTATGGAAATTATTTTTATAATATTTTATGAATTTCTGATATATTTGCCAATAAATTCTGTTTTTTAACCTCATTTTGAATATGGTATCTTGCACATATTATATCTATTTGACAAGTATTTTGGCTGCCTAGGTTGTTGTTTACCTATATGATTTATCCCTGACCTAGGAGTACTGCTAGTTCTTTTCTCAGGGGGTCCTGGTTTTTTACACCATAGGCACACATAGTACACTTTACTAAAGACTTACCAGTAAATCAAATATGCCAATCATGGATATCCAATTAGAATTATAATTTACACATAGTGCACTTGCACTGTAGCACTGATCAGCAGTGGTAAAGTGCCCAGAGTACATAAACCATCAGAAACGAAGTCCAACATAACACAAAAGTACAGGAAGTAGATGCAAAAAGACTGGGGAAACCATGCCAAGGATGCAAGGTCTAACATAAAGAATCCCACAAAGCCATCTTTATGAACAGGAAACATCATCAAGGTCTCAAAGCTAATCTACTCAAAACAATCGGCTCACAACTATGTAAATAGTTCCAACCTGCAAAAGGGTCTGCAGATGCTTGTGCAGATACTTCTGTAACACAGAGTGCATCATTGGTAAATGTGTGCCGGCGCAATCACAAGAGTGTGTGCCCTAAGTTCAATGGGAGGGTGGCCGTATGCAAATGAGGACATCCAGTGTCTTTGCACAAGTGCTGTATTACAGATGTTGCTGCGGAGGCAAAGAGAACAATAGGAGGGGCACTCACTGTGCTCCACAGAGGTGGAGCAGTCAGTGATCCCCGAGGGTGTACCTTAAAAGTGGGTTCCCAGGACCCCTAAGCATCCCACTGCAGGTAGGTGAGGTAATTTACTGCCCCTGGCTGCAAGGGGGCTCTCTGTACCATTTGAAGTGAAGGTCAGGTTGCCAACTGCACAGTGAAAGTCAAACCCACAACTGCAAGCAGCCTTTTACAAATGCGTGTTGTCAGTGTAAAGCTGCACCTACACTAAGAACAGTGCTTTCACTGTTACAGAATGCATTGTCTTAGTCTGTGTCCAGCCAACCCAGGTAAAGGTGTGCTAAGGTGCAGTCCAGGCCTTTGTACCCTACATGTAATACAATCCTAGAGTCTACTATTGTCTCTTTCTGATTGCTGCTGTAGACCGATTCTTATCCAACACTCCTAAGATTACAATATATGGCTTTATATTTACATCACCAACAAAAACAACAAATAACAGTCACTAGAAAATTATGAGATATTTTGAACCACGTTCGCAGAAGGGATCAACGTTCACCTGATTCCACCATGTCCATCAATTCCACCAAGTGACGTCATTCTGCTATGACTGAAGGAGCATCAATGAACCTGGTGTTGACAGTGGAAGGGTCCATCAGGAAGATTTCTAAAGTGTGCAGCTACTCAGAGAGTGTTGCAACGCTGATAGAGCAGAACTCAGCATAATCCACCACAAATAACCCAGACAACCAACCCCAATAAGCAATTTCAAACAGCCAGGTTGTTAAGGCCTTCCGAAAGTGGCCTTTACTTTTATCTTGCAGAGCTGCAATGGGAGGTGATTCCAAAACTGGGAAGCAAGGAAAGAGAAGTGGATGCCTCTCCATTTTTTTATGCTTAGCTTTAGCTCTCCACACCACTGGAGTCAAGCTATCCTGGCTGAAGACAGCTGATAGCCAGACACCAGTCCTAGGATGCTTGATTCCGGTCCAGGGAAGACATGGCTTGGCAGTTTGGGCTGGACGGTTCCCATGAGGCACAGGGTCAAATCTGATTTGCATATGGCCATGTCTGAACTGGGGTGGTGTGGTGAGCGGAAAAACTATAGATTTAGGTCCAGATCCCTGTACTGGGGTGAATGTATGACATTGTCCTGCATTCTGTCCATCAACTGTTGTTTTTGCATTTGTCACCCCGAGTGGGACGGGTATGCTCAGACGTGAGTCCCGTGCTCATCACGCCACTGGAGTGAAGCTATCCTGGCTGAAGAAGGCAGAAACCGGTCCTAGGATGCTTGATTCCGGTCCAGGGAAGACATGGCTTGGCAGTTCGGGCTGGGCTGTTCCCATGAGGCAGAGGGTCAAGGCTGATTTGCATATGACCATGTCTGAACTGGGTGTCACAATTGAAGGTTCACTAACCTCTATGCCGGGTACAACAGGAGCGATGCTGGAATACCAATCCCCCTACTCTAGCAACACCTGTGAGTCAAGTCATAGAACTCCACAGATAGATACCAGAGCCGGGGAAAGGGTAAAGAGGGACAAAGGAAACAAAAACGTGGTGCAATAAATCAAGAAGACTCGAAGGAAAGGAGAATAACAGTCTTCACTCGCATGGGTGCCCCTGAATACCTGCAGGTGAACAAACAAACAACCAGTAAGTGACCCCTCCCTACTCTAATGAAGGAGGTATCAATAAAAGTAAGACACATCCAATTGCACACTTACAGTTAATACCGTGCCACCAGCTCCAAGGAAAAACAGTTCAAAATAGAAAAAATAAAGAAAATAAAAGGTTTTTTACAAGTTCTTCAGTCAATGAATCATCCATGTATTAACAGCATGACCTTTCCGATTAGTTTCCACATAGGCAAGGTCAAAAGAAGAGTACTTAGCTGCCCATAAGAACGATCACAAATGAAGGTGACTTCCGATGTTCCAAACAGGCAACCCTGCGCCGCTTCTTACTTCAGGAACAGCGAAGTTCAAAGAGGACATTTTTGAATCCAGTTACTTTTCCAAGACTATAAAAATAAATCAAGTCCTTTCCAAATGCGTATCCTTCAAGGTAAACAAAAATAATAATGTCCTGCGAGATCCAAGTTATATCCTTGCAAAGCACAAGGAATTTCACTAACTACGGTTCTGCTGCGAAAGCGCACCAGCGCTACATCCAATATCGAGACTCCAAGCAAAATGTCATTACACACAAAGGCGCTCCAGCGCGGCTCAAATAGTCCCGAACTAATATTCTCTGAACCCTGGAGATGCACAAACAACGAACTCAGCAAGGGAAAATCCAGGAAGTCTTCAGGTGACAAGCACCGGTGAAAGGGAGGAGCAGGTTTAGATAGGCAAAAGAGAGTAGAAAGGAAAGTAGGACCAGACATCAGGCATTCTGGGAGATGTAGTCAATCACTTTCTCATTACTCCCTGGCTAAATCGTGACAGACCCCCTCTCTAAGTCCGACGGCTCAGCGGACCACCAGGCTTACGAGGATACAAGGTGTGGAATCTTCGTAGGAGATGCGGACAATGTAAATTACTCTTGGGTTCCCATATGCGTTCCTCGGGGCCATACCCCTTCCATCCCACGAGATACTGCACTCCTCCTCTCGTTCTCCTAGAATCCAATATAGCCTCAACTTCATACTCATCCTCACCATCCACATCTATAGCGACCGGTCTCACAGGCACTCTAGACCCAGGGAGGCATGGTTTGAGAAGAGATACATGAAACACTGGATGTAGATAGAGAGGGAACATTCAACTCCATAGCAACAGGGTTGATAATCCGAACAATGGGATAGGGACCTACGAATTTGGGCTTAAGACGTGTATTCCCCTTAATCCTCAAATGTTTAGTACACAACCAAACCCTGTCTCCCAACTGGTAAAGAGGCTCTTGAATCCTCCTCCTATCGGCGTTAGCTTTATCCCTTGCCCTCGCTACTTCCAAGTGTGCCTTGGCTTCCACAGAAACCTGTTTCAAGTGTACATGATGTTCTTGTATAGTGGGATTAACCGATGTTCCTGGTAGTTCAAGTGGCAACATATTGGGATGATAACCGTTGATGCAGAAAAATGGGGAACAACCTAAGGACGAGTTCTCGGCGTTGTCATATGCGAACTGTGCAGTCCATAGCAATGTTCTCCATTCCTCACCATGTTGAAGGGTAAAGCATCTCAGGTATTGCTCTAAGGTTTGGTTTAACCTCTCTGTCTTCCCATCGGTCTGTGGATGGTAGCTGGTAGAGAGTCTAGCGTCTATTTTCATGATGACACACAAGGCCTTCCAAAATCTAGACGTAAATTGAGACCCTCTATCTGTGATGACAATAGAAGGGAGGCCATGTAATCTCACTATGTTTTGCAACACAACCATAGCCAATTCGCAAGAGGAGGGGAGTTTAGGTAAAGCTATAAAATGACCCATCTTAGTTAGATGGTCCACCACCACTAGAATAGTTGTATTACCAAGGCTGAGAGGCATTTCGACTATGAAGTCCATAGAGATGGTATGCCAAGGGATGGGAGGAGTGGGTATAGGCCTCAGTAACCAACTTGGCCTTTGATGTGAAGTCTTAGCTTGAGTACAAATGGAACATTCTGAAGCGTACTGTGCAGTGTCTTTTCTCATAGAGTCCCACCAAAAATATCTTGATGCAGTTTGTAGGGTCTTCCTGGTCCTTTTTCTGCAGTAGGGCTTGAGTACAATGTTCCACACAAAACGTTGAATTCAAATCGATGGTACGAGCTGCCCATTTCACTAACGGATCATGCAGCTTAAGCCATGGCATACCCAAAATAAGTTGGAAGGTAGGAGCATCTATCAGATCAAATTGGATGTATTCACAATGAGTTGATCCTGTTCTCATCAGTATTTGCAAGGTATGAAAAGTCACAGGGCCCGACGTCAAATCGGTTACGTCGACAGCCTTCACAGTTTCAGGCATAGCCTTCTGAATACAGGGTACCCCAATGCTTTGGGCATATTTACGATCCATGAAATTGCCAGTAGCTCCTGAATCCAGTAATGCGTGAACAAGCACAGGATCAGCAACTGCCCATTCCAAAGTTACACAAACGTTCATATGGGGTGCTGTATTTTGCATCGTGTTTGCCAAAGCAGGAAAGACCTCTTTATCATAAACACTCGGACAAGGGGTCTCCAGCATGTCTGAGCTTCCTCGTTTCCCGACAGCTCCAGTTGACGTTCCACCACCGACACCTTACTAAAGTCCTTCCCATTCTTATACCTAGTGTTGGTCTTGGTTTTACAATCCTTAATAAAGTGGCCTGACTTCCCACAATACATACACAACTGATGTAAGCGCCGTCTGTTTCGCTCTTCCATACTTAACGGTCCACGTACCCCGCTTATCTGCATGGGTTCACTTCCATCATTGGATTGAGGTGACTCTACTGGATCACTGAAATAATATCGAGGGACAAAATATCGACTTTCAAAAATATCGTGGACAAAATATCGACAGTCAAAATATCGAGTTTGTATCTACAAACAGGTAAGTACAAAAATATCGAGTACAAAATATCGTTTACAATAATATAGTTGTAAAAAATATCGACTTTATTAAAAACAGTGTTAAATTAAATTAATATTAAAATTTTATTACTAAAATATACTTAAAAATACTTAAATTAACTTATATTAATTGAATAATAAATGAAATTAATAAAAATAATTTTTTACAATCTTATTTGTTAAAACATATATATATAGTAACATACTATAATTAAATAAGATACTATTATATTACCGTACGATACCAGAATTGTAAAAAATACTATTCTCACTCCAAAGAGTGCAAGCGTAGGGAAAGCATTTGATAGCGTAGGGGTTAAAATTACTATTCCAACTCCAGTGGGTGCAACAGTAGGGAAAGTGTTGGATAGCGTAGGGGTTAAAATTACTATTCCCACTCCAGTGGGTGAAACAGTAGGGAAAGCTTTGGATAGCGTAGGGGTTAAAATTACTATTCCCACTCCAGTGCGTGCAACAGTAGGGAAAGCGTTGGATAGCGTAGGGGTTAAAATTACTATTCCCACTCCAGTGGGTGCAACAGTAGGGAAAGCGTTGGATAGCATAGGGGTTAAAATTACTATTCCCACTCCAGTGGGTGCAGCAGTAGGGAAAGCTTTTGAATAGCGTATGGGTTAAAATTACTATTCCCACTCCAGTGGGTGCAACAGTAGGGAAAGCGTTGGATAGCGTAGGGGTTAAAATTACTATTCCAACTCCAGTGGGTGCAACAGTAGGGAAAGCGTTGGATAGCGTAGGGGTTAAAATTACTATTCCCACTCCAGTGGGTGCAACAGTAGGGAAAGCGTCGGATAGCATAGGGGTTAAAATTATTATTCCCACTCCAGTGGGTGCAACAGTAGGGAAAGTGTTGGATAGCGTAGGGGTTAAAATTACTATTCCCACTCCAGTGGGTGCAACAGTAGGGAAAGCGTTGGAAAGCGTAGTTGTAATAATTAAATTTGTAAAAATCACATATTAACAAATTAATCAATTAATATAAAATAATAAAAAAATACTATTTAATTAATTAACACATATAAATTTATTATCAATTATTTACTAATTACTATCAATAAATATACTAACATATTTAATTATTATTAATTAAATTACTTCCCACCCTATTCCCCTATAATCCCACAACCCGCTACTGCATTAAATTAGTAAAATTTACATATTTACCAATTAATCAAATGTTATTAATTAATTTGCAATTACTATTAAATTAATTAACACATATAAATTAATTTACAATTAATTTTACATTAATATCAATTACTTAATTTACATATTTAATTAATTATAATTAAATTACTTCCCACCCTATTCCCCTATAAACCCACAACCCGCTACAGAATTACATTACGCATTTATTATTAAAACAAAATTCTTTTAATAAAATTATTTATAACATTAATACACACTTTTCACACATATTATTACATAAAAATACACTATAAAATATTATATATTATTAAAAATTCGATATTTTTGCTATCTATATTTTACACAGTCGATATTACTTCACTTACCTTAAAAACGATATTTTTGTAGTCGATATTCTGTCCAGTCGATATTTTGTCCAGTCTATATTTAAAAGTCGATATTATGTCTAGTCGATATTTTGGAGTCGATATTTTGTCTGTGCACCGACTCTACTACCACAGGTTTCGGTTTAGAAATAAAGAATTTGCCCTCATAACGCTGTTTATCTCCTCTCCGCTCTTGTAAGCGATGATCCAGCTGAACTGTAAGATCTATTAACTCCTCGCAGGTAGTAGGCATAGGAACCACTTGAGCCAGGACGTCTTTCATTTCACCTCTCAACCCTTGTAAATACAAAGAGACTCTCTTCTCTATAGGCCATTCTGTTTCAACCACCAATCTGTTAAAATTGGTAATATACGTTAACAAATCCAGGGAGCCTTGTCGTAAGATGATTAGTTCTCTGTCTAAAGAGAGTAAATGGGCTTTCCTATCAAACAGTTTGCTCATTTCAACGCAAAACGCTGTAAAATCACTTAGGACAGGATAATTTCTCTCAATCAACATAAATGACCAACTAGCCGCATTCCCCCCTAGATACGACATCATAAATGCCGTTTTAGTTTGATCATCGGGGAAGACAGTGGGTTTACACATAAAGTGTAATTTACACTGTCCTAAAAAAATACCGAATTTCTTAGGATCCCCTAGAAATCTCTCAGGAGGTGCTAATGGCAAGGTATGGGGCTGTATTAATTGGACCAGCGATGTACCCACTGCACCCTCTGGTGCAGGTGAACCAACAGAGGAAGAGGGAGGAGGTAGGGTCCAATTCCTAATATATGGTTGCCCTCTAGTACTAGTGGGACCCGTATGTAACATGCCGGCAATTTCATTCCGCATGATCCCCATCTCATTCCTCATCTCATGGTTCTCCTCTCTGACTGCATCTACTTCTAATTTCAGGGCTGTCATGGTTTCCAGCAAGGAAGTAAGTACTACGTTTGTATCCATCGCTCAGGTTGCAAAGCAGCGTGGGCTTGTCACTCTGTCACAATTGAAGGTTCACTAACCTCTATGCCGGGTACAACAGGAGCGATGCTGGAATACCAATCCCCCTACTCTAGCAACACCTGTGAGTCAAGTCATAGAACTCCACAGATAGATACCAGAGCCGGGGAAAGGGTAAAAAGGGACAAAGGAAACAAAAACGTGGTGCAATAAATCAAGAAGACTCGAAGGAAAGGAGAATAACAGTCTTCACTCGCCTGGGTGCCCCTGAATACCTGCAGGTGAACAAACAAACAACCAGTAAGTGACCCCTCCCTACTCTAATGAAGGAGGTATCAATAAAAGTAAGACACATCCAATTGCACACTTACAGTTAATACTGCGCTATCAGCTCCAAGCAAAAACAGTTCAAAATAGAAAAAATAAAGAAAATAAAAGGTTTTTTACAAGTTCTTCAGTCAATGAATCATCCATGTATTAACAGCATGACCTTTCCGATTAGTTTCCACATAGGCAAGGTCAAAAGAAGAGTACTTAGCTGCCCATAAGAACGATCACACATGAAGGTGACTTCCGATGTTCCAAACAGGCAACCCTGCGCCGCTTCTTACTTCCGGAACAGCGAAGTTCAAAGAGGACGTTTTCGAATCCAGTTACTTTTCCAAGACTATACAAATAAATCAAGTCCTTTCCAAATGCGTATCCTTCAAGGCATACAAAAAAAATAATGTCCTGCGACATCCAAGTTATATCCTTGCAAAGCACAAGGAATTTCACTAACTACGGTTCTGCTGTGAAAGCGCACCAGCGCTACATCCAATATCGAGACTCCAAGCAAAATGTAATTACACACAAAGGCGCTTCAGCGCGGCTCGAATAGTCCCGAACTAATAATCTCTGAACCCTGGAGATGCACAAACAACGAACTCAGCAAGGGAAAATCCAGGAAGTCTTCAGGTGACAAGCACCGGTGAAAGGGAGGAGCAGGTTTAGATAGGCAAAAGAGAGTAGAAAGGAAAGTAGGACCAGACATCAGGCATTCTGGGAGATGTAGTCAACCACTTTCTCACTACTCCCTGGCTAAATCGTGACACTGGGGTGGTGTGGTGAGCAAAAAAACGTTGGATTTAGGCCCAGATCTCTGTACTGGGGTGAATGTATGACATTGTTCTGCATTTTGTCCATCAACTGTTGTTTTTGCATTTGTCACCCCGAGTGAGACGGGTATGCTCAGACGTGAGTCCTGTGCTCTCCACGCCACTGGAGTCAAGCTATCCTGGCTGAAGACGGCTGATAGGCAGAAACCGGTCCTAGGACACTTGATTCCGGTCCAGGGAAGACATGGCTTGGCAGTTCGGGCTGGACTGTTCCCATGAGGCACAGGGTCAAGGCTGATTTGTATATGACCATGTCTGAACTGGGGTGGTGTGGTGAGCAAACAAATGATGGATTTAGGCCTAGATCTCTGTACTGGGGTGAATGTATGACATTGTTCTGCATTCTGTCCATCAACTGTTGTTTTCGAATTTGTCACCCCGTGTTCTGCATTCTGTCCATCAACTGTTGTTTTTGCATTAGCTTTAGCAACACACAGCAGTCCAGTATCTGTGGATTGAATTGTCCTAGCAGGGCAGTATTGGGTTAATCTATGTGACAGGTAGGAATGGCCAGTGCCTTGGATCGCTCTATATGCCAGAAGCAGGGCTTTGAACTGAATTCTCCCACTAATTGGCATCCAATACAACTCATTCAAACAAGGGGAGATAGACGCCTAGTGAGGAACCTTACATAGTAGTCTGGCTGCTGCATTTTGTACAGTTTGCAGCCTCTTAGTCACCAAGCTGGAAAACCCAAGTACAGAGTATTGACATAATCCAGGTGTGCAGTAATAAGTGCATGGATCACCGTTTTCTGTGTGGAGGAAGGAAGCAAATAGACTTTTTTTTAAAGAGACCTCAGCATACCAAAGCAGGATCCAACTAATGATGCAATCTGAGGAACAATTGTGAGTTGGTTATCTATCTTGACTCTCAGATAGCAAACAACCGTGGCAGGAAGGGTAGGTGGATATATGATTGGGACAACACTTCAATCCCCATTGAGGGTTGAACGAGTCAAAAAGCAACATTTCTGTCTTGTATTAATTATATTGAAAATTACCGTCCATCCATTCAGACACTGCCCACACACAGTTCTTAAAAAACTTCCTGTACATCAGTGAAGCCTTTTTTCCATTAATAAATATAACTGCGTGTCATCCTCGTAGGAAACAATATTCACCCCTAAGGATTCTGCCAGGGATTCTAAAGGTGACATATAAATGTTAAAAACAAATGGGGATTAAGGCTGAGCCCGGTGGAACTCCATATTGGAGGGTTTTAAAATCAGAAGAGCACGGGATATCCAAACAGATTGACTCCTATTCTGTAAAAAGGAGCAAATCTAAGAAAATACCAAGTCTCCGACTCCCATATTCTGAAAAGTTTGAAGGAAAAGGGAATGCAACTCTGTATTGAAGGCTGATGATAATTTGAATAGGAGCAAGGCAGCCTGTTTCCTTGATCCTGGGCCCACTTGATAGCATCAGCCACCTCCACCAATGCCGTTTCCCTGCTATAGCAAGGGCGGAAACCTAGATTGAGAAGGATGTAAAAGATTAACCTGCTGCAAATATGCAGATATTTGGCGGTTGATCAACAAGTTGGCGGTTGATCAACATGTTCGAGAAATATTTTAAGAGGAGATTTCTATAGTTACTTATAAATAATGTGATAAATTTCCTGCACCTAAATTACCGTATTCTTCTCATTCTGTTATATATGGAAAAGTAGGACTAGAAAAACAATCACAAGTATCTTTCTTTCAGAAGTATGATTCTTTTACTATTATGTTTGTTCATTGAGGAAGTTTTCAATTATGCCCGTTTGGGAGAGGGCTGTTAGTAAACACTCTCAGAAGGCATACATTATGAAGAGACGTAGAGGTAACTTAAACGAGTCCTATGTTTTACTTATTTTTGTATTGAAGCCCTGTGTTCTTAAAATACATAAATGTGATGAGATTGACCATTGTGAGGTGCCTTTGTGCTCAGGTAAAAGGGTCAATGTAATAAAGTGAAAACATACTTGTAAAAAAATCCCTTTCTTGCATACGTTAACGACATTAAATAAAAACTCACAGAAAAAAACAGGAATGTTCATGATTGTTCAAATAAGGAAATGTAATACTGCATAGGAAGAATTATATATTAGCAATGGTGATATGTTCAGTTTCGGCTGTCAAGCACAGGTATCTTCACACACATAAAAACCAGCCAAGTGACTGGTTCAAGATACTATACTTTCCAGGAGAATAACTGGTCTCTAAAATTTACAGTACAAAGATAAACCTCAGTTTTCATGTCAAACAGCCAAGCACTAAAGTCCATTGGCAAATGGACCTCTCACTATTGTTTTTGCTGGAGAGGTCCCACGCCCACTTTCGGACATCATGGTCTTGAAAGTCTGGTGGGTTTTTCCTCCCTACACATTTTTGGAAAACAGTTCGCTCAAGTAGTAACTGTTAATGCACCCCTAAAAAAGGAAAATCACAGGTGCAAGGGTACCTGCATTGTAAACAGGATTGATTTTGTGCAGGCAGGGACACCTTCCTGCAAAACAACAACAAAAGCCTGATGCATTTCCCTCTTCCTAATTGTGCAGCAGAATAAAAAATACTCAGTACAAGAAGACTTTGAGGAATATGTAGCAAGCCCTTTTCCGGTTCGCAAACAGGTGGATTCTCAGAATCGGCCCGTTTGTGAACGGGAAAAGGCCTTTTGGAATGTATCATCCCAAAAGGGCATCGCAAATTAGAGAATCGCAAAATGTGCGATTCTCTATTTTGCAATTCCATTTAAGGAATTGCAAATTGCGATTCCTTAAATGCAATGTATGAAGCACAGAAAAAGTGTGTTTCGGCCTTAAGAAATAGCAAATTACCATCAACTTCAAGCTGGTGGTAATTTGCAATTTCTTTAAAAATTCACTTTTTTGCATTTTTCAAAGTGCCATGTGTGCATGTCTGTGCGCCACATGTGTACACATGCATATTTCAGGGGTGCAAAAGGGTGTCCTTTTGACACCCTGGCACCCCTGAAATTGCATTCTCAATTTGCGATTCTCTAATTGCGAATCGCAAATTGAGAATGTCGTCCCATTCATCCTATGGACGTGCTAGCCCATAGGAAAGAATGGGAAGGTATTCCTTAATTGAGAATTGCGATTTGCAATTCGCAATTAAGGAATATAACGGAATCGCAATTATTAATGCGACTCTCTATACGTAGCATTTTGCGATTCCTTAACCCCTTGGACGCTCATGACGAGCTCAGCTCGTCATGATGTACACCTCCATACACTCATGACGAGCTGAGCTCGTCATGAACAATGGGAATCCAGAAAAGTCAGCATCCAGGAGAATTAGCTGTAGCAGCGATGGTGTTAATAGCAATTTGCTAAAAATCGCTATTAAGGAATCGCAAAAGGGCTTGTTCATACATATGCCCTTGAGTTCCTCTGATTTGTGCCTGCGCCACAAGTACCTTCAAAGATGTAGGTCAAAGATTATTTGCCACTGCCCTGTAGCATTCTTGGTCAGATTGTCTCTATGCTTTGCTTGACTGGTGCAGAAACGCATCTGTATTCCAAGGCGCCAGTGGACATTGGCAGTTGTAATGATGCATTTGCAGCACATAACTGCACAGCTAGACAGATATATTGGAATTTTTTGAGTTTCCAGAAGTTTTTGTATTTATGGCAGAAAGCACCCATATGAGTAAATATGCGCCACAGGTGCAGCCATCTTCAGATTTTGTTCAACAGAATGGAGAGCAGGCAATTTTAACACTGTGCTTTGGGAATGGAGGCAGTAATTCAATATTTGCACATGTAATACTCTCAACCATTGCAGGGTGTCAGTTTACATAGGAGGAAGTGTTTTCAAAGGGCAGCAGAAATGTGTTTTAGTATTAAAACATTTGCTTTTTAAGCATGTATCCCAAGCACAGGGTGACAGACAGGCTGTGTCCACCAAGGAAATCAGTGTGCAGAATGCATGGAGGGATGTGACATTTTGCCAAAGTGTGTCAGATTTGCAATCAGTATGAAGTGGATGTTACCAAGGATGAAATGGTAAAGAAATTAAGAGCTCCATGAAAGTTCCTGTGGTGAATGATGGGAATGATTTGTTGGGATTTGTATGGGAAACAGTCGGGACACCACATCCTCAGCCACGCGTGTTGCAACATCACGAGTGTAACCATGCTTAACTTAACCACGCATATGCCCCAACCAAGCGTATGCCTTGTTAAGGCAGTACACGGTTTAGCTGCTGCTGTAGTTCCGTAGTTTGAGGGTCTGAGGTTCGGTGGTTCCGAACCCGTTCAATAAAGGTCATCGGAAATAGACGATTCTGGTGTCAGCGGACCGCAAATCACGAGTGCGGTATGTACGAGTGTTTTCACATTAATCGATCAGTGAGAACGCTATGTATTTAGGGATTTCGTTTGAACCTTTGGGTTCCATTTTATGAACGGCAGCCATTTTGTGTGGTTGCCCTCACATAGGCCGATGACTACGGCCGAACGAGTCTTTGGGACCTTAGCTGACTTCTGAATGACAAGGCCGAACTGACTCCCTTGCCCGAGGCTGACCTCGTTGAGCCAGTTCCTTGTTAAGTGGCTGGTCAGATAAAGATCAAAGAGCAGGACATGCCGAAGTTTACAGCACACTGCACCCACCTTTCTATCTTGCTTCCAATCTGTTTCTGCTCCTTCCTTTACGACATAATCACTGATTTGGGTTGAGGTTTTATGATGGGTTTGTCCGGCCTGATCGAGCAAGAAGTTGGAATGTGCTTGGTCATTTTTGGTGGGCTGGACAACGGAAAATGGGATTGTTGTCACGTCATGCGATATGTTTGAAATGTCACTATGTGATTGGCTAGTTTGTGTGTAACCGATGCCACCTTTGGAATGTGATTTTTGGCATAAAAGACCATGCTCCGCTCATTGAATTTGTGCAGTCTCTAGCGAACCACCCGTGTTGTGCTTCGTAGATCTCTGTTCCTGGTTGCAGCCAATAAACTTTGGTCTTTGACGTCATCAAGAAGCGTCCCGTGTCTCTGTTTGCAGAGGCAGGGGAACTCGAAGGCATCTGGCGTTTTCCCTGGCGCCGCTAGGTTCTAAAATCTGGTCCTTCACTTGGCGCCCCACGTGGGGCGACTTCATCGGTACCGGTCCAAGCCCGAAGATCATGGAGAGCTTTGTGTGGAAATTCTGGAGGAAGGCCTGCCACTTCATCGACCCCTGTATGTCGTCGTGGTCCGAAAGTCTTTGCTGCGAGGTTCCCCGCTTTCCGACGGCTACGAAGGACTGCTGCCCTGACTGTCGCCCTTTCTTGGAGCCGTAGACGATTTGTAGAGCGAGACTATTGACGGGTCTTCTGGTGACGCCATCGACATTTCAGTTAAGTATGAGTGGAGCGTCTCCCAGTCCTTAGTTTGTTTGGTATCCCTTCGTGGATCGCTTTGATTTGGTACCTGCAGGCCCCAATGCCAAGGGACTCGTGTATTCACAAGACTATCATTTTCTGATTTCCCCTTATAGTTTGAAGCTAGACTAGTGAGCGAAGATACCTGGTTTTAGCAGACTTGGAAAGATATTTGGTTGTGGTTGTTCTAAGGATTCCCGGTTAGAGGATTTGTGTCCAGTTCCTCCAATTGGAACTCCTACATACAAACTCTATGTGAAGCATGGTGTGGGTCCTATTAGTTATAATGACATCTGGGTAAAATATACGAAGAATGACGGTGTCCTACAGTGGCTCCGTTACGGTAGCTTAAAAACTGAGATTTTAGATAATCTCGAAGATAAACTGTTCAAAAAGAAAGCCCGGCCGGCAATGTTTGACTCTTTCCGCATATGGCGCAAAGATGCCAAACAGAAAGAAATTAAATTAGCGAAGAAGAATAAACGAGAACGAGGTTTGTCAATGGTGCAAGCTGCTATAGCGTATAGGGATAATGAGGAAGAGCAAGAGAGCGAACAGATGCTTAGAGTTAGGAAGTTAGCGGTAGATAAATGCTACCCTGTTTTGCCGCATAAAGAGCAGGAAGAAAAGAAAGATCTTGCGAAAGATCCTTTAATGTCGCATCTATTGAGTTCGCCACCCCCTTATGCACAAAATGCTACGGCACCGCCACTACCAGTTGTAGTTCCACAACCTCCGGTTGTGCCACCTGCAATTCCTCTACAGCCAGCTCCTCTTCCGTTGGCTACTGTTCCTTTGGCGCAGCCTCCTCAGGGGCTGCCAACTTTGCTTCCTCTTCGTCTGCTACTCCTACGCCTACCTATAATACTCCTTCTGTTCCGACTTTGGATTCTTCTACTTTTGTTCCGTCTTCTCTTATTCTTTCATCTTCTCCTTCTGTTAGACAGAGAATGAATGCTGCTTTTTCTGGTTTCTTTTCTCCTTTGTTGGGACAATTGTGTATGTCTCCTGTTAATGAGCGTAGACAATCACGTAGTCAGTTGCCTGATACAGATGAATGTACAGTTTTGGATCATTTGGCGCGTAAATGGATTACGTACGCTTCTCATTATGATCTTGAGGGTGTTATGGATGTCTTCCTTCAATGGGTAGCACCTAAGCAACGATATGTCTTTGAGATGATGTGTGGATTCCTCCATGAACAATGGGTTGAAGAAGTAGGTAAAGCTTGTGAAGAGTTGTACCGAATACGTTCTGAATTTGCGAAAGGGACCGTTGTGGGTCCGAGTGATGTTGGGAGAGCAGTTGCGACTATCTTGTCGTTTCGTAGTGAAACTCCTTCAGAGCGATTGTTTGAGCCTGATTCGTCAGTTAGGAGAAAAGCGCGTCAATATCCAATGCGAGAGGTTCCTCCAGTTTGGAGACCTGCTGATCCTAATGCTGCTCCACCTGTTGTTGCACATTTTCAACGAGTATGGGTACATGTTCCTTGGAAGAGTGTTGAAGTTTTAGCAATTAAGCAGTCTTTGCCTGATCCGCGCACAAATCCAGCAGGATATTATAAAGAGCTCACTCAGACTGTGGGTTCGTGCATCATGAATTTAGCAGATATAGATATGTTGTTTGGAAATGTTGTTCCACAGCCTATTTGGAGTACGATTCGACATACGGATCATGATCAGGAATTGAGTGATACATGGGTTAATATTAGTGCTGCGAATGATAGACAAGTAGGAGGTGCTAAGCCTGAAGATATCATTACTCAACTCCCTGGTAGGATAATTAATTATATGAAGACTTTGATGCCTGAAGTGCATGTTAATTGGGACAAGTTGTCTGCTTGTAAGCAGAAGAAAGACGAGACGGTATCTGACTTTTTCACGCGGTTTGAGGAGACCTTTGTAGATCATAGTGGTCAGGATATGGCTACTGACGGTGGCCAGAGATTGTTCGTTGACAAATTTGTACATAATCTGCTTCCCGACTTGTGCACTAAGCTGAAAGATTCTGAGAGTGCTTGGGCTGTTTCCACGTCAGCGCAGATTTTAGCTACAGCCCAGTACTATGAAAATAGGCGCAAAGATGAGTTAGAGAAAGCGGATAAGAAGACTAAGGAATTGAAGACTAAAGTTCTTCTACAACAAGCTTATCCACCCCGTACTAATAATCAACGCAATTATCAGCAGAATCAGCAATATTCGAGAAACTCGCAAGGGAACAAGTCTTCTCAACAGCGTTTTCCGTATGGGCCTAATCAGTGTGCGTATTGCAAAGAAGAGGGTCATTTCAAGAATAGTTGTCCGGTTCTGTTACAGCGCACGAATGGTGCTTCTGGTGTGAGAGGTCGAGGTGCTCAACAAGCGCCTAGAGGTAGAGGTCGCGGACAAAATGGGTGTTCTTTGCCTCCACCGAACTCAATGAATAGTTTTGATCAGCAGCAAGGTTCGTCTGGTAGGACAGCACAGTACTATACGGATGATTACTACGTTGAAGGTGAGGAAGTGGATGGTAACGATTGCTAGGACAGCCATGGACAAAGAGAGGGAGTTGTTTCAGTTCCAGTTGATCAGAATGGACCTTATGTTGAAGTGATTGCATCAGGTGTGTCAGAGCCTTTTCTGTTAGATACTGGTGCTACAAAGAGTTCTATTATGCACTCTAAACTCTCTGGCGCACCTTTGTCTGGCTTTGAGAATGTTTCTGTAGGTTTTTCTGGCGCCCCGGTTACGAATCCGATTTCTGCTCCGTTGTCTCTTCCTGTTGGACCTCGTAAATTTGAAGCACCCCTCATTTTGACTACAGGTTGCAGTGAGAATTTGTTGGGATTAGATTTGTTGAAAAGATTGTATGCAACGTTGTATTGTTCTCGGTTAGGAGTACATCTTACGTTGGGTGAGAGAGTGATTTCTCCGATGTACATATCGAAAGACAGACTTCCACCTGAATTGTCTTCTTTACCAGATTCATTGTGGGCTACTGGTCCGAACGATGTCGGTCTGTTAGAGATTCCTCCATATGTTGTGACACTGAAGGCGAATGCTAAGTTACTGCGCATTCCACAGTACCGTATCTCTAGCGATGGTGAACGTGCACTTTTAGAGATTATTTATGATCTGATCGAAAAAGGTGTGATTGAGGAAATGAGAGGTAATGTGTGCAATAGTCCTGTTTTGCCTGTTTTGAAGAGAACTGATTCTTCACAACCTCCTGTATATAGGTTTGTGATCGATCTTCGCGAAGTGAACAAGATTGTTGTTCCACAGTTTCCTGTGGTGCCTGATATTACTGCTTTGTTGACTCTGATTCCGGCTACAGCTACATGGTTTTCGGTGATTGACTTGAAGAATGCTTTCTTCAGCATCCCGATTGCCATGGAAAGTAGGGATATTTTTGGATTCTCTTTAGGAGGACGAAGTTTCCGCTTTAAGCGCGCTCCTCAAGGCTATTGCGAGAGTCCATCGATCTATAGCCAAGCTTTGAAAACACAACTTGATCTGCTGGTTTTACCCGATGGTGCTGCCCTTATTCAGTATGTTGATGATCTGTTAGTTGCGGCTGACAATGAAGAGATTTGTAGAGAAGCCACATTGTCATTGTTACGCCACTTGTCTGATTTTCATCACAAAGTTTCTCTCTCCAAGTTGCAATATTGTCGACAAGAAGTAACCTACTTAGGTCACCTCTTATCGAAGGAGGGAAGGAAACTGGCCTCAGAGAGAATTCAAGCTATCACGAAAATGAGTGTTCCTACAACACAGAGAGAAGTACATGCGTTTTTGGGTATTACGTCGTACTGTAGACAGTGGATTCCTAATTTTTCTTTGCTAGCGAAGCCTTTGATAGCTCTTACTGTTAAGGATACTCCAAATCCTATTCCCTGGACTGACGAATGTCAGAAGAGCTTTTCTGAATTACGCAATGCGTTGTGTTCGGCTCCTGTGTTGGGTACCCCCGACTACCGTAAGCCTTTCACATTGTATGTCCATGACAGAGAGGGATGTGCATTGTCAGTGTTGACTCAACAGTTCGGCGAGAAGTAGCGTCCATGTGCGTATTTTTCATCGACTTTAGATCCGGTAGCTAGAGCGTTGCCGAGTTGCTTGAGAGATACAGCGGCAGCGGCTGTTTCGATTCGACAGTCTGCTAGTTTGGTTATGGATAACACGTTAATCTTAATGGTTCCTCATGCAGTGGATACCTTATTGAACCGTACCAAGACACAGCACTTAACTAGTGCTCGGTTGTTGGGTTACGAGTTGACCTTGTTAGCGAGTCATGTGCACATTAAGAGATGCAACACGTTGAATCCAGCCACGTTGTTGCCGATTTCAGTTGAGACAGATGATGACACAAAACAGCATGATTGTTTTCTGACTGAGGAAGGAACGAATGGGCGGATAGACCTTAGGGATACTCCTATTCCAGAGTATGATGGTACTTTGTGGGTTGATGGTTCGTGCTTTAAGTTGCCGAATGGTGATACGACTGCGGCATATGCTGTTAGGACTTTGCATACGATTGTTGAAGCTGCACGTATCCCACATAATTCAGCGCAAGCAGCAGAGTTGATTGCATTAACGAGAGCATGTGTGTTGGCAAAAGGAAAACGAGTGAATGTGCATACTGACAGCCAATATGCGTTTGGTGTGGCTCATAGCTTTGGATGTTTGTGGCGTGAACGTGGGTTTTTGACCTCGCATAAAATGAAAATTCAGCATGGGCAGTTGCTTTGCCGTTACAAGTAGCGATTGTGAAATGTAGTGCCCATAAGAAAGTTACGGATGATGTTGGTCGCGGAAATGCGTTTGCGGATGAAGTTGCGAAAGAAACTGCGAGAAATGTGATGAGCCGAATGTATGTTGCAGGTCCGGTGAGATGGGTTCCAGAGAAAAGTATGTGTGAAGATACGATTGAGAGTGTTAAATCCATCCAAGCTGAAGCTACATAGAAAGAGTTGAATGAATGGAGAGAAAGTAAGGGTAGATTGGACTCGAATGGTTGTTGGACTGATTTGTCTGAGCATCAAAGATGGTTGTTGCCTGACATGTATGTGCTTCCAGTTGTTACAATGGCTCATGGGATGGCAGATATCAGCGTGAAAGGGATTTGTAAGTTGTTGGCTCCGGTTTGGCAGAATGCGGGAATTCCCAAATGTGCAGAGACTTTGGTTAAGAACTGTATGGTGTGTTTGATGTACAATCCTGGTAAGGGAACTCCAACACCAGCTGGTCATTTTGCTCCTCCTACGTATCCGTTCGAGGCTTTGCAGCTAGATTTCATCCACATGGAGAGGTGCAACAACCTGAAATATGTTTTGGTGGTTGTTTGCTCCTTCTCTAGATGGGTGGAAGCTTATCCTTTGAAGGACAATACTGCCTTGTCCACAGCGAAAGCCCTAATAAAGGAATTTTTCCCTAGATTTGGTTTGCCGAGAATTATCTGGAGTGACAATGGGAGTGAATTTGTTGGTAAAGTAATGAAGAGAGTATGCGAGGGATTAGGAATTCGGCAGAAGTTCCACGCTGCAAATCACCCCCAATCAGCTGGTTTAGTCGAGTGCTATAATGGCACTCTTAAATTAAAGTTGGCCAAAATCCAAGCGAGCACTGGTTTACAATGGCCAGATGCTTTGCCTTTAGCCCTTCTGTCCACAAGAATGACTGTGCATTCGCGAATGAGTTTGAGTCCGTATGAGGTTGTGTTTGGTCGCCCTGCAAATATTTGGGGCGTACCAAGACCAACAAAGTTTAGTGACCTCGAGTATCCTGTGTTGCTTGATTACTTGCATGAACTGACGGCTAAACTGCGTGTTTTACACCAACAGGTTCATGAGAGTCTGCCACAAGCTTCTGAGGATCCAGGTCACGCCATCAAACCCGGTGACTGGTTTCTCACTAAAAGCTTCCAGCGGAACAAGAACGATCAGCCCCGTTGGACAGGACCACATCTAGTTCTCCTGTCTACACGTTCTGCAGTTCGAGTGCAAGGCAAGAAACACTGGATCCACGGCATACATTGCAAGCGGGCTCCATTGCCCTTACCGTATGACCGGTGGGTCTAGGAAGGACTCCCAGACTCTGAAACAGAAACTGTGCCTCGATTTTTGCCATTCAGCGATGCCCGTCTGATTGGAACAAACTCTGAAAAAGAAAGTGACGATCTTCTGCAAGAAGCTGTGCCTCCTTTGAATCGATTGAACACTACTGAGCCTGAACTTTTGTTCAAAGAACAAACATTGCCTGGAAAAGATCGTTATAATTTGCGACCAAGAGTCGTGGGACTAATAAAAAAATAAATGACGTTTTTATGATTTTTCTGTTTACAGGTTAACTCTCCACCGATGATCTACTCATTTTTGATTTTCGAACCGCCATCCGGGTTCAGCTGTAGGGTCGCGGTTGATAAGTCTTTGGAGTGCAAGCCTGAGACAATAGGTCGAAGGTTCTGGTTGGCCTAAGGGAGTTGCCCTGGGTTGACAGAGGCATTCCTTAGCATAGAACACCCTACCATCGCGAGCAGCATATTTAGTTAGGATGGATTTCTTCGAGTTGGAGAGACCTGTAAGGACAATGAATTTTAAGAATAAGATACACAAGCTAATCACACGGAAAAGATTTTTAATACTGTGTTTGCTTTTGCTAATGAGTTTAATGATATTTTTAATTGGTTATGTGACATTCTCTTTTAAAGTGACGTTTATTCCCACTGTGCAACCAACACCTTCACCTACTATTTCTTCACATTCTTTTCACCCTTTGCCTGAACATGAGGTAGTTAGACGACTGGAATTTGCCAATAATTCCTTTATTCAACTTTTGCACCAACACCAGTTAGTGATGAATACAACAAATTGTTGGATTTGTGGTCTAATGCCCCATACGACCGATAAAGGTATTCCGTACTTAGTTTTGCCTTTTAGTTTGAATGGTTCTATTTGGGCTTACAGAACGATGTTTATCTATGCCCATAGTGTCTATCCTCAATGTTCACCGAAGGACAATCCGAAGAATAGTGCAGTAGCTAGAGGCATAGTCGACATGGTTAAATGGACTAATGCCGTTGAAACTATTCCGACAGATGAGAAGCAACCATATAGTGGTTAGGACGTTACTGGATATGGAGTCAGTCTGAGTGTTAACCAGCAAGTGAAAAGTTCTCCACCAATTTGGATAGCGCCCCATCAGGGTCGCTATTGTCTGCAGGTTAATGGGAAGAATCCGAGAGCTCAGCTAGGGAAGAGCGTTTGTACTGACACCTATGTATTTACGTCTGAGACTTCCCCAGCATTTCTAGCCGCTAAGGGTACTTATTTTGTCTGCTACGATAAAGCATATACATGGTTGCCCCCTGATTTTTCGGGCACATGTTTTGTTTCCTTCCTGTTGCCTCCCACTTTTACAGCTGCGGCAGATTACCATAAGACAAGAGTTGCTAGAGGTGTCTTCAGTCAGGAAGACACTGCAGGGCAAGAGTTGGGAGATTTCTTCAAGGGTTTTCTGCCATTCTGGGGACCTATGGCTAACAGCAGGAATATTCGCCAGTTGACGAGAGTGGTTGAGTCCACCATAGTCAAAACTGCTGGTGCCCTTAGTAACTTGACTGCTGAGCTCCAGTCGGATAGACTTATGACACTTCAGAATAGGGTTGCCCTTGATTTCATACTAGCAGACCGAGGTGAAGTATGTAAACTAATTCAATCGAGCTGCTGCGTTTTCATTCCAGACAACGCTCAGTCAGTCTTCCAGGCCATTTCTAAGTTACATAAGATCTCCGATTCTGTCCATTTGGATAAAGGAGATTGGTCATTGATGGGATGGTTATGGGGATTGATATCCACTTGGGGATCGAAGATTCTGATGGTCATTGGGATGGTCTTAGCTATCCTTTTCCTGTTCTGTCTCTGTGTACAGTGTGCTCCTGCTATTTGTGGCCTCTGTGCTACTTCGTGTGCAAGGAGACCTGTCCGGAGAGAGGTACTAAGTACTAGGATGATGCTACAGCAACATATTGATGATCTAATGATGATAGACCTAGATTCAGAATAACATAAGTTTGGGTTTGTTGCCTATGTAAGGGCAAAAAGAGGGTCTGTAGTTCCGTAGTTTGAGGGTCTGAGGTTCGGTGGTTCGGAACCCGTTCAATAAAGGTCGTCGGAAATAGACGATTCTGGTGTCAGCGGACCGCAAATCACAAGTGTGGTATGTACGAGTGTTTTCACATTAATCGATCAGTGAGAACACTATGTATTTTGGGATTTCGATTAAACCTTTGGGTTCCATTTTGTGAACGGCAGCCATTGTGTGTGATTGCCCTCACATAGGCCGATGACTACGGCCGAACGAGTCTTTGGGACACGTACACCTTAGCTGACTTCTGAATGACCTGGCCGAACTGACTCCCTTGCCCGAGGCTGACCTCGTTGAGCCAGTTCCTTGTTATGCAGCTGGTCAGATAAAGATCAAAGAGCAGGACATGCCGAAGTTTACAGCACACTGCACCCACCTTTCTATCTTGCTTCCAATCTGTTTCTGCTCCTTCCTTTACGGCATAATCACTGATTTGGGTTGAGGTTTTATGATGGGTTTGTCCGGCCTGATCGAGCAAGAAGTTGGAATGTGCTTGGTCATTGCTGGTGGGCTGGACAACGGAAAATGGGATTGTCGTCATGCGATATGTTTGAAATGTCACTATGTGATTGGCTAGTTTGTGTGTAACCGATGCCACCTTTGGAATGTGATTTTTTGCATAAAACACCATGCTCCGCTCATTGAATTTGTGCAGTCTCTAGCGAACCACCCGTGTTGTGCTTCGTAGATCTCTGTTCCTGGTTGCAGCCAATAAACTTTGGTCTTTGACGTCATCAAGAAGCGTCCCGTGTCTCTGTTTGCCGAGGCAGGGGAACTCGAAGGCATCGGGCATTTTCTCTGGCGCTGCTAGGTTCTAAAACCTGGTCCTTCACTGCTGGGCGGAAGCAGGAAGACGTCGCCAAGAAGAGAGCCAGAGAACGTGGTGAGGTAAGAGGGGCTTGGCTAGGGGGGGGTATAGTTGTCAGGGCAGAGGGTTGGGGTAGTTTTCAGGGCTGTGGGGTTTGGGGTCGTTTTTTCTTTTCTAGTGGTTAGGGTGTAAGGTCTAAGGGCAGTGGAAGAGGTTAGGGTAGGTTTAGGGACAGCGTAGGGGTGGGACGGGGTCATGGTAGTGTATGCTAAGGGGCAGGGTTTTAGGTGTCAGGCAGGGGAAGGGGGAATGGGTAGTTGTGGTAGTCTTTGGGCTTAGGGGAGGGCAGGGTCGTTTTTAAGGGGTCTGGGGCGGGGGCGTTTTTAAATTAGGGATTAGGGTTTTAGGCCTAAGGGCATTGGAAGGGGTTGGGGTAGTTTTAGGAATAGCGCAGGGTGGGAGGGGGTCGGTAGTGTCTGTTAAGGATTAGGAACAGCACTGGGTTGGGGGAGTTGGGTATTCGGGCCTCAAGGTGGGGGGCAGGTAGAGAGTTTGTAGCTTAGGATGGGGGAAGGGGGGTCAGAGTAGTGGCGACTTTAGCCATGCAACCCCCTTTACTATTCATGTCTTACCACAACATTGCGTGGTAAAGGAATGAGTGGTTAATACACATTTGTTGTTTGCGCTGCATGGTAGAGACACATGTAGTTTAGCCATACAAAACTCTATCATACAACTGAATTGTAATTAGCTCCTTAAACAACTTCTTTATTTTGTTCAATGAACTGGCCTGTCTTACCATCTGCTGCTTGATAGGCACTGTGACCAGAACCCAACTGTAATAATTTATTACAGTTGAGAATCTGATGTCATATTTTTGTCATTGGAGACTCAATGTATCACAAGTCACTCTCTGTAAAGAAATTAGAGACTTGTTTTTTTTACAGGGATTGCAGAATCCCATGAATTATACGAGGAATAATAAATCAATCCTGTAGCGTCAGAATATAGATCTGATTAATTACCAAAGAAAGAAAGTTTCGCAGGAAGGGATTGTAGCTGTTAAGCAGAACAAGGCAGCTGTGCAGTGCCCTTGGTTTGTCACAACAACGATGAGATGCTGATTTAAAGATTGCTCTAACCTGAGCAGACCGCAGTCTGAATTGACAGGCCATTATGATAAGTTTTATGGATTGGTGCTCAGAACAAAGCTTCCGAGTATTAAATGGCGCTTCAGTTACAGCTCCGCTTTATTTTTTAGTTTCTATAGACTAGAAAAGCAATTTAGATTTGGGAATGAATAACGATGCGTACTCTAATGACAGAATGGTAGATAGCATAATGCAGATTATACATTTTCCGTATGTTGTTTTCACTGAAAATGACTAGAAATGACTGGTTTTAATTTCTTTTTCAGAATGTGTCAAACAACTTTATAAGACATTTAATTAGGATAATTAAGTGCTAGCTGTTTACCCAGATAATAGGGAATGGAGGGGCATGCTTGTATGCATGAAGGCTGTTGTTTTGATCAAATATTTCAATATTGAACAGCCTCTAGGCTGCTATTTTCTGCATTCTGGTGTGGTAGTAATTTAATGGGGCCTAGGCATGCATACTTTATGCAAGCTATTTCTCAACCCTTTTTAACATAATGTTTGCTTTTTTTGGATTTTATGTTTGATGTTCTATTTACAACTTTCCGCTTGAATCTGTCTCAATGATGCTCCCGTTGAGTGTTACATCACTGTGAAGAACCAGCTCTAATTGCTGGCTGCTATTTGTTTTTTGCATTAAGCGAACAGTGGTCCTGGTTCATGGTTTATCAAAAAAAATCTTATTTCATACCCACCTGCGTGGGATTATCATTTAATGAAAAAGAAACAAAAATATTTCTCCAAACACATCAAGTAGATATGAAACAACCCACTACCAAATAATGAAATGTGAATAATTCATATATATCAAATTATAAAAGGAATGACATATAAACACACAACGGACTATTCAGAGGTTATTACACAAAAAAACACAGTGGAATTACAGCACGTGCGTACAAACAATTATACACATAAATCACAATATAATTTAATCAACAGAAAATATTTACATCTATTACAATCAATAACATCAACATCATAATTATAAAAGGCATGACACATAAAGACACAAAGGACTATTCAGAGGCTATTACACAAAAAAACCACAGTGGAATTACAGTATGTGAACACAAACAATTATACACATAAATCACAATACAATTGAATCAACAAAAGTTATTTACATCTAACACAATCAATTACATCAACGGCATAATCTTGTGTGACCATCCTAACTTAAACATAAAAAGGTAATCGATGGATCTAAAGTTTCATTGGACTATAAAGTTTGATTTCCATACACGTCGACGGTTTGACCCCTTAAAGACGTGTGTAATAGGTAACCATCGCTATGGGGTCTTCATCAGGACTAAGGATCAAATTGTGCGATGCCTGCATAAAAAGAATAAAGTCCACGTTAGGAATTGATGGGGGAATTAAGTGTGTTGAATTAATTATACTCAAACTGAAATGCAAGACCTGCTTGAAGCTCACTGTGTTCCTCAATTTGAGCAGCCTTGCTTGGAAGGTCTTCTATGTAAACAATATAAGTGCCCCTCAACTTTATCCATCGATTTACGTTTTTATGTTTAAGTTAGGATGGTCACACAAGATTATGAAGTTGATGTAATTGATTGTGTTATATGTAAATAACACAATCAGCCAGTGTGATGGGACGCTAGTTTTGGAACACACCATTTGTGTAGTACTTACAGACAACCAGGATTTATGGAGGTGATCCTTCATACATGTCGGAAGTTGCAAAGCAAGCAGTTTGGAAGGTACGTGCAGAAATTAAAAGGATTTCTGGAACTATATGTGAGAGGGGGGATGATGCCTCTGTCGGTAAATAGACTGCACCACTCTTGCACAACATAAAATGTACTTCAATAGAGGCAAAAAGAGGAAATGTGATCTATGGAAACAGTAGATGGCGTCATTTGACTGTAATTAACAACATGTTTTGATGTACACAAAAAAAACGAGCAGAATTTTCTGTTTTAATGCATTACGGGTTGTGTGGTTTCGACAAAAGGAACTGACATATGGTTTGCTAATAAACCTTGATTTATGTGCCAACTTTTGGCTTGGATATAAGATACAAATATTCTTACTTGTCAAAATTGTACCATAAGACCGCTAAAGCTACTACTTCAGTAGTTAAACAAATTAATGTAACTTTACTCTTTGACCATCTGCAGTGTTGATTGACCTGTGGGGTTTAAAAACAGATCAACTGGCCACATTACAATGTGCATATGATTAAAGCCTAAAGGTAGCTGAAACGCGTTATGCTGACCCTTCCAATGAATGAATAAATTTTTTTAAACTACTACACCAGCTGGTGGACTCCATTTGCCTCTGGGAGCAGAGGCTTTCTCTTTTGGAACGTATGATACGAACGACACCCCTGTAAGAGCCCCGATCCGCCAGGCAGGGCATCCTCATAGCATCACAGGCATTTGGAATATATGTATATATGCAAATGTCTTGCGCTGCTGAGGTACAAGGAAAGTCTCACACAGGATTTCTTGGTTGCAGGAATGTATTTATTGACTTGACGCGTTTCAACAGCACGGTCTTTGTCAAAGATTGTATATATATATGATCAAGCACTTTGCGAGTCCTAAACGCATAATGGCAGCGTTGAGGGGTAACAAATAAACTCACCTTTGCACCAGAAACCTTGGGTCCTTGTTTGTCTTTTTGTGTGCCAATCTGGATGTTGTGGAGACGAAGCCAGCATAAATATATATATATATATATATATATATATATATATATATATATATATATATATATATATATATATATATATATTACCTACTGGGCATAGCCAGAAGGTATATATAGTTAGGACCTAGTCACCAGAGGAAATGCCGAACATTCTATTAGGAATAACTTTGGCGCTGATTGAGGGATCTGCCTGTAATTTTCCTTAAATTTGCCTCGCTGCGCTCTGCTCCTTCCCTGAAAGTTTCGGGGGGATTCGTCACGCGGGGGCCGAGAAGAAAGGGGGGTCCCAAAACGCGTTTTCCCCATGTTAATTTCCATAGGGACATTCTGACAAGGCTACAGCTCGAACGGCTGAACGGAATTACACCAGATTTTGCAAAATGGTAGGGACTGGTATGGAGCAGTGCCTTTTGTATGTTTGGTGTAAATCCCTCCAGTAGTTTATGAGAAGATTGAATGTGAAATTGAGTCCAATGCAATTTTCCATAGGACCTTTAGACACAGCTACAGCCCGAACGGCTGAATGGAATTACTGAAAACTTGGCAAAATGGTAGAGCCTGTTATGCAGAAGTGCCTTTTGTATATTTGGTGAAAATCCCTTCAGTAATTGTTGAGAAAATCGACTTTTTTCAAATTATATATCTATAGGCGGGACACAGTGCGCGCCCGTGCGCGCACCGTCCTTGCACTGTCCTTGCACGTGCGCGGACCTTAGCGTGTGCAAGCTGCATGCTGATTGGCTGCCAATGTCTGTCAACACTCCAAAACAGAAATTGTTGGCAGCCATCTTGTACCTCGGTAGACTGAGGCACAGGAAAGCAGAAAATCAAACATTTAGAACTCAAAAAGGGGGCAGGGTAGAAGTACCCTGAACCCCTAGGCCTGCTCAGAGGGTCCCACAAGGACCCCCCAGGCCGTAAAAAAAAATATATTTTTTTTAAAAATCACGGGGTCCGCGCACGGTGCGCGCACCCCGCGATTTAAAAAAAAACCAATATTTATTTCAAAAAAAGAAAAATTGGGGGGGGCCTGGTGGGTCCTTGTGGGAACCCCTGAGCAGGCCTAGGGGGTCAGGGTGCTTCTACCCTGCCCCCTTTGCGTATTTTGCACCTTTGTTTCACTGCTTTCTTGTGTCTTGGTTCTACTGAGTCACAAGATGGCTGCCAACACTTCCTGGTTTGGAGTGTTGACAGACAGTGGCAGCCAATCAGCATACCTTTCACAGGAAAGCAGCATGCTCATTGGCTATCAACACTTCTAACCAGGAAGTGTTGGCATTCATCTTGTGCTAGGTAGACCTTGGCACAAAAGAAGCAGAAAAACAAACGTGTAGAACACAAAAAGGGGGCAGGGTAGAAACACCCTGACCCCCTAGGGCTGCTCAGGTGGTCCCAGAAGGATATTTACATATTTAAACGTTATCCGCTAATAGAATTAGCATTTAGAAAACCTTTGAAGTTTATTGAAAAAAACTATAGGTTTCACGCCTGACATAGTTAGGAATTAGCATTTAAAAAGTGGTCTCAGAAGGATATTAACATATTTAAACGTTATCCGCTAATAGAATTAGCATTTAAAAAACCTTTGAAATTCACTGAAACAACCAAAGGTTTCAGGCCTTATATAGTTAGGAATTAGCATTTAAAAAAACCATTGAAATTGCTCCTATATAGTTAGTTGTACTAACTATATTTCGCGCACCCGCAATCCACTGCTGATGATGTCACATATTACATCATTCATGACATGGTCAGTGACATCACTGATGACATCTCAAATTACATCAATGATGACATCACTGATGACATCATCCACGTGACAATCACATACACCTTTTCATACACTAGTAAAATCATTCAACACTCTTTGTAAAATGCAGAGTATCATATTTGAATCCATTGACACAGCAATACAAGTATCTAAAAACCCACTCATTGATTCCTAGATGTATACACACATCTAATCACTTACCTGTAGATTCACTCATACATGCTGTCAATGATCAATAGAACACTATCAAAAATACTTATACACCTATATCGACATTACACACCAAAACACAACCTATTCACATATGAAGTTATCCTACTCACTTATGCAAACAATGGATCATACTTACATACTTACTTAGCTACACACTTATACAAACACCACTTCATCTATTTATTTAGATAGTAAGTCAAATTTAGTGTAGAATAAAATCATTATTACAAGTATACAGTTATCCATACAGTCACACACACAATCATTGAGTCTTATGTATACTTATTTGTATACAACAATTGATACATACACTGCCTTTTATTTTTCTAGTTTATCTACTGAATCAACTATTCACACATCTTTGGGCAGTCACACACCCTCCACCGAACCACACACACATTCACTGTCCCATACAAATACTCAGTTAACTAATCAATAACTAATATAGACTTTCACATAGCTAGTAACCAACTAGAGAGCCAGTTCACACAACAACTGACAAAGTGATACAGATATTCACGCAGTTTAGTCACTATCCACTATATTTAGTGAGACACTCTAAATTGTTAAAGTCCTCCATCCAAATATTTATTTTATATATCCACTCATACTTCAATGCAAATTGCTATATATATAATGCATATTTAAATAACGAAGCAAACCACATTCACTGGATGATGTCATCAGTGATGTCATCATTGATGTCATGTGAGATGTCATCAGTGATGTCACTGACCATGTCATGAATGATGTAATATGTGACATCATCAGCAGTGGATTGCAGGTGCGCGAAACATAGTTAGTACAACTAACTATATAGGAGCAATTTCAATGGTTTTTTAAATGCTAATTCCTAACTATATAAGGCCTGAAACCTATGGTTTTTTTCAGTGAATATATATATATATATTTCTGTGAGCAAGGGCAGCTGCCCGAAACGCGTCAGACCGTGAGCTCTGTCAACTTTGTTGCAATAAACATCCTTGCCTGAAACTTGGGATTTGTGTTGTCTCTGTTCGCCAGTCCGGATGCTGGAGGTGCAGGGACCATTGAAGTTGGACTTTATATATAGTTAGTTCAGCTAACTATAACTTGCGCGCTCGCAATGCACTGCTGATGAGATCACATACTACATCACTCATGACATGGTCAGTGACATCACTCATGACATCACTGATGACATCTCAATTGACATCACTGATTACATCATCCAGGGAATGTCTTTCTTTCTGAAAAATAAATATTATATATATATATATATTGTGTGAATGACTGCCTCAATAGTGTCTTTATGGGTAAGTACATATGTTTTAAACTAGTATATGCGAGTATTGATGTATATAAGTAAGGATATATGACAGTGACAGATTGGAAGAGTTCTTGTATAAATGAGTATGTATTTCTATAACTGATTGCTTAAGAGAGTAACTTTGTGTACGTTTCTGTAGAAATAAGTGTAGTGGTGTGTGTAGAGGTATATATGCAAGTAAATGGATGTTTGATATGTGTGTAACAGGATGTATAGGTGCATGAGTACATATGATGAGTGAGTACATGCCTGAGTGACTATATAGAACTATTGGTGAATGAGTGGATGTGTATATAGATTTAGGAATTAGTGAATAGGTTGTTTTAACTGGTATTGGTATCTCCATTCTTTAGAAAATGTTACGTTCCATTTTTGAATGTGCGTATCAAAGGTAATACTGGGGTAAGAGGAGGTCTGCCACTCTTTCACAAGGATGATGTCATCAGTGATGTCATGAGTGATGTCATTTGAGATGTCATGAGTGATGTCATGAGTGATGTCACTGACCATGTCAGAAAGTAAAGTAGTTTATTGTTTTTTTTTAAGTAAGTAAAGGAGTTTATTGTGTTGATTATTTAAAATCTAACAATATTACACATCTAAAAAAAAGAAAACAATAAAAGCTATATTCAAGTATAAAACACTTAAAATACTAATACATCAGTTTCGTAGTCAGTTACATATTAAAAATAATTATACTCCTAATTTACTTTTGACTGTCATTAAAAACTTTACAAAGGTTGCATTCAAGATGATATCATTCAAATGCAGGCACCTAATCAGGGCCTGCCTGCATGTCCTTATGCCTCGTATGTTAAATGGAAGCTTAAGCAATGTTCTTCTCTCCTGCAAGAGTTCTGGGCAAATACACAATAGATGGAGAATGTTCTCCTCACCATTATTACACAGTCTGCATAGCGTTTGGGTTTCCACTCTCTTCCACGGTGGAAGATGACACAGGCCTGGCATTGTTCCAAATCTTGCTTTAAGGAACACCTGTTTGTTTTTTCCGTCCAGGGTGTTTCCAGATATTGTTGAATTTACTTTTTTTATAGCCATTTATTATTATCCAGGCATGTTTTCTCTTTGTAAGGTTAGCTTTATCGTTTACAATGGATAGTTGGTTTGCAGTTTCATTAATTATTTTCTTAAACGATGCCTTGGTTATGTTATTTTCCCAAATAGACGTGACTGCAAACTCCCTTATTTCTTCCATAAGATAGTGCCATGCAGTAGAGTTTGTGTTGTTATTTATTTCTCTCCATATTAGCTGCGATATCTCATTTTCGTGGTAATTTTTTATTCGATTCCATACTTTTATGAAGTGTCCTTGCCTTGCATAGTGTTGATTGATTAATCCGAACTCCAACCTTATTTGTGCAGGAGACGCATTCGCTGGGAGTTGAAATAGGGCCCGATATACTCTGGTTATGGCTTTGTTCAGAGTTTCAGTATCCTTACCCATTTCCGCTTCACTACCATATGTGATAGTTGGTAGGAGTCTTGCTCCTATATTACTCAGGAGAGGGCCATAGGTTAGGCTAGGAAGTGACTTCTGTACAGTTCTGAAAGCTGTGATTAATGCATTTGTCTTCCTTTGAATGTCCTTTTTTCTGCAGCTGGTAATTACCCTTCTCATCAAATAACACACCCAAATATTTATATACCTCTACTTGTTCTAGTTGGGTCTTGTCCATGAACCATTTACTTTTGTATCTTATCTTGTTATTTTTGGTAACTACCATGATCTTAGTTTTTGTCTCGTTTATCACCATCCCATTGTCCTTTGCGTACATGTGAGTTCGACTAATTAGGCGGTGTAGTCCCACTTTCGTGTGGCTCAATAGTATGACATTGTCTGCATACAACAAGTTAGTGAGACGCTTATCAGCTAATTTAGGGAGGTGAGCATTTTCATCGTCCAGTATTCCCTTTAGGTCTGCAAGAAACAGATTAAAAAGAAGGGGGGCTAAAACACAGCCTTGTTTAAGGCCTTCATTTTCTGGAATCTCCTTAGATAACGTTTGTCCATCCCCCATCCTCACACTCACCCATGTCTTCGTATATAAGAGACAAATCAGCTTTAGTAGGGCAGCTGGAATTTTCATTTTCTCTAGTTTTTTCCATAGTACATTTCTTTTGACACAGTCAAATGCAGATTTAAAGTCTATAAAACATAGGTACATGGGTTGCTTCACTCTGTTTGACTTATCCATAAGCAAAGCTAGAACCAGTATGTTTGTTGTTGTCCCCAAGCCTTGTATAAAGCCTGTTTGGTTTAAAGGCAGTATCTTATTTTCCCTGACCCATTCGGCTAAATTAGTCAACAAAATTCTGGCAAACAATTTGGCGTCCGTGTCTTGCAGAGTAATCAGCCTGTAGTTTTCTGCAAGTGCCCAGTTTCCTTTTTTGAAGATTGGGGTTATTAAGGATCCTCGCCATGGCTTGGGTATGGCTAGTTTTAGAATGACTTCTCCATATAGTTCCTCTAAGTGTGTCGCCCATAGTTCTGGATTTTCTTTATAGAGTGCAAACGGTATCCCATTTGGTCCGGGAGCACCGTTCTTTTGTTTTTTTATTAATTTGATTATCTCTTCTTTTTCTATTTGTATTGGTGTATCCGTATAGTTGTCATGAAGAGAAGTTTCCGTGTCAGTGTCGTTTTTGCACCTATGTTGCTTTTCCGCTAACCATGACTGTGTATTATCCTGGTTTAGGTGTTTCCTCAGAAAAGTCTCCCATTCCTGCTCGGTTAATGGTGATGAGACCACATGCTTATTTGGTCTAGCAAGTCCATTGACGATTTTCCAGAATTCTCTTGGATTCTTTTGCTTGCTGGCGTGGAATACTTTTGCCCAATTTGCCTGTTTTGCTCGATTTTTCTCGCTCCAAATTTGTTTCTTCAAATTTAGATTTAGTAGCTTCAAGTTGCCCAGGTTTTCTGCTTTTACCCCAGGTTTCTTGGTTAACCTAATAATCCTATTTTGGTCTTTTTTCAACTTCATTATGGTGTATGGAAGGTTTATATAGTTTTCCTTGTCCCTGTTCACTTCTTTCCACGTTGGGTTCTTTTTTGTTTGTATTTGATTTCGTGTTTTGATCAACATCCCAGTGAAGTTTTCCCATTGCTCTATCACTGTTTCTGGTGTTGTGTCTTTTAAGCATGCTTCCACAAGACTTTCCACCTGTTCATTTGTTTCTTCTTTGTTTCCAACATTCCAGAACAGTTGTTTATAGTTAGTTGTTCCAATGCACCCCTCGACAGTCTGGTAAGCTTTGTTTGTATTGTTCCGATGTTCATTATAATTATCTGCTGGGCGTGATCACTTTCAGTTACTTTCTTTAATTGATACGAGGTAATGCTATGAAACATATATAATGAGGTCATGGTGTAATCAATCCTGGACTGTGAGTTATACCAAAAAAACTATATGCTGGAGGCATATCCGTTTTTATTCTACCGTTAAGAATTGGAAGTCCCATCGATTCCATGTCCTTAACTAATTTTTTACCAATTCTGTTCGAAGTGGAATTAGTCTTTTTTTCCTAAGTCCTGCTGGGGAATTAACCATTGGTGGTTTTGCGATTGCGTTATATCATCTCTTGTGTGGGCGGACATTAGATTAAGATTAAAATCCCCAGTAATCAAAAAGTCTGCTATAGGATCCTCCAACATTTTATTAATTAGGACATTGTTCAAGGTTCCACAAGTTGTCTCCCTACTCAAATGGGTAGGCAATATGTATACATTAATCAAATATAAAGATTTAGATTTTTGGTTATTTATTTTATAGTTCAGTTTAACTATTAGGATGTTCGTACTCTCTACTTCCACTTGCTCATGGTGTGACTGTATGGTGTTTGAAATAAGTATTGCCTGGCCCCCACTTGCTCGGCCGAACCTTTGCTCTTTCTTTGCGTTTACATAGTAGCCTGCGTATCCGTGTAACAGAAATGGATTGGTTTCCCATGTTTCTTGTAGTAATATAATCTGGCATGGTCCCACTTTAAAATCTATGTGTGCGTTATGGAGCTTACCTCTCAATCAATTAATGTTCCATGAACACATTATTATTATTTCTGAGTCATTGCTTTTAACAACTGCTTGCTTTGGACTATCATCTCATTGTTTATGGTTATTATGTAGTGCCATATTTATCCATTTTTCATTTATTTCTACGTTTCTGTCTACAGAGCTGTGCAGCGGGGTACATACGTTTTTCTAAGGGGATCTACCAAGTGCATTTTTTAGTACTGAAACGATCTGTGTATCTACTTTTTCATGTTTTAATTTTGTTTCATCCCCAATAAAAGGAGTAGGGTATACCTCTGGGATTTGTTTGGTTATTACTGTGCCTCATGTTTTGAACGTCGTTTGCTTGTTCATGATCTGGTCAGCTACTGTTGGTGATATTAATGTTATTAGCGTTGGAGTCTGACTGCTGAGTTTCTCCTCCATAAACTCAATAAAGACAATGTCCTCACTTACAATATTAGTTAGTGCTGGCATTGATTTGAATAATCTGAGTAAGTTCCCACGGTTTAGTATATCGTTCCTGCCTCTAGACTGAAATTCCGGTGTAAATATAAGTTTTTCACTGATCTTAGGAATTTGGTAATTGAGGACCTCACTTTTCTCGCTTTGCATAGGTTTGTAGCGGAGAGTTTTTACCCCTTCCCTACTTTTAATCAGCAGGTGGTCCCATTCTGGCGTTTTTGTAGGCCCATTCCCCACCTTCCTCGCTGTCAGCTCACAGTCTTTTTTAATTATTTCATTAGTACTGTGTTTTTGGTGAGGAATAGTTATTTGGGTTGATTTTGTAGGGCTACTTTAATTTGTTATGTTAGATTTAGAGATACTTGGTACTCTTTCTTCTTCCTCTTGCTTTGCATCCTGTTTGGCAACCTGTGGCGGGTTATCTGAGGTCCTATTGGCCACTTGCTCTTCTACTACTGTATTATCGTTCCTTATTGGAAATTGTGTTTCATTTACTTTGGGGCACTTTGTTGGACTTGGTCCAGTTGTTGGTTTTTGTCAAAAAATAGGAAAGTAGTGGTTTCTGCCCTTCTGCGTAGCATCTTTGGTTGTTGGTATCCGGTCATCATCTGTCTGAGTTTTTTTGTTGTTGACGTTTTGACATCGTAGTAAAACCATCTGAGTCGTTATCACTGTGGATCTGATCCTCTTGGATTTCTTTACCTATAATTTCGTTTCCAGGTTGGTCCAATACTTGCAGGGCTGGAAGATTCACTAATTCACCAAGTTGTTTCGTTAGCTGTTTTGTTTCTATGCCTTAAGAGCTTTCGGACCCATTCCTAGTTTCCTTTTTATTCTTTTCCTTACTAATAGTGTTATCCGCACTAACTCTCTCCTTACAGTTCTGGATGTCTCTTTTAGTATCTTCTATTACGCTCGTTAGAACTGCCGGTAGTACTGCTAATTTATCCATAATAGGTACGTAAATACACTCCGTAGTTGTTTTTTCATTTTCTGTCTGTGCTCTAATTATCAGTTCATTAAGTTGGGCAAGTTTGTTATCAATTCCCACTACAGTATTTGCCGTCATTTTTAAGAGGTCGATTTGGATGTCCATTTTATTTGATTGGTATTGAAGAGCTTCTAGGGTGAGGGTCGAAGTTTGGTAATAAATATCCCAGGATATCCCTGCTTCTTGCTGTTTTATTCCCAATTCTGTGTTTTGAGCTACCTCGCACTTAGCATGTTTGATATCTCGGGTGTTTTTGTACTCCTCCATATGTTTATCGGTAATATATGTAGCTAAGTCCTTGCTTTCTTGATTTCCTTCCTCGTCTTCCCCAACCGGCTTGATTTTACTTATTGCTCCATTGACCATATCTTTATTATTGACACTCCCGTGTTCAGCCCTATGATGGTTTCGTTGTTTTTCAGTTTCCTCAGGGGCTAAGTACAATCTTTTATTAATTTCAACATTGACTTCAATAGGGTACCTTGATAGCGCTTGTTCCCTCCAATCTCCGTGGTGTTGTTGGTTAGTTTCCGGACATTTTGAGTGAGGTTAATTTGTGGGAGAGTGAACTTCCTTAGCCTTTAGCTCTGTCTCAGGAGTTATATTGCAATTTTGCAATTCTTTTGGAGTTTCATGCTGCATTGTCTCTTGCAGTTGCTCTCCAGTCATTATATCTAGGTCTGTAATTTGGTATTCCCCAAAATGTTGTTCTATTTGTACAATTTGCTTACTGTGTTGTGTAATGTTATGTATTTCATTATGAATTTCATTATGTATTTCGCTGCTTGTAGGTTTCATGGGGGTCTGTAGTTTGTCCTTATCTAATTCCGATTTCATTGGCAACAGAGCTCCGGATGGGTCCTTCCTACATTGAAATGCATCCGGTATTTTACCGGATTTCTCAAACATCCGTGCTATTGGGGAGATAAGAGACTGGGTCAATCCTGGTGTGTTGGTTTTTACCTTTTTTGACACCATTGATTGTTGCATTCTTTTTGTGCATTTTGTTGTTGTGCCTGCAGTCCTTTCCTTTCCTGATCGCATAATTCCCAGTTTATATTTTCTTTATGTCTGAGTGTAATTTCAGGGGTGGCACTCTGCCACTTTTACTTTTTAAGTGTAGTCAGTGGTCACAAATTCTTGAGGAGACTCTCCCTGTGTCAGTTGTTTACAATTCCAGCTCCCCCGCCTGTGTGCGCTTCCTTCCCTCGTTTCAGCTGTACTGCTGGTATCCCACCTGTGGGACAATAGTGACAATAGTGATGTTGCCCCTCCTGCAACCACCGAGCACTATTCACCACCAGCTGCTCAGTGTAATATGGTCAAATATGGCCAAATAGTCAATTGTAGCGTGGTTTACCAGTGTCCCAGCCTAGCCGTATTGGTACTACAGCACACCAGCACACCAGCCGTCGGGGAGTGATACTGGAATCCAGGAGTCAACCTAATTAGTGAGTTTAGGGGTATAGATCTGCTCAGGAGTTTGTAAAAGGCATCCCCAGGTGGACCACAAATCACGCGGCCCTCTTTCTCATATTTCAGATGCTCTGGGCTATGGCCTCAGGGCTCCTAGTCTCCCCCGGCAGCTACCGGCTTACTGCAAAAACTCGGCACCTCCTAGAGCCACAGGCTCTAGTACTTCAGTAACTTTGGGTCACCTTGCTCCTCCCAGCTCCACTCGGCTCTCCATTCAGTAATTCCGCAAGTTAATAGTTAAATTGTTAGTAGGCGCAATTGCGCAAGTGTGCAAATCACCGCAATCCACTGCACACTGCTGTGAGTCCTTGTGTCCAAGTCAGCCCCCGCCTTGCTTTGCCCCCTGCCCCTACCCCTGCCTTGCCTCCGGGCTCTCCAAACACCACAAAGCCAGAGGAGACTCAATCGGCTCCAGCTCCCTGCATCACAGCAGGATGAGGCGCCAAATCGGGCGTGAGGCAGGCGCAAGGGGTGAAGGTCTGGTATCAGTTGTGGTGTTCCTGAAAACTCTGAGCCCCCACTGAGATCCTAGCAGCGTAAGATGCAGGAGCAATATGGGAGCAATAGGGGAGGTGAGGGAAGCCACGGGAGCCGCGTGGACTGGCAGTCAACAACCGGCCGCCGGCAGCTTGAGCGTACTCCCCGCTTCCCACTCCCGCTCCTAAGCAGGTCCCAAACGACTCACCAGTGCTCATTCATGCTGCTTCACTTGGCGTCCTTCCGTCCTTCCGACCTTTACGGTTTGAGATTACGAGACCGGGCTGCGGTCTGCGGCACTGCCCCGCACCGTGCTCCTCTGCTCAGAGCTCAGTGCTCCTCGTTGCTCCTCGGTGCTCGGCGCTCCGCTCTCCGCTCTCCGTGCTCCTCTGTCAACGTCAACGTCGGCTGCTCAATACAGCTCTCTGAAGACTCATCATGTCCTCCGGTATCCGATGCGTTTTGAGACAGTTTCAACTCCCAAAAGAAGGGGCTATGTTGGATCATCAGCCACGCTGTCTTCTCTGTTGGCTTTCTTGGAAAAAGGCAGAATCTATTCCAGTTTGCTTATAAGCAGGGGATGTAGTTGAAATCCTTAAGTATTCCATTAGTTCTGGCAGTCCTATTTCGGGTTGCGGAGAAGCATCATTTGAAGGCTATTTAAAAAAATCTGCTCCATGGTAGTTGTAATCCACCGATGGTAGTATCTATCCCACTGTGTCCTTGCTTTCTCTTGAGTCACCGCACTTTCGGGTAATCGTCCATCCAATGGCAATGGACGCGCTTCTGGCAATGGACGCGCTTCACCATTGCAGGAGTGATGTAGTTTGTGATGTCTTCAGCAGTGCATTGCGGGCGCACAAGTTATAGTTAGCTGAACTAACTATAACAGGGGAATTTCAATGGTTTTGTATGAGTGAAACCTCCAGCTAACTATAACATGTGTGAAACCTATGTTTTTTCAGTGAATTTGCGAAGTTTTTTAAATGCTAATTCCTAACTATAACGTGGCTGAAACCTATGGTTTTTTCAGTGAATTTCAAAGGTTTAGTAAATGATAATTTTAAAATGTATAAATGATTACATTTCTTTCTTTTTATACTAATTTCTTAAATTTGTATTAAACATATTTATATTTATTTTATTTTTTAAATTATATTTTATATTCTTAATGTAAAATAATAACAAAACTAAATCCCAATTTTTTTTATATACACATTTTTTTTCTTCCATTTTTTACAATTACAATCTGTATAATTCCCTTTTCATATTTTTTGGGGTAATTGCACCGTACGCGTACAGTGATCACACCACACTTGTACGGCAAATGGTCCTCTGCGCGTAGCCGCGCACTCGTTACAGATACGCATTGACCTTGCACATCGCATCAACGCTTCTGCGTGACGTCATATACGGCGCCCCGTAAGCGTACTGTGCAAAAGTTTCTAATTGTTCAAAAACATATATTTATGTATTTGATGTACATATTAAGGGAAGACAGTATCTAGGACAATCATGAAAATCGTTTTTTTAACTTTTAATAAGCGATTATTAATTTAAAAGCAATTACGCAAATCGCAAAGGTACGTCGTACATACTCGCATCTTAAGAGCACCGTAAGAGCACTGTAAGCATACGCAAAGTCATGTGACCATAAAGGGAGAATTTTGATTGGTACATAATACTTCCTATTTCAACTGTTGAAAGACACTTCTCATTTTGATCATCCTACTTCGACTTTCCCAGGAAAAACATCTATTCTGTGGAGCTGTAGTCTTTTACAACCAAACTCTACAATGGCTGCTCTTTTAGAGACTTCATTAGTGCATTCCTCTAAGGAAGATTTTGTCACTGAGCCACCTCAGAAAAAGAGAAAAGAAGCTTTCATTTGGAAATTTTCTTCATTTCCGGAGGGACAGAAAAAGGTGAATGTACCGAAAGTAACATACAAGATCTGTGAGGTTTCACTTTCCAGGGTTGACCCCACTAAAAAGTACTCTTTCGGGACAGCCTCAATGGTTCGCCATGTCAAAAATTTGCATCCAAATAATTATGGAAGGATGGCAACACAAAGGTGCCAGGAAAATCCTCAACCTGCAGTTCCTTCTACCTCAGCTGCACCACCACCTCCTCCGAGCAGTCCGCATCCTATTACTGTGCCTCAGTTTGCAGACCTTACAATTCATTGTAAATTTTGCAGAGAACTCCTTTGTTTCGGTAAGCAGTCTATTCACCTCATTGTGAAGAGCAAAGAAGAGCACCGTTGCCCAAAACAATAATATTTTTTTTCTTTTTTCTTCCTGTTCCACAGTTTTTTGTTTCCAGTTTCATTTTTTGGGTTTTAAAAAAAAACAACTAAAAACTTGCTGGAAAAAAAAAATGGAAAACTAAAAAGAAAAAAAACCCACTTCTTTTCAAAACTACCTCCACTGGCTTAAAAAAAGAACTATATTTCTATATTAGTGTGTAAAACTTTGTCAGAATGAATGTGTAGTGCATAAATGAATGAATGAATTAGTAGTGTTTGGTGAATGTGAAAGTGCAAAACTATAAGAGAGTGCTACAGCATAAATGTATAAGGTGTTTACCTATACTATACTGTAGTTCCTCCAAAGCACTTCAATGTAACACATCCATATAAATATGTTAGAAGTCTATACTTCAATTTGCACTGTTGCACTGCTAGTGAAACTGCCAGGGGGAATTTAGTATGTGTTAGGAGCGAATTTACAACACCCGTGTTCCTCTTTTACACATCTTTTCCGTCACTTTTGTGATGCAGCGGTGTTGCAAAAGATGTACCATAGTACCTGATATTTACAATGTGATGCATATGGAAGGGATAAAAAAAATATTGGGAGGAACCCTTTTTAGGAAAATGAAATGGGTTTGTATTCAACAAAAACAAGAGTCCCTTTTCCTCGTTTTATAAGGAAAAAGCTAGAAAAAAATATGTAAGGTGCATCACATTCTAAAGCCCTGCTCCAGAAAGGGACTTCCCTGTGCAGAGAGGGGGTGGGGGGAGTGGAGGTGTTCTATCATAGGAACACCTACTAAAAGTGACTGAGTGAAATCTATAATATTTCATTCAGTCACTTAACATGGCAATACAACAATTATAGGTCAACCCGACCGCTATGGTTTCTGTCAATGGCAATCTTACCAAATCATTTAAGATATAAAGAGGGACGAGACAAGGCTGCCCCTGCTCGCCACTGCTATTTGCCCTCTATTTAGATCCCTTTTTACAAAGATTGGAAATGAATTTGGTAACAGAGCCTATTATATCACGCGATCTCTCCACTAAAATTTTAGCCTATGCTGATGACATAGCAATCGTCACTAAGAACCCTGCACCATCTATGCTTGCTATCGTTGACGAGGCCACCAAATTTGCAGCGGTTTCCAGATACGCCCTTAATCAAGGTAAAACCCAAATTGTGATTAATGATAATTTAGCTTTTGCCGACCCCGGAGTTACTCCAAACGCAACATATTTGGGTAATTTCTATCACCGCCAAACTAGAAGTTCTGGTAGATATTAATGTAAAACCTGTTTTAAGGACAATACAAAAGGATCTCCACCGACTAGATAACCTGCACCTTTCCCTGATTGGTAGAGTAAACGCCATTAAAATTGCGTTTTCCCTAAATTGCTGTACCTATTTAGAGCAATATGCCTAGAATTCCCGGACTCCTGGTTAAAATCAATGGAACAAACCTTCTCAAAATGTATTTGGTCATATTCGAAACCAAGACGCGCATTAAAATTCCTTACTCTACCAAAGGAACGGGGGGCTTAGGTTTACCTAACCTGCGGCTCTATTATTGGGCAGCAAACATGATTAACAGTCAAGAACTTCTTCAAATTGAATTAGCGAATGTAGCATCACAGGGTGGGCAACCTTCTATTTATAACCTATTGTTAGGTGAAAAAAATTCTGGTTATTTATGGCGTCATCTACACGACAGTTATCACAAAAAAGTAAAATTTAAGCCGCTTCTACATTCTTTTAAAATATTGCAAAAAATAAGAAAACTAATGGATATTGGGCGAATCTCATACTATACACTTTTTAAAGATAATCTAGATCTGCCTGCTATTTTCAGGGATAGCTGTATGAAGAAATGGGAAGCTTCCGGAATTACACATTTCGGCAATCTCTGTTCTCCTTCGGGGTTTCACACATTTGAGTAACTAAGAACGAAATTTCAAATTAACAACAGAGACTTCTTCAAATACCTACAAATACGGGACTTCATAACAAAAAGATCCCTCTGTGAAATCATCAGTGTAAAATGTGAGATATTTGAGACACTGTCGTCCAGTAAAGTTAACACCATTAGTGAACTATATATCCTATTAAGCAACTCTGTACCCGATGATATAGGAAAGATAGCCTCGAAATGGGAAAACAAAATTGGAATATCCCGCGCTGAAATTGAAAGTACAATGGCAATGTCTCAAAATTATTTGCTATCAACCAAACTACAAACACAGTTTTATAAAACCCTCTTTATGTTATATTACACTCCCGACAAAATTGCAAAATGGGGCACGGGTAAAGGAACTTACTGTCCCCGGTGCCACTTTCCGAATGCAGACAGTATACATATTTTTGCTACCTGCAACGGCCTATCCCAACTGAAACTTGATATTGAGAGATTTATATCAGCGGTGGTGAAAAATCCCATTATCTTGACTATTGAAACAATGCTTTTAGGAGCGAGTGACCCAAACTGGAATCGACAAGGGGCGGAATTTATATTTATGTCAATGGCTGTTTTTAGGATGTGTATTGCATCGGCCTGGCTTGATGAACTGGCACCCTCATTTCAGCAATGGCTCGCCAGATTATTAGCCACATTTAAGTTGGAAATTGCAATCCATAAAGGGAAAGGTAGAATGAAACGCACTGCTGGCCTGAAAATCTGGGCTCCGCTACAGGAATGGTGTGATAATCAAGGCAATAATAACAACAATAATAGGCAACTCCTTCAAACCTAATCTAGATTTATTGGTGTCACTCTTAGTGAAGTCTATATGTGGGATTTAACTATTTAACCAGGTAGTAAGGAACAAAGGAACTGATAATTGCTCTTATATTTGTAGTTGAAATGGCAAAGGCCTCTGTATTCTTATTTGAAGATTTTTTTTATGTTGTGCTATTATTACACATGTGTCTAGTTTGATGTAGCTTGATTTATTATTTTCAAATGCCAGCTCTGTGATTGATTTCTGGGCACAGCACACAGTTATTATACTGGGACAAACGATGCATAATGTGGTATCCATATATTTCATATTTTATTTTCTTTTTATATTTTCTCTTTTCCTATAGAAATCTGCCAGACTAAGGGGTGGGGGCTACGGTGAACTCTCTCAGTGTATATTTATGTATTCTATGATTTTATCCAAAAATCAATAAAAATCATATTAAAAAAAAACCAAGAGACCCTTTTCCTCGTTTTATAAGGAAAAAACTCGAAAAAATATGTAAGGTGCATCACATTCAAAAGCCCTGTGCCAGAAAGAGACTTTCCTGTGCAGAGAGGGGGTGGGAGTGGAGGTGTTCTAGCATAGGAACACTTCCTAAAAGTGACTGAGTGAAATCTATAATATTTCATTCAGTCACTTTTAGTTCTATGCTACGTCAAAACCATGCACCTGCTTGAAACAGGTGTAAGGATTAACACAGCTTTGTGAGCATAGAACCTCAAGAGCATTGCTGGAGCTGCGTTGCACTTGGAACGCAAGTCAAGCAATCCACCACCTTCACAACACAAATACATCACATATCTGTGCCGTTTTTGCTCCATAATACACTACATTGTAAATACGGTGCATCCATTGTGCTGATATCACAGTGCACAATAACTGCCATATCTCTGGGAATATACCACTTATTGTACATCTGCTGATTACGGTTTCAATGTAGTGAATGGATTACTACACACTGATCAATGAGTCACTACAAAACTATAACAGGAATGACAGAGTGTTTGCTGGAAGTGTAGGGATAGAGACTGGGGAATTAAAAATATAAAAGGTAAATTTGCAGGTGCATAGAATAGTACATGTATAGTAAATGGGAGTTTGAAGCAGTCCATATACTAAGGCCTACTTTGCTCCATAATTACTTGGGTACTGACTGCATGATTACAGTTCTGCAAAGAGAGTGCATGACTGAATTTATAAGAGCTTCAGTTTTACCACAGTATATATATAAGGAAATACTGCTGAATGGCTCACTACAATATTGAAACAGTAGAGTGAGAGTGATTGTGAAAGTCTAATGATACAGACTGGACAATTGAATGTATAAAAAACAAATGTGGACCTACCTAGAAGAGTGCATGTATACTCTATACAGGTTTAAAGTGCTACATTGCCTAAGGCCTACTTTGCGCCATGATTACTTGAGTCCTGACTGGATAATAACAGTTCTGCATTAAGAGTGTCTGTCTGAATTTGGAAGAGCTTCATTTTTAGCACAGTGCATACATAAGGGCATTCTGCTGAATACTTCACTACAATACTGAATCAGCAATCACAAAGAGTTTGGTGGAAGCGTAAGAACATAGACTGGATAATAAAAGCTATAAAAGACAATTTTCCCATGCATACAAGACTGCATGCATAGTGTTCAGGACTTTGAAGCAGTCCATGCCCTAAGGCCCACTTTTCAGCATGACTACTTGGGTACTGGCTGAATTATTACAATTCTGCAAGGAGAGTGTCTGGCAAAGTGTACAGCAGCTTCACTTTTAGAACTGTGTATACATAAACACATACTGCTGAATGGCTCACTGCAAAACCAAAATAGCAGTACCAAAATGTTTGGAGGAAGTGTAAATATACAGACTAGGCAATTGAAAGTTTAAAAGTCAAGTCTACAGGTGCATAGAAAAGGGCATTTATTATTTAATAACCTTCCCAAAGCCCCAAGTGCCAGCACACCTTTCCGAGGGTAGGATTACGATCTACAAATGCTAGCATTTTTTAAATTAAGATCCATAAAAATAACAAATATTATAATATTGATACTGTACTTCGCTCGAGAAGTGTTGCTAACCCGTCAACGCAAACCCTAAACATTTACAATCAACGTGACAATGATACACATGTTTTCCCCTAGAGATCACATACTGTTAATATGTATATTATAACATTAACAGTTTTAGTGATCCTAGAGGAATTCACAATCTGTCGTCACAAACAGTAACGATAAGTAAGCAACGTTACCGGCATGTGGCTTTCAGTCCATTTTCCCCTTGTGATCATATGCAGTGAGAATATATACATATTATTATTCTCAACGTCATGATCTCAGAGGAGTTTATGACCCATTGCCACAAAGATCTAATTTTTTCACCTCCTGGAGGAAAGAAGTTCAGTAAATAATTACCGCTCAAAACTATTTCATTATGAATGTCCTGTTAAATACATAACTCTGGGAAGGCGGTGAATCCGCGTCCTCCGGGCCGGCGGAAGCCACCGCTGGCCTGGAGGATGCGGATTCACCGCTGCGGCCACAGAAAACACCCACCGCCAGATTAGGATGGTGGTGGGATTGTGGTAGGACCAGCGGCGGACGGCAGGTCGGTCAGCCGCTGATCCGCGGGGTGTGGAGGGCTATTTGGTGGCGGTGTCTGCAAGACACCGTCAGCCAAATTACTATCTGCATTGCAACAGGCTTTTCCACGGTGGCTTTTCCGCCGTGGAAAAGCATGTGGTCTTTGGTGTTTGGGGGCCCGTTGCGGGCCCCCAGGGTGTCGGGTGCATTTCGCGCTGCCTGCCGTTTTGTGCATGTAAATGTAAAACATGCATTTTTAACCTTGCGGCGGGTGCTGCTTCAAGCAGCACCCGCCGCAAGGTTAAAGATACAGGATGTGACCAACAGGGTGGCGGTCACATCCTAATTGCACCGGAGGGACCGCTGCTGCCCCTGCGGACGGTCCCTCCACCTCCGGGGTGGCGGACAGATGCAGGTCCATCCGCCATCCTAATAGGCCCCTTTATTTTCTTTTTATTTTTATTGTAACAATGGTGTCAATCGTTATGTTATAATAGATTGTCCTATTGCTACAGAAGAGGAATGGGAGATTTTTCAGCGCCATCTGTAATATAATTATCAAATATTTATAAAAACTTGATCAGATATTTTTATATATATTAAAATATAGCTATCATGCATACTTTGGTACTTTAAATATTTAATAAACCCTACATTTCTGAATGTTATTTTCTAATTTCTATTCTTATTTGCGATTCCTATTCACCTTCTCCCTAAAGAATATATAGGACCTGTACTATATATTATAAGAGTAACATTCTATATATTCTTTGGTGAGTATGTGATTTATTAGCGGAACAGTCTGCACTTGTAAACACTACGACAGCATGTTTCTGAATTGTACAGAATACAAATTTTAAAAATAATAATGCATGCATTTCTATGTAATATGAAACAATTTATATTTTACTGTTTTACTTGTTCTCTTGATCTGAGATAATGTGGTGCGGGAGTGTTTATTGTAACACTTCTATTCTACTTTATCTAAATGTAACTGATGCCCTCTTACATCAACAAGAATGTGGGGCAACACTTTTCAAACCGTAGCACAAAAATGAACTATATAGCCACGCTTAACTGATATTTTATTAAATTAAATTTTTATTTGTCACCCCTTTCATATATACTGCGACAGTTTCTGAAGAAAGTTTATTTGTATTTGCTTAATAAAAACTGTTTCAAACCTGAGATTTGACCCCCCCAGAGGCTAATTAACAATAAAGCGGACTTCACGCTTTTTTTTTCACCCAAAACACGTACCCTGCGTTTTTTAAAATAAAAATAATATATCCCGCGTGACGTCATATGCGGCGCCCCGTACACGTACTCCACGTAAGATTCTAATTATTCAAAAACATATATGTATGTATTTAATGTACATATTAAGAGAAGACATTATCTGGGTTAATCATACATTTTTTTTAAAATCAATTACGGAAATATTGCACGTACATCGTAAGAGTAAAGATAGTTTGAAGAATTATACATTTTATAAAACAATATAGCACTGCACACTAAAGAAGAAAAGTCAACACAATAATTGACCCCTCTCCGAACATTTAAAAGCCCCTGGGTGAGGTGATAAATTAATGTGCGTACGCTACCAGAAAAACACAACAGTATAAAGCCCAGATTTCCATTGTAGTGATTGCTTAGTTGCAGGTCTAGTTTCAGATCGACACACACTCTCTCATGGCTAGTATACACCCATACCACACCTATCCAGCACATCCGTCACTACACACGTGACCCTATGAATAAAAAAAGACGGGGCACACGTGTTCTACGCCATTTAGAGTTGTTCCCAAAGCACCGAACAAGGGGCTCACTACCACATGTGTGGCCTCTTTGGTCACTAAGTTAGTGGTGCCCGAAGCACTGAGTGGGTGAAGAACCTGCCATGATGATAATGGGAGCACGAATATGTCATTAGCCATAGAGATATCCAGACTCAGCACCATGTATGAGACTTCTTTGTTGGAGATCGGAACTACCTCATGAAGAAGGTGTCTTTTCCACAAAAAGGTGAGCAGTGAGGCTTGAGTATGCATCGGAAGGGGTCGAACGGTTGTAGCTGACTACATACAAAAATGCAACTTAGTATTTTAGGCGAACGCACTCCTACATAATGTATTATTTACATGTTAAATTTTTTTCCGCAATGGCAATAACGTTTTTATAATCGCTTAATTGTCCGGAATATATTCACAATACAAACAGTTCATAGAAATCTGACAATCAAACGTCTATAAAAGCGTGATATTATCTAACTCCAAATTAATATAGCAAGAATTACCAATCATAACATCTTTCTTTTAATATCTTTTAGATGCACAGTTTCAGGATGGATTATGTAACACGGACAACGGCAATAGCACAAAGTGAGCAAACAAGCTTGTTTCTGAAACAACGATAAGTTATCTATCAAAGGAGAGAATAGGTAGTATGCAACAAGTGCAAAAAAAACATTGGGCTAACGGGGCTTCAGCAAGGATGAGATAGCTTCCTAGGCCCACACACACTCACACCCGAGTACGTCACAGGTCTTTTAAAGACATTTTGCTTGTTAATGAGGCTTTGACAATCCCCCCGCTTACAACCCCTGCAGCTCCACTCTTCCTTTTGCTTGAACTAAAGCCCCCACCCCAAATTTTTTCTAGCCCCCCCACCCCCGTTATTTTTGACTGGTTGCGCCTCTGGCTTCACGTACCCCTCCCCTGTCGTGTGTGTCTCTCCCACATTTTAATGTCCTTTTTTCTCTTTTTCTTTCTTACTCTCTCACATCATTTCTCTTTTTAAAAGATTTGGACGCTGCTATCTCAACTCTGCTGTATACAACCTTATCTAAATTGAAATGATTAACTATCTTGATTATAGTGAAGGCTTCTTCCACAAGTAGAGCACCATGTTTCAATCACGGCAATGGCAGTAGGTGACAAACAATTTTGTTTCCGAAACAACAACAAATTATCTGTGAAAGGAGTGAGTGGGTAGTGTGCACCAGCTTCACTGTCTAAAATGAATAATTACCTCCGAGCAGTGACAACAGATAGGTTACAACAGTATGACAAACAGATCTACAAGCTTATTACGCAACTTTTGTGTCACTTTTAACATGGGAAAAGTGACGCAAGGAGCTTGTAAATCTACGTCTGACTTTTCAAGAAAAAATCTCAACTCCAGACTCTGTGAGGCAGTTTTAATGTTGTTTTCTCTCTCTTTCTTTCTCTCTCTCACTCACTGTGACATCATTTCTCTTTCTCTTTTAAACTTATAGACACTGCTGTCTGCTTTGACGTCTAGAACAACAGTTGAACTCAAGTTGTGAACTCCGGTGGCTACAGTATTTATACAACGGTAAGCACAGAGGCCTTGATATACAATGCCTTCATTACAATGCATTAGCAATAAGTCGGCATATTTGCAATCCCGTTCTGCCACTTTTGTGTCAGTAACGCAGTGGGCACTTCCATATAGACACCACTTGATCGTGGCTCTATAACAGAACTGAAATGCACTAGGCACACTGCACACGTAAAACTGTAGTGTTACCTTAATTTGTGAAAGGACACAGTGGGTAGTGTGCAGCAGCTTCACTGTCTAAAATGTAAAATTACTACCTATCTTACCAACAGATAGGTTACAATAGTCTGACAAACAGGTCTACAAGCTTATTACGCCACTTTTGTGTCACTTTTAACATGGGAAAAGTGACGCAAGCAGCTTGTAAATCTACGTCTGACTTTTCAAGAAAAGTTCTCAACTCCAGACTCTGCGAGACAGTTTTATTGTTGTTTCTCTCTCTTTCTCTCACTCACTCTCTGTGACATCATTTCTCTTTCTGTTTAAAAGTTATAGAAAATGCTGTCTGCTTTCACATGTAAAAGCAAAGAGGTCTTTAAGTTTTTGAATTCCACTGGCCGCAGTGTTTATACAACGGTAAGCACAGAGACCTAGATATACAATGCCTTCATTACAATGCATTAGAAATAAGTCAGCGTATTTACAATTCCGTTGTGCCACTTTTGTGTCACTGACGCTGTAGGCACTTCCATATAGGCACCACTTGAACGTGGCGCTATAACAGAAGTAAAATGTACCAGGCACACTGCACATGTAAAATCGTACTGTTACCTTGACTTGTAATGCTTCATATTATTTACTCAATCTACATAATTCTAAACTCGAATTTTCTTTTTTATTTTGCAGATTACCAATCCAACGTCCTTTGGAGTCCACTTCACAATTTGTTTATAATATTGTTTTTTTAAAGTTCTTTTTCTAGTTCTTTATAATGTAGTTATCACAGTTATTCTTTTAATAAAAGTTAATAAAAAACTAGATACTACTTTTTTTGTGGGGGGTTGGCGGTACACAATAATATTTATAATGTTGAAGTACTATAGTAAGATGTTCAAGAGTAAGATTGAAAAGTACTGACTTATATTTTCTCTGGGTACACTACAACATGGTAAAGAAATCAAACTAATACGAAACAATGTGTACCACATATACAAACCTCTTGCGACATTTTCCTATGCAAACCTACCACCCTGCAAAATTAAGTGTGGGGGCAGTGGGGCTCAATGACGCCCCTCAAACCATGGAAACAATCACCCCACAAAAAATTCTATATTGTATGAGAGGGGCTGCGTGCCCTTCGCCTGGTGCCCTGGAGTCCACCATGGCCAGATCCGGTTTCTGGAGTGTCCTGGGGGGAAACAGCCATTATAACGCGGTGATAACCACGCGTGATCGTCACCACGAAGCCATTAGCATGGATATGGCTTTACCACGTATGCCTTTACCAGGCATGCTTTTACAACTAGTAAACATTTACCACGCATGATAAACGCATAATCTTAAAAATATCTTTGTGTTGACGAACATGCATTGTAGTGGCTCTGGCTTACGTCCTTCAAATCAGTTTTTAGGTATACGTGTGACCAAGTCATAAGATGGGAGGCCAAGGACAAACTCCATGGTGTCTGTGCCAGGAAATCTCATGGATCTTAGAGAAGATAAGCGGAGAGTAAAATGAAAGTAACAGGTATAATAAAAATAACAGAGAAAAACTACTAAAATGGCGGAGGACGGAGTATGTAATCAACGTTTGGTGCCTCAACACTACATTACAATATGTTTATTAATATATTACAAAAGTATAGCAGTGGATGACACACATGGCCCGGGAAAACAAAGAGGAGAGGTTTCCTTGGCGAACTTGAAGGAAAAAGAAAAAACTTGGGCTTGGAAACGAAACTACGCATGCGTAGATAGTACAACTGGTGCACAAAAAAACCCCGGAAAGTTTTACATACTATCATAGAAATATAGCTCTTTTTTTGACCGTAGAGTTAGTTAGTGAGACCGCATTGCTTTATCGCAGACATTACCTTATATTCTGCTCTCTCTTTCAAAAAACAATCTGCTTTCTTGAAAGAGAGAACAGATTAACTTGCTCCCTTTTTCAAATAGGAAAGCGGTGTCCTGTGGTAAAGTGAAAGCGGTGACGGTACCACCCTACCATACCAAACAGCAGTGTCCCGGAAGTACGCACCCCGAGACACTGAAAGAACCGACCCTGGGAGATGGTGAACCCCAGGGCCACCAAGGGCTCCAGGAGGGCGGTAGCGTGACCCCGTCTCAACATTAAAAAACCCTGGGGAGTGCAGGTAACGGGGGCTGGAAGGTCATTTTACATATTACTGCCCCAGGAAGGTGGCGGTCCCCGAGACGTGTACGGGGGAGAGAGAGGGAGAGCTGAAAAAACACTTTTAAATGTTTTTTTTTAAAAAGCCTCGTCGGGGTGACGGTCCCCGAGACTGAGGGGAAGAGGACCGTAACCCCTCCCCGCATACTTCAAAATAAAATCACAGAGGGGTGGCGTTCCCCGGTGCTCGTGCACCTTACAAGTCCCCCACTATGAAAAAAATTGCCCCCGAAATTTGCCCTCCCGGGACCTAATGAATAAAATGGACTTCTATTTTTTATTTCCCTTTTCCACCGTATATATATACCATACGTGTACCCCCAAATTTTTTATTAAAAAAAAATAAAAATTGAGCCTAAAGAACCATGTACGACCCCCTGAGCAAGCCTAGAGGGTCAGGATGTTTCTACCCTGCCCCCTTTCCTTATTTCTCAACTTTGTTTTACTGTTTTCTTGTGAGTCGTTTCTAGCAACAAACAAGATGGCTGCCAACACTTCCGGGTTTGGAGTGTTGACGCACAGTTGACAGCCAATCAACATTCAGCTCGTGCTCGTAATTGTATGGATTTCCGTATCGCTATGAATTTACTTGTAATTTTCTAAGGAACTACTGAAGGGATTTACACCATTTAACAAAAAGCACAATCTGCGAACTGAACTCTACCTCTCTGCCAAATTTGGCGTAATTCCGTTCCGCCGTTCGTGCTGTAGCCCTGGCTAAAGGTCCCTATAGAAAATTGCATGGGGAAAACATGTTTTGCGACCCCCCTTTTTTCTCAGCCCCCACTTGATAAATCACCCCCAAACTTTCAGGGAAGGAGCAGAACCGAGCAGGCCATTTTCTTGGAGAAATATGCGAAGATTGGTCCACCAAAGCCAAAGTTATTCCAAATAGAATGTTGTGGATTTTCTATGGAAAGTAGGTCCTAACTATAACTACCTACTGGCGACTGCCAGTAGGTAATATATATATCACATCGAGTGAACAAGTGGCTGTGGCTGCAAAACACGTCTTGACAGAAAAGGAACAATAAAAGAACTATGATGCACATACTTTGGGTCTGGGTCCAGATTGCGGCAAGCGGCGCTCACCAGCGAGTCTGCGCGAGTCGAACTTTGGAGTTTATTCATATATATATATATATTATATATATATATATATATATATATATATATATATATATATATATATATATATATATATATATATATATATATATATATATATATATATATATATATATATATATATATTCAGATCAGTGGGGTGTCCTTTGATCAAGCGGCACACGAACACACACAGCTCTTCCCCAAAAGCCTTTATTGCTATGAACAGCTCCGTTCTTGGTCCTTCTTAAAGCATGCAACCGCAGTCTGGCTGACGCGTTTCCTGGGCTTCACTTCCTCAGAGGCATAAGCGGGTAAAGAAAGCAAGGCGTACCCCAACTCCATATTACATCATATCGCACGCTGACATTCAGCTGCTCCTAATTAGACAGTGCCTGAAGATTGCTGGGAGATGCAGTCCGTTAAAATTTCCTCACATGGATGCTTCCTTTATTGTTGCTGATTGAAAGCTCTTCATGAGCCCCAGAAAACGAAGCTGTGCTAAATCCATGTGCATGTTCCACTCTAGGCACCATGTTTGGAACTTGTGGCCCTCCTCAACAGGGGTGGTGCCTGCTTCGCGGCAGGACAACAGCGTATAAATTCAGCTCGGTGGGGTGTCCTTTGATCAAGCAGCACACAAACACACACAGCCCTTCCCCAAAAGCCTTTATTGGTATGAACAGCTCCGTTCTTGGTCCTTCTAAAAGCATGCAACCGCAGTCTGCCTGATGCGGTTAATGGGCTTCACTTCCTCAGAGGCATAAGCGGTTGAAGAAAGCAAGGCGTATCGCAACTCCCCATTACATCATGTCACACGCTGACATTCCGCTGCTCCTAATTAGACTGTGCGTGAAGATTGCTGTGAGATGTAGTCCGTTAATATTTCCTCACATGGATGCCTCCTTTATTCTTGCTGATTGAAAACTCTTCATGAGCCCCAGGAAACAAAGTTGTGCTAAATCCATGTGCGTGTTCCACTTTAGACCCTAACAATACAAGTACCACAATGCACGCTACCAAGCAGGCATACGGAATGCCATAAAACATCAGTGAGACTTGTGAATGGCAGAAGCAGCTTTCAGTCCCCTGAAGAAAGAGCGTACAGCTCTGAAACGCGTTGGGAAAAGGATTTAATCACAGACGAAATTTCACCATTGTGCGCATGAGTTAAGGTGTTGAAACCTACCTGCTGTGAGTGCCTCTTTATTTGCAGAGCCATTGTTTGAACATTAAAATGCACGACAGCTTCATTGTGGAAGGAGCACCACCCAGTTAATTAGGAAGGAGCCGTCGGAGAAGGGGTCCGTCTGCACATGAACCTTCAAGTGCGAGATAGTGCAGCAGTGCAAAAAACTAATGATGTTGACATTTTTATGCCGGGGCCCACTGGGGGCTTTTATCGTAATGAGGTCAAGATAAATCACTGCAACCTTTTTAATCTGGAAGTTACGCTGTGAAATCCACTATGAGAAATTAACACTACAAGTACCGCAATGCTCGCTACCAAGCAGCTTTAAGGAATGCCATAAAACATCAGTGAGACTCGTGAATGGCTGCAGCAGCTTTCAATCCCCTGAAGAAAGAGCGTACAGCTCTGAAACGTGTTGGGAAAAGTATTTAATCACGGACGAAATTTCTCCATCGTGCGCACGAATAAAGGTGTTGGAACCTACCTGCTGTGAGTGCCTCTTCATTTGCAGAGCCATTGTTTGAACATTAAAATGCACAACAGTTTCGTCGTGGAAGGAGCACCACCCAGTTAATTAGGAAGGAGCCATCGGAGAAGGGGGCCGTCTGCACATGAACCTTCAAGTGCGAGATAGTGCAGCAGTGCGAAAAACTAATGATGGTGACATTTTAATACCGGGGCCCAATTTTATTGTAGTGAGGTCAAGATAAATCATTGCGACCTTTTTAATCTGGAGGTTATGCTGTGGAATCCACTATGGGAAATTAACATTACAAGTCCCACAATGCACGCTACCAAGCAGGCATACAGAATGTCATAAAACATCAGTGAGACTTGTAAATTGCCGCAGCAGCTTTCAATCCCCTGAAGAAAGAGCGTACAGCTCTGAAACGCGTTGGGAAAAGGATTTAATCACGGACGAAATTTCACCATCGTGCGCACCAATAAAAGTGTTGGAACCTACCTGCTGTGAGTGCCTCTTCATTTGCAGTGCCATTGTTTGAACATTAAAATGCACAACAGCTTTGTCGTGGAAGGAGCACCATCCAGTTAATTAGGAAGGAGCCGTCAGAGAAGGGGGCCGTCTGCACATGAACCTTCAAGTGCGAGTTAGAGCCCTCCCTCTCGACCCGCCCTCTCATCCCCCTTCTTAAAGGGACAGCAAGGAGTGCTCGGGAGTGACTGCTGCGCCTCTCACCAGGCCGGGTCACCCCCTTGCTCCTCCTACCGCCTCCTGCTCCTGCCTGCCAGCCTTGCCGCCTTTTTCTGCCGCAAACGCCCCCTGGCCCCCAGAGCGGCCCAGCCTCAGCAGAGCCGCAAGCTCACCAGTTTCCCGCCGCAGCTCGCCACAGGCCCCGCCCACCACCTTCCCATTGGCCGAGCCGCTCCTGCTGCCCAGCTGACCCGCCCTCTTTTCCCCCTTCTTATGACGCCCCCAGAGCGACTGCGCAGCGGACGCGCGCAGCGGGAGCGCCGACTGAGCGCCGAAGGTGCGCCAAAGGTAAGCCCGTCTGCGCCCGTCCGCACCTGGACCGCGCCCAGTGCCAGGACCCCTGGCCCCCGCAGACCCCAGCCCACCTGCCGGACGTATGACGCCGCCACCCTCAACGCACTCAACGCCGGCCGAATCCCAGGATGCTACCGAGCCACCCCGAGACACACCCACGGACCCTTCTGCTGCAACGCCTGCAAGTTCACCTGCATCCGGACCAGCACTACTCCAGCACCAACCAAGACCAAGACGAGCAACAGCAGCAGCCACCTGAAATGCATCCTGCTCAACACCCGCTCCGTCCACAGACACGCCATCGAGTTCTGGAACCTGCTCGACACAACCTCACCAGACGTCGCCTTCCTCACGGAAACCTGGATGAACGCCTCTTCAGCGCCCGACATCGCCATCGCCATCCCAAACGGCTACAAGATCATCCGAAGGGACCGCATCAACCAGACCGGAGGAGGCATCGCCATCATCCACAGGAACACCATCTGCATCACGACCAACACCGATGACACCCTCGCACCCGCCGAGCACCTGCACTTCCAGGTCCACATCAACCCCAAGACCACCCTCAGAGGCACCCTCATCTACAGACCCCCGGGACCACGCACACAATTCAGCGAAGACATCACCGACTTCATCAGCCCGCACGCCCTCCTCTCCGCTGACTACATCCTCCTCGGGGACCTCAACTTCCACCTGGAGAACAACAACGACCGCAACACCACCACCCTGCTGGACAAACTCGCAAACCTGGGACTCAAGCAGCTGGTCACCACCCCACCCACTACGCCGGACACACACTCGACCCCGTCTTCTCATCCAGCAAGGACATCGCCTTCAGCCACACCACCGGACTCCACTGGACGGACCACAGCTGCGTCCACTTAAGCTTCAGAAGGACCACGATCCACCACCACCAGCAACAGGTTGCACGCAGAAGCTGGAACAAGATCACAGCCGACCAGCTCGCGACCTCCCTGAGCATGAACCCTCCCATCAGCGCAACGAACCCAAGCCAGGCGGCCACCAACCTCGCGAAGTGGATCAGCAACTGCGCAGACGACCTCGCCCCTCTGAAGACCCCGCCTAGCAGACCCGGTAGCAAGAAAGCCCCATGGTTCACCGACGAACTCAAGAGCTCCAAGAAGAACTGCCAAGCCCTCAAGAGAACATGGCGCAGAGACCCAACACCGGACAACATGACTGCCCTCAAGCTCGCCACCCGAAAACACCACCAACTCATTCACGCCACCAAGAAAACCGCATTCAAGGAACGACTGGACAACAACGCACCCAACAGCAAGGAACTCTTCAACATCATTAAAGAGCTCTCCAACCCCAACGCCGGAAACAACGACATCACCCCTTCGCAAGACCTCTGCAACTCCCTCGCCTCCTACTTCCACAACAAGATCGCGGACATACACAACAGCTTCAGCACTCAACCGACGCACGCCACGACCGAACCATCGCCCCCCACCACCACCCTCCGCGCCTGGACCCCGATCAGCACCGAAGACACCGTCCGCACGATGAACTCCATCCACTCCGGATCTCCTACCGGCCCCTGCCCTCACCACGTCTTCAACAAGGCCGACGCTGTCATCGCACCCCACCTGCGGGACATCATCAACACCTCCTTCGAAACCGCTACCTTCCCGGAGAGCAGGAAGCACGCCGAACTCAGCGCTCTACTAAAGAAGCCATCAGCCGACCCCACCGACCTCAAGAACTACCGCCCCATCTCGCTGCTCCCGTTTCCTGCAAAAGTCATCGAGAAGACCGTCAACAAGCAGCTGGCCGCCTTCCTCGAGACAAACGGATCCCTCAACCTCTTGCAGTCTGGCTTCCGGGCCAACCACAGCACCAAGACCGCCCTGATCGCAGCCACCGAGGACATCCGAGCACTGCTTGACAATGGAGAAACAGCAGCCCTCATCCTCCTAGACCTCTCCGCGGCCTTCGACACTGTCTGCCACCGTACACTAGTGCAGCGACTCAGCAACGTCGGAATCCAGGAGAAGGCTCTGGAGTGGATCATCTCCTTCCTCGCCGGAAGGACACAGAGAGTCCACCTCTCCCCGTTCAGATCTGAAGCCACCGAAGTCATCTGCGGCGTTCCTCAAGGCTCCTCGCTTAGTCCAACCCTCTTCAACGTCTACATGAGCCCTCCTCGCAGACATCGCACGCCAGCACAACCTCAACATCATCTCCTACGCCGACGACACCCAGCTGATTCTCTCCCTCACCAATGACCCAGCCACCGCCAGAGCCAACCTTCACGAAGGGATGAAAGAGGTAGCCGAATGGATGAAGAACAGCCGCCTGAAACTGAACTCGGACAAGATGGAAGTCCTCATCCTGGGATCCTCACCCTCCACCTGGGATGACTCCTGGTGGCCCCCCGCCCTAGGCAGCGCACCCAAACCAACAGACCACGCACGCAACCTGGGCTTCATCCTGGACTCCTCCCTCTCCATGACCAGACAAGTCAACGCCGTCTCCTCGTTGTGCTTCAACATCCTGCGCATGCTACGTAAGATCTTCCGGTGGATCCCCACCGAGACCAGGAAGACGGTCACCCAGGCCCTCGTCACCAGCCGTCTGGACTACGACAACTCCCTCTACGCCGGAACCACTGCCAAACTCCAGAAGAGACTCCAGCGGATCCAGAACACCTCAGCACGACTCATCCTGGACATCCCCCGTCGCAGCCACATCTCCGGACACCTGAGAGACCTGCACTGGCTCCCGGTCAACAAGAGAATCACCTTCCGACTCCTCACCCACGCACACACAGCCCTACACAACCCAGGCCCAGGATCCCTCAACAGCCGCCTCAACTTCTACGCTCCCAAACGCCAGCTTCGATCGACCGGCCACGCCCTCGCCGCCGTCCCCCGCATCCGAAGAGCCACCACAGGGGGACGGTCCTTCTCCTACCTCGCCGCCAAGACATGGAACTCCCTCCCGACTCACCTCTGCCTGACCCAGGACCACCTCGCCTTCAGGAAGCAACTCAAGACCTGGCTGTTCGAGCAGTAGCGGACCCCCCTCCCCCAGCGCCTTGAGACCCTCTGGGTGAGTAGTGCGCTATATAAATGCTTTGATTGATTGATTGATTGAATGATGGTGACATTTTTATGCCGGGGCCCACTGGGGGCTTTTATCGTATTGAGGTCAAGATAAATCACTGCGACCTTTTTAATCTGGAAGTTACGCTGTGAAATCCACTATGGGAAATTAACAATACAAGTCCCGCAATGCACGCTACCAAGCAGGCATACGGAATGCCATAAAACATCAGTGAGACTCGTTAATGGCTGCAGCAGCTTTCAATCCCCTGAAGAAAGAGCATACAGCTCTGAAACGCGTTGGGAAAAGGATTTAATCACGGACGAAATTTCACCATTGTGCGCACGAATAAAGATGTTGGAACCTACCTGCTATGAGTGCCTCTTCATTTGCAGAGCCATTGTTTGAACATTAAAATGCACCACAGGTTCATCGTGGAAGGAGCACCACCCAGTTAATTAGGAAGGAGCGGTCGGAGAAGGGGGCCGTCTGCACATGAACCTTCAAGTGCGAGATAGCGCAGCAGTGCAAAAAACTAATGATGGTGACATTTTTATGCCGGGGCCCACTGGGGGCTTTTATCGTAATGAGGTCAAGATAAATCACTGCAACCTTTTTAATCTGGAAGTTATGCTGTGAAATCCACTATGAGAAATTAACAATACAAGTACCGCAATGCACGCTACCAAGCAGGCATAAGAAATGCCATACAACATCAGTGAGACTCGTGAATGGCTGCAGCAGCTTTCAATCCCCTGAAGAAAGAGCGTACAGCTCTGAAACGTGTTGGGAAAAGGATTTAATCACGGACGAAATTTCTCCATCGTGCGCACGAATAAAGGTGTTGGAACCTACCTGCTGTGAGTGCCTCTTCATTTGCAGAGCCATTGTTTGAACATTAAAATGCACGACAGTTTCATCGTGGAAGGAGCACTACCCAGTTAATTAGGAAGGAGCCATCGGAGAAGGGGGCCGTCTGCACATGAACCTTCAAGTGCGAGATAGTGCAGCAGTGCAAAAAACTAATGATGGTGAAATTTTTATACCGGGGCCCAATTTTATTGTAATGAGGTCAAGATAAATCACTGCGACCTTTTTAGTCTGGAAGTTACGCTGTGGAATCCACTATGGGAAATTACATTACAAGTCCCACAATGCACACTACCAAGCAGGCATACAGAATGCTATAAAACATCAGTGAGACTTGTGAATGGCTGCAGCAGCTTTCAATCCCCTGAAGAAAGAGCGTACAGCTCTGAAACGCGTTGGGAAAAGGATTTGATCACGGACGAAATTTCACCATCGTGCGCACGAATAAAAGTATTGGAACCTACCTGCTGTGAGTGCCTCTTCATTTGCAGAGCCATTGTTTGAATGTTAAAATGGCGTCGTGGAAGGAGCACCACCCAGTTAATTAGGAAGGAGCCGTCGGAGAAGGGGGCCGTCTGCACATGAAACACGTGGAACCTACCTGCTGTGAGTGCGTCTTCATTTGCAGAGCCATTGGTGGAACATATATATATACATACTAATATAATAAAGAGAGAGCCCAAACCTTTGAGGCGGGTAATCTCAGGAACCACAGCATCAATCACAACACCCAATAAAGCGTTGGAAAGGGCAATTGCAGCAGAAGGACATAGGCTATGCAGACGCCCACCATATACATTTAAAAGGTAAAGGAACCGTGCCAGCAAAGTAGTCCCTTTTGGGCTTGTCTGTGTTGTGCTGTGGGTGTGTGCTGGGGGCGTGACAAACGCTGGGGGCATGTGGTACGTACCGCCCTTCATGACATGTCTCATATTGTGTGCTAATCCCACCCTGCTCCCTTTAAATACCCCATAATCATAACCCACCCTTACTCCTTAAAATACCCCAACACCCTTAAACACTAACCCATCCTAACCCTATAAATATACCCTGTACCCCAAAACCCAAACCTATCCCTAAACCCTAAAAATACCCATGTAACCCAAAACCAAAACCTAGCCCTGAACCCTGTTAATACCCCTGTACCTTAAAAACCCAAACCTACCCTTGAACCCTAAAAATACCCCTGTACCCCAAAACCCAAACCTAGCCCTGAACCCTAAAAAAACCAATGTACCCCAAAACCCAAACCTACCCCTGAACCCTAAACTACCACTGTACACCAAAACCCAAACCTAGTCCTGAACCCTTAAAATACCCCTGTACCCCAAAACCCAAACCTACCCCTGAACCCTAAAAATACCCCTGTACCCCAAAGCCCAAACCTATCCCTGGACCCTAAAAATAACCCTGTACCCCAAAACCCAAACCTACCCCTGAACCATAAAGTACCCCTGTACCCCAAAACCCAAACCTAGCCCTGAACCCCTAAAATACCCCTGTACCCCAAAACCCAAACCTAGCCCTGAACCCCTAAAATACCCCTGTACCTGAAAACCCAAACCTACCCCTGAACCCTAAAAATACCCCAATACCCCAAAACCCAAACTTAGCCTTGAACCCTAAAAATACCCTTGTACCCCAAAACACATACCTATCCCTAAACCCTAAAACTACCTCTGTACCCCATTACCCAAAACTATATCTGAACCCTTAAAATACCCAAATACCCCAAAACATATACCTCAATACCCCAAAACATATACCCCTATACCCATACTTACCTTATCCAAACATTTTAAAAAAAATGCTTTTACCATTCATGCGTTTACAACAAATTTCGTTGTAAATGTATGCGTGGTAAAAGCATATAAAATGTAATGCCATGCGTTATAATGGCATTGCGGAGTAATGGTACTTTCATAATTAAAGTATGCGGAGTGATGGTATGCGGAAAGAAAGTTGCAGAATGATGGGTGTTTACCCTCCCCCGGTAAGTACATTGGTGGCACGGCGGCCCACATCTCCAGCAACATACTCATATTTTTTCACCACCCATTTGAAAAATGCACAGGTCTCTCTCATCAATGGCCAGCACCGACATACACTTTTAGACACATGTTCTAGAATTGCGAACTTTAGAATTATAGAATTATAGAAATATATATATAAATATAGAATTATAATCCAAAGTCTAAGAGAAACACATCACAGGTCTGATATTTCACAAGCTTGTTTATTTGATTAGTGCACAAAGCTGCCCACTGCGTTTTGAAGCTCCCTGCTCCTTTATCATGGGTAAATATCCATTTAACTTCCTCCTTCTTGTAACACCACACGTGAATCCTAGTGCTTAAAAAATATAAAGGCAGACTATCAGATGTTCCACTACAGAATCGTCTTTCTGTTTTAAACTGTTGTTGTATTCAATTATCGCCATTATGCAAGAGCAAACAATAAATACTGCTTACATAATTTACATATGTACAAAATATCAAACTGAAAAAAACTGTTAACATGATTTGTGTATTACGCCTTTTTTAATCACTATTACACCTCCTTACATTTTAACTGGAAAATTGTGAAGTTTTAAAGTCCATCGATACACTTACATGTTTTAACATTTGTTCTTCCAATAAATCATGTACATTTATACAAAACTTGAAAGATTTAAAAGAGTCCTTCACAAGGTCCTTAGCTCCCAGTGGAAGCATCCTAAATGAGTGTGCTTACAGAGTAACAATCTAAGTCATATGACAACTTTTATCTGCTTCAAGCTTGAAGCAAACTATGCGTCACAAAATCTAAACAGAAATGCAATCAAACTGATCCCTTAAGATATATTTATGATTTAATACATTCTCCTCACCCTCATCCACACTAAAGCAGAATTTATTTTTTGGCAAACAAATTGTTATTTTCCCACATCATACTTCATGTTAACCCTAACACAGTCATCCATTTGGTTGATGGATCACACATTCAAAATGTGTCCACCACCCTAAAGCCAATTTAATTTTAATCAGGCAACCTGGCACAATGTCCAAACATCTACACACTCAAGAATGAATATTTAACCGACAGTGATTTTCTGTTTCAAATTAAAGAATTGCTTTGCCCTAGCCTTGTGCCCACTCCTGATGGCATCAAGCACTATTACTATGATTTACATATTAACTCATGCATAAGTAGAGAAAATATGCTCGGCCTGAAATTAGAGTATACACCAATGTTCTTATATTCAAATGAAAGCAAAGAGTAGAAGAGAAAGACATATATTCTGAAGGTCCAGTCTGACCGTATGTACCGATTTCAAGAAAGGCAGGCTCTATTTGGTTTACTAATAAATTATTACTATGCCTGTGAAAATTGCAGAGACAGCTCTTCTCTGATATAAGACACCTGTTTCACCTTTTACTTCCTGCCACTAGTTTGTATATCCATTGACAGTGCTCTAAATGACGAACTGTAAGTTTCTGTAGGCATACATCATAAAGTCTGTGTTTTGCCAGCCAACATTGCACCCTGGCTAAGGATCAAGTGACCTCAATGCAATTGCTTGTAATAAATGCGCCTTCTAACAAGTTCTGCTGTTTGGTGAAACACTTTGTAGGCTGGTCCTATATTTTGTATGACAATTGCAACATTTTTAATCTCTATTTAGCGAAATGGAGGGATGCTGCCCTTCTTTGCTTTCACTCTGTCTGAGCGGATATCAGGCGAACAATAAACAGGCAGGTTTACCAGGTCTCACCAGAAAGTTATGTGTGATGAACCGGTATGAATAAATAAACCAGCCAAAGGTCTAGGTGAATAAATGAAGACTCCGTTTATATGGCTGAGATACCCGCCACCCCCTCTCAACACAATCCCCAAAGGAGGGAAACCGGAAACAGTTCTTGAAGTTTTTGGAAGAGGGAGGGAGTGACCCTCCCGGCCGTATTTATTAAAACAAAATTAAAACATTAAATCAACATTTTCATATTATGTACAATTTCATTACCACATTGCGATGTTGGCTAACCTTAACAGATTCTCTAATACAGAGGTTCTCCTAGCCGAACTAACATCCTACAAACATTTACTTGAAATTATGAAATTGTACATCCTAACGTTCAAGGGCCAACGGCAAGGTCGTAACCGGTGTCAAGATCCCTAACCACAAATACCCCCCCCACTTGTGAGGGGCGACAGCACTGAGGCGTACCTCAAGTGCAACTACCAATTTCCCTTTGACTTGACGGGGGCACCAATAAAACTCGACGCCACTTAAAGGTCGTTCGAGGACTCGTGTGAGGTATCTAGAAGGTAGCGTAGACCCCCCCCCAAACCCCGCACAACTTACCACATCTGCCGTCGCAGACGTCACTGGCCCCGGGAAATTCCCCAGGAGGGGGCTGTAACCCCTCCTACACAGGAAGGGGCCTTGACCGCCTTTCCTTTTCTTTCGGCGACCCATCCTTAGAAGGGACCGCCTCCCCGTTGAGGGGCCAATGGCCACCTCTCCCGAGCGCTCCCATCCGTGTTGGGTGACGCCCACTCATAGGGATCTTCCAATTAGTGCTCACCGATCATGACCTTACCGCCCGACCAAAATAAATACGACAATGCTAACTAAATGACTAAACTAAAAAAACAGTAGCAACTACACTTTTATTAAAAGCATGCTTACCAATAAACACTAAAGCAGAATTACTTTATTTGCGAAACGTAGCACAAATCGACCATTCTTTATTACATACTCCAAATCATCACGATAATACCACAACCTGTAAACGAAAATCAGAGTTATCCATCAACTTTAATCAAAAACCACTTGCTGTCCTCAGGGGCTGGTGGGTGGGTCAAAAATTGGCTCTTCGTTCCGTCTCGAGCTCACGTGCAGCGAGGAGGTGCAGCTTCAGAGCACAGGAACAAGAGGATGCCTTCGGATCTTGCTTCTCCTTTTATCCGTCTTCAGGGCGGGCGTAAACCCGCCCCTGCCTGCCCCGAGGGCGTGGCCAGCTGCGTCAGTGTCTAGGCCAGCCCACTCTAGGGCGGGAAAAGGCGCGCCCCGGCTACGCCGCTTCGGGCATACCAGCCGATACACGCCTCCCGCCCAAGATGGCTTCCCGGGGGGATCGTGGTACTCTGCCATACGTGCGGGGGGACCGAGTGGTCGCCCCTTTCCATATGGCTGAGATACCCGCCACCCCCTCTCAACACAATCCCCAAAGGAGGGAAACCGGAAACAGTTCTTGAAGTTTTTGGAAGAGGGAGGGAGTGACCCTCCCGGCCGTATTTATTAAAACAAATTAAAACATTAAATCAACATTTTCATATTATGTACAATTTCATTACCACATTGCGATGTTGGCTAACCTTAACAGATTCTCTAATACAGAGGTTCTCCTAGCCGAACTAACATCCTACAAACATTTACTTGAAATTATGAAATTGTACATCCTAACGTTCAAGGGCCAACGGCAAGGTCGTAACCGGTGTCAAGATCCCTAACCACAAATACCCCCCCCACTTGTGAGGGGCGACAGCACTGAGGCGTACCTCAAGTGCAACTACCAATTTCCCTTTGACTTGACGGGGGCACCAATAAAACTCGACGCCACTTAAAGGTCGTTCGAGGACTCGTGTGAGGTATCTAGAAGGTAGCGTAGACCCCCCCCCCAAACCCCGCACAACTTACCACATCTGCCGTCGCAGACGTCACTGGCCCCGGGAAATTCCCCAGGAGGGGGCTGTAACCCCTCCTACACAGGAAGGGGCCTTGACCGCCTTTCCTTTTCTTTCGGCGACCCATCCTTAGAAGGGACCGCCTCCCCGTTGAGGGGCCAATGGCCACCTCTCCCGAGCGCTCCCATCCGTGTTGGGTGACGCCCACTCATAGGGATCTTCCAATTAGTGCTCACCGATCATGACCTTACCGCCCGACCAAAATAAATACGACAATGCTAACTAAATGACTAAACTAAAAAAACAGTAGCAATTACACTTTTATTAAAAGCATGCTTACCAATAAACACTAAAGCAGAATTACTTTATTTGCAAAACGTAGCACAAATCGACCATTCTTTATTACATACTCCAAATCATCACGATAATACCACAACCTGTAAACGAAAATCAGAGTTATCCATCAACTTTAATCAAAAACCACTTGCTGTCCTCAGGGGCTGGTGGGTGGGTCAAAAATTGGCTCTTCGTTCCGTCTCGAGCTCACGTGCAGCGAGGAGGTGCAGCTTCAGAGCACAGGAACAAGAGGATGCCTTCGGATCTTGCTTCTCCTTTTATCCGTCTTCAGGGCGGGCGTAAACCCGCCCCTGCCTGCCCCGAGGGCGTGGCCAGCTGCGTCAGTGTCTAGGCCAGCCCACTCTAGGGCGGGAAAAGGCGCGCCCCGGCTACGCCGCTTCGGGCATACCAGCCGAGACACGCCTCCCGCCCAAGATGGCTTCCCGGGGGGATCGTGGTACTCTGCCATACGTGCGGGGGGACCGAGTGGTCGCCCCTTTCCATATGGCTGAGATACCCGCCACCCCCTCTCAACACAATCCCCAAAGGAGGGAAACCGGAAACAGTTCTTGAAGTTTTTGGAAGAGGGAGGGAGTGACCCTCCCGGCCGTATTTATTAAAACAAAATTAAAACATTAAATCAACATTTTCATATTATGTACAATTTCATTACCACATTGCGATGTTGGCTAACCTTAACAGATTCTCTAATACAGAGGTTCTCCTAGCCGAACTAACATCCTACAAACATTTACTTGAAATTATGAAATTGTACATCCTAACGTTCAAGGGCCAACGGCAAGGTCGTAACCGGTGTCAAGATCCCTAACCACAAATACCCCCCCCACTTGTGAGGGGCGACAGCACTGAGGCGTACCTCAAGTGCAACTACCAATTTCCCTTTGACTTGACGGGGGCACCAATAAAACTCGACGCCACTTAAAGGTCGTTCGAGGACTCGTGTGAGGTATCTAGAAGGTAGCGTAGACCCCCCCCCAAACCCCGCACAACTTACCACATCTGCCGTCGCAGACGTCACTGGCCCCGGGAAATTCCCCAGGAGGGGGCTGTAACCCCTGCTACACAGGAAGGGGCCTTGACCGCCTTTCCTTTTCTTTCGGCGACCCATCCTTAGAAGGGACCGCCTCCCCGTTGAGGGGCCAATGGCCACCTCTCCCGAGCGCTCCCATCCGTGTTGGGTGACGCCCACTCATAGGGATCTTCCAATTAGTGCTCACCGATCATGACCTTACCGCCCGACCAAAATAAATACGACAATGCTAACTAAATGACTAAACTAAAAAAACAGTAGCAACTACACTTTTATTAAAAGCATGCTTACCAATAAACACTAAAGCAGAATTACTTTATTTGCGAAACGTAGCACAAATCGACCATTCTTTATTACATACTCCAAATCATCACGATAATACCACAACCTGTAAACAAAAATCAGAGTTATCCATCAACTTTAATCAAAAACCACTTGCTGTCCTCAGGGGCTGGTGGGTGGGTCAAAAATTGGCTCTTCGTTCCGTCTCGAGCTCACGTGCAGCGAGGAGGTGCAGCTTCAGAGCACAGGAACAAGAGGATGCCTTCGGATCTTGCTTCTCCTTTTATCCGTCTTCAGGGCGGGCGTAAACCCGCCCCTGCCTGCCCCGAGGGCGTGGCCAGCTGCGTCAGTGTCTAGGCCAGCCCACTCTAGGGCGGGAAAAGGCGCGCCCCGGCTACGCCGCTTCGGGCATACCAGCCGAGACACACCTCCCGCCCAAGATGGCTTCCCGGGGGGATCGTGGTACTCTGCCATACGTGCGGGGGGACCGAGTGGTCGCCCCTTTCCATATGGCTGAGATACCCGCCACCCCCTCTCAACACAATCCCCAAAGGAGGGAAACCGGAAACAGTTCTTGAAGTTTTTGGAAGAGGGAGGGAGTGACCCTCCCGGCCGTATTTATTAAAACAAAATTAAAACATTAAATCAACATTTTCATATTATGTACAATTTCATTACCACATTGCGATGTTGGCTAACCTTAACAGATTCTCTAATACAGAGGTTCTCCTAGCCGAACTAACATCCTACAAACATTTACTTGAAATTATGAAATTGTACATCCTAACGTTCAAGGGCCAACGGCAAGGTCGTAACCGGTGTCAAGATCCCTAACCACAAATACCCCCCCCACTTGTGAGGGGCGACAGCACTGAGGCGTACCTCAAGTGCAACTACCAATTTCCCTTTGACTTGACGGGGGCACCAATAAAACTCGACGCCACTTAAAGGTCGTTCGAGGACTCGTGTGAGGTATCTAGAAGGTAGCGTAGACCCCCCCCCAAACCCCGCACAACTTACCACATCTGCCGTCGCAGACGTCACTGGCCCCGGGAAATTCCCCAGGAGGGGGCTGTAACCCCTCCTACACAGGAAGGGGCCTTGACCGCCTTTCCTTTTCTTTCGGCGACCCATCCTTAGAAGGGACCGCCTCCCCGTTGAGGGGCCAATGGCCACCTCTCCCGAGCGCTCCCATCCGTGTTGGGTGACGCCCACTCATAGGGATCTTCCAATTAGTGCTCACCGATCATGACCTTACCGCCCGACCAAAATAAATACGACAATGCTAACTAAATGACTAAACTAAAAAAACAGTAGCAACTACACTTTTATTAAAAGCATGCTTACCAATAAACACTAAAGCAGAATTACTTTATTTGCGAAACGTAGCACAAATCGACCATTCTTTATTACATACTCCAAATCATCACGATAATACCACAACCTGTAAACGAAAATCAGAGTTATCCATCAACTTTAATCAAAAACCACTTGCTGTCCTCAGGGGCTGGTGGGTGGGTCAAAAATTGGCTCTTCGTTCCGTCTCGAGCTCACGTGCAGCGAGGAGGTGCAGCTTCAGAGCACAGGAACAAGAGGATGCCTTCGGATCTTGCTTCTCCTTTTATCCGTCTTCAGGGCGGGCGTAAACCCGCCCCTGCCTGCCCCGAGGGCGTGGCCAGCTGCGTCAGTGTCTAGGCCAGCCCACTCTAGGGCGGGAAAAGGCGCGCCCCGGCTACGCCGCTTCGGGCGTACCAGCCGAGACACGCCTCCCGCCCAAGATGGCTTCCCGGGGGGATCGTGGTACTCTGCCATACGTGCGGGGGGACCGAGTGGTCGCCCCTTTCCATATGGCTGAGATACCCGCCACCCCCTCTCAACACAATCCCCAAAGGAGGGAAACCGGAAACAGTTCTTGAAGTTTTTGGAAGAGGGAGGGAGTGACCCTCCCGGCCGTATTTATTAAAACAAAATTAAAACATTAAATCAACATTTTCATATTATGTACAATTTCATTACCACATTGCGATGTTGGCTAACCTTAACAGATTCTCTAATACAGAGGTTCTCCTAGCCGAACTAACATCCTACAAACATTTACTTGAAATTATGAAATTGTACATCCTAACGTTCAAGGGCCAACGGCAAGGTCGTAACCGGTGTCAAGATCCCTAACCACAAATACCCCCCCCACTTGTGAGGGGCGACAGCACTGAGGCGTACCTCAAGTGCAACTACCAATTTCCCTTTGACTTGACGGGGGCACCAATAAAACTCGACGCCACTTAAAGGTCGTTCGAGGACTCGTGTGAGGTATCTAGAAGGTAGCGTAGACCCCCCCCCAAACCCCGCACAACTTACCACATCTGCCGTCGCAGACGTCACTGGCCCCGGGAAATTCCCCAGGAGGGGGCTGTAACCCCTCCTACACAGGAAGGGGCCTTGACCGCCTTTCCTTTTCTTTCGGCGACCCATCCTTAGAAGGGACCGCCTCCCCGTTGAGGGGCCAATGGCCACCTCTCCCGAGCGCTCCCATCCGTGTTGGGTGACGCCCACTCATAGGGATCTTCCTATTAGTGCTCACCGATCATGACCTTACCGCCACAGGCCGGATAGTTGACCGGCTATCCGGACCCCCCACAAAGCTCCTACCTAAAGGTCATGTTTTAACGTTTTTAACCATGCTACGAAGTCTCCTATGAGTAACTCATTCCCCACCCGAGACAAGTGCACCCCATCCCCCAAATACATACTGTCATCATTAATACAGCCATGCGAAATAGAATGCAATGTCCTGGAACGGAACAACCTACTCACTTTGTTATTAAGCTTTCTCACAGAGTGATTCAAAGCAGGAACAGAAATAGCCCCTCGCCACACCTTTCGTGGGACCATATGTGACCACGCAATTGTACACCCCGGAACTCTCCTCGCCAACCAACTTACTGTGGAAAGCATTGCCTCCAGGAGAAGTCGTCTACCGGTGGTGACCAAATCATTGCCCCCTAGATGCACTATGACTATAGACGGCGGTGACCTCGTCCGCCCTAACAAACCCTCGAAAAATTCTTGAAACTGGTCAATACAGAGCCCGCCTCTTCCGTAGAAGGACACCCTGTACCCGTATTCCCCAGCTACGGGAATCATGTCACCTGCTTTGAATACGTCCGCGGCACGCCTCACGTATGAGTGGCCCACGACCCACACCTCCTTCTTCGCAGCCGGTGATGTCTGACCGCTGGCCCGGTGTTGGGTCGACTGCATAGTTCGCCCCGCCTCGTAGGCTTGCGCAACTGAAAACCAAACAAAGACAAGAAGCGTGAGTACATCATTACAGCTTCACAACATGTGCAACCGCACATACCTCTTATAACACTTGGAGGACCAAAGCCCCACTCGTTTCACTTGTTCAACATTAAGACCCCTAGCTGTAGCTTCCGTAGCAGCCCCTATCCGAAAGGAATGGGTCCCAAACTCGCCCGGGTTCAAGCCCGCAGCGGCAATTGACATCGCAAGCACCCGCTGAAACTGAAATTTCGTCAGTGGGGTGGCGTCCGCGTGTCTTAACAAGGTCCCCCCCCATGATGCCACCCTTCGTGCTAAGTAGTCTTCTAAACACTTTACCGGACACATGGAGGACCCGGGAATCCTGCGTATGAGTACGCAGTCACCCATCCCATCTTGATCGGTCTTGGACCTGACAAAGGAGACAGTCATTGTCTCTCCTCTGATCTGCACGTGTTCCTGGCACAAACCCCCTGTCACATCCCGTTTGTTCCTTGCCACCAGTTCGCTTACCCGCATCGCTCCATGAAATGCCAGCGTAAAAGCGGCTCGGAACAACACCGTCTCAAACTGAGATGAAAATGTGGCAGGGAGTGTGGCCAACAACTGGGCCAACCTATCCAAACCTATCGGGCGCCTCTCATCTACTCTGCGACCCTCAAGGCGTTGCCACCCACGCAGCGCTTTCTGTACAACGAAAGACGCTGTCGGGTCCTGGATACCATGAGCCCTGGCAACAAAGGAAATGGCAGCACGATGCCTCTGGGCCGTAGCCACCGATTTCCCAGCCCTACGTAAGGACATCAGAAAATTCACTACCCATTCCTCGTGGCCCCAAAGCCCCTCTCTATGAGTCCCCAAAAAGGCTAAATAGGACCGAAACGCCCCTTCATATGCCTTCCTTGTCCTTGGTGCTAGGCTCTCTCCCACGAGGTGACGAAGTTCGGGGCACCGAGAGACCAGAGAGCTTCGGGAAAGGGTGCCGGCTCTGGGTCCGCTGTGGGAAGGAAACCCGAGAAAGCCTGCATATGAAAACGAGACAGTGCATCAGCCGCCTGATTCATCACCCCCGGGACATGTTTTGCTCTGAATAGCACATTCAGTCGCATACACAGTAAAACAATTTCTTTGAGCAGTCGTAAAAGCAGTTTACATCGTGCTGCCTGGCTATTGATGCACTCGACCACGGTCATATTGTCAGACCAAAATATCACAGAGTGATCTTTGAACCCTTCGGGCCAGGTTCTCAGGGCCACCAAAATGGGGAAAAGTTCCAGGAAAGCAATATTGCTTGTCAGTCCATTGTCATGCCACCATGCCGGCCATCTTTGTGCCGACCATTTCGTGCCGAAGATGGCACCAAAACCTATGCTACCTGCCGAATCTGTCCATAGCCCCAGCTCTTCAGAGGACACGGCCGGTTTGTTCCAGACGACTCGACCATTAAAATCCGCCAGAAATGCTAACCAAATGCGCATGTCCTGGCGGACCTCAGCCGATAGTCTCGTGCGATGATGACCCTCCTTTAGGCCGACCATAGCTTGGGCAATAGAACGGGAAAAGGGGCGGGCCATCGGTATAACCCTCAGGGCAAAATTCAACTGTCCCACCAACTGCTGTAATTGATGCAGCGTAACTTTAGATCCATTTATGCACATTTGCAGGGCTGCCCTGAACTTCCCCACTTTGTCAGCTGGTAAACGAAAACAACCCTCACTGGAGTCTAACTCGATCCCCAGAAACTCGAGGCAAGTCGCAGGACCCACCGTCTTACCTGGTGCCAATGGCACACCAAACTGCTTCATTAACACACAAAATTCGGCCAAGGCCTGGCCACATTCGAGATCCCCGGCTGCCCCAAGGAACAGAAAATCATCAAGGTAATGCATTACATGTTGGAAACCCGTCCTCTTTGTGAAGACCCATTGTAGAAAACTACTGAATTTCTCGAAATAGGCACAAGATATAGAGCACCCCATCGGCATACACCTATCCATGTAATAATGACCCTGAAACATGAAACCTAGGAGACGCTGGTCATCTGGGTGTACCGGGAGCAGTCGGAACGCTGACTCGATATCTGACTTCGCCATCAGCGCCCCGGGCCCCAGGCGATTCAAAATGGCTACGGCCTCATCGAAGGATGCGTACCGCACCGAACACACTTCTGGATCTATTGCATCGTTCACAGAAGGACCACGTGGAGCTGATAAATTATGAATCAGTCGGAACTCACCCGGGTCCTTCTTGGGGACCACCCCTAAAGGAGAACAAACAAAATTCTGCACCGGGGGTATACTAAACGGGCCGGCAACCCGACCTCGACTAACCTCTTTCCGGATCTTATCCTGTACCACGGTCGTATGCTGCAGGACCGAAAGTTGATTTTTACACTTCTCCACACCCTGAAAGTCCCCTACTGGGATGCGGAAACCATACGAAAACCCGTTCCGCAGCACCCCAGCAGAAGTACGATCCGGGTATTCACTGAGCCATGGAATCATCGCCAAGGTATCAATCGGGGTAGGTAAAGGCGCCCCTCGGACTATGTTAGACCTGTTTGGCGCCTCCTCTACCGCCGTTATCACCCGTTTTGGCTCTGCACGTGGACTCAGGATGGGACGACCCGCACCCACTACATTCGTGTTTAAATTTACACGATCCCTGGGGCCTAGTACATTTACCTCTGTTGAAATTCCAGCAGAACCCCCTTCTCCCTGTATTGCTGGCAGGTCTCGAGTAATCGTCGGTACCCGTACCTGATCGAAAGGGCGTCCCCGCATATTGGCGGGAGGATTCGCCAACATTACTCCCTACCAATGGCATTTTCAACATACCTGTCTCCTTCATTTTATCCCATGTCAAAGAATCGTAACAGTCCCAGGTTAAGCTTTTATTGTGCTCTTTAGCCTTTCTAAAAAGATTATCGTAGCAGAACCAATGGTTACCCTGGTGTGACGTTGAGTACCCCATGATTCGCGACTGATAGGTCGGTAACTCGGAAAGCAATTCGGGCCTACGTTCCCCTAAGATCGACGTAAAAATCCCCCATGCTTTGCCCCAATTGCCAATACTCTCATTCACTTTAAAGGCGGCCATTTTTGCGCGCCAAACACTCGGATGCATGAGGTCTTTCTGGCCCTTAACATGCTCCACCTCATAATGATCAACAAGCAACGAGAAGATGTTCACATATTCCCCCGCCCAAATCTTCTCCTTAATCGCCAAAGGCACATGTTGACCCAACTGTTCTCTACGAGAGGGTGCTGACTCATCCCTCGCAATCGGCAATGGCCGCTTACCTGCACCGGACGCTGCCTCTGCGGTCGCACTCGTCCCTTGTGTCTTGTCAACTACTGCAGCCGGCGCAGACACCTTGGCTGCCTCCCGTTTCTCACGCAGTTGCTTCATCAGCGCCTGCGCGTCGACAGCCGTGGCGCCCTCACTACCTTCGCCCAACCACGCTGCAAGTTGTGCTGCCAGCTCGGGCGGCATATCTTCATTGGACACCGGGGTGACCACCACGGGAATCGGATTCCCCTCCACAGGTACCGGGGTTGGCGCCTCGAGCGGAGTCCGGGGAACCGGGACGTCTCCCCCAGCTGGTCCCTTCCTTGGCCTCTTGGCTCTCCCTCCTGGGACTGCTCCAGCCGAAGGACGTTCCGGCCCCCCTTCCCCCTCTCTCTCCGCCACCCGCTTCTTCAGCTCGGTCATCTCCTTCATGAGGACCCGAAGCATCTGTTCAGTAGTCATTCTCTTTCCGCCTTTCTTGGGCATTTCTCCGACAGAGTATCTGTAAGACAAAAGAAAGATTATAACGCTCAAAAATTGGCTCTTCGTTCCGTCTCGAGCTCACGTGCAGCGAGGAGGTGCAGCTTCAGAGCACAGGAACAAGAGGATGCCTTCGGATCTTGCTTCTCCTTTTATCCGTCTTCAGGGCGGGCGTAAACCCGCCCCTGCCTGCCCCGAGGGCGTGGCCAGCTGCGTCAGTGTCTAGGCCAGCCCACTCTAGGGCGGGAAAAGGCGCGCCCCGGCTACGCCGCTTCGGGCATACCAGCCGAGACACGCCTCCCGCCCAAGATGGCTTCCCGGGGGGATCGTGGTACTCTGCCATACGTGCGGGGGGACCGAGTGGTCGCCCCTTTCCATTCGGGTAAGTGTGGAAGTCTCTCCAGTCAGTTACAGAATTAATAAAAGTGCATATACTCCGAATTTAGAGATGTCCCCTGGCGTAGTGGACACCTTGTCCCTGACAGGAACTGCCATCATTGTGGTTCCTGGTAATAAGTTAAAAGTTTGACAGACCGCACTGTCAACATGCGGGTACCGTCAAAATAAAGGCACTGCACATAAAACATTTACATTTTTTTTAGTTTTTTCAAAAATTATATCCCCAAGCTGGATTTCATTTTTGAATAAACAAAAACTAATGACTCTCACACCATGGGAGTTTCTCATTTTTACTGACCCTTACCACCACGTTTTTCACAGCATTAAGCCAGAGAAAAACTTGCCATTCAATTGCCCACTCTAAATTGGGCGGGGGTCGAATGGCCAAACATTCAATGGCCCTCTTCAGAGGAGAATGTTAGCAACAGACAATAAGTAGTCCCTGTTGCTGATATACCTAAGGTCCCCCCAACTGTAAATCAGGCGGGGAGACCTTCATTTTGGCGGAGAGGGTACTCTGTTGCCACCACAATGGAAGTAACCTTTCTGCAAAACTCTAAATCAACCCCTGTGTGTCTCTCTGTGTCTAGGGTGTGCGAGATACGAATTAAGAATTTAAATATCAACCAGACCTGAGACTTAAACCAGTCCAGCTGTTTTCAGACTCCCACAAAGCATTTTGAAAGCAAGGGGGCTCGGTGTAATCTTATGATTCAAAAGAGTGCATTGTGCTTTTTAGTGTTTCTTTATTATTCTTTCTTCTTTCCATTTTGTGGCTAACTCAAGTTTAGACTGATACCTAGTGCACTGCTCTCTTTAGTGGGTGAACAGTTCTGAAGATAAAGTAAACATTAGGTGTGTGCAAAATTCTTGTAATTTGGTTTCTCCAAGTCACATAAAACGCTGGCAAAATTACACAAGCTCACACAAAATGCAAATCTGCCATTTAGCGCTATATTTTAGCTTGACATGTGCTCTTGCAGCAATTTGTTTTTAAATAACTTTAATTATCATTTTGTAGCTTACACACATGCACAGTGATGGCCCACAAAGGGAGCGACTAGGCTATGGTAAACACATCTTATCCAATACCAGAAGAGAGCAGCAGTAAACATGCACCACGGAAAGGCAGCTTGGGCAGAGATTCAAAATCTAAAGTGGGGGGGCATTGCTATCTCATTGTAAGACATAACATAGGGGATCATTCATACAGCTGGAGGCATCCAGTAAATTCTGATAGGTGCTGTGGGCACATTCCGAAGCCGGTTCGAGAGTCTCTAAGGATAACAAGTAGTCTCTTAATGGTCACCAAATATCTTTTGGCCGTGTTGTAGGAGGGTATGGCGTAGCGTAAACTTCATTTGTAGTGTTACAATATGTGAGACTTTTCAACAATGCGTGAACACTTGTGTTACCTTCACTGCCCCAGTGTAGTGCAATTTGATGTTTTGCCAGCAATAATGCTATAGCAGTGAATCTGCGGGCCCCTTTCTAGACATCGTGTACATATCCCAACAGTGCTATGAGGGGTTCTAGTGCAAATTCAATCTCTACCATTATTGACAACCTGGTAAAAACATCCCACAAGAATACCCCTCTATGAATGCAGGGCCATTGTTGTGTGGCGTTTTAGGCTTCAAGTGAATTTTTCCGATTCATACCCTTATATATGCATAGAAATCAATCCCTTATTTAGACATAGCCCATGCAGAACAAATACAGGCATGGCTACTTCCACCTGTACCAAACGTCAAGTTAATATAATCTGCCATGGAATGGTCTCGACTTTTTTCTTCTGTAAATAAGAGACATTTCATACATGTATTTTCATGATTCATTTGTATAGCCTTTTCAAATGTCATCCATATGCTTTGAATGAAACAATGCTTTAAATGCGTACAGCTCAAATGCTTTTCGTGTACAACCAGTACCAATGCATTTTTTATGTATTTTGGGTGGGTTTTGACACATCATGTTTAGATATATTTTAATTTGTTTAGAACTTAGTAATGTCATACATAATAAAGTGGAGTGTGTGTTGTGTGGCGTTTTAGGCTCCGAGTGAATTTTCCCTATTCATGCCCATATATAGGCATAGAAATCAATCCCTTATTTAGACATAGCCCATGCAGACCAAATACAGGCATGGCTACTTCCACCCGTACCAAACATCACAACGATTTCTTGGAAAATCGGCTTAAGCAGATAGGGAACTTCCTCTTGCTTGAATATTGATTTGTCCAACAACTCATGTACTTTTCAATGAACAGCTATTCCCTAGGGGTTCTTTCCTGACGTTATTATGCCCGACTTTACGTCAATCTAAAGCATTCCTAATCAACTTCAAGGTATAAATATACGGTGGTTCGGAGCAGTTCTACTATCTACTTGCCCGACGAAGCTCGCTACAGCAAGTGCCAAAGGAAGCAGACTCTGCAGCTGACGCACTGATCAAGAGGCTGGCTTTCTCTCGCCGAGAATCCAGCATTGGTGTTTCCAAGCTCCCCTTGCGGGGTGTTGGGAAATCGAGTCCTGAGACAGAGATACCAAACCTCCTTCATTCTAAACCAAGGTATGGAGCTGATTAGAACCTAGAGAAACCTTTGGTAGATCCTGGCAAAAACAACTAAACCTATGCTACACAATACTTACTTCTTCCCGTGTACTAGTTTTAGGTTAGGCACATTGAGGTAGGTGTATTTAGAAGCATCAGTTGAGTACTTTTAGTCAATGTTATTTATGTATGTATTTTTATGTGGCTTAGAAACCATACAATGCTTTTACAGTATTATTTCATAATACTATTCTCGCTGTACCCATTATACTTTGCAGTCTTCTTAACGATTGTAGCAGTTCATTTCTCTTGTATGAGAAAGAAGACTGTTCAATAAACCTTTTTATTGAAAACGCCTGTCTCTCTATGTCTCTACAAACTCTGTTGAAACGAAGCATGCACGATTGACTGAGTGAAATATATACCTATTGTTTCCGCGACTCTAGAGATATATTTCTTATTCTTGGGAAACAAAGTTGTCATGTTTATGAGGTTGTCAGAAACTAATCCCTTCTTGTGAATTCAAGAAAGTTTCTAGTGACCTCTGAGCTAGCTGGCACTCACTATCAAATTTAGTATATTCGATAGATACCTAGTCGACCTCAGTCCTACGTGTAATCTATAGGATATATTATTCCAATGTGCAGAGCCTATTGGGAATATAGGAACTACACTACATGGTGCCCAACGTTTGGTAAGGCACTAATTTAACGCTAGATATTAAAGTAACTCAGTCATACTTTTCTCAGAGACCCCTTTTTTCTGTAATACTCCAATAGACATCTGGAGTGGGTAAAGGGATACAATATCCGCCATAACTGAGTATCCTGTGTATTAGTTTTTGGTTTGCTTATATCAAAATTGGGAGGGAGGAGGATTAGAAGCGCATTCATTTCCCCTAGACAAGTTTCCATTAATCAAAAGAGTAGAATGGACACTAGTTTCTACAAAACCATTGGTTTTATTTATCGAAAACCCTCATAGACTTCCTGGTATTGTCAAAGCGGTATATCTTTTTTCCGCCCCATCAGGAGTCATGGCATAGTCATTGGGTGATCGATTAACGTGCTGGATGCCTGCCTCACCCGAGGCTACCTCTGGTACATGTAGAAGTGTCCAGAGATCAAAAAAGTGAAAAGAAAAAAGGGGGTAAAAATAGTGTCTTAGTCAAAAAAGAAAAATTTAATATTAATAGCTAGGCACTATTGTTAAAAGACGTTGTGATATAATGGTAGTCGAGTTACTGAACTACCATATCTTTTGAAAAAAGTGTCAACATGTTTCAGCTCACTGGGCCCGGTCGGGTCTAAGGGGCTTTCGTCAGGACAAAATAACATAGAAAACGGACATACAAAAAATAGTTAAGACGTAGTCACTCACACCATTTGTGTGTGATTCAATGTAGCATTCGGAATTCCCATGCTGTGGAAAAAACGAACATAACCTATTACATAAGTTGGTACTATTACCAGGTGAGAAGGCAAACATTCACGAATATATAAGCCCTATTGCGTGCTCTAAAAATCGAAGATAAGCCCTAGTTATGGACTAAATGTATAGAGAGGAGGAGGAAGGAGTAACAGTCTTAGTCTGAGAGAGGGGTTTTTTTTGGAAGTAAACATTGTTGCCAAAGTAGTCTCCTGTTATTACGAAGATATCATCATTCAACAACGTGGTCCTGTGTTGTTAAAAAGGCACGGTGCGAGGTTAAATAAGCAGCGCGTGCAATAGCTAGACAATGCTCATTTCTGAATTTGGCATATACACTAAAGCGCTACGCATTCACAGATTAAATAGGCAGCGCATGCATTACCTAAACAATGCTCGTTTCTGAGATTGGCATATACAATAGTGCGTTACGTATGCACAGGTTAAATAGGCAGCGCATGTAGTTGCTCGACATTGCTCGTTTTTGAAAACGACATATTAGTTTTAAAGACAAAGCAAAACAAACAGATGAACAGTGACTCGTATGACCCGTATGGAAAATCAATATTACCTTATGTATGCAAACTTCGCACTTCAACAAGGGCCCCAGAGTCGCTTCTGGTATTTTACTGTTAAATGAAAGAGGGAGGGTTCCCTGATTAGAACCATTCGCGTTCTTACCCGTTTTGCTGGACAAACAGGAGCCACCATTCTTACCCATGCGGTACGTTCTCGCGTTCCTTGTGCTGACTCTGCCCTTGGCTATGGGCGGGGCTCTGTTGCCTCGTCCTATGTACGGGGCCATAACACAAAGGAAGGACAACTTTTTCGAGACTTAAACCCTTGTAAGATGGACGGTGGGCGAGTGGTTATACTCGATGAGTAAAAAAGTTATTACCAGTTTTTTCAGTTGATATCTTGAAAAGAACCAAACCCGATGGAGAGACTTTTATCATATAATTATGACTGGATTTGATTGGAAGGATCAGATGTTGTAAAATCACTGAAGCCTATATTTATTTGCTGTCTCTCCAAAAAATTATTGTCGAGAACATTTTGTGAACTGCGAAAGCCAGTGCAGGACTTCATTAATGGGAATTATTTATTCTCGCACGTATAAACTGCAAAGTATTGCATCAGGATTACACATAGTTCTGATGAATTGCAAACCCCGAGTAGTTGTTTTTCAGGTCAATAGAATTGGTGCCATGGGATATGATCATTCATCCCCACTACATCTGTCTTCTGTCGGTCCACCCATCTTTGTTCTTTCTCGAACAAAATTTGTTCTGCATTCTGGGTTTTGAATTTAAGCATTTCCAGGACTGTCCATCTCAAGTCGTCACATGTGTGGCCTGCCTCTACAAAGTGTGTACACAGTTTTGTTGTATTTTTCTTCAGTCTGACATTACTCCGATGTTCTCCTATACGGAGTTTGATTTTGCGACAGGTCATGCCAATATATTGTCGTTGGCATGGGCATGTGATTAGATAAATTACGTGCGTTGAGTTGCAATTTGTGTGGCTTTTTTTGGGTCCATAAGATGTTATCACTTAATTGTAGGGTCTTGGTACTCAAAGTGAATTTACAGACTCCGAATGTGCCACAAGGGTAGTGGCCAGTAATTGGCATCATGTGCAAATCTCTGCTGGTTGATTTTATTAATTTCCTCTTTGGTCTAGTATGTACGAGGACATCTTTTATATTTTTTGTCCTTCTGTTCGCAAATCTGGGTTTTGGCCAGTTCAAGTTTCCTGAAGTTAATATCTGCCAGTTCTTCCTTATTAGTCTCTGGACGTCATAGGTTGCAGGGCAGAAGGTGGTAACACAAGTAACAAGATCCTTTATTGGTTCTCTGTTCGTATTCTGTAGAAGGCAATCCCGTGGCTGGTGTTTTGCACGTTTCCTGCACTTGGAGATTATAGCTGGCGTGTAGTCTCTTTTTTGTAATTTCCGGCTTAATTCCTGTGCTTGTAGTATGTAGTCTTCTTTCTTACTACAATTCCGTTTGTGCCTCAAAAATTGACTATAGGGGAGATTGTCCCGCAAAGGGCGAGGATGGTAGCTGTAATAAGAGAGTAGACAATTCTTAGCTGTAGGTTTAGTGAAAGTCTTTGTCTCCAGTCTCCCATTTTCAGAAAAGATGGTGAGGTCCAGAAAGTCCATTTTTTGGTTGTGTGCATTATAGGCAGGCATCCAGCACGTTAATCGATCACCCAATGACTATGGCATGACTCCTGATGGGGCGGAAAAAAGATATACCGCTTTGACAATACCAGGAAGTCTATGAGGGTTTTCGATAAATAAAACCAATGGCTTAGTTTTTGGTTTGTTCAACGTTGAAGGATAAAGTGTTCCAAAATATTGTGCACCTTATCTTTGTTTCCTTGAAACTTGCTCTGCAACTTTCATTAAAATTTCGGTCAACGGCGACAACACCGCAACCGGTGGGGCGGCAGCAGATGCAGCCATAAGCTTTGAACTTTACGGGGTTCCAAGAGACCGACGCGGATGCTGTAAGCATTCCAGAAACTTTAAGGAAAGCCATCACTATGAAACTTATAAGAAATGGCCTATCATCTAGAGGTGGAAGGGTAGTTTTTGTGATAGAGGCACATGAATGTCATCAGACAGAGGTATTCTATTCATGGATAGTCTTCCCTGAAGCAAATCCAGTATCAAAAGTGTTTCACTTCTACAAAGAAGATGAAGCTCCAGAGGAATACATTCCTTTCGAGGATGTTGAAATTCCACTAACATACCAAGAGCATGCGCTCTGGTTTAAAGGTGCCTTAAAACATACACATCACATTACAAGGCTCGGTCCACTAGGTAGACCAGGAGCAACATGGCTGGTATTAGCCAGCTATACACTACGTCCTGCCATTGAAAATATGTCAGATGAGGAACTATTAGTGAAAATGAAAGAGCTAATTAAAATCCACAGACAATTGGTTCAATATGTCATGCAGACCTTTACTGTCCAAACAGCAATAAGGATTCCACAACACACCCCTTACCAGGGGAACACAAATAAAATTACACCATAGACTATACAATCAGTCATTGGTAAATTACCTGCAAAACAGGAACAAATTCCATTGTGGATAGCTCAAAAAATAACTCAACTCGACGCAATATTTCCTGATACTACCCCTCATAAGAAACACAGGATTCTAACAATCTGTTTACCAATGGGGATCGCACCACACCTGGAGGACTGCGACACTTGGGTACAGTCTTTGCTGCAATCTACACTAAAACACATGGTGTTCCGTCTATGGCGGTAATACCAGGCGTCCTGAAACAGATTCAAAATGAATACGGGACGAGCCTGCTTTAAATCTAGGGATGGAATTACTGAAAGATTTCAAACAGGTCTCAACAATACTATTAGCTAATATTAAAGGTGAAGCAGCATCTGTGGTGATCCTCCAAAAGTTAAGAGAATTTGATGTAACTGAGCAACCTCAGGAGCTAGCCAGAATAATTGAAAAATCCTATGAAGAATTTGGAAGAGACAGTTTGGGTGGTAAACCAGTGAAACCCCAACTGATTGAAAGTCCTGAAAAGGTATTTATTAAAAACACTCTTACTCCCAAAAAGAAGTGGGAGAACACTAAACAAACTTCCAAAGAGAAGCGTTCTCAATCCCGAGGTAGGTCTCCTCAAAAGGAGTCCTCTGAAAGGAGGTATAACCTCAGGAATAGGGATAATTTGAGAAAACCTGATAGATATCAAGATACTGATACACGTTCCCCTCGTACCTTTCAGACTTCCTCACAGAAATCAGAAAGAAGAGGATGATCAGAACAAAAAGAAGTCCAAAGACGATCAACACGTTCCAAAAAATAAGAAAATTCAATTCACCAAAAAGAAGGTAGCAGGTCTAAAAATCAGAGATGCCGAGGATCTTGAGGACACAACTCAAGAACAGGGAATGAACTCGGACGATGTTGGACAGCGCAGCAGAAGTCACCATAGCTCGCAAGAACTTGAAGGATCATCCGGAGACAGTGGACTTGAATGAGTACATCCAAGTTGAAACAGCAGATACCAGGGTTAGTGTCCACATAAGTTATATGAAGTAACACTCCGGATGGAGGGGGACATAACTTGAAAAATAAGAGCACTCTTTTGAGAGAAGCTCTCTTAGGGTTATGACATTCTTTTAGCTGAACAAGACTGGCCATCTGAATTTGTCATGGAGTGCCCACATGGAAAAGGCATCATTATGCCAGCTTCCTCGAATCATATTTCAAATCATAAAAAATATACCTATGCGAGGAAATGGGGAGTAGCCCAGGCTCCTGCATTATATAAAAATCATGTAGAATGGGATAAAGATTCTCCTCAACATAAAATCCAGTTAAAAACTCAACCAACTGCACAAAGGCAGTACCCAGTTAAGCAAGAATCTAAAAAACAAGACACAGAGCTATTAGATTAACTTAAACACCAAGTGATTATTGAAACATGCACCTCATTCATGAACAATCCTTTGTTTCCTGTCTCCAAACCAGACAATACATATCGTCTAGTTTTGGATTACAGACATTTAAACTCTTGTTGCAAAACTTTTGCAGTACAAAATGCACACAGTGCAGTACTAATTAATAACATTGTGCGTAAAAAATATAAAACCACATTAGATATTTCTAACGGTGTCTTCTGTCAAAACATTGCACATGAAAGTAGGCATTTGACCGCGTTCTCAATCATGGGGACACAGCATCAATTCTATTGTCTCCCCCAGGGATTCAAGAATAGTCCTGGGTTATTTTCAGCCAGAGTAACAGAGTTACTACAAATATATGATGATGAGACATTATCATATGTCAATGACATCTATCTAACAGACGATGACTTGGATAGGCACTTGAACAGAGTAAACACCATTATTTTGGGATTCGCCTCTGAAGGGTATAAATTCAATTTTAAGAAATCATGAATTGCCCACCTCAACGTCCTTTTCCTAGGATACGAGTTATCAAGTGAAGGCAAAAGCCTGGCAGCAAACTTTCTAGAGAAATGTGCGCTGCTCCAACCTCCAAAAACGCTGAAAAACTTACAGTTGATTCTAGGTTTCCTAAATTTTGGAAGAACTTACATTGTACATTATGCAGAAAGAGTTAAACCTCTCTATGAAATAATCAAACCGGATTTCAAACAAATTAAGTTAACTAAAGAAAACACAGAAATTTTGCGTTCAGTCCAAACGGACATGTTAGCAACAAAACATTTGCAAACACGCGTAAACGTACTCAATTTAGTGATCCGAATCATTCCAGGAAAATGCGGATTCACGTACTTATCCTTTAATGAAGGAGAAAAAGTTCCAATAGCTTACAAATCACACTTGTGCACACAAGCGGAAATGAAATTCACCTCTACAGAAAAAATTCTGACAGCGGTTCAAACTGCAGTAGCAAAAGAGAGAGCCCTCGCACAGGGTAAGCGCATAATGGTCGTTACTCCTGTACCTGTCTTAGAGGCAGTGACAAAAGCGAGCATTCCAAATGCTAAAGCTTTACATACGAGATGGATACAATGGGTTAATTCTCTTGCTGCAACAGACGTTGAATACGTTTTTGACCCTCATTTAAAAACACAAGAATTTCTAAAATATTAACAAGAATGTCCTCTGCCTACTGAAATTCTGCCTCTTGAACAGTATGAATGTATCATTTATACTGACGGATCAGCACAGCCTGCTTATAGTTCTGCGTGCGCGATCGTTAAAGGTCACTGGCGAGATGGCTAATTCCGACCTATGGTAACTAAAACTCAATCTCTAGGAGATTGTACAGCTCAGCGAGCTGAACTACAAGCATTCAAGATGGTGCTTGAAAATACTGATCGCGAATTCCCCATACTCATAGTGTGCGATTCATATTATTGCGTGCAATCTTACAATGAATACTTGCAGAACTGGATTGAAAAGGGTTACAAAGATGCAAAAGGTGGCACAATCAAGCATAAGTTGCTTTGGGAACAAGTAGTTCATTTACAACAAGGACTACAAAAAGCTCACGTGATCCATACACGAAGTCATCAACGTGATGGCGTTCACGTTGCAGGGAATTCATTGGCTAATGAAACCACGAAGTCAGCTGTGCAAACGGCTTCTGTAGCTGCAATCACCCATTCAAAAACAAAAATAATATTAAATAATAATAATAATAAGGTAGTTTATAAAGCGCCTGGTTACGCCAACCCGGCGTGTACCCGCGCTGTGAAGAGCAAGACCCGCCAGATAACATCCACAGAAACCCCTCCCTAGTTTGTGCACCTAGATGGTATACAGATGAGTTTTAAGGAGACTCCTGAACTTGGCCTCTGACCTTTCCAGTCTGAGACCCACCGGGAGTTTGTTCCAGCTTTGTGCAACTATGGCTCTGAAAGAACGTACCCCCATTCTGGCTTTCTTGATCCGAGGGATTTCAAGCCGCCCAGTCCCTCCTGAACGTAGAGCTCTACCTGGCACATACCTGGTGACCAAGTCTCCCAGAAATGACGGGGCCTTGTGCCAGAGAATACAATGGCATATTAGGAGGGATTTGAACAAGACTCTCTTCTTGACAGGTAGCCAATGGAGCGCCGCCAGTGCAGGCCTAGACGCTGCTCTACTAGGGAGTCTTAAAACTAGCCGAGCAGCCGCGTTTTGCAAGACTTGCAATTTTCCCAGGCTCTTTTCCGATGCACCCAGGTATAAAACATTCCCGTAATCCAAACGAGATGTGATGAGAGCCTGGGTCATTGTGCGTCTTGCTTCTAGAGGGAGCAAATCCAAGTTTTTTTTTAGTGTTTTTAAAACCCCAAAACATTTTCCCACTAGTCGCCGGATATATGCACCTCATAGGACAGGGTAGGGTCCATCCATATCCCCAGATTCTTAGCCTCCTTACAAGGAGTAGGAGTAGGGCCCAAACATTGTGGCCACCAGTCATCTGTCCAGCTGAGTCTATCTCCACCAACCACAAGCACCTCGGTCTTGGCACCATTTAACCTTAGGCAATGCTTGTCCATCCAGGAGGCCAGCTCCTGCATGCAAGCCCTAAAGTTAGACGTCTCGACCGAAGGCGCTTGGGAAAGGGAGATCAACAGCTGGGTGTCATCAGCGTAGGAGATTAACTCCACTCCAAACGCTTGCACCACCTCAGCCAGGGGGGCCATATATAGATTAAATAAGGTGGGACTGAGGGCCGAGCCCTGAGGCACCCCTTGTTCTAACGCTTCCTCAGTGGACTGAAAGGAGCCCCGTTGGACCTGAAAACGACGGCCCGTTAAGAAGGATTTCAAGCAGCCCAATAGACTTCAAAATAATGTTAGCTGTCAATGCCACAAGCAAAGGCAGCGGTGCAGCATTACCTGAAAACTATTCTCTCAAATACTCATACATAATTGACGCAAACTCCGTTCCTTTTGCTCGAATCCCTGGATTGGGGGATAGAGTGATTCCAAACAGGAAGATTTGATACACGAAGCACATTTGGGAGAGGGTCTGATACATCAGGGGGTCTCTAAATCTATTCTTGAATTAAAAGAGACATACTTAATTGCCATGACTGCAACAGAGATCGCAGCAGAGAACGCCGCCAGATGCCTGACTACAGTGTATCCAGCCCGGTACAGACACCATTGATAGACAGCATTAGATTTTCTACACGCAGACGTCCCTATGGACAAATGCGGTCCCACAAATATTAAGACAAGATTCATTTGGATGTGGCCTCAGTGCTCGGCTGACGCCCGAACTGTTATAAAAGATTTGCGAGTCTCTATCGGCACATACGCAGTCGGTACGCTACATTCTGACCAGGGTCCTGCGGTTAGCTCTCGAGCTTACAAAGAGGCCATGGCCAACATGGGCGTTGCATTGCGGTATTCTAGTCCATTCCGCCCTGAGTGAAATTCGGTAGTGTAGAGAAAAAACCGGGACATAAAGCAATTAAGCAATCTATTACAGCTAGGGTACTAGGCTCGGGTGACGGGTGGGTCAAACATCTAATAATTGTCCAACATAGTCTTAACAATCTGCCAAGAAGTTCTCTAGGGGGTATCACTCCATATGAAACATTTTTTGGAACTAGAATTATTGTGCAGGAACTCGATTGTCACACTTCAGTGGTGGACAAAAACCCTTTGATATCAAAGATGGTTTGACTGTTTTGCAGGACTTAAATGAAATAAGATCCAGGCAAAGTAATGTACTCATGAAGCCAACAACCACTGAAGTATAAACCATCCGTCCCAGAAAGACCTGTCTGGATTCCAAAGATTGGGGATCTGGTCAGAGAAAAGATCGCGGACAAGAAGGAATTTGGGCCTTCTTACAGACAACCCGTACCTGTCCTAGCCATCCATGGATCAAGAACAGTGTTATTGCCGCCCCCTGCTGGAAGAAAGGAGAACAGGTTTGTGTCCATCGACCTGGTCAAACCACATCATGTGGCCGATCATTAGTAGTAGGCCAAGTGGACTCCAAAGATGTAGCAGACGCCCGAATCTGGCTACTATCCAAGAGGTTCAAAGTGAGAGATTAATCACCTTTGAAAAATCTGCAGTGTGAAAAGAAGGACTATGCAACAAAGCCATGGAACTTGTACCTCTTTTGACCCAAATAACAGTTTGTCAAGAAATGCCTGTCTACAATGAAATAGCAACTCACTATACAAATGTAACAAGTGATCAAGTGGTTCCAGCGATTTCACCAAATCCTGATGCAATCCCTACAGTTGACAGAACTGCCTCTGGCTATTTCATTAACTTTGATACGTTTTCCGAGAATCCCAGTGAACCTGAAACGACGCCAGCTAAAAGAACCATCAAATAACAAGCAACAGAACTTTTTCATCAACTGGAAAAGACTTATCTGGTTTCACCATGGATTGAACTTTGGATTGTGTTGGTTGGTTGACTCTTGTATTTACTTTGGGAATGCTGATAAATGGAAGATATGTTAAAAAGGACGCAGCAAGTAAGAACATCAACTTACTCCTCAAGCCACACAAATCATCTCATCGTGAACAAAGAGGCTTGTCATCAGTGAACATCACAGCCATTCCTATACCAGGTGGTAAAGCTTGGGACAGAACTGAATATGACATTCTTGGTCCAGCTGAGCTGTTGAAGATTCCACACCAAGTCAAGGTTTCCTTGAGTAACTTTGTTTCATCTAGTTCCTTTTCTGATGATTTGGACTTCGAGATTGTTAATAATATGATGTCAGACTTAGATATGTCTGCAAAATGTACACATCTTGAATACTTAGAAGGTTCATCAGATTATGAACAAATGTATTGTTATAATCACTATGGTCATCATTTCTTGCATAAATCTGCAAATCCCAGAAATGTATTAATTTATAACCAATGGGAACATTGTCCTACTGCACCAAAGGTTAGCTCAAAAACCTTTTTATGGCAAATTTCCAAACTTTTCAGGGTATAATGTTTCAAATGCAGAATCAGTTTACGTTAAAAATAAATGAAAAGTATGTTGACAAACACAAAGCAAATTTATTCTGCGGCCTTTTATGCTCAGCTGTCGACATTAGGTTTTGACTTTTGGAAAGACACAGTTGAGACAAAAACTGTCTGGGGCACAAAAGACTGGCAAGTGCAGGGATTAGAAGCTTTACTAAGAGCTTGCATCATCCCAGAACAAATAATGTTTTTGAATGACACTGTTCAACAGACATCTTGTCTTGGGTTAGCCAAGATTAAAGATTTAAACAAACCGTCCATACCTACACCTATACCTGATAGTAGTAACACTTCAGAGAGGGTGGTCAACGTACATACTATTTTGCTTCACTTTCCAACAGATCCTGCTTGGAAAACATTTTTAATCTGGCCCACAGACACAAACAACTGTCAAGATAGATTCCTAAACAAGACAAGGGTTCACATACACTAGGCCAGATCCAAGACATGTTGAAAGACAGCATCCAGGGATAGTAACATCAGACAGTGTAGGGAAACTGTGCCTTGAGTGGCTACACAAGTCTACACTGAAGGAAGTAAAACAACACTTATCTTTACTTAAAGATGGCGCTGACCTGAGGGACTCCTTACAAGGACCGAAAAAAACGTGTCATAAATGTTTTAAATACGCCGGTATCTATGCCCTATATAATGAAGCATGGAAGATTACGCAAGCAGAGACAGCAGACCGAATACGAGAAATTGATCGTATTAATTTAGAGAAATCTCTCTCTGTAGTTGATAATGGGTTAACGACTCTGTCATCCAGAATATATTCTTTGGACAGCATATTATCCTCCTCTGCCATAGACATAATGGAACCGGACTTGGTCATGTTGCAACATAGTCAGTTGCAATTGGGTTCTATAATGCTATTAGGCTGAATGTTACAAAACCTTTGTTCAGGCTATGTGCCTTGGCGTTTAACCAACACAACATCATTGTTTTCTGAATTTTATCTCACAGATAAACAAATCAAATTGGCGTGAGGGGGAGCAGACTATACGGTGCTGAGCATTGAGAAACTGGAAAGATTGCCATTTACAGTCGTTGAAAAACCTACAATTGAATGGATAATACATGGTACAATCACTCTGCCTGTTACAATTTTCCATTTTCAGTATTGCCTAAAACGTATACCAGCAGGCCTATAAGAAAGGTTAGGTAAAGAATACATCAAGACATCCTTGGAATTACCTTACACACACAGATGTTTGAGTGGGGGAAAATAAGTGTTTCTTAGTGGCAATAACTGAAAACGCACTAAGCGGTTCTCTCCTATGTCAGGGTATACACTTAAATGGGGCCTACGATGGTTCCTCGAACAACCTATCCTGCCACCTGCAAGGTTCACCAGCTGCAGGGATTGATACAATTTTTAGGCAACTTTCTAATGGAAGTTACATTATGTTGAATGATCACAGCTGCTGTGGCATGTTGCCAGGTTTAGCCTATCTCGTAACTGTGTCAGCCAGGGTCACTTGCTGTAGGCAAGTATTGTTTCCAAAGACCAAGACAGACCGGGAGTTGCCGTTATGGCCTTCACTGAACATCTCTGCTATATACGAATTGATACTATGAGCAGAATGAAAGCCATTCTTTTACAAAAATCTGTGCCATTGACTTCGGCTAAATAAACCTATGATCTGCAAGACACAAGGACTTCTGCAGAGATACACACCCTATTAACTGCAAACTGCCCTGTACATTTCTCAGAAATTTTATGTTGTATCTTAAACATGTCTGATACGAGTGGTATTGTACATGTATTTAAGACGATTTTTTTGGGACTGTTAGCACCTTTTGAAGCAGTTCTAGGAATTTTTCCAAACTTCGTGCACTCTGTGTTTGGCGGACTGCCTCTCATTTTGGGACTCACAGCAGGGATACTATTTTTGCTCCTTTTGCTCCGATATTGCAAGCCAAATCACAAGTGATACCCAGTTCACTATGGAGAACACTCTTCTGGCGATGAAGTGTTGTGAGCGCATAGTCCAAATTTTGGGATTAACTTGTTTAACCTCTTAAGTGCTGCGCCTATACCAACGGCCGACGGCACCACTACCTCTGGAGTGCTGCCGGCGGCCGTTGGACGTTCCAGCTGCACCTGCGCAATGAAACGTTCAGCACTGGAGCTGGACGTTCCAAAGCAGCTAAGGTCAATCAATCAATCAATCAATCAAAGACATTTATAGAGCGCATAGATGGCGGCGAGGGCGTGGTTGGCTGATCGGTGGTGGCGTTTGGGAGCGTAGAAGTTGATTCGGTTGTTGAGGTAGCTCGGGCCTTGGTCGTGTAGGGCTTTGTGTGCGTGGGTGAGGAGGCGGAAGGTGATTCTTTTGTTGACGGGGAGCCAATGCAGGTCTCTCAGATGTCCGGAGATGTGGCTGGTTCGTGGGATGTCGAGGATGAGTCTGGCTGAGGCGTTCTGGATCCGCTGGAGTCTCTTCTGGGGCTTGGCGGTGGTACCGGCGTAGAGGGCGTTGCCGTAGTCCAGTCGGCTGGTGACGAGGGCCTGGGTGACGGTCTTCCTGGTCAAGGTGGGGATCCACCAGAAGATCTTTCGTAGCATGCGTAGGATGTTGAAGCATGCCGAGGAGACGTTGTTGACTTGCCTTGTCATGGAGAGGGAGGAGTCCAGGATGAAGCCCAGGTTCCGTGCGTGGTCTGTCGGTTTGGGTGCGGTGCCCAGGGCTGGAGGACACCAGGAGTCGTCCCAGGCGGAGGGGAAAGAGCCCAGGATGAGGACCTCCGTCTTGTCTGACGTCAATTTCAGGCGGCTGGTCGTCATCCACTCGGCTACCTCTTTCATTCCTTCGTGCAGGTTGGCTCTGGCGGCGGCGGGGTCGTTGGTCAGGGAGAGGATCAGCTGGGTGCCGTCGGCGTAGGAGATTATGTTCAGGTTGTGTTGGCGTGCGATGGCCGCGAGGGGGCTCATGTAGACGTTGAAGAGGGTGGGGCTCAGCGAGGATCCTTGAGGGACGCCGCAGATGACTTCGGTGGCCTCTGACTTGTACGGTGGTAGGCGGACTCTCTGTGTTCTTCCGTCGAGGAAGGAGATGATCCATTCCAGAGCCTTCTCCTGGATTCCGACGTTGCTGAGGCGCTGAACTAGGGTGCGGTGGCAGACAGTGTTGAATGCCGCGGAGAGGTCCAGGAGGATGAGGGCCGCTGTTTCTCCGTTGTCCATCAGGGCTCGGATGTCATCGGTGGCGGCGATGAGGGCGGTCTCGGTGCTGTGGTTGGCTCGGAAGCCAGACTGTGAGGGGTCGAGGGATCCATTCGTCTCAAGGAAGGCGGCCAGCTGCTTGTTGATGGTCTTCTCGATGACTTTGGCTGGAAACAGGAGGAGCGAGATGGGGAGGTAATTCTTGAGTTCGGTGGGGTTCGCTGTGGGTTTCTTGAGTAGAGCGCTGAGTTTGGCGTGCTTCCAGCTCTCAGGGAAGGTGGCGGTGTCGAAGGATGTGTTGATGATGTCTCGCAGGTGGGGTGCGATGACAGCGTCGGCCTTGTTGAAGACGTGGTGGGGCAAGGGTCGGTCGGAGATCCGGAGTGGATGGAGTTCATCGTGCGGATGGTGTCTTCGGTGCTGATCGGAGTCCAGGCGCGGAGGGTGGTGGTGGGGGGTGGTGGTTCGGCCGTGGTGTGCGTTGGTTGGTTGTTGAAGCTGTTGTGTATGTCCGCGATCTTGTTGTGGAAGTATGAGGCGAGGGAGTCGCAGAGGTCTTGCGATGGGGTGATGTCGTTGTTTCCTGCGCTGGGGTTGGAAACAACGACAAGAGAATTAAATACCACATGGTTTATGTCATTCAGACCATTCTGGCAATATTGCATCTTACCTGTCCTACGATGCCTGCTATGTGGAGAAGAATGCGTGTTAGACATCTGTCTCATCACCCATCAGTCATGCCAACGGATTTTGATGCTTTGCTGGACCCAGTAAAGGCCCATGCGCAGTGTTGTCCCCAGTGGCTACCAATTCTGATGACGGCATTCATTGAAAACTCACAGACGCAAAATGCTGACGGTGAGGTACGAGAGGAAAGCGGCACACAGGTACCATCCAATTCGAACATTGCTAATGCAACCAACGCTGACGGCGATGCTTCACATTTTGTGCAATTAATCTTCTTAACAAGGTTATCCAACTTTCACCTACAATGGTAGACGAATTCTTTTCAGACTTAGAAGATTTGATGTTTTCTCCAAACAATAACACTGACTTTTGAACAGCACACAGCACACAAATTTCTGACTTTGGAATTCTATTTTTTCTTTGATTAAGCTTTTGTTTTTCTAAATTTGTATTTTTTATTTTTTTGGCACAAAGTAATCTGCTCATAGTAGAACAATTCATAGTGAACTAGAATTCTTTGAAAAAACTTCCAAGAGACAATATTTGACCTTGTCCACGTTCAACCAAGTTTATATAATCTGCCATGGAATGGTCTCGACTTTTTTCTTCTGTAAATAAGAGCCATTTCATAAATGTATTTTCATGATTCCTTCGGATAGCATTTTCAAATGACATCTATATGCTTTGAATGAAACAATGCTTTAAATGCTTGCAGCACAAATGCTTTTCGTGTACAACCAGTACCAATGCATTTTTTATGTATTTTGGGTGGGTTTTGACACATCATGTTTAGATATGTTTTAATGTGTTTAGAACTTAGTAATGTTGTACATAATAAAGTGGAGTGGGCGTTGTGCGGCGTTTTAGGCTCAGAGGGAATTTTGTCGATTCATGCCCTTATATAGGCATAGAAACCAATCCCTTATTTAGACATAGCCCATGCAGACCAAATACAGGCGTGGCTACTTCCACTCGTACCAAACGTCACAATGATTTCTTGGAAAATCGGCTTAAGCAGTTAGGGAACTTCCCCTTGCTTGAATATTGATTTGTCCAAGAACTCTTGTACTTTGCAAAGAACAGCTATTCCCTATTGCCAGACTTTACGTCAATCTATGGCATTCCTAAACACCTTCAAGGTATAAATATACCTTCACTTGCTATGGCAAACAACTGTGGTTCGGAGCAGCTTGACTATCTACTTGCTTGACGCAGCTCGCTACAGCAAGTGCCGAAGGAAGCCGACTCTCCAGCTGACGCACTGATCAAGAGGCTGCCTTTCTCTCGCTGAGAATCCAGCTCCGGTGTTTCCAAGCTCCCCTTGTGGGTTGTTGGGAAATCGAGTCCTGAGAAAGAGATACCAGACCTCCTTCATTCTAAACCAAGGTATGGAGCTGATTAGAACCTAGAGAAACATTTGATAGATTATTGGCAAAAACAACGAAACCTATGCTAAACAATACTTACCTCTTACTACGTACTAGACTTAGGTTAGGTACATTGGGGTAGGCGTATTTAGAAACACCAGTTGAGTATTTTTAATCAATGTTATTTATGTATGTATTTTTATATGGCTTAGAAACCATACAATTCTTTTACAGTATTATTTTATAAAAACTATTCTCGCTGTACGCATTATACTTTGCAGTCTGCTTAACGATTGCAGCGGTTCACTTATCTTGTATGAGAAAGAAGACTGTTCAATAAACCTTTTTATTGAAAACGCCCATCTCTCTATTTCTCTACAAACTCAGTTGAAACCAAACATGCACGATTGACTGAGTGAAATACTTATCTATTATGTCTGCGACTCTAGAGATATATTTCTTATTCTTGGGAAACAAAGTGTATTGGCATTTATATAGCGCACTACTTACCCGTAGGGTCCCAAGGCGCTTCGACCGCTGCGAAACCCTTCCTGGCTTCCCTGAGAGATGGTCCCTTAATGGGTATCTCCAGGGTGAGACCAGGCATCCCCGGCGGTCTGGTGGGGCCGTTAGTGAAGATGAGGCAAGCTAATGCCCAGAGTTGCCGAGTGTGATCGCTGATCAGAGAGGGCACCGAGGCGAGAGAATTATCGAGTCCGCTGACCCTGGTCCAGAAACCTGCCGCGCCGGGAATCGAACCCTGGTCCCGGGCCGTCCTCTGCTCTCGGGTCTGCCGCCTCTAACCAGTGAGCCAACTACAAAGTTGTCATGTTTATGCAGTTGTCGGAAACTAACCCCTTCTTGTGAATTTGAGAACGTTTCTAGTTACCTCTGAGCTAGCTGGCACTCACTATTAAGTTTAGTATTTTCGATAGAGACCTAGTTGACCTCATTCCTACGCCTAATCTATAAGATATATTATTCCAATGCTCAGAGCCTATTGGGAACATAGGAACTACACTACACCATGTTATATATGCAAAGTCCGCCCCATCACCCTGGCATTTTGGGCAGGTAGATGATCTGGCCGGGTTAATTTAAGACAGTGCTACTGGTGTTGAATATGACCTGTACATAAATATGAGAGTTTGTGTCTGTGGTTAGAGGAGACCAGTTTTGTATGTTGGCAATAGTGGTAACATATCGTGTCGGGTACTGAGCAACCCAGGTCCTGATCCCATCTCTCTATAACATTCCAATCTCTAGCTGGTAGTATGGGAACACAAGCCTGATAAAGTCTGGAGAACAATCTCCCTCTATCAACATAATTTATCACCAAGGTTAAGGAGGTAAACTCATTAGGGGCTAAGGGGCAGCATGGCACTGTGACATGCAACACATTGTGGAGACGTTGCAGGGCAGAGGGGTCAATGAAGGGGGCATTTGTGAAACTGGCATTATCGGCATGGGAGAGTATTAGGCCATCAAGGAAAAGGTCCCCAAACATGTCTCAATTGTAGCATAGAAGGGTCTTCTGAACCATATTTGAGTTATAGGGATCCATGGTTTATTTGCGAGTGGTAGCACAGGGGAATATAATAAGCCACCGGAGGACTCTGCTGCATTTTTCTCCATGCCCAGCTGGTGGTGGACAAGGGTTGGATGTCTACAGCATCCAGTGTAATGCCTTTCTGGAGGATGAATTGCAATGAGACTGGTGCCACCTGGTCTCTCTCAGGTCTGGTGTAGGGGAGACGTGCGCCAGTGTGGTACCAATGATGGGCAAATTAGCACTGAGCAGTGAGGAAACACAGCCGTAAATCACGCACTCCAAACCCCTCCTCTGTCATACGGAAGAACTAGCATACACCATTGTACTGAGGGCCTACAGTCTGCCCAAACCAGTTTCATTAAGAGGCTAAGCAGGATGTCAAAAAAGCTATTGGTAAGGGGGATGGGTATATTTAAGAAGTAGTAAAGAAATTGAGGGAGTACTACCATTTTGATGAAAGGGATACAGCCAGCCAGACTTGAAACCAGTCATCAATTTGTGTGGTGAACTTCTTTAGGGCTGGGCCATAGTTTAGTTGTATCATCTGTTCCTTATTTTGGTGCAAGATAATGCCCAAATACATCCCGGATGCTCAAACACAAATGGCATCGTCATAAGCTGTCTGCAGATAAGTGCTGCTGCAGAGTGGTGCAGCCTTCAAATGTGGCCAAACGGGCCAGATCACCCATTCCAGATCTCTCATGCAGTGTCTCGGCGCTGTCAGCCCTTGCACCTGCCATTTCAAGGATCGTGAACTGTCTACTGTAAGGAGCAACACTGACAGCTCAGCGAGGCTCGAAAACCTGAAACCTCAGGCTCACCCGTGGCCCCTGTCGATGCATGTCCTCTGAGGCACAGGCTGAGTCGCCATCCGGCTGCCAAGGTCCAGTGCTTAGCGTGCGTCCCAGCCCCCACCAAGCACCGTACCGCAGACCACTCACTGGAGGTTGCCTATTTTTGTTGGTCCAGTGGTCGCAGATGGATAAAGACAGCCAAAGTCCTGCAAATCTGCGGACCGTTAAGCCGAAGCTTCACAGCCGCATGGACATCTTGGTTGCCAGCATGGCCCCACCTCTATCCTCATGGCAAGTTTTTACACTGTAATGCATTTGATACTGATCCAGCGCTCCTATTGAAAAACGGTTTCACAAACACTATTAATTTCTACAATACTCATCATTAATCATAAATCATTACCAAGGCCCATAACTCATCGAGACAATTTCTGAGCGACTGAATCATGTGACCTAATTAATCCGAATTATTCACAAACAATTTACATATTTATATACAACTGCAGTATGACATATCTTACTATTGCGATTTAATCATAAACATTTAATTAAGTCACATTAGGCGAATGGATCTAAGAATGATAACTAGACCATGAATAAACAAGACCAGCTTGTCATTTCAAAAATCTAATTTTTTATTAACTTTATTACATTCAAAGTAAGAGCATTTTTATTCTGAAATCATTATTTTATTAATAAATTGAAAGCATCATTCAAGGATGGCTCCTTAGTCTGACATTTCAAAGGAAATAACTAGCATGAATTAAAACAAAATATAGTTTCCGTACCCTAAATTCTATTTCCCTGTCTATGACTCTTTTCACCTAATACAATGATAAAGTCTGCTAGCCTTACGTGCGCCAAGAGTCCGTCAGCACGTCATTCAGAAATCGGGAAGCAAAAGCGAGCGAGCCCCCTCCTGCCCGTGGGGCCAGGTTTTATACCTTTCTGACTAGCTATGTAACTAATTCTAAATTTCTCCAAAAATCCAGCCTCATTATTTTCTGAGCTGTGTCAGTCCACCATTGTGTCACTCATCCCTGACCAAGTCCAGGGCACATCATAAGCCCTTATTGTTCTTAAATTCCATCCTTCTAGCTTCCTCAGAAATGAAACATTTGACCGAACACAAGAACTTCCACTTCATAATCTTGGCAGGCGATTCAGGTTTTTTGTCCTTGGTGCTCTCTCCAAGAACACGTATTACTCGACCAAAAACAGTTCTGTTTATTATTCCATTGTTTGGCACAAAAACTCTTTTTCTGCATGTAAGTGAAGACTTCACTCTGGTCAAGTTTCTCATTTTCCAGCACTGCCAGTCAGCCATTTTCATAGGCCCACTTCGAAAACTAGTATTTAAAGAAAAACAAAATAGTAATTAATTAAAGAATTGAAACCCATTCTGTTTTCCTCCCCTTTGCTAAATATGAACCCAGTTAATTATGTTACCTAGCAAGGCACAAATAAGCAGCGTATATAAAAACCTTCTTCTTTTAGGCCACCAGGATTTTCCACGAGCTTTTGCCACAGAAAAGACACGACAAAACATATGCACACGAAAATAGCACATGCCATTAATAAAACAGCCGCATTTAATACGACAATAACAATAGACAAGGTTAGTGTATTATTTTTCACAAGCTTGCAAGTGCAACATGAAAGCATATTAGTCCCGCAGGTAATGACTGCAATTTTATACTAAGTTGGTTAATTATTTCAACACATGCTATTAGTACTGTTACTTCGATTATGGAAGTTTAACTTTGCGAGTATGAGCAAAAATGTATTCAACATCTCGCTCCATCAACTCCCTCATGTGGTGATTTCTAAATCACCAAACAACACCCAAAAAGTTTCAGCAAAAATTTTAATTTTATGAATATGTTTTGAACTTTCACTGTATTAGTTTTTTCTAAAGCTTAGATTCAGCAGTTTGCCTACTACTCTCATATTGAGCTCTACAAAACTCTTCTAATTCTATTTCCTTCTCCTGTTCTTTTCTGAGCTTATAAATTCTTCTCTTTTCCCTCACAAATTTCTTTCTCTTGTGAATCATGCAACTAATTTTTAACAAAAGTATCACTATGACTATAACTATTACAGGATAAAGTATTTTCCCAATGATTGTACTACCAATTTCTTGGAACCAATTTTTAATCGTTGCAAATCTTTTAGCCAGGCGCTCTGTAAAACTCTCATCTTCAACAGGTTGTATTTCTGTATGTAATTCTGTCGAATTCTTTATGTACATTTCTATATCTCTACTCTTATCTAGTATGTAGGTGCAGCAGTGTTGGACATGCAATATCCCACAGACTCCTCCCTTTTTTGCTAGCAGAATGTCTAGTGCAAGACGGTTCTGCATTACCATAGATCTCATGGCAACGAGTTCAGTGTCAACTAATTGAAAACCACTCGCAGTGTCTGTTGACAATCTGTCAACAATTGTAGATACTTTTCTGATTTTATTAGCATTCAGGGTAATTCCTACCATGGGAATTATAGCACCAAATATATCACCTATAATTTCTGAAAAACTTTCCCTCCTAAATCTACTCAGGTGATTACCAAATTCAAATGAGCCTTTAGCATTTCTATCGACATGGAATATTTTTGGAAAAACTAAACCAACAAAACAGGTCCTGTACCAGTGGTCCGGAAGACTGTAATAAGCCTTATTCCCACAAATGAAATAAATTCCAGGAATAATCAGATCTTTGCCCCCTTTAAATCCCCAACCCCCTGTAATAAGATAGGTATCTTCACATTGACTTGCCCCTACAAAATAGTTATCGTAAAGTGTGTTATCTCTCCTTATACAGAGTTTACCACTAACAGGTTTATCTATGTTGATAGCAGCATTGACATTTCTTCCATTGAGCTTTTCATCCTCAACTTGCCAAAACTTAGACTTAGCATGTTTTGACAACGCATTTCTTTTGTAAATTGCCCTTCTCTCTTCCACCATGTTTAACAAAGTCTTTTCTTCTGTTCTCAATTTACATGTTAGATTATTCTTAAAGGCATATTCATACGTAAGTTCACTAATCACCAAGAAAAAGTCTGTCATCTGTTTAGCAGGCCTCACTTTGTTTAAGCTATTTACAATTTTTAGATTTGCAAAGATTTCATCAAAGTCAGAATATTAATATTCCAACCGACCAGTCTCATAAAACAAACTAGCTAATATGCTACAGGTTATACCATAAGTAAGAGGTAACATATTGTAAGTCACCCCCTCAGACACAGATGAAGGCAATTTCATGCAAACATAACAATCTTTAGCATTCATCACTTTTATATATTCAGTTAAGAGTCTAGAGAAGGTATTACTAGAAAAATCACCAACAGATCTATTTTGGTGGATCTCTGGTTTGTGATCAATAACTCTTTTAGTTTTACCTATTACATCATGATTAACTTATTTAGTCACAATTTTACTAGTCATATTAGTTTTATACAACTCTTTATCAATCCCAAAAGGGAAAATGACAGCTAAAATTAACCAGACCAAAATTATTAAAATCACACAAATAAAAGACATTTTGCAACATCTTTTTAGAATAGAACATCTCGAACTATTATTAGAATTAGGCATCTTTTACTTGAAACAAGAGCCTTTCAGAAAAAAACAAAACAAAAATTTTAAAATCACTAAATATACACCGCCATTTTTAATTTTTTTTTCTTTTTCTTTTTCTCTAAAAGAATCCACTAACAGCTTTTCTTCGACCTTACGTCTTACAATGTGTTTTCCCAGATAACACAATTTCTTCGACCTTGTGTCACCTAACACATTTTCTTCGACCTTGAGTCACAATTTTTCATCCTAACATGAAAACAAAGGCAATCATTATCACTTGTGTCATCAATTTCTTCTTGGCTACTACTGCTTATTTCTACCACTGGCGACTTATATTTCTAATTTGGCTTTAATGGTCTTTTCCCCTACTACTAATCACTTCTATTTTCTTTCCTGCTTGATTTTTCTTATCTAAGTCACTTTTCTGACTAGAAATTTCATTGATCTGTTCTTTCGATTTGTTAACTAATTTGAATTTCAGACCCTCATTCTTATTTGGCCAATTATCTCCCTTTCTAGAGATTTTCTTCTTTGGCTCAGCTTGATTATATTCAGCTCCCCAAGCTCTTTTTCTGAATTCTCTCACTTAAGATTCTTCATCATCACTTTCATCAGTCTCACTTTCAGTTTCTGAGACTTTTTCTTTACTCGGCAGCTTCACTCCGTTAGGAACATAATCCTTATAGCTGGTACTTGGTAATTCGTCTTCTTCTTCTTCTTGAATTACTTCCAATTCACCAGTTTCAGAATTTTCGTTCCTTCTTTCAGAGCTTTCAATCAACTTTTCAATACTCTCCTGATTTTTTTTCGTTTCTTGATCTGACTCTTTTTCTGTTTCTTTGTCTAACAGATCTTCATCATTTTCAGAGTCTAGTATCACAATATCTAGATCTTTTTCATTCAATGCCTGATTCGCATTTGAATCTTCCAGATGTCGACTTTCTTGTTGATCTTCAGGATCTGGATTTCTTTCAGGTTCTTCTTCAGAATCTGAATCTGCTGTTGTATCAGCTTCTTCGTCAGAATCTTCAGGTGGAGGTACTCGAATGGTATGACTAGCATGTAACCACCTCTTCAGACCTCTACACTTTACTGCATTTGTTGTAACAAGAATCACCTGTCTTGCCTTTTGCCACCTGGGTACCAGACAATTTCTTCTTCGATGTACCTTTGTCCTCACCCAATCTCCTGGCAATAGATCATGAGCCTGTTCTTTTTCTTTTGTAAGTACCTCAGTCCCCACCTGATGGAACACAGAAGTTACTACGTCAGAGAGATTTCTACAATATTCCATAACTGCACTATCATTAATGCACAGAACTTTTTCAACTGGAACAAATGCTTGTCTCATTACTCTGCCCATGAGAATTTCATGAGGACTTAAACCAGTTTTCTTATCTGGAGTACTTCTCAAAGACATCAAAACAAGTGGAAGTGCATCAGTCCACTTCATTCCTGTAGCCAAACACATTTTAGCAAGCCTATTCTTGATAGTACCATTGACTTGCTCAACAACACCTGATGCTTCTGGTCTGTAAACACAGTGTAGCTTTTGTTTTATACCAAGTGCTTCACAAATCATCTGTAACAATCTGTTTTCAAAATGTGTGTCGCGATCAGTTTCGACCGTCACTGGAAATCCATACCTAGGTATGATCTCCCTTAAAAGCAATTTTGCAACAGTAACTGAATCATTGTGGCGAGTCAGAAATGCTTCCACCCATCTTGAAAAGAGACAGATTATCACTAAGACATATCTTAACCTATTGTGGGGAGGCATGTCAATGAAAACCAACTGTAACCTGGTAAAAGGACCACCCTCCCGTCCTATGGTTCCCAGGCTTACAACAGTTTTTCAGTTCAGATTAATCAGATGACAGATCAAGAACCTTTGAACAAAAGAAGGGGGTTCCCCGTGGGTTACTAACTGATATAGGCAGGCCAATGGGGGGGAAGACAACTATCAATAGAACAAGAGAGTGCACCCTGCCTTTTGGTGTAAGGGCCCTAACTAGAGGGTCCCGAATTGATATACGAAGGGGTGATTAGCCTGGGAGTTGGCACTGCGCACTACACACACAAGGTCAAACCAGAAAAACTCAACAGAGCATATTCAAAATATATTTTTTATTTTCATTAAATTTAATTTTTCTTTTTTAGAATAAAGATATCAAAAACATATAAAAATAGAGCAGTACATAGCGCTCTGTCCTCTTCCTCCTGTCTCCTTTCCTCTATGTCTTTCTGGTCTTGGTCCACATACTTCACCGTGTTGCGGCCTGCTTTCCGCCGACATACCTTTTCATAATGCTCCATTATGCCGCAAAACATGCACTTAGCTCGGAACGCAGGACATCTCTTGTAGTGTGCTTCATGGGCCAAACTGCCGCAACAGAAGCTTGGGTTTCTGACTCCTCTGGTCTGCTTCCCATGTGTTCCCGGTTTCCCCGGCCATTTACTGGGTCCTCTGTTGGTTGTCCCGGTGCTCTTGTTCCATCCCTTAGGTTCTTCATCGTCAACCTTGTTCACCATTGGCCTTACCACTGGTTCTCTCTTAGCTGCGTCTGCGCATCTCTTCGCTAGTTCCGCCTTTTTCACTATCACGATCACTTCCGTCAACGTGGCGTCGCCGCTCGCCCATAATTTGTCCTGCACTGTCTTGTTTGTCGTGTGCATCACAATCTGGTCCTTGACGAACTCATAATGGAGTGCGCCAAATTTACACGTCGTCGCTAACTTTTTTAAAGCTGCCACGTACTCATCAATTGACTCTCCAATTTCTTGTTTCCGCTGTTGAAAGTTGTAATGATCTATTGACACACATACTGGCGGCCGGTAATTCTCGTTGAGTTCTTCTATGGCATGTGCAAATACATCATTATCTGTATCTTGTCGGGGCTTGGGTTCTAGGTTTTTGAATACTCTGATCACTTCTGGGCCTAAGTTGTGCAGCAAAATCCTTCTTTTCCTTTTGCTCGTGAATGCATCTTCGTTCTCATCTTCCAGGACCCCGATGTAATGAAGAATGTACTCTCTCCAGTCATCCCACTTTATTAGGGGCTCTCCCGGTTTGGGTAGGAATGGTATTGGAGCTGTGGTTGAAGACGCCAGCGCGCACATGACTTCGCGCTTTTCCAGCGCTGTATTCGGGCTCTTGGGGATGCCTGGTGCACTGCTCTCCTCTCCCTGTTCTGGTTGTAATTGGGGACTCTCTGCACCTCCTGTACCCCTGCTCCTTGATTCCGCCAGGGTACCTGTTCTGTTGGGGGGCTCCCTCTTCCCAGTGCTGCACCCCTACGTGCGTTTCTGGTTGTCTGGTAGGCTGGGGGGCACCTGTCTCCCTGCCGGCTTGCACCTCTTTCTTGCCCCCGGTGGTGCTACTTCATGCTGATTTCTCCCACTTTGTCCTGGGTGGATGTTGCCCTTGTACATGGTCTCGTTGGTCTTCACCCGGTGCTGGTGTGCCCTGATGTTTCTGCTGCGCTCTCCGTGGTGTTCTGGCCTCCCTCCACGTGGGGCCTGTATGTGTGCTGCTGTAGCACTGTCCTTTCCTGTTCCTTGCGTGGGTTCTCACCTTTTTCCTGGGTCCCAGCCTCGTCGCCACTGTAATGTATGTATTTCGCATGGAATTATGACAGGATACCACGTGGAGTTATAACGCTATTTATTATGAATTATCTAGCTCCACGGAGAGCGCCGAGCAAGCTGCTGCCTTATCCCAGCTCCGACACCCGATTTGCGCTTTCTCGCGCGAACCCAAGATGGCCGCCGTTCACGCTACGTCACCACGTAGCGTGAACACTAGACTGCAACTCTACACATACCACATCCTGTTCATTTTTTTCGGACTCTTGTCAGTTACCTTTTGCCTAACAGAGCTGTTGGTCGGGTTAGTACTGTTATCTCTGTATTTTATGTTTTTCTTTGGTAGCCTGCTGTAGGGGCCATTTTTGTCTTGTGTATTGTGTGGGATAATGCTTTAATGTGCTGCATTTTCGGGGCCCGCTCTAGCGGCCCGCTTGTGCTTCTTTATGTTCTTCGGCCTCTCACTCACTTGTACGCGGCTTGCCTTAGCGGCCGCTCCTTTTATTTTTGGCCCCATCGCGCTCTGCCTCTGTGGTCTTCCCCGCGGCCCTTGGCGTCCTTTGTGTTTCCTACATCCTCTGTTTTTTTTTTAGGGAGGCCGGATGTTTTTTTATTCGTCCGCCCCGTTACCTGTTAGCGCAAGAGGTCGGGAGCCTCAGGACTTCGTTTCTTTGAAAAACGGGTCCGTTTTCCCCTTTCACTTTACCTGCGCTGCCATGGACCTGGGTGCTTCTGGTGCTGCTGCTCCTACTTTGGATGTTTTGCGCCTCCTGATTAATGAGGCGGTTGCTAATGCTTTCCGGGCTCAGGAAGCAGCCGGCCCTCTGGCCAAGGTGCCTTGTGTGTCTCTTGTTCAGCCTGACCCTTTAGCTGACGGTGTGGGGACCGAGGAGGATCATTGAGTGCGTGGTCGCTTTGTTCAGGGCGCGGAGCTCTCTGACTACTTTGACAATTTGCGTGGCATTTTGGGTTTCGCTCCTCCTGTGCTGAATATCCTGGAGGACTACTTTTTTATTCAATATCTCCAGCCGGTTCCTGAGTCCTTACCCTTGCATGGCGCTGTGCACAAGGTACTTGCACATGAGTGCAAGGATGCGGATAAGTCCGTCTTCCCTCGCTTTTTGGGTAAACGATATCCATTGGAGGGGTTTGCTACTGAATTTCCCCAGTCTGTCAAGTTGGACAATTTGATGGCTGGTCTTTCCACGCAGAGTACTGTATGATGATGCCCTTCCTTCTGACACTGTGGATAAGCGGGTGGAGGGGGCGGTGAAGCGTTCCTATGCTGCTTTCAACTTTGCGGTCAGAGAAATGACCTGCTCCAACTATGTGGTCCAGTCCCTGCTAAATGATTTCCAGGCCCTGGCTCTTCTTTTGCAGGACAGGGAAGATGCCTCCTCTCTCTTGGCCATCAATGTGCTCCAGGTGCGCTATTTGTCAGACATTTCTTTTGACAATTTGGGTGCCGCAGCTGCTGCTTCTGGGGCTTTGATTGCTGCTAGGCATCATATCTGGATGTGTTCTTGGAAGGGGGGGTCCTCTCAGAAGTCGGTCCAACTTAAGTTGCCCTTTGTGGGATCGAGGGTGTTCGGACCCAGCTGGAGGATTTGGTCAAGCAGTCGGTGGAGTACCGCAAGCTTGTGGCCCCTGTTCGCCCTTCTTCTCGAGGGCGAGGGTTTGGCTACCCCTGTGCTTTTGGTTTTTCTTCTACTCGGGGTGCTCCGCAGCCCTTTCGTAGCAAGAGTCATGGCCAGGGCACCCCTAGTGGTGCCAAGTCCCGGGCCAAGCCAGTGGTGCTGTCCTAGCTCCTTTTCCTGTGCAATGACTGCCTGCCTTTTCCAGTTGGGGGTCACCTTCACTTTTTTCTTCATCAGTGGTTGACTCTTCCGGATGCCTAGGTGGTGTGGACAGTGTTGGCAGGTTATCGGATCGAATTCTCCTCTACTCCCCCACCGGTCTTTCGGGAGTCTCCCATGCCCGTCCCCCTGTGAGGCGGGCGACCTTGCTCGAGGGTGTGTGCCTTCTGTTGGAAAAGGTGGCTATCGTGGAGGTTCCTCTTCTGGAGCGGGGCAGGGGTTATTTGATCCTCTTCCTGGTCTCCAAGAAGGATATGATGGATCAGCGGCCTGTTTTGGATCTGAAGATGGTAAATCTCTACGTTACCAAGCGTACTTTCAAGATGGTGACTTTGCTGTCTGTCCTGCATCTGGTGCTCCCAGGGTGTTTCCTTGCTTCCCTGGGTCTGATGGATGCTTATCTGCATGTCCCTCTCCATCCTGCGGATCAGCAGTATCTCGCTTTGCTGTGGACTCCCGGCATTTTCAGTTCCGGGTGCTTCCTTTCAGCCTTTCATCGGCGCCAAGGATTTTCACAAAGCTCTTGGCCCCTCTGGTGAGTATTCTCCATTCCAGGGGTCTTCAGGTTTTTCCCTACCTTGATGATTGGTTGATTGTCTCTTCTCCTTTTCTCAGGCTCTGTCAGATGTGGACCAGGAGTGTCATCTTCTGGAGTCCTTTGGGTTCCTCATCAATCACCGGAAATCCTCCCTGCTGCCCTCCCAGACTCTGAAGTTCCTGGAGCTCTCTTCTGCATGGATCTGGGGATGGTGTTCCTCTCCCAGGAGAGACAGTTGACTTTGTTCCATCATCTTTCATGGGTTCTGTCCCAGTTCCATGTGTCTGCCGGCTTTGGTTGCAAAGTCAAGGGGAGATGACTTCCACTCTGCATCTCCTCCCTTGGGCCCGTCTGCATTTGTATCCCCTCCTGCATTACGTTCTGGCGACTGGGATCCTGCCTCGCAGGACTACGACGCTTTTATTCCCATCACGCTAGGGATTTGGGCTGCTCTCCAATAGTGGTTGTCCTCTCAGACTCTTTCATGGGGGTTCGACCTTCTTCCTCCTCCGGCCGTGGTAGTGTTGTCCACCGATGCCAGTGCTGTGGGTTAGGGTGTGGTGCTGGGTGCTTTCAAGGCTCAGGGTTGTGGTCCCGATTCGAGTCTCTATAGTCCTCGAACTGGAAGGAGCTGCGGCCGGTTTGGTTGGCACTGCTGTGGTTTGCTCCTCTCTTTCTGGGCCATGCTGTCTCGGTTCAGACCGACAACCAGGTTGTTTGGGAGTATGTGAATCATCAGGGGGTCCTGTGCCGTTCTCTGTTTCTCCTTTCCAGGATGATGGGTCATTGGGCCGAGTGGAGTCTCTTGTCTCTGATGGCTGTCTATCTTCCAGGGAGGAAGAATGGGCCTTTGAACTCTCTGAGCAGGGTGTTCCCTTCCTCTGTTGTGACCATGTGTCTGTTTCTGGTTCTGTTCGATCAGATTGTCCTCAGGTTCCGTCTCCCCTGGCTGGATCTGTTTGCCTCGGAGGAGTAGGCCATTCTTCATAATTTTTGCATCCTCGTTCCATCTCGGCTGGCCTGGGTGATGAACGCTTTCTCCGTTCCGTGGTCACTGGGTCTCCAGTTTGCCTTCCCGCCATTTGCTTTGATCCCCTGGGTCCTCAGGAAGGTTCGGCTGGACCGGGAGGAGGTTCTTCTGGTGGTGACAGAGTGGTCCTATCAACCTTGGTTTCCCCTTCTTCTTACTTTGTCTGTGTTCCCCCTTTGGCAGTTTCCCCTGTGTTCCTCCCCTCTGAGGGCTCCTCTTCTCCGCATGTCCTCCCTGCGCCACCTCGGACTGGGGGTTTGGCACATGAAAGGTTGAGTTTGTTGGGTCAGGGTTGTTCTGTTGAGGTTGCCCAGTGCATCCAGTTGTCTAGGCACCATTCCACCTTGAGGTCCTATGACAGTCATTGGAAAAACTTCTCCTCCTGGTGCCTTGGGAAGGGTCTGTCTTCCTCCTCCTGTGTGGCTGTGCGGGTGCTGGACTTCTTGAGGGATGGGTTTGTCCTGGAGCTCGCTGTCTCCACGCTCCGGGCGCAATGGGCTGCCATTCTGGCTTTTAGGGGTTCTTCTGTGTCATCTGTCTCCCCTTCCATGGCTCGCCTCTAGTGGAGTTTTTTGATTCAGCGGCCTATTTCTCACTCTCTTGTGCCGGCCTGGGATTCTCCTCTGGTTCTACAGGCCTTTGCCGGGCCCCCTTTTGAGCCTTTGCTCACGGTGGACCTTAAGTTCCTTTTTGCTAAGGTTCTTTTTCTGGTGGCTATTACTTGTGGGCGGCGGGTTGGTGAGCTTGGTGCTTTGATGGCTCCTCCCTACCTTTTTGCGTTTCTGCTCTGACAAGGTCCTCTTCGCCGTATTCGTTTTTTTCTGCCCAAGGTTTTGTCTTCTTTCCACTGTCAGGAGGATATTTTCCTCCCTGTCTTTTTTCCGGACCCCTGGAGAATGGAGGTGGTTCTCCATTCTCTGGAAATGCTGAGGGCTTTCCGCATCTATTTGGATTGGACCAGTGGTTTTTGGACGGTTGATTCGTTGTTTGTCACCTATGGCCTCTCTGGGAACGGTCTTCGGCCGTCCTTGTCGCATTGGGTTAAGGGTGCTGTTGTTTCGGCATAAGAGTCTGCTCACTGTCCTCTCCCTTCTTCAGTCCTGGGTACGTCCACCGGGGTGTCTCCTCCTCCTGGGCCTTGTTCAGAGGCGCCTCCTTGCGTGAAATTTGTAATGCTGGCAGTGGGCTTCTCCCCATTCTTTTGTTTCTCATTATCGTCTTCAGTTGGGGTTGGCGGCCTCGGCTGCTTTTGGCACTCATGTTTTGACTGCTGTACATGGTTTATGATTTGTACTACTTTCTTTTGATTAAATTGACCTGTTTGCCGCATTCTCTGGTCTTTTTTTTCTTGCACTCACTGTGTGCTTGGGTATGGGCTCACTGTTCAGGAATGGGATGGGAAGACAGGACGAGGAGGTAATGCCCGGTTACTCACCAGTAATATTCATTACTCTGAGTCCTGGTTTTCCAGTCCCATTCCTGAGCCCTTCCCTCCCTCCCTGGGGTTTGTTTATGGTGATTGTTTTTGGTTTTTGCGTTTCTGCAGTATTCTCAGGATGTTGTATGACGCACTTCCCCCTATATCCTCACCTGATTGGTGGCACCATGTTGGGGGAAGTGCTGAAAGCTCTGCTAGGTATTAGGTTTGCGGGTAGCAGACTAGCTGCTCACTGTTCAGAATGGGCCGGGAAGACCAGGACTCGAAATCATGAATTTACCAGTGAGTAACCGGACATTATGTGAGGAGACACATTTTTCTATACTTTTTTATTGTTTAAAGAATACGTCTTAAACTGATTTTTTTGCACGGTAGAGGTATACATTTGAAGCTATGCAGATTGAGAGATGCACATCTTTTTTATTCTTGCATCATGCTTAAAATATTTCCCAACAATAAATGCCGTAAATCTAGCAAAATATATAAGTAGACATTTTAAATTTTGTGGTTGCCTTGTTGAAATATTCCAGTACAACTAGATGTGGGAAACAATTTCACCAAATCCACTAAATAAATACATTATTTATTTGGGGTGGTAGCTGCCCATCTCAAGGAATAATAACACTGACTTGACAGAGAGAACCCTAAAGTCACTAAATGAACCTGACCTCAATAGGGCAATGTGGAAAGTATTTGTGCAGTGCCACAACAGCAATAAGATACAAACACCAAAAAATAAAAAAACCCACACAGAATTAGAAAAAAATAGAGTGGATTTTATTGAACAGATTGACAAAATCCAATAAGGATAATCAGAAATAAGAATTGTATTTTTTCTAAGTGAAACTAGTACCAAAACGTAATAGTCTATGGATGTGGCAGATCGGGATCAAGGCATACTCTCAGACCAACAGTGATGAAGCACAGGTCTAATACACCAAGCACATTTTTTACAGTCAAAGATTTTATCTTTTGGCTTTTTTTTTTTGCTCAGCATCCTCCAGTGTGCAAGCCTGAAGTTGTATCCGAGAAACTTTGCCCCATTGTCCCCCTGATGGCTCCAGAGGTCTTGGGAGCCCAAAAAGTTCAGGTTTTTAGCGCTACTCCTCAGGTATCACTTCTAAGGCTCCTATAACCTCAGGTACAGCACTTATGTGCCAGGGATCACTCCACCGGAGGCCACCAGCAAGATTCAGTCCAGGTCTAGTTGGTATTGATCAACTGGTCACTTCAAGAAAAAGGTCTCTTCCAGCTTGTTGGTTTCCTGTAATTACACAGGAGGTCAGCCAACTGACCCTTGGACTCCACTTCCTTGTCTTTTGTACAAGAGGGAGCAGATCCATTACTTCAGGGCTCCTCTTAAGACACACACAGCAGGGCCATTCCTCTTCTGATCTTACTAGGGATTTAAAGGCAAGTTAAATATGTCAATCAGGGTAAAACAATGTAACCATGTTTAAAGGGAGAGCACAGGGATTGTACTCCTGTTTAGCAAGAGTAAATAGCACAAAGCTCTAAATCCTACAAAAATAGGGTCAAGCCAAAGGTGGAAAGGTAGATTTCCTACATATACAATGCAGTGATCAAATCAAATTAATATATTTTTGCAAAAAATTTAAGAAAATATTGTTTTTTTAAATTAATGACAAATGTTGCTCATTATCATAATGTATTATTTGATGACACGCATGTTCAATGTAATTGGTAAATGCGAACCAATGCATTATGACTGAGTAGCAATTCAGAAACCAATGGGAAATTAAGCATATCTCGACATATGCAAGGCACACAGAGTCTCACTTAAAATCATGTACTAACTCCTGGGGTATTACATAGGTGAGGTAATGAAGATATCGGCTGATATTACCTCTATATTTGGGATTTAAATGATCAGGAATGAGGTATACGCTGCAGTATTAAAATTTTTGCACTTATAGCTGCATTTCTACACACAGTGTTACCACCAGCCTTTTGAATCTGATCAAAAGTCACAGGGTCCGATTCACAAAGGCAATGTGAGACAAAAGTCTAACTTTATGACTCGGTATTCATAAAGGGCATTTACCTCTCAAAAATGTACTTTGTGAATATCGAAAGTCGTAAAGGTGAATACCGAAAGTCGTAAAGATAGACTTTCGTCTCACTTTAACTTGGTGAATTAGGCCCACAGACTTTACCTGATATGATGTGGAATTGTCACATCTTTCAAAAGTTATCTGGATGGTAGAAACAGACTATCACTAGAATCTTTACCATTAATCAGATTGCAGTGTGACTTTAATGAACATGCTGATGCATTATGTGTTCTGCAAGTACATGTAGGTCAAGGCATAACCCAAGCTTCATTTATTCCGACAATAAATGAATGCTGCAGGCACAAAATGGAGGTCATTTCCTCTATTAAATGCCCACACTGCCCATTTCTAACTTGCACACTGATAGGCGACAAAGGACGGACCAAGAGCCTCAGAGGAGGTCTGTTAAACTGTTGATCCCTCCCGAGACACGCCTTACAAATTTGGAACATGCTCCTAGAAGAGGGCCTTGACGTACTCTTTCTGACAGAGACATGGCTAGGGGCAGATTCAGACCCTGAGATCATCGAATCCCTTCCACCTGACTTTAGTATAGCCAGGGTGGATCGACCGTCAGGCCGAGGAGGTGGCATTGCTGTGATCAGCAAGGCCCCCCTGGTCTGCTCCCTTGAACCTCTGGGAATAGAAAATTGCGAAGCCGGCATATTTGCTCTGAAACTTGGCCCTCAGGACCACATCTCAGGTGTCCTCCTCTATAGACCTCCTGGGATTATGGGAAATTTTAGACCAAGTTTACTAGAACATCTCGCCCACTTAGCGCTGAGACATAGGAAGGTTCTCCTCATGGGTGATCTAAATATTCACCTTGATGATATCCAGCTAAAAGAGGTCACTGACCTGAAGCAGGAATTATTAAATACAAATCTGGTTTTAAAAAACCTAACACCCACACATATTCATGGCCATCTACTGGATCCGGTGTTCGCCAATTGGGAGGGCATCACCACGAGTACTCCTGACCCACTTCCCTGGACAGACCATTTTCTAGTCCCTTTTGAAATAAACATTGGAAGTAAGCTTGCCCCCCAAATGAGTAGCAATAATAGCTTCCCATACCGAAGATGGAAAACATTTTCTCAACCCGCTTTTAACGAGATGCTAAGCTTAGGTGGATTGCCGGGAGGCACAGATAGTGAAAGCGCCAATCAAAACTTAGATACCCGAATCCTTGACGCCTTGAACAAGGTAGCCCCTTTATCCACGGTCAAAAAACGATACAGAGCTAGGAGATCGGCGCCATGGTACAACATAGATCTGCAGTCGGTCAGATCAGAGTGCAAAAAGCTAGAAAGACTGTGGCGCAATGATAAGAATGATCAAACTAAACTACAATACAAAACAGCCCAGAGAAGCTATCAAAAACAGGTCAGAGCTGCTAAAGCAACCTTCTACGCAAACAGAATTAGTGAGGCAGACTGCTCATCTAGGGAACTCTTTAAAATCTATAAAGAAATCTCTGTCGTCTCTCTCTCCAATACTCCGGAAGCTGATTCCGTCATGGAATGTAACAAAGTGGCGGCATATTTTGCCAACAAGGTTAAGAAAATTTACAGCTCTTTCTCCACATATCCTGCGGCTGGAGAAACCTTCACAGAACTAAAGGAACCGGAGATGGCAACTTCAAAACAGAGGCTAGATTACTTTACTGTACCGCCAAGTAAAGAACTTATAACCATCTGTAATAGCATAAAATCGGGCTCGCCGCGTGACCCTGCTCCTCCAAGGGTTATGGGCGCAAGTATTGCCACCTTAGAACCATACATCCGCCATGTCCTAACAACATCCTTTGATTCCCAGACCCTGCCAAGTAACTGGAAAAAGGCAATTGTACTACCTATTAGGAAAAAACCTAATGTAAGCCATGATGTCCTAGAGAACCTACGACCTATCTCTCTGCTACCCTACACCGCTAAAATTGCTGAGAAAATTGCAAATGTGCAACTAGCGGCATTTGCGGAGCAGAATAACCTCCTATACCCCTCCCAATCGGGTTTTCCGAAAAGGCTTCTCTACTGAGACGCCCTACTAAGAGCCACCAAAACTCTACGTCAAGGAGCTGACGCAGGCCTAACCATGGCACTGGTCATGCTTGACCTTAGCGCAGCGTTCAACACTGTAGCATATATCACCTTGCTACAATGTCTGAACAGAGGAGGTGTGACTGATAGAGCACTCGGCTGGCTTAAATCGTTTCTGACAGGCAGAAGCTTTCAGGTTCAACAGGGCTCATTTCAGTCTGAAGAGTGGGTACTGGAACAGGGAGTGCCACAGGGCTCTGCTCTAAGTCCTACCCTTTTTAATTTATATATGGCACCCCTGGCTGAGTTAGTTCAATCGTACGGCGTAGAGATTGTATCCTACGCCGACGATACACAGCTCTTACTCACCCTCACCCAAACACCGGCTGCTGAAGCCAATAACTTCAGAACCTGTATGCAAGCACTGGCCACTTGGATGGATACGCATTGCCTTAAATTGAACGGATCCAAGACGGAGGTCTTGGTGGTTGGTGGTGATCAACGACTTTGGACGTGTGACTGGTGGCCAAACTGTTTAGGCGATATGCCTACACCATGTACTGAAGCCAAAAACTTAGGGATATGGATGGATTCCACACTCTCCTATGAAACACACATCAACCGTCTAGTAGGCAAGTGCTGTGGAGTCCTTAAGACTCTTAACAAAACCCTGGATCTCCTTCCCTTGGAGGCCAGACGCACTATGACCCAGGCACTGATTACGTCACGCCTCGATTATAGCATTGTCCTTTTTCTGGGAGCCTCTAGCAAAAGAATAGGATGACTCCAGATATTGCAAAATGCTGCAGCCCGCCTAGTGCTCAGACTCCCACGAAGAGCCAACTCTAAAGCCTCCCTGGATGCCCTCCACTGGCTTCCAGTGAATAAAAGAATAAAATACAAAGCACTCCTAATATGTCATCAGATTATATGGCATAAAGCCCCTGGCTATCTGACAGGTCGAGTTACCAGGTACGAGCCACGCAGATCACTGAGATCCAGTGGTATGGGCACGCTTGTGACCCACCGCTACAGGAGAGAAAAAATGGGAGGGAGGTCTTTCAGAGTGGCGGCTGCCACAGCATGGAATAAACTTCCCATCGATCTCCGCCTGGAGCCTTCGGAGACTATTTTCCGACAGAAACTTAAAACCCATTTGTTCTCCTTATAGTCTCTTATTGCCCTGTGCTTCGCACTGTCTTCCTCCCCCCTAATGGGTCTTTTCCTCTCTCTTAGCGCGGGGACACGCCGAGATTGCGTACTCTATCCATGCGCTCTATAAATGTCTTTATTATTTTTATTATTTTGAACAGGCGCAAATACATTTTTTTAATGTGTGAATATGATGAACAAGAAAACACAGAGTAAATATGTTTTTCTAAGCGGTAACAAGCTGAGAAGGGCACAGTTTGCACTCCATAATTGTTTAATTGATCAGTTCCAATCAGTGCTGTGTTGCATGCAGCAGTAATCACCACATTAGTTGAGTATGTGAAAATAAATGTAAATTGTGCTAAGCTCAAATATTTTCTGGCAACAAAGATAAGGAAGAACAACATTTGTAATATAATGAAACCTGAACGAGGTAAAAAGAAAAGGCAGTAAAGTTGAACACTAGGTACATGTGTTACAATGTAAACACAACTTAGGCCTGTATTACAAAGCATCTACCATTTCTGGGTGTGGTATAATCACACCCACTATTTTACAGCTATTGAGTCTAGTTAATAACAGGCCTGCATGTTATCTCACCTATGCAGCCATCTCACCAGTTCATAACATGCTACCATAATTGACAACCCACTGAGTTACACATGTGAATCTGTAAATCCAGGCCATCTTTGCAGGCAAATGCTCCAGGTCTGACCTGGAGAACATACTCCATGATACCAATATGGTTTCAAGGCACACAGTAATATTACATATCTCGTATTACTGATTTGGAGAGAAACATGTGATTTGGGTCAAAGCGGTATAAGACCACACTCATAATGAGGGCTACAGAAGCAAAAGTCTCTCCAAAATACCTTTTTTGGTGATTGACATATTCCAAATCAAAGGATAAATAGGATGAGGTACTAGGCAACACTCAAATGACGAACGTGTTAGTTTGTATTGGATTATTTTTAACATAGGACTTTTGCTAACTAGTGTTGTTAGTTTCTAGGAACAGTACAACAAGGTATGAAAAGTAACAGGCAGACTGAGTACACTGCATCTTCGATTTGGCATGTTATGCATATGCAGTCAGTACATATTAAAGGCAGGGTGTTATACACACAGATGGAGGACCTACACTTATAATGAAATATGTGGTTCTGGATAAAAAAAAAATAAGTATTTTTCAACACTCAAGCAAGAGTTCAGTGCCTAAGTATTTTTAAGCTAGTGAATTACATTGGCAAATGGCAGGTAGTCTTCACAGATGTGCACACTGCGTGGGTTGTCTTTGGTGTAGTGGTTGCTTGGAGTTGCTTGGTGGGCCAGATGTTTTGTAAGCGGATCCCCCATCTCAGCCAGATCAGCAAATTCTGCGTTTGTGTTAAATATTGAAAAGGATTTGACTGAATCGATCATTTAATTTGAAGCCCTTGAAGGTCATGCAATATTGGGGAGATATGATTTCAGTTTCTAGCTATGAGACCAAAGTTAAAAGAGGACCTGAGAATTTCCATGTGTCTTAAAAGTAAGAGCCTCATTTTGAGTTTTGAGGAGAGGGTACTCCATTGTAATGGCGACAAAGTACTATCTCCGCCAAAACGAAGGTACGCCCACCACATTTAGAGGCAGGTGGACCTTCATGATGTTGACTGCGTACACTACTCCATTCCCGCCACTGACATAAACCTCCAATGGCCTGATGGAGTAAGGGCCGTCAGAGGTTTGGCCATTTGTCCGCCCACCCAATTTAGAGTCGGTGAACATATGACCAGTTTTCACTGCCTGTCACCACCATGTAAAACCTGGCAGTAAGGGCAGTAAATATTGCAATATGCCTCATTCACCATGGGAGAAAACTTCATTTCTCTTTTTTTATCCAAAACAAAATCCCACTTTGGCTTATTGTTTTGGGGAATAATTTAAAACATTGTAAGTTTGCCATGCAGCTCCGTCATGTTGGCGGAGCCATCAGTCAAATTTACAATACATTGACAGGAGCCACTGTAACCTACCAATGCGAGAGATGTCTGTTGGGCCAGTGAACATCATAAAATTGGACAAGCAGGGAGTGCGTCAGGGTGACAGACTACTTTACTCCATCCCACTGATGGAGTTAAAGTCCGTCCTTCAAAGCTAAATCAGTCCCTTTGTCTGATGAAAATGCATGTGCTTTCGGTTACTGTGGGGGACTGTAAAGTACATGGACTTGGAGAGCTATCACAAATATTGCAGGAGTGGACCTTTTGGGCAGTTTCTCATGGCAATACTTCTAGTCTTCAATGATTCTCAGGAGATATGTGCAGCTAAGTTTGAGAGAAATTCGTACCATTTGAGATCAAGCATTGTAGGTTCCTGGGATCCTCCTGTTTAACCACATTGCTGCGGCTGTAATTTTTCCGCTGTGCGGCAATTTACAAAAACCCGCGTTACATGACGAGCTCAGCTCGTCATCAGCACACGACCACCGTGGCTGATGACGAGCTGAGCTCGTCATCAGCAGCGAAGGGGTTAATGTGATATTTAGATTTGCTGTTTGTGGTGTTCACTGTTGGTCTCTGCCAGCATAAATTTGTTATTAGAGACTTTCGGAGAAATCTATTTCTCATTAGTTTACTTGTCATTGGTCAAATTCAAACCATCCCAACAGAGGGTACCCTACCCCTTTGTAAGAAAAGGTTAGGGTACCAGCCAGACGATAATTTACAAAGTAATGCCCACTTTGGGCAACTTAACAGTTCAGTGAGTGAACTATCTACACAAAGTGGTCGGTGGGAATATTACCTACCACTTCTCAATAGCTGCGAGCAAATAGTCCTGCTGTGTAGTGAAGTGACCTAAGAGAAAGGGATACAGAATTAAATCACAGCTGTATCAATTGGATCGGGTCACAGTACAACCCTTACTCTATAGCTTTGTGTCCTCCCCTACTCATGAATAGGATTTAAATAAAATTGGTGCATGGCAATATACTAAGTGATATGGTAGTAATGTGAAAATCACTTGATTAGTTTAAAAAAACTGTAGACTGCATTAAAAACGATCTACCCAGAAATTTCTCAAAACCACACTGGTTGTCTGGGCGAATAAGGACTCAGTCCAATCACCTAACTTTGGTGAAAGTATGACTCCATGCAGTATCCGGCGGATATTCGTGACAGCTGAGTCAAGGTGTTCTAAAAATGATGTAAAACGAGACAGTGAGATCAACTGACAGCCTCAGCAATATTGTCATTTAATCTCCCGTGCAATTCACATATCATAGTATCGGCTGGTGGGGAGCCCAGCCATCTAGTCAACAGCTGCCCATTACATCCACCAGTTGTACCTAGGGACCAGTATTAGCGACATTGGTTACTACACACAGACCGAGTAACAGAGAGAGGCTCCCTATCCCTCTGGTGAATTGTCTTCCTGTTGTCCATATGCGCGCCGCAACTAAATCACTAAGCCAGCCTCCCAGAACACTTATGGACACAACAGCAAGGCAGTTGCCCTATGACATTTCTCACCCCTCCAAGACACACTGTTCAGACACGCTTAGTCACAGGCCTAGACAATCTTTGGTTTGTCGTTATTACTCACCATTCTGCTGAGGGTTGGGGCCGATTCACCTACCCCTGGCACCGGTACCAGAAAATGAAAAACTGCCACACGCTGGTGCTGAAATACTTTACCGGCATCTCATGCGGTGAGGGGGCATTTCCCGGAATGAATTAAGACCATGTGACTTGCTGTCAAAGGAAGCCCTCAACTGTTGGGTTGCAAATGGCGGCCATCTTGTAGTGTGGTTCCTTAATAGGAAGACATGTCAAGTCTGGGACATATAGGTATTTAGGCGGGTTTGAAAATTATTATTTCGGAATACCTTTACATTATATGTCAGCTTTTGCAATGGTCCTGTTACACATGAAATTGGGACCAATTCAAGAAGGATTCAAGAAAATTTCACAAACAATCTCAAGAAATAACCGGAAGTCGGGTGTTATACATCCTAACAAATCGCTGCTCAGTTACTTGAGTACATACCCAGTGTTGCACACCTATACAGAAAAATAACAATAATATTGCCTTGATACTTGGCATACATGCTGGCAGCTGGACCTGGGAGATTGCACAACTCCTCATGTGCAGTGACCACATTGAACCGCTCCCCTATAAGGGTGTAGTGCTAATTGGTGAAAGGGGGTGGACGCAGCACATCTGTCCTGACCTGCTAATGGATAGCCTCGCCATCCTGTTTGATGACGGTGACAACAACCTCACGTTGGAAATGAAAGCCTATGAAGCTGCAATCGATTTCATGGATGAGTAAGTACTTAGCTGCAGCCACAGCAGATTGGAACCCATTGCACGTGTCCCAACACCTTGTTGCATCTTGAAGATCTGGTCACATATCCCACGACAACAGTGGACATTTTTGCATTCACCTGGACTCCGAATACATGAGCGGACAACAATGCGGGTTAACACACACCTGTGAAAGGTGAGGCACTCCTCAGGAGTGGACAACGGCGCTTGGCAATGTTCCTCATTCTGACATAATGCTGCATTGGACTACATGTTGTGGCACTTATCTTGCCCGTACTGACACTCATATGCTAATAAAGTCTACGCACCTTCACTTGTATTCATCTGTGATGAATGTTGATTTGAATGACGATGTGTGTCTCACTGCCTATCTGGGTCACTGCCATACATGTGCATTACCCAGGGAGTACCTTTTTGTGAAATCAATGTCCCTACATTTATCCCTACTTTCATACTCGATTGATCATAGCCATGACACATCTGTGTGAATTAGAAGGTTTTATTCATATTCAGTAGAGGGTTGAAGCTGGACCATTACAGGGCCATGCAAACCCCACTTTGCATTGTTACTCCTTGGAGGGCCAGCCAGAGTCCTTTAGGGATTGACTAGTTCATCGGAATTGGAAGACTTAAGTCCGCAGTGAGATTGCTGTGTCATTGGTAACAAAACAAAATATGGCAGTCCATGTTGAGGTCCAAGGTGAGTTTCACTGAGTGTATTGGGGGACAGTGGAAAGTGTTATTCCAGGGCTTGATGCAGAGGGCAGAACCAAGATGAAACCGGCAATATGGTGAAGATGAATGCTACCATTTCATTCTTACCACAATGCCAGATTCGTCATCATCTTCATCCTCTGACGTGTCAGGTGCCTCACATGAGGGTGGTGGTGTTTTATCTGTATCACTGTGTGGCAGTGACACATCAGGAGCCGGAGGTGGCATGTATACCTCACTGTGTTGTGCTGACACTTTGGGGGGCGGAGATGTAGATGGAGTAGTAGCAACAGCATTTATCCGCACTAGGCTTTATGGTGGCATTGCCATGACGAGGATCTGCAGGGCATGGAAGATCTCAGCTACATCTCACTGGTGTGCAGCCATGGCAAACAATGTATCCACCTGCATCAGCTCCAAATTCTCCATCATTCTCCTTATGTGTCCCAACTCCCGGCTGACATTGCTGGAGCCACTCTGATTAGACAATTGTTTTTGGCTCAGAGTTATGACTCCAGCGATGTCAGCCATGGATTGTTGGAGAGCATGGAGCAGACAGTGGGTGTCCGTTAGGGACTCTAAGTCTTAGACACCCACGTATGGCATCTAGTTTGGCTGCCATGAGGCCGAACCCCACCCACAGCTGATCAGCCATCTTCTCCTAGCACCCTAACACACGGTGTTGGAATGCCATGTGTCGGTCGTTGGGGTCCTGGGAGACAGCTGTGATGGTGGGTCCTTTCTGTTGTATGGTCTGTGCAGGGGGTGGGGCCTCCTCTGGGCTGCCATGCTCCTGGAGGTGGGGTGCCGAAGCTGTCCACGAGCTGTTGGAGGGCATCGATGTCGATGTTGGGGAGGTCCTCTTCATCATCAGTGCTGAGTTGTTGGGTCTGCTCTGCAGGAGGCATTGATTCTCCCTCTGCAATGTGAAGGGGAGATGCAGATTGACATTGTGTTCACATGTATGTTCACACATTTTACAAGTTTACTAACAGACTGCATGACAATATAAAATTGTGACTGTTTGCGAGGAGAATCCCAATTTGATGCGGGACAGTTGACTTTTCTACACTATCACGGATGTGAGGTTGTACTTGGATATTATCATCTCACAGTTTCCTGCTATGCCAAATGCAAATGGCCATTTTCTAAACACAAGCAGCAGCAGTTATGTCCTCTGTTCTGTTGTGAAAGTGTTGCAGTTGGTACCACATTGTGTTTAATGTTGAGGTGCTTGATTCTTATGTGTGTGTGCTGCATTGTGGATGAGTTACCCCTTCAGCTCTGATTTGGCTGGCCCCTATCCCTTTCACGCGGTGTGCCTTTCACTTCAGTGCTTATACTGTGCTAAAATGTTGCAGACTTGGGTAAATTGGGCTCTTGGTCGGAGTTGTGACTCTTGGGTATGGTTTGTCGACAGATGCGATATACTTAATTGTGCATGTGTGCCATTGTGCCCATCTCCCCCGGTTACCCCAGTCCCTGGTCGTTACTCAACCTGTAGCTATTGGCTCAGGTCATGTTGTGCAGTGTCTGGTCCCCCAACTCCTCCGACCGTCTCCCCAATGATGGTCCCAGGCTGGTCATCCGTGGGGCTTGTGGAGTTCTGATTGCCCTCTGTACTTCCTCCGGCTACCTTCATGGTGCTTCACAGTTTGTGTTTTTTGTTGCCGCTTTTATAGTGATTTTTCCACCTTCATTTGTGGGACTTGCAGACCTGGCGCTGCTTATCGCTGAATTTGTTATCACAGTGGGGCTCATCACACCTTTTTTCACGTTCGGGTTTAGATTTGTATCGCCATACAGGTAATTTTATCGCGGACATTTGATGTGTTGTCGGGAAACTATTACATGTTACCGCTGAAGTTGTGAATACGTCGTTAATACAGCGTTATTTTCCCGTGATAGACGGTGATATGAAAAACTGGGTTAACCTATTTTGGCAATGATTATCACACATTCTGGAGAATATCCCCTTAGAGTACAAAATTGTATGGCATCTAGGCGTTTCAGTGGGTTCTTTAATTTTGCAACCACCTTCCTCAGTAAAAACGATATCTCCCAACAACTATATTTCATTTAGACAGTATACAGAAACATGGACTAAACACACATCAAAATAACCTTTACCAGCAATAATAATATACTAATTACATCTACTATTAAAAACATTTTTATTTTAGTGATATTAAGAGTTCCTACACAGATCCACCCTTTCATCCTATAATATCCATCCATATCATTATATATTTATCACTAGAAGAGTACTAGATAGATCACCCTTTTATGTCAATATAAAATACCTTTATTCTTTTAAGGTGAGACTCCAATAAAATGTAGAGGAAGATGAGAAATTCACTCTTTAGATCAAAGGATGTAGATAAAAATCTCTGTATATAATATCCCTGGTTGAGCTCCATGAAAACCTTCAAATGAGGGCATACATCTCATAAATAAGGCCACCTTTCGTTAAAACCCAATCAATACACAGAATATTATAAGCAATAGTTACCTGTATTATTTTAGCTGACAGGCTCTGCCTGTAAAATGCTAGAAGAGGGATATCTACAACCTACAAACAAATGGCATATGTCCCATTAGTAATAGCCCATCTTTTGTTGTAGCCCAATAGATATAGGAATTATTGTGAAACCAAGTTACCTGTGTTCTTTTGACTGACAGGTTCTGCATATGCAATGCTAGAAGAGGGCTATCTAATCTCCACTCAATTTTGGTGTGTGTGAAAACATCACCTCTAATCAAAATGGGCCACAGTTGCCTAAAAAGGAAGAACAATAATTTGTTTTTATAACCTAAACGCTATCTCTTAAATAATGGGCCAAAGGGCTCCCTGTCCAATATGTACAGAGTACCAGTAATTCTTTCATTTGCCTATTTTGTTGTTGGACATATCTTATCTTCCATTTCCTTTCTATACATTAAACAGACCACTTGTGTGAGCTTATATTTCTTTGTATACTTTTTATCATGGATTGTGTGTTTTTTGTTCTTGAAGCCTACTGGGACAGAATTCACTAATAGGTTGTGACTATCCAGTAATACGAGTTCTACAAACCTTTTTTTTTAAGCTTAAATGTTAAGAAAATAACAGTGGGATCTGTGCAACAATTGATAATCCTTAGTGCACTAGGAATTGAACACTATATTGCCTTAGCGGTCTCGCTCTATTTTTTGGGCCAAAAACCTTATCTCTAATCCATTCAAATAACTTGTCAGCAGGAGAATTTTCTCACTCAAAGGGACTTGCCATCTGAAAATACAAGCCTAAAGATACAAGTTCAACAACCTTGTCTTTTCTTTCATATTACCTGTTAGTGGTAGAAAAATGCGAGCCCTGTGTATATAATTCCTAACGCACTGGGAGTACAGAACTACACAACTTCAAACTGCTCCTTGCAGTACTCTGAGTCATAAACATTGCCTCCTACCTCAATATTGTGTTTGTCAACGGGGAAAAATTCTCTGCGTGGTGATACAGATGGAAGTTCACCACACCTGCACGAGTGAAATAGATGCTGTCTCTACCAAGTGACTCTCCTAGGATGGGGCTCCACCTACCTATATGGTAGTCTTCATTTTAGGGTGGTGTAATTTCCATTAATTCGATAGGATGTTCCTTTATTTTAAACAAACGGATAGTTTGGAACACCCCTCAGACACATAGTACATATAGACAAACTCAAATATGCGAGATCTCATTAACAGTACAATAATGAGTTAAGAGGTCGGAATATTTACCATGAAGTCCGAGCCCTCTATTCTGTTATAATAAGATGGCCGCCATCTTGGAACGATGTAGATTTCCATATCTTATTTCCCTTTTCTAGTATAGAAAAGGCATGACTATAATGGTATGTGACCTATTTTGAGTATATATTTATATCTATTAGGGAAAAACCAACTTCCTGCCCAGCATTAGTTCATATGCCCAAAACCCTATATTCAGAGTATTAGGACCTTACTATAGACATTTTAAAGGGCCCGCTATTTTGCAGTGGTTATAAGCGGTCTCCTATTTCAAATATTGGTATAAAGAAACTTTGCAGGTATAGAAACCGCATAATAGTAGTATCTCATTCTGATATTGCTACTCTACACAATAAAGTAATAAATGCATTTGTCCTTAATTTGCACAGTCAAGATGTTCAAATAAACTTGCATTTAGTATCAACCTACTTCTATTGAGGTTATCCAATAAGTCAACCCCATTCTTCTCTTGAGTTAAGTCCATTTCGTATTGTGGTCAGCTGAGAAATGTACCATTGTTCTCTAGCCTTACACCTGTCATTGATATTACCCCCTCTTCTCCCAATAGTAACCTTTTCTAGAATGAACCAGTGGATATCCTGTTTGTTGTGTTCCTGTTGTTGTAAATGTGCAACCAAGGGGTCATTAGGTTTCTTAGTCCTAATAGCCGATTTATGTTCTTTCACTCTGGTTTACCCCACATAGCCAAGCACTTAGAGGCAACATAATAAATAAATCACGTTCTTGCTCCAACAGTTATTCAAAGTGTTGGAGTATATATGTACCCAATTGTGACAAATTTCTTTAGCTTGTACCCACTGGGCACATACATTACAGGTCCCACATTTTGTGTTGCCTATTGCTATGGTATTATCTAAATTTCTTTGTGTATTTTGTGGTTCATCTCTGTATGTGTGTACTAGTTCATTTTTTAAGTTTCTATTTTTCTTAAAGGAAAAGAGAGGTTTTTCCTACCTAATATCTTCCTCATAATTCAGAATTTGCCAATTTCTATTAATTACATTCTTGATTTTGTTAATAATGATAGAGAATTGAGTGACAAAAACTGCCCTAGTCATTTCCTTTTTCTTTTTGGACTTATTGAGCATAGATTCCCTGTCACAGAGTCTTTCACGTTTAAAATAACGGGTGATAAGTTTTCTAGGGTAACCCCTATCTTTCAGTTTGTCTTTAAGGACATCAGCATGTTTGTAGACATTCTGTAGATCCAAGCAGTTTCTCCAAAAGTAGAGGAGCTGGCTCAATTGAATATTGTCTTTCTGAAGCTTCGGATGGAAGCTAGAGTAGTGTAGTAATGTGTTCTTATCCATAGGCTTAGTGTATAGCTCTACCTCTAGTTTTCCATCTCTCTCTTTAATTGAGATGTCCAAAACGCCCTCTCTTTCCGTACTGTGGTGAGAGGTAAATTTTAGATTGGGATCTCCTACGTTCAACCAATTTAGCAGGTCATCAAGTTGCTCAATTTGTCCATCCCAGATAAAAAATATGTAATCTATGTAGCGTTACCAGCCCACAACACTCTCAGACAATAGGGCCATTTCATTGTAAATATGACTCTTCTCGAACTCCCCAACATACAGACAGACCAGACAGGGAGCGCAAGTCGCTCCCATGCTGGTCCTTTTCTTCTGTCTAAAAAATGGTTCTTCAATAGATGTTTTTCCTAAGGATCAAAGACGTGCATTCAACCACAAAATCCTTGTGCACCCCCTCTAGATCTATTACTCCTGGACTTCGTGGACAACTTATATTGTTGCCTCCTGGGGAATATTAGTGTATAGAGACTTTGGGCCCGATTAACAGAATGAACTTAAGACTCAATCCTAAACTTACTACTATTTTGGTATTCACAGAATGCACTTACTACTTTTGGCATTCACAGAATGAACTTACTACTTTTGGTATTCACAGAAGTTAGGATTTTGTCTTAAGTTTGTCTTAAGACAAACTTAAGACAGACTTAAGACAGACTTAAGACAAAATCCTAACTTCTGTGAATACCAAAAGTAGTAAGTTCATTCTGTGAATGCCAAAAGTAGTAAGTGCATTCTGTGAATACCAAAATAGTAGTAAGTTTAGGATTGAGTCTTAAGTTCATTCTGTGAATCGGGCCCTCAATGTCTAGGGTTACTAGAGGAGTCTCTTACATAAGATTTAAAATTGCTAACAACCGGACGTAAAAAGCAATTGATGTGTTTGCTGAGGGGTTCTAAAAGAGAATCTATGCTACTTACTATAGGCCTCAGAGGGGGATCTAAGCTATTTTGATGAATCTGTGGTAGTCCATATAGGGAAGGAAATTGTGATTCTGTATAATTGAGAAACTTAAATTCGTCCTCACAAATCCAATTGTGGGCCCTAGCTTCAGTGAGAAGTGTTAGACAGTCATTTGATAAGGCAGTAAGTCGACTTCTTTGTGTTGGTTCATAGTGTTCTTTGACTTTCAGCATTCTATATATTCTGCTTTCATAGTCCTGGGTGTAAAAAAATACCACCCCACCACCCTTATCCACAGGCTCAATGTTAGATCATGGTCTTCTTTAAGGGACAGGATGGCCTTCCTTTCTGCTTTACTTAAATTATGAGTATTATAGTATATTTCTAATACAACTTTCTGTACCCCACTTTCCACTGCTCTCTCAAATACCTCTATAATTTTTCCCACTTGGGCTAGGAACGGTGTGAAAGCAGATTTTGTTTTCAAACCAGATGTGTTAACAGAATCTCTTGGTGGAAGGCCCTCAAAAAACCTTTTTAGCCGTACCTTCTTGAAGAATGATCTTAGATCTTTCTCAAGTTGGAATTTGTTTACCTGTGTGGAGGAAATGAAACTGAAACCTTTACCTAATAATGTTCTCTTGTGTATGTTCAATGTTTTACTGGATATGTTTATAATGGGTGCTCTGTTTGCCGCCAATATCTCTGGTTCCTCGTCCTCATGCACTCTTGTGGTGGATGGCCCCGTGTCTGTTGGCCTCTCCCTTGGCTTCCACTGTATCTCTGTCCTCTTTTCGATTTTTGGTCTACAAAAACCCCATGTTCCTTGTTAGTGATCCTACTATTGTTCTCCTCTCTGTATAGGTTGTCTTCATAGCTACTTAAGCCTGAAGTATCAGAGAAGGTAACCTGTTTTCTTTCCCCTCTATTGTATATAGGTCTATTCATTGGCATGACCCAGCCTGGTTCATTTCTTTTTGTAAAAAAATATAAGCTCACACAAGCGGTCTGTTAAATAGTAATACATAGACAGGAAATGGAAATGTCCCACAACAAAATAGGCATATGAGAGAATTACTGGTACCCTGTCCATATAGGACAGCGAGCCCTTTGGCCCATTATTTAGAGGAGATGTTTTCATATGCACCAAAATTGAGTGGAGATTAGATATCCCTCTCCTAGCATTGCATATGCAGGACCTGTCAGCCAAAAGAACACAGGTAACTTGGTTTCACAATACTTCCTATATCTATTGGGCTACAACAAAAGATGGGCTATTACTAATGGTACCTATGTCCTTGTTTGTAGGTTGTAGATATCCCTCTTCTAGCATTTTACATGCAGAACCTGTCAGTTAAAAGATTGCATGTAACTATTGTTTATAATAATCTGTGTATTGGTTAGGTTTTAATGAAAGGTGGTCTTATTTATGAGATATATGCCCTTATTTGTAGGTTTTATGGAGCTCAACCAGGAACAATATATACAGAGATTGTTACCTACATCTTCTGATCTAAGGAGTGAATCTCAGACTCCTCTACATTTTATAGGAGTCTCTACCTTAAAAGAATAAAGGTATTTTTATATCGACATGAAATGGTGAACTATCTAGTAATCTTCTAGTGATAAATATATTATGATATGGATGGATGTTATGGAATGAAATGGTGGATCTGTGTAGGAACTCCTAATATCACCAAAATGGAAATGTTTTTTTAATAGTAGATGTAAATAGTATATTATTATTGTTGGTAAAGGGTATTTTGATTTGTGTTTAATCTATGTGTCTGTATATTGTCTAGATAAAATAACATTGTTGGGAGATATCACTTTTCCTGAGGAAGGTGGTTGCGAAATTAAAGAACACACTGAAACGCGTCGATGCCATACAACTTTGTACACTAGGGGGTTGATTCCGATTCGGGAAAATACACTTCGAATAGCTGTACGGAGCGTATTTCCCGTACGAATCATACACCTTCAACTTCCCCGTACGTACGATCAAGTACGATCCAAACCCAAAGCACATCCCCGTACGAATCGTACCAAACACCGTACGACACTACAATATATACGATTTGTATCCGGCTCACGGAGTACGCTACGTCCGTATGTATACCAGCAGCAGTTTCCGGCCAAGCAAGTACGATTCGTCTCTGCGACACTCGTACGACCCTTTTTCTACGGGACTTGAAAACAGCCGTAAAAAGAGAATCTGGCTCGAACCGCACCCCGGTACGCGACATACACGTCATGAACCCCATTGTTTGTGTCATCCCAGTCCTGTACGCCTACGACCTGGTGCATAGAAACCGATGACGGTGCAGAAGGTGAGTACAATGTACCTCAACAACGCAAGTATACTTGTACGGTGCGTCCCATGCGCTCGCGCATACCACCGTTGCAATAGTGATATGACCCGCACACACGCCATGAATGTTGGGGTACGGTGTGTCACATGCGCTCTCGTATACCACCATTGCAATAGTGATACGACCCGCACACACGCCATAAATGTTAGGGTACGGTGTGTCACATGCACTTGCGTATACCACCATTGCAATAGTGACACGACCCGCACACACGCCATCCATACTCCCAGCATATGCCTACAGTATGGTGATCGTTGGATATGACTCTCAGCAGTGTCCAGACATATGAGGGGTGGGTGTACATGACTCCCAGCAGTGGCCAGACATATGAGGGGTGGGTGCAGAGGACTCCCAGCATAGGCCTACAGTATTGGGGTGGGTGGATATGACTCCCAGCAGTGTCCAGACATATGAGGGGTGGGCGGATATGACTCCCAGCAGTGGCCAGACATATGAGGGGTGGGTGGATATGACTCCCAGCACTGGCAAGACACATGAGGGGTAAGTGGATATGACTCCCAGCAGTGGCCAGACATATGAGGGGTGGGTGCAGAGGACTCCCAGCATAGGCTTAAGTATTGGGGTGGGTGGATATGACTCCCAGCAGAGGCCAGACATAGGAGGGGTGGGTGCACAGGACTCCCGGCAGTGCTCAGCTATAGGGGAGGGGGCATTATCATCATCATACCACAACTACATAGGTGTATGTTTACATCCCTAACCTGTGATTGTCCTGATAATGCCATAGCAACACATCACTTACAGCAGTGTCCCACTCCACGGAGGATGGATTTCTGTCACACACTGCGTGACACACCACATGTGGGTGTGATGTCAGATCCGACTTGCATAACCACCCATGGAGGTTGCAGACAAACTACACACCCTACCATCATGACACAATAGTGTATAGTCATGTAACAGCCCACCAAAGAAAGAGAGCTAAAGGGAACACACACTGTCATCTACATCCCTGGACTGATATGAATGTTCAGGTGATGGTGAGACCACCAACATGTACTCTCTCATGGAAGGAATAGGGTTGAAATCCCTTAGATACAATGCACAAAAATGTGATTCATGTGCACAAATGCCCTGCATAACAAATCCCAACATATGGGTAGGCTGTGATTACACATCTGCATAGTGTGAAAAAGGGTGAATGTGTCCATGAAGGCATTTCTACATACTCAAAACACAAGTACAGTGAGTAGCATGGATGGCACAGACTAATGAGCAGTATTCATCTGTGAGCAGGCATGGCAATTGCTGAAGGGAACGTTAAACAAAATAGGAAATCTGCACACATGTCAGCACAACAATTGTGCAACTGTCTGTAGTGAAGATCTCATGTGTCACTGACGAAGGAACACTCCTTGGGACAATGTGTCTAGCCAAACTGAACACACACAACCAAAGAATAATTGATGCGACATTGTGATGGCATATAGATACCATGGTTCACCTCATTACCATCATAAAATATACATCTTTCAGAACCGCAAAACATTACCATGACACCAACTCCTAGGCCCCCAGCACCAGAGCAAGTACCTGAAATACAATAGTTTAGAATGAAAAATAAAATGCTTTATTCAACTCCAAAGGAAAATGAGTGAAAAAATGAGTCCCGGCTCAAACAAGGCCAATGGCCAGTCCACATGAAAGTCTGGTTGGGGGACGTTGGGGAGGCCGTCAACCCCAAACTTGCCTGCACATGATGGAGCTAAAGAGTTGTTGACCCATGGGGGGCATCATCTGGGTCAGGGCCAGGCACCACAGGGACAGTAGAGGGATGGGTAGGTGTTGTGGGTGCAGGGGGGGAGGAATCCTCCTCAGTGGCTTGTGCAGTACCAAAGGTGGAAATAAACTCAGCGCTGCACACTGCTGCCAGTTCAGCCAGACCACCACCTGCACCCGGGGACACAATGGGAGTGGAGGTAGAGGGCTGTGAGTCTAGCGGACTTTGTCTGTGGCTGTGTGCCTGCCGTCTGACCCCTGTCCCTGTGGGTGTGCCTGCATCCCCCTGAGATTGCGTGCCAGAAGATCTGTGCTTACACTTCCGTGGTGGTGTGCTGGTTGTGTCCGTTGGTGTGCATGATCTTGTTGATCTGCGTGTGCTCTGGACAGGTATGGGAAAGGGGGTGTGGATGGGTCCGAAGGAGGTGGTGACAGACCGCTGCAGGAGGGAAACTGCTGCCATCAGTGAGGAGTCCATGGACGATAGAATCCGACGTTGGTCAGACATCATAGCTGACATGCCCTCCATGAATGACAACAACTGTGTCAGCATTGATGTCTGACCAACCTGAATCTGCCGGAGTAGGTCCACAGACTCGGCACTGAGGGCAGCAGGGGAGACAGGGGCAGGGGCTGCGATGCCGGGCTGAAGGAGACATGGGGGCAGCATGGACAGAAGGGACCCTAGCAACTGGGAGGGTGGAGGCGGGGGCAGACACAGTGATGGTAGATGGTGTCGCCACGTATTCCCCCTCCTCCTGGGAGTCAGAAGACGATCGGTCCGCATGGTAAGAAGTGTCACCTTCCAAAGGTCCGACCGCCTGACTCCCCTCACCCTCCCTGCCACTGGCTCCCTCCGACAGCTGTGGTGGCTCTACGACTGGGTCCCTCCTCTTGGTCTGTGCTCATGTCTCCTCCTGTGTCGGGTGATGATGCTGTGGGCAAGGAGAAGAAACAAAAATGCATCAGTCACCTGTACACATCTGACACATGACCACTAAATCAGTTGGTCACACTGAAAATCATGGCATGCATCATGAGTAACAGCCAGATAGCCCTGCATATAATTGAGACTAGTACTGCCCAGTTGGTATAGACACAATGCTACTTAGACACAAGGATCCAAAGAACACACCAGGTCACAACTTGAATGAGAGTTACACTGAGAAGCTTCTGTTTGTTTACAGGAGAGCAGATCTATAATATATCGTGATTCCAGCTCAAGTTCACAAAGAAATAAACAGTTGTGGTGCCCCTCAGGGCAAACTAACACACCTCATTCCCCAAGGTGACACCACACTCAGAGCCCTGTGTGTACATTTGGGTGAAAAATAATGTCACGAATTGCTGGCATCTTGGGACTCACCATACTTCACACATTCAAAATGTATTGAATGTGTTAATTCGCCATCTTGTGAAGATAACACATATGTGCCTGCATGAAATATCTCTCACAATGAAATGCACACAAAAATCATGGACACATTCGTTGAAACAGCTGGCACACTTTAAGATGAAACACTGTTAGAAACAAATGGCATAGCAGATTTGCCATATACATGGTTCAACGGAAGTCTTGATGGCTTGACACACATTAGTTTGTACAATGGACAACAAAGGAGTCTCAAGCACTCAAGACCACTGTGGGGACATGTATATGGAGATCAATGCACTTCATTAAACACGTACACCTGCCTCCTTCAAAAGCTGCCTGCTTCTTCTAAAAAACTGAAAATGTTGTTTTGTGTGCACTACCTTGTGAGACAACTATATTGCAGGGACATAAGTGTAACCTACACAATTTGTCATATGAACACATTCAAAACATAAACAACTCTTAACAAGTGTTGGGAGTGCCAAGGTACATTCATCAATGTGAGACAACTTCAAATGTGTCAGTCCTCACAGGGGCATCTATTACCTGATCAAACAATTGCTAGCACATAAGACCCACTGGCTGTCATGTGAAGTGGCCCACATGTCCAAAATCAGGACAATGCTCAAGCTAATAGGCCAGCAATTGTGAAGAACAAAATATTTGCTGCATCGTGGACACACCATGATCCCCATGCAAAATGTCAACACAGTAGTGTTCACAATAAGACAAAACAGCGTTGCACCAGAACTACATACATGTGGCAAAAATGAATTAGGCACAATCATGTCTGGAAACAAATGACATAGGCTGTCAAGCCCCAAATGAAAGCACTGGCCACCATCACAGGGGAAGTGCATGGTGAAACATCGACCAACCAATTCTCACACACAGGTCACAACTGCCAAGGCCAAATCAGGCAGGCCCATTGGACCTCTCCTGCACAACACCCCCATCCCTCAGTCAATGTGATAGATACAGCTCAAGAAGTGGGAACTCAGAATCGGGGTGACAAAAACTGTGCAGCAACATTTTAAAAGGTAACCCAAGCTCACCTTGTGTGGCTGCCAATACATATTAGTCACAAACAACCAACAACAGATTGTTGTGAATAGGCACACCATGTCCAGTGGGAACATGTAGCAGACACAGGGTAAATACAAACTATGCCAGGGACCAATGCCACTGAGGCAGACCCGTGCTGAACCCACATAGAATGGGCACAGTGTTGGATGCACACATGATTAGGATGCTAGGGTGTCTCAGGGAACTGTGGTGAGCACACTGATCCGTGGGTCTGGAATAAGCTGACTGTAACATTAAGAACCGTCATAGCACTATGCACATCTCCCAAATAATATACATCATGCCTGACAACACAACATGGGTCATGCATGCTGCAAGGGTGTGCAGTAGAAAACTCACACTCCTATGTTGAGACTCATTATCAGTGCAAACAAATGTGAAGCCCTAACACATGTCACAGACCACCCTCCCACATGATCCGCTAATCAATGTGCCGTATAAATAACTTGCATCCTAGATGAGCATGTGCATATTTGAATACACACAGACCAGGGGGCACATGTGAAGGAGGGGAAGGGATGAAAAAGAGCACCAGCTGATTATGGGGAATTTAAAATAGACTGCACATATAACCTATCTGACCAGACACCCCAACTGTGGGAGTGTTTCCAGGCTTCTGAGCACCTCAAGAAGCAGGTGACACACAACACAGCAAACAGCCATGTACCTACCCCCTCCTTGCTGCTGTCTCTCCGGCAACTGCCTATCGAGGTCGGGAAATACTACATCCAGGACCCGGAGCATGTGGGGGGTGAGATGACGGCTTCCACCATGCCGGCGTGGTGGCTCCATTTTCAGCTGGACCCGGGCGATCCGCTGGGTCCATCACCGGATATCCTGCAGCCTTTTTTTAATGTTGGGCAGCTTCCAGCGATGGCCCCCCGCAGTCCTGACAGCCCTGACGATCTCCAGCCATATCTCTCCCTTCTCGTAAGCAGATACCTGTCAGGAACACAAAGTGAAACAACATCACTATAGCTGCTCCATCTCCCAGAGGCACACACTTGCACACCTTTGATAATGTGAACAGGGCATAGGATGCTGACAGGACTTGCATCATTGTCCATGTGAATTAGGCCTTTGGGCAAACCCCAATGCAGTACATGGCATTGAAAGGCAACAGATGGCATAACAGATGCAACACATACACTGATCATGGCACACACTGGAGAACACATGCAACTGCAGGGTGTGGGACAGCACGTGGCAAGCAGTCACATGTCTAACTCCACTTAACGACCCTCAGAAGACCAGACAGACACACCCTGGCACAGATCACTCGCCTGTCACTGACAACAGTGGAAACAACCTCACTTGGCACATGTGCCACTTGACTAAGAGGTGTCACAGGTGTTGTGCTAACTTTGCAAGTCAGGCACACACCACTGCTTACTAGTCACATCAGATGGCTATAGCTACTGCAAACGCCATGCATCTGTGGGGCAACACTACACATACACACTCACCCAGATGACAAGCAACAATCACACACTGCAATGTCCATGAGATTAAACACAACATTTGTACAATATCGCCACAGGTCCCCACAAGTCATACACAGCTGTGAGTACAGTCAGCTGTCACTCTGGGGGGAACACTGTTACACCTCAGGACATTTTGGAATAAAGCCAACAAGGTCTTGCACGGCTGAATGTGTCACGCACTATGCAGTGAATGTCACAGTAAGCACAATGCAAGTGAGGAATGAACACACATGAACTACATCATGCTCTGAATGAGAGACACCACAATGTACACCCCCTGGGAAACTCTCAAAACCACATTGCATCTCTGTCCCACCGATACACAATGCCTGTTGTGACACTCACACACCAGGTGCACAGTCAAAGGTACTGCAGTCAGCACTCACCTGCTTCCCTGGTCTTGCATACAGCTTGCTGTACTGTGGTAGGAGGTCATCCAGCAGGGCCTGGTTTTCCTCCTCAGTGAATGCTGGTGCCCTCTCCATGGTAAGCAAAATCAGAGTCCAGGGAAAGCAGAGACAGCAGCAGTGTAGTCCACTCCAATGTTGTGCAGGCAAGTGCCCTCTCACAGCCACATGCAGCCTTAAATCAGTGCTGCTGAGGGGCTTTCAGTCTCAGGAGAACAGTGTGATAGGCCAGATAACTTTGCATCCTACGCTTCATCCAATCCCTTTAAACATAAGGCCCAGACACACATTTGCATGGTTCAAAATGTGAGCTTCAGCTCCACAACAATTTTGCAACATTGTATAGTTTTGCCCAACTGACTTTTGCAGGACACCTGTAGCACACACTCAAATCTCATTATCCATGACAACCAGCCTGCATTCAGGGCCTACTACTCGTCCCCTAGGTGTCCCCTATGTATTTTTTTAGATCCACACACGTGTACGGTGCGTTTCACGTTGCGTATGGCACCTTTTTAATAGTGAGACGCTGCGCACTCACGCACGTAATGTCGGGGTATGGTTCGTTCGCGTATGGCACGATTACAATAGTAAACGCTGCGCACACACGCACATAATGTCGAGGTAAGGTTCGTTCACGTATGGCACGATTACAATAGTGAGACGCTGCACACACACGCATGTAATATCGGGGTACAGTTCGCACACGTATGGCACAATTACAATAGTTAGACGATGCGCACACACTCACTTGTGAATGCTGGGGTACGATGCGTTTTACAAGGTGCGTTTTACATGCATTTGTGAATGCAGGGGTACGGTGCGTTTCACACGTTCACGCATAGCACCATTACAATAGTGATACGAGGCGCACAAATGGCAGGGATGTAGGGGTACGCCTCAAACAAGGATGTGTATAAAGTTCTTTTCATTTCATACTTACATGTGTAGGCTCTAGGTGTGTCAGGCAGTGATACAGCACAGGGCATATGATCTTGTTGCACTATTGATGTGTGTTGACCTGTTGACATGTCATGTGTGATGGGTCACTATGTGGTACACATAACCTTTACACTTGTCACATGTGTACCATTATGCAGATGTAGCCATGCACATCTACACTGGGATGGCACAGTCATCACTATGGTCACCTGTCTCATGATGCCAGGACCTGGGGCACTTTGTCACTTGACATTTCACGTTCAGCATGACCCTATCTGTCCGATGTGTGTTATGGCAAACCTTGAGCTTGTTGTTTGTGTAATGTAAACTGCATCTGCTGTTGGTGCATCTCACATTGGTCTATGTTGAGATGGTGAATGGTTTCACATGTATGCTCACCATGCCACATGTGCATTTCTGCGGCTTTTGGGTCTGATGTCATCAGACATCAATTTTCCCAAGGCACACATGTCTGCATCCTGACAAGGGCTGAGTCATTTATTGTCATATGCACATCTTTATAGCTATGTGTTTGAGATGTACTTTTGATATTCCATCTGACCTGTGCATGTGTCTTGCAGTCAGCTGTCTGGATGGGTTGCCAACCTTCCAATGCAGGATTTGTGATGTGTGTCACTCAAGTGATATCTTGGGTTGTTCTTTCAGACCATACCAGCAGCCTGTTTCAGGGCATGTCATGTTTTTTTAGGCAAACAACAGGTGCATCTGGGTTTTCGTAGGAGTGCCAGCCAGTGGGCAAATGTGTACGGGATGTATTGTACACGCCAGACTCCATAGTGACATGATGTCTAAGAGCAGTTTTGCATGTGATATGTACCTTGCCATTGATGTTGTTTGACGGTTATTCCCCATTCTTCCCAAATATGTCCTGCAGGGCACCGCCTCTACCAAGGCCATTTCCAGACTTGGCTACCATGAGGGAACGTGACTGCATCCGACGTTACAGATTCACTTGAGCGTTGATTCAGGACTTGACGAACAAGCTGGAACCACATCTCCAACCGCAACACAGGTATCCTACTGCGCTGACACCCAAGATAAAGGTGATGGCAGCACTCATTTTTTTTGCTACAGGTATGTTCCAATCAACCATTGCTGATGTAGGTGGAATGTCCCAAACAATGTTCAGTCGTGTCTTGTGTGATGTGTTAGCATCCATGTTGGAGCATATTGATCAGATTTCCTACTCCTGAAGAGTTGAGAGATGTAAAGGGTGATTTCGACACCCTGGGTGGGATGCCACATGTAATTGGATCCATTGATGGGACACATGTGGCTTTGGTGCCACCACAGGCTCAGAAACAGGTTTACCGCAATAGGAAACACTATCACTAAATAAATGCCCTGATGGTGTGTCTTGCTAACATGATGATTTCCCATGTTTGTGCACGTTTTCCAGGATCGTGCCAGGAGGAATTCATCATGAGGCGTAGCAGGGTGCCAAGAATGATGCTGCAGCTGCGCAACGATCGGGCATGTCTTGTTGGTTGGTATACTCTGTGTGTACTGTGTGTTTCAGCATCTTTAGCTCTGCCTGCATCTCATGAACCACTTATTTACATGATGTATATTTGCAGGTGACGTGGGATATCCCAACATGCCATGGATGATGACACCTCTCCGGAACCCAAGAACAGCTGCAGATCAGCAGTACAATAATGCACACGAGCAGACCAGGCGAGTGATAGAGCAGACGTTTGGCCTCCTGAAGACCCGATTCCGGTATCTCGATAAGACTGGCGGATCACTCCCATTTGCCCCAGCCAAGGTCTGTAATATCTTCATTGTGTGCTGCATGCTGCACAACATGGCAGTTGAGAAGGCAGTGTACAAAACAATAGATATTAGTGGGAGAGGCACACCTTCAAATTTATCAAGTTTCACTAAGTAGTTACTTGCTTAATCTTACAAGCGTGCTGAAGAGGTAGACGCAATGCCCATACCGCGCCAGTCACTAATAAATAATATAATCAAGCGACACCGCTTGCCCTCTTCGCACTGTTGCTAATCCCAAGCTGGGTATCTTATTATAAAAAAACATGAACAACTGCCTATTCAGTCAATGCATTTTTTTACTGAACATTAGTTCATCTGTACATTATTCCATATCATAATGTCTTTTGGTGTTTAGTAACACAATAATTTTTTCAAAATAATTTTTTCAAAAACACACAGTGATTTTGTCAAAGAGTTCTGTTTCTCTCACAAATTGCCCATGCCCAATGCATTTCGGGCCATGAGGCCCTTCTTTAGGGGCTGTACCTGAAAAACATAAAAATAACGTACTCTCACTTCATTGAAAATATATTCCCTGATCCATGACATTAGATCCTTCAATGTACAAGGGAGCAGTTTGCCACAACAACTAAAGCAGCTGGAATTTTTAACCAAGAGGCAATTGAATCAACGCCTTCATGCGTCCACTCTCGTGCAGTATCACCGGGCTAAGAGAATTCCGAGAGGATTGAGGATGCCAATTAAACCCATGCTATTTCGCTTCCACATGAAGAAAGATTTTATGGACCGTTGGTATGCAGTACTTAACAAATGCTCTCTTGACCCAATTTCATTGCTCTGATACTGTTTTACTTGCGTAACATTGGACCCCTCCTGAGGCTTGAGCCGGGAGGTAGAAGAAGAAAAAGCCTAACTGTGTACAACTGGCGCTGACTGATAGCGCATTGTACACGAACCTTATCTGAATTTTAGACGCTGAAATTTTAAAATTTGCATTTGCTCGTAAAAAGCATTTTGATATTAGTTTGCACTTACCCCGCCCCTGTAAATCATTCCCCCTGCACTTACGTCGGTTACAGCCGATTTCAGGGCTGTTTACCGAGCAGAAGGTAAGAATACAAACGGCAGCCATCTTGAGTGGGAGGCGGCAGCTGGGTCAGCGCTCTAGCCATCCCTATAAAGGAGCCAAGGGTATTCAGACGCGAGATTCATTGCTCTGATACTGTTTTACTTGCGCAACATTGGACCCCTCCTGAGGCTTGAGCCGGGAGGTAGAAGAAGAAAAAGCCTAACTGTGTACAACTGGCGCTGACTGATAGGGCATTGTACACGAACCTTATCTGAATTTTAGACGCCGAAATTTTAAAATTTGCATTTGCTCGTAAAAAGCATTTTGATATTAGTTTGCACTTACCCCGCCCCTGTAAATCATTCCCCCTGCACTTACGTCGGTTACAGCCGATTATAGGGCTGTTTACCGAGCAGAAGGTAAGAATACAAACGGCAGCCATCTTGAGTGGGAGGCGGCAACTGGGTCAGTGCTCTAGCCATCCCTCCAAAAGGAAACGGACATCCTCCGCGACAGTGGACGCGTGCAGTGGACGCGCCTCGCCAGCGCTGGAGTCACGCCAGAGTCAGCCCGTCTGCGCCCGTCCGCGCTAAGGACGGGCTGAGGGCTATAGGCCTTGCTCCACTCACCAAAAATGCCTACAGGTCAGTTAACCAGAGAAAAGCTACTGTCCTTAAACCCTAATACCAAACAATGCCAACATGCCATACTAATAGACAGATGGCTAGGACCCATCTCATGTATCACGTGTAAACAAACATTACAATCCTATGTAAAATTCACTCCGAAAATTACATATAAAACTATCAAGGGAGGACTAATCAACGCACTCTCCATGTGTAAAAATGCCCTACACATATATGATCTGATCATAGGAAATAATTTGGACTGTCTCATGGTCACTGAAACATGGCTAAAAAACTGGTCCAACCCTGACATTGTATGTGCACTCCCACCTGGATACACGATACAGAGACTGGATAGACCTATACAAAGAGGAGGAGGGATTGCTATCATTCATTGAGAAACCCTCACATGTAATATTCAGGAATTACCGGAAATAAAAGATGCAGAATGTTTAGCTTTTAATTTAAAAGCCCACAACTCCTTCACTTTCTCAGGGGCACTAATCTATCGCCCACCAGGACAAACCAGCCACTTTTTAGAAAGTCTAGGAGAAGTACTTACTAATATGACGCTCAAGGCCGCTAACTTCACCCTAATGGGAGATTTAAATCTTCATCTTGACTGCATTAACGACACAAACGCACTACATTTTAAAGACATCATGCATGTGTTGGGGCTCACAATTCTTACGAATGAGCCCACACATACAGCGGGCCATGTGTTGGATTGCATTTGCACGAATTTAAAGTCCATAAACGTCTCTACGCCCCTACTCCAAACGTGGACTGATCATAAACTCATTGCCTTTTACCTCAAAACGGAAGAAATGAAAACTGCAAAACCAGCTAAAGTTGGAAATGAGAAGCCAACTCCATGCTGGACCAAAATCATAGAGCACCCTGAGTTACAAAACTGGGTTAGAGAGAATAAACCAGAGATAGTAGGAAACGCTACTATTGACAATCTTAGTTATGATAAATGGATGAGAACCATAGGTGAGAAATTGCCTTCCGGAAGAAACAACAAAAAATTCACTTCCAAACAGGGGAAAACATCAGCTCCCTGGTTCACAGATGAATTGAAAGACACACGACGCACAGTTCGTAGACTCGAACGTAAATGGCGTAAACATTACGACGAGGAAGATCAGGCCAACTTTAAAACTGCAAGACAGAATTACCACGCACTTATAAAAAAAACTAAAACAACCTATTTTACCAAAAGAATAGAAACTTCACAGAATGACCAAAAATAAATTTTTCGTGCAGTCACAAGCTTTCGAAATCCAAAAATACTATCTCATGAGATACCACCATCACAAAGTTTCTGCAATGAGATTGCAGATTACTTTGAACAAAAGATTGTAAACATCACCAAAAACTTCCCTGTTATTCCGGAAAACAAAGAACACAATTCGCAAGAAAGTAATCCTGGGACAATAGTCAGATGGAATACTTTTGACCCGATTGATAAGGCAGACACCCTGGAAATTCTGTCAAAAATTAAATCTGGATCGCCACTTGACCCGTGCCCTCCCCCACTAACTCAGGCTATTAAAGAGGATGTAAGCCCCATGATCAATGACATTATCAATGCCTCACTTCAATCTGGAGAAGTCCCCAGCGCGTGGAAAACTGCCATTGTAAAGCCACTACAAAAAAGGCCTTACATGATCCCTCTGTCCTAACAAACCTACGACCGATCTCCCAACTCCCTGCACTGTGTAAATGCACTGAAACCCTGGTCAACAGACAGCTAACAACGTTCCTGGAAACAAACAACATCCTACACCCCTACCAGGCTGGTTTCAGAGCTAACCACTCTACCGAATCAGCTTTGTTATCCACAACAGAAACCATAAGAACTGCACTAGACCAGGGGGGCAAGGCTGTCCTTGTCCTCCTTGACTTATCGGCAGCTTTCGACACGGTGTCCCATACCATCTTATTACATCGCCTAGCTGAGGCGGGTATAGGGGGCACCGTGTTGAACTGGTTCACAAACTTTCTGTTACACAGGAAACAAATCGTCAGGTTAGGACAATTCTATTCAAAGGAGAAGGAGATTGGCTCAGGGGTACCTCAGGGCTCTAGTCTGAGCCCTACCTTATTTAATTTGTACATGGCTCCCCTGATCAATCTAATTGCGTCCTTCAACGTGAATACGGTCGCATACGCCGACGACACCCATTTGGTCCTGACTCTGGATGAAGATACAGCTAAAGCAGAACGAGACCTAAAAGAGTGTCTGACGGCAACCTTTAATTGGATGCACGAAAATCATCTGAAATGCAACTCTGCAAAAACAGAGATCCTTCCATTAGGGAAAAATAACTTATTTTCCCCACTCACCTGCTGGCCATCCGATGCGGAGGCTCCTCCTGATACCATCAATGCTACTCGAAACCTGGGCATAAAATTTGACAATATGCTCTCTTTTAAGCAACAATCCAAAGAAATAGCAGCCGTCTGTTTTAACATCATGAAAGGACTACGCACATTTTTTGACTATCTACCATTGCCCGCCCGCCGAACAGTAGCAGTTGCTTTAATTACATCCAGAATTGACTACTGTGATAGGCTGTAGGCAGGGGTAACAAAACCTACCCTACACAAACTACAGATGATTCAAAATGCAGCAGCGAGGCTGGTCCTAAGGTTGCCTAGAAGATCATCAGCATCAGCCGCCCTGAACAAACTGCACTGACTGCCTATTCAGAAGCGGATCTTATTCAAAATCATTGTGATCACATTCAGGTGTTTTCACAAACGGGGCCCAAAATACCTAAATAACAGATTTCATAGGTATCATCCCTTGAGAGAACTCAGATCTGCCACAGCCAATCTGATGACTGTCCCCAAGTTTAAACTTGCCACCAAGGGGGGAAAATCACTGGCAGTTCTTGGGGCCAAGGCCTGTAACACACTCCCCACAGACCTCCGTCTAATATCATCAGAGCAGACTTTCAAAAAATCCCTAAAAACCTGGATCTACGGACTCTCAGAATCAAAATGTAAAACTCTGGTCTAATTATACTCAAACAACCCAAACGCAGTCGAAACACCGTACAACCTGTCAGCAATGACGACAAAGCGCCAGGATGCTCCCTGGAGTGACAGAGCGCAATACAAAAACCACCAAACATCAAACATCAAACATATTACTGTTAGTTGAAGAGCTAGCAGTAGTCATTAAAGAAATCACAGATGAAATAACACTCATGGAAACAGATTTGCAGACCAGAATGGACTCTGAGGATTGGTCTAAATTTCTAGAAGAGATGAACACTAGAATGGATAAATACACAAAGGAGATACAGGAAGGGAAACTTAGGAAATATAAACGAGATACATTAGACTACAAACTAAACGAAGTATATACATGGGCAGAAGTCTATACCCAAAGAAGAACCTTTGTTAAGCGTACTCTCAACACGTCGTCGCAAGAACGTATAGCCTCTGAGGCAGATACCAATGTTACCAGAGCACCACCACGAGTTGCAGAAAAAACCACAGGTGACACGACGCAAGCCGAAAGTGCTTCTACTTCTAAAACGTCTTTTTCCGCCTAGGACGCGGATACAACTCAACCACCTGGGAAAGTAAAAGGAAAACAAGGAGAAGCAAAAGAAATAGTAAAACCAAATCTGAGGAGCACGAAACAGACTTAGTAATCAATATCTCAACACGTGAATTGACTACTCAAGAAATTAAGGTTCTTAATAAAGGAATGAATTTCGTACCAACTTACCACACTAATCAACTGGAAATAGAAATTGATTTCTTTAAATTCAAGAGGACATTGCGTTTGAAATACTTCTTTTTGAACTTTTATGATCAAACCACGGATCCAATCCCTAGTGAGTACCAAGAGTTCAAACTAAAATCAACATTTCAGGCTCCAACTTCTCACAAAATATTGGACGCTTTTGAAAATTTGGTTCTGAATGATATAAGACAGATCAATACAAAGAAAAAATGTTATTGGAATTTTTCAAAACATGATAGACTAGTTCTTAAAAAATTGGCTGATGATCCCAGAATATACATTCAAAAAGCTGACAAGGCCCGCGCCAGGATACTCACAAGTAACAGAGCGCGTTACAAAACGGTTTATAACATAACATAACAAGGGTGGCGCCATTGTCGTAATGGACTGGTTTTTCTATGAGTCAAGAGTGAATGAACATATATCTGACACAAACACTTATTTGAAATTGGATCGTGATCCAATTAAAGAATTGAAGACGACTCTAGACAGTATATTAGAACAAGCTGAAAACATTAAGTGGATCACTGCCAAAACCCGACAATTTTTGACTGTTTAATTTCCAAAACAACCAGGAATAAACATGCTGCCTAAAGTCCATAAGGATCTTTCAAACCCTCCTTTTAGGCCCATCGTCACCGGGTGTGGCACCATCTTTGAGCCTCTGGGCGAATACATTGACCAGTTCTTGCAACCATTTGTTCAATCATGGTATTCATACACCAAAGACATAACACATTTCTTACAAAGACTGATGAATGTCGTAGTACAACCTGGAATGATAATGTGTACTTTAGATGTCAAAGCTCTAAATACCTCCATCCCTCACGTTGCTGGGATAGAGGCAGTGGAGTGGGCACTTTTGAGACAAGATGAATTGCCAGTGAATAAGATTTTTTTGTTGGAACCTTTGCATTTTTGTTTACATCACAGTTACTTTAAATGGGACAATGACTTTTATATACAGAACAAGGGTACCTCAATGGGTTTTTCTGGAGCCCCGGCATATGCCAATACTTATATGGCCAGGTACGAAGACATGTTCCTTCTGACAGACAAAGACTGGGTCAACAATATTATCTTATATTGTCGTTACATTGACGATATTTTTTTTAATATGGCAGAACTCTAGAGCAATGCTGGAGCAGAAAGTATCCCAATTGAACACGTACGATGAGAACATCCAATTCACTAAGAACATTGAAACTAAATCCATCTCATTCCTGGACGTGTGGGTGAGACTAGAGGATGACGGGATTCACACAGAAGTGTATAATAAAATAACAGACAAAAACACTGCACTCATGTACAACAGCTTTCACTCCAGGTCTCTCATTAACAATTTACCATATTCTCAAATGTTACGGGCTAAAATAATTTGTTCAGAGGATGAGTCCTTACAAACCAACCTTAATACCATTGTCACCAAATATGCTTCCAAGAAGTATCCAAGAAATCTTTTGGAAACAGCAAGAGATAAGGAACAAATGCAAACAAGGGATTCTCTGTTAATCAAAAAACCTAAGAATTTAGAACAACGGCAGGTATTTGTCTCTAAATATTCCACAAGTTCTAATGAAATTAAGAAGAGTATCAACCAACACTGGAATCTATTGAGCAATGAGATTGACTTTAAAAGAACTTTTTGCAAGTAAACCCATTTTTGCTTACAGAAGATCCCAGAATATCAAGGAACTACTGAAACCCGCAGTACAATCTAGCGTAGTAATTTACAAAGGTATGAAAAAATGCCAGAACTGTGTTCAATGCAATAATGTCATGGTGACCAACATAGTGAAGCATCCCTACACAGGTGAAACAATTATAACCAGGATCAATGCAGATTGCAACACCATGAATGTTATTTATGCCATAAAGTGCCCCTGCAGCTTATTGTACATAGGGAAAACAGAAGGCAAGATCAAGACTCGTATCTCAGAGCATAAAAGTACTATCCGCAATAAAAACACAAACAGCAGTCTGGCAGTACACTGGGACATCAACAGACATTCTATTGCTCAAGTAAAGTTCCAGATCCTTGAAGTTGTCACTTCCGCACCCGGAAGAAGTCTAACAAAAACTTTGTTGCAGAGGGAGGTATTTTGGATAAGAAGATTAGACACCCAGGACCGAAAGGGATTAATGATCGAGTAGATTTAGTGTGCTTCCTGTGATTCCAGCACAACATATGTACGCATAAGGACTTGAGCGTTGTTGATTCATTTATTTTTATTATTTTTTGTCTCATATCATCGTTTTTTGTATCATTTAATTGAGTGCAAAACATTGCCAACACATGTATTTTTGCAACACTATTTTCATCCAATAATGCCTCTCTTTCTAAGGTGTATCCTCACATTTGTGTTTACACGTGTTATGGCGTCCGCGTTTACTTGCCTTCCTATCTTTCTCTTATGGCGTTAGTCCGCTCTCTATTCCGCACACCATAGCACGCTGTTATGGCCGTCATTACACTTTGGCATTTAGATCGAGTGCACAAGCGAGATGGTTGAGTTTGAGCCACTTCGAACATGATGGATCTTTGCAAACAGGTATGAAACATTGTTTCAGTGTAAGAAGGACTGGTGACATTTCAATCCTTTCACGTTACGTTATTATTATCTTCACAGATAATGCTGTCAGTTGTTCGGTAAAACGCCCGTGTTTGAATAGAACGTTTAGGATTGGATATCTGATTGTTTACAGAAAGAAAGGTTAGTTCAGACGGAATGTGCCCTACAGTATACTTACGTTTTTTTAGTAAAGCGTTGAACTGGCTCTGTTACTATTATGTGCTCTTTTTAGGCATTGAAGTTATTAAGAGTATTATTTGTTCGTCGAGATTTCATGCATTATTTTTGAGTTAAACTGATGTTTATCTCATATTTCTGCACAGCAGCACACATAACTGGGTGGTCAACAATTTTATGTTTGCCTTCTAGCCCGACGGTACATCTACATCTATATCGTGTCCTTTGGGGATGATCACCAATGCGCACCCGTTCTCTATTCGCAGCCGTGCCTTATTATCTTGAATGTGAGTTAACGCGCAGTTTTCTTGTAATTTCTGATTTTTCAACCGAATACCTGGGTCATTATTGGCTTGTTTTATTGTAGAACATTAATCTTCTACGGCCGAAATCTTCCAGGATTATTCGTTTGCTTTTGACCATTTCAAACCTCACAAGTGAGTCATTGTTCAGAATAACGTGATGCTGAATATTATGTAAACCATATGTTTTTCACTTACTGAGATTGATATACATTTTTTTCATGTTTTAATGTCAAAACACTTTCTCATGTTTTATGCATAGAAATCAACCGTTGTGGGTATACTGTAAACTGTGAAGTTGAAGGTCTTTCAATGAAGTGAGAGTACGTTATTTTTATGTTTTTCAGGTACAGCCCCTGAAGAAGGGCCTCATGGCCCGAAATGCATTGGGCATGGGCAATTTGTGAGAGAAACAGAACTCTTTGACAAAATCACTGTGTGTTTTTGAAAAAATTATTTTCAAAAAATTATTGTGTTAGTAAACACCAAAAGACATTATGATATGGAATAATGTACAGATGAACTAATGTTCAGTAAAAAAATGCATTGACTGACTAAGCAGTTGTTCATGTCTTTTTAAAATAAGATACCCAGCTTGGGATTAGCAACAGTGCGAAGAGGGCAAGCGGTGTCGCTTGATTATATTATTTATTAGTTGAGAAGGCAGTCCCACTGATCCTGGATCCTGAGGAGCAGGAACATCCACCCGTTGAGGATCAAGGGCTTGGTGAGGATCAAGGGCTTGGTGAGGATGCAAGTGATGAGGAGGAGGAGGATGATATCCAGAGTCAGCTCATACGCAACTTCTTCTCATGATGGTGATTCACAGAGAATGAGTGTGCAAGCTTGTAGCATTGAGTGGCATGTCTTGCAATGTGTGTGTCCAGCTGACTGTATGCATATTCACTTTGATGTGTGTTCTGATGTGTCACCCAAGTGCTGATGTCATGCCACACTGAAATGAACAATGACTTAGCTGTAATTTTACATATGTACTACATTGTTCGTGTTTTGTTCCTGCCCATGTCTGTAGCAAAGATTTGTAACGGTGAGCCCTTGTGTGTCTCTCATTCCCAGGTTCCTGTGTCTGTTGCCTGTTTGTGTTATCTCAGTCCTCCTGCTTTTCCTCATGATTATTGCAACGTGGGCCAAATCAACGTTCCATGCACGGACATGTGTAAATGTCAGTTCAGGTAAGAGAACCAAATAGGCTTTTTGTGTTGTTATTGTTTGGGAATGTGTGGGAAATGTTTCTGTGCATGTTGAAGACCCATCCATACATGTCTAATCACCATGGATCAAATTACATGTTGCACCACTCCTATGACAGGACCGTCACCCTTCTTGACAGTCATCTGTTGTGGAGTATTGACTCTGGTGAAGGCATCAATGTGTCTCAACCTTGACCCTGACACATTGCGGATTCCATGTGTTGACATTGTGTGGGACATCACAACCACAGGCCCCATGGTGAATTGCAGCATCACTGTGTGCAGCAGGATGTGTTTGGCACATCCACTTAATCTTGTGTGCCAGTACAGTTTGATTGGTAATCAACCATGTTGTGAAGGTGTGGGCCAGCGTATGTTCCACATGTTCTGTCAAGTGTCTTGTGAGTCTGTTCGTATGGATGCATTGCCCCTTGTGCCACTATGTCATGTCAATGTCACGTTGCTTCCTCAGGGCCGGTGGAGAAAACTGCTTTGCAAGCCTTCTCGGTCAGTTGATGTTAACTTTCTATTCCCAAGATGCCAGGAACGTTGCACTGATGACGTCACAACGTTGTGCAGTAGCTATTGTAAACTCTTACGTTGCACTAGTCGGGTGACGTCAATTCCAGGATTATATTGCGGCGTGCTGCATATCCTGCTCACAGTAGGGTTTGTTTTGTGGCATTGCTCCTCATTACTCTCTGTTGATTGCCGGACCAGCATCTTGTTATTTAGGCATTTCAAAGCTCAGTTGGACGAGACAATGACTGTCTATTGTGGGGCTTCCTTGTGTTTACATAATTCCCTCCCTCGAGGGATAAACTTCTTAAGGCTCTTGCGGGTGATGTATAATTTCACTTCTTGACCCTCACTGATTGCCAGGGGTAACTACGGATTGTTGCCTTTGTGTGAGTACCACTGCAGCACTTTAGTATTATTTAACATTGGAGCATTATTCATACACTGTGAGGACCTTCATTAGTGCATGGCTCTAATTGCATGGAAGCAGCCTGCACAGCATTAAACGCCCTTCATTTTGGCTGAAAAACTCTGCTACCTTTTATGTGTCTATGTTGATACAACAGATCTAGTATAATTTTCATTACTGTGATGCCAAGTATGATATAGTGGCTGTTGGTTTCAGTTACAGATGTAACGGTTATAGTCTAGGTCCTGAGGTATTCAGTGAATCAGTTTCAAGATGTGTTGAATGCCTATGCTTGTTTATATTTGTTTCAGATCTCCCTCCCTGCTGTTCCCTTCCTTTCCTTCCCTCGCCTGATCACCCTATTGAGTCAGCAATTCATACTCAGACCAAGGGGCTATCAGGAGGTGGACCACAATGATCATTGCACCTTTATGAGGAATCAAGGAAACAACAGTCCCAGTCTGCCGTGTGCACATTGTCTCACCAGTATTACAGGTAAACTCCTTGCATGAGTGGTATTTTCTTCTGAGCAATGGGACTGGACATGGACATTGGCTAGAGCAGCATGGGCTCCACACAAACTTAATCCATTTGTATAGCAAATGTGTCCCACACAGTACAATGTGCATCATCATAATGACCGCAGAACTTTTGCCAGTTTGCATGCGTCATCGATGGCATAATTGACAAAGATTGTGCATATGGGAGTATGTGTACTGTGGCAACATGCATGGTGTTCATCATAGCTATTGATCCATATTGTGCATAAAGTACATGGTTTTGTATGTATTATTTTCGCTTGCTACACACAATGGGCAGCCCACACCGGCTGACGCTGTGTGTCCTGTGCGCAGTTTGGCCTTTTGGTGCCTGATCCTGTGCCCGACATTTATGATAATTGTTCTTCCATTTCAGGTCTGTGACCCATGAGTAACTAGACACTCCTTCCTTTCCAATCACCGGTTACATTGTGCCTTTCAATCCTCCTTCTCTTTCTGTGCTAGTTTTTGCATGGCGTCTCACCCCTTCCACCATCATGTGTTCACCCATTCCTGCTGCTGCCTCCCACGCGGCATCACCCCACCGAATGCCCTGATTCTGCAACACACACACTTCCCAGATGCTCCTCCCTCCCTCCACCCATTGTAAATGCAGGCATCAACTTGTCAGTGCCACTGTTGCACCACATCTGTGCCAAAGGCAGGACCATCTGCGCCTGCAACGAGCACAGTGCAAGACCCTCTGGTCCTTCCATGACGCAGGTAACACAACAGACTCATGCTCCAGCCACCTTCAAAACAGGGAACACAAGACATTCATCCACCTGCTATCAGGCAAAACCTAAGCGTAGCCATTACAGCTTTGCTGGCTGTCTGTGCAACTCCTACTGCCAACAACGCGCTGCCCCGCATGACAGACCATGTCCGTACAACCAGGTCATGTTCCTCCTACTGCACACCCGCTACATCCACCAGCACGCCATTAGATTCTCTCACCTTAGCCAAGACAACAGCCCCACACATCTCCTTCATTACAGTGACCGGGTTGAAGGAATCCTCAGCACACTACATCAACATTGCCATCACAGATGGATACGCGATCACCCACAGGGACCACACCAACACTCCAGGATGATGACTAGATATTTAATCATAAGTACCCCCTCAGAGTCACATACTACACCAAGGACACACTCAGCATTGTCGAACATCTGCACAACCCCAGACCACCCTCAGTCTATTTATCATCTACAGATCTCCAGGCCTACACCCACAATTCTGCTACGCCATCTACAAATATTCTAATAGTCATATATTCAGCGCATATGTAAGCCAATGGGGTTATCCCAGCTCTGTAGTGTGCCGAAAATGAGGCAGCAAACGGGAGAGCATCTAATCTAGCAGGCTAAATATCCAGGTCTTAATGGCTTAGCGAGAATCACATTCATACAGAATCAGACGCAGCGGAAGAGGTAGCTTAATCCAACATTGGGTGGTTCCTACCTGAGGGGTTTCACCTTCTGATCTAGGTTTAGCTAAGCAAGGACTAATGAGCAAGTGCTTGTCATTGGAACGTAGAGATTGTGATTGACAATAGTGATACAGTCTCCTCCTAAGGTAGACCGGACCATGGTCTTGTCCTGCACAGAAGACGAGTGTAAGCACATTGAATTCTAATTGTGTAGCCATGGCAGCCAATGGAGTAGTCTTTGACACGGGGAGATATGTAGTCAAAGTGAGACTCAACATAACAGGCAGGCAGCAGCACTTTTTCCCCCTCTGCAGTATACGGAGCAAGCCTAATGTGAGACGTACGTATGAGACTTTCGCATAGTGTAAATGGTAGGTAATCAGTGCATGAAGCACCGTTTTGCGGATTACAATGTGCAGATAGTGTATAATTCTCTTGATGATTTTAATATTGCAAATACAAGCGGCACCCGCCTCTTGTACCTGTGTGGGAAAGGTTAGCTGATTGTCCCATCTTACTCCCAGATTCCTAACCACGTCCTTGTGTGCCGGAGCAATGGCCAGCTCCTCTGGCCACCACAGATTGGAAGAGAGGGGAGAATGTTGGTTAAATGAAGAGGAACTCTGTGTTAACTGTATTAAGTTCTCAGAAATTGTGGTACATCCAGGCTACAATAATCTAGAGAATGTTTTCTAGTCTGTCAAAAGTTACACACAGCATTCTAGGTGAATAGCAGCTGAGTCTCATCAGCATATGATATGATTTGGACTTCTGACATGGCCAGTCAGTCAAAATTTAACTTTATTTAGTTTATCACAACCTTAAAGTATACATATAAAAATAACAATCAATATAAAATGTGGACTTCTGACATGGCAATCGATGCAGCCAGCGGGGTTAATTAAATATTACAAGACAGAAGGCTCTGAGCAGAGACCGGCAGCACGCCCCACTTCAGTGATTTGACTGTGGAGATGGATGGATAGGTCTGGACCTGCTGTGTTCAGTCTGATAGTACGGAAGATATACAGTTTACCATGAAGCCACCCATGCCTATGGTCTTAAGGAGGTTCAGAAGAATGGGATGGGCTGTAGTGTCAAATGCTGTAGACAAATCTAACAGCACCAACACTGCCTTGGAACCTCCCTCAACCGCCCAGCGTATAGAGTCTGCCATTTCAATGAGGGGCAATTCCGTACTATATCTGGGGTTGTAGCTGGATTGATAGTCGTGAAGGAGGCTATTATCTTCAACAAAGGCCATCAGTTGCTGCAAGGATTTCTTCACTTACAGCTTGGACGGAGCTGGCACGTGAGAGTTAGGTCTATGATTGCAGGATCTGTGTTGGCTTTCCTTAAGATTAGCAGGAGGAACATGTGTCTCACACATCCGGATTAGAGCCCAATTTGAGGGAAAGGTTCCAGATGAAGCTTAAATGGTGATTGGGACTATTTGCAAGGATGTTGTATAGTTTGGCGGGCAAGGGGTCAGTAGGGTAACGTGATTTACACATCTGCAATTAGAGCAGAGAGGCTTCATATGAAAATGTGTAAAATATACTGAGACCACAGAGATGGGAAAGGGCTTTACAGTTTGGTCCTCAGACATTGTACAAGTACATCAGCACCCAGGCCCTCACCTACACAGACTACATGGGTCAGGGATACAGCAACTCCTGGCTGGAGGACAACCATAGCACCATCCAGCATTTGTACAACAACATTTGAATCCAGTTGCCCAAAAAACAACACACTGGACCACACTCCGTTACAGATCCACGAAGTACAATTGACAAAAGTCAACACAAACAAGCTGTGTGGCACCCTCACACAGGACACTCCAACCAACGACACAGCCACACCCTGTAACCGCACACGCTGGATAAGCGACTGACCCAAAACTGTTCCCACATTTGCAGAATTTCCTGTGTAGCACAACAACAGTTAACCCTCCCGGGACAAAGCAGACCTTCTGGACTCATGCACGTTTAGCCAGACTCATGTGCAAACCTTGTAAAACAAACAACCATCAGTTACCTTTCTGCCCTGAAATCCACAACACACAGACATCAGCATATCATCAGCACGGACAAGAGAACAACCTCCAGGTTTGGCCTAGGCACAAACACACACAACATAAATGACCTCATCGGCATTGTGAGCAAACTATCTGACCCCAGCTCTCCATCCAAGAGACATCCCACCCTTGCAAGGCCAAGGGGATCCCTTGCAACTTACTACCAATGCAAACTTGTGGACGTACACGACAGCCTCGCCACACAGAGGCAGTCAGAGCTTTTTCCACAGGACATACCCCCCTCAGGTCCAGCACTCCCATCCGCAGCATAGACACCACCCGGCTCATGTACACCATCCGCTCCAGCTCTCCATCTGGACCCTTCCCACACAACATCTCTATCACAGCATACACCATCCTTCAGGCCCACCTCCAGGACGTCATTAATGTCTCCTTTGAGTATGCCTCTTTCCATGGGAGCTATAGACATGCAGGCATGCAGGAAGCCAGGCCCTTCTTTGACGACGTACGGCTGTACCGCAGGATCACCTGGAACGTCACCCTGCTTCCATACCCGGCAAATGTCATCAAGAAGACAGTCAACAAGCAAATGACCATCTCACTCCAAGCAAACATCTCTAGGCAAACCGCACAAGACTATCTTGCACAGTAATCAACCCACTGCAACAGCCCTCATTGCCACCAACAACAACATCTTGGACCTTGCTCAACAATGGTGAAAACACAACCCTCACCCCATTGACCTCTCATCCAGCATTCTACACCATGTGGTACCACAGTGTCGGATCACACATCTCCAACACTGAAATCCAGAGGAAGGGCCCAGATGAAAACCCCAAGTACCTCACCAGCAATGCCCAGGGAGTCTGTCTCCCCCCTTCGGCACGTAGTACACTGGGGTCATCGGACCCAGGTGTCATCTCGCTGTGTGACTATCTACATTATCTCCATGAACACCCTCGCTAACATCACATGCACACACAAACTCATCATCATGTCCTCTGCCATTGACACCCAGCTGCGCTTCACCCTCACCAAAGACCCAGCCACTACCAGATCCAACATTCAAGAAGGCATGAGGTTCAATGACATATGGAGGTACCTCAGCCACATGAGGCTAGACTTGGACAAGTCTGGTCTCATCATCTGAGGAATATCCCCTTACCGCGGTGAAAACTCCTTGTGTCAAAGCAGCCTCGGCAGCGCACAAGCACACATTGGCCACACAGGCAAGCAGGTGCTCATCGTACACTTCTACTCGCTCACAATAACCATGGAAATGAACACCATGTCTACCTCATGCTAAAAGTCCCTCCACATGCAGCAAATGTTCATCAGATAGATCCACTCCTAGTCAAGACAGACAGTCACCCAGGTACACAACACCAGCCGGCTCTACTACAGCAACGCCCTCTACGCAGGAACAACAGCCAGACTCCAGGAGGACTTGTGCACATACAGGGGGCATCAGCACACCTCATCCTCAACATCCCCTGCCATAGCCACATGACCGCCCACCTGAGATACCTACAATGGACTCACTGTCAACAGCAGGATCACCTTCATACTCCTCAGCCACACTCAGGAGGCACTCCACAACCCCAGCCTCAAACACGAACATGGACGTCTTCCATCCAACACACCATTGCTCCAACTCAGTCCAGCCAACCTTGCCCTGTGCACCATTCTTCACATCCACAGTACAACTGCATGCAGAAGATAGTTCTCCCACATCAACATACCGACCTAGTACTCCCTCCCTGGGCACCTCCACATGACCCATGACCTGTACAGCTTCATCATACTCTGGAAAAACTGTCTGTCTTAGCAGTATCACAGACCCCCCCCCCCCCCTCAGCAGATTGAAACCATCACCGGTGAGTATAGTGCTCCATGTATGTATTTGATGATACCTTGTAGCCTATGTGTATCCTCGACCGGACTCAGATCCCAGTGTATGAATGGGTTGTGTTTGTTCCACACTGTGGCCTACTTTGACATATCCCCACACGTATGTTGTAGAATGAGGGAAAATGACTGCAACATCAATTTCAGGAGTGTTGGTTTTGTTTATTTATCGTTCTTGTGCATGAAACGTGAGTTGGTGATGGGTGCTGTACAAAAAGGGGGGAATCCAAAGTTCACAAAGGGAGATGTGATGCTTTGCTGTTTGAGTCACCAGAGCCCAGACCACAGTGCTAGGCATCATTGGTCAGACTCCAAGCAGCAAGTCCATGTGGGAGAGTAGGACAGTCAATGAGGTGATGCTGTTGCACACAGACTCCAGGTGCCAGACCAGGTGTCCTGGGAGATGCGCATGGCCCACTGCCTCCTACTGTCTTTTCTGTGGATGACTCACCTTCCTTGGGGGACCCTCATATGCAGGCCTTCACGATGCATGGGACGCTCCTTCGGACGATTCCTCCTCCTCCTCCCTCCCTGTCCCTGGTGGTGGTCTTTGCCTTGAAGTGTCTTGCCTGGTGACACTCGTAGGGTGCTGCATACACTGGTAGGGTGCTGCATGTTGTCAACAATCCGACGGAGTGAATGGCTTATGTCCCTTTGCACCGCCAGGAGCTCAACCAGTCTTGCCTCCAATCCGTCCTTGGTGTTGTTGTTGACTGGCGTGTTGCTCGGTCTGCAGGTTCTTGATCTCCGTGAGGGCACCCACTACCTGGCTGAACTCCCTGGTGTCTCGCCGGTATGCCTCCATGATGTTGCGGAGCTCAGACATACCAGGGCCTGCAGCTGTCTCGTCAGGTTCTCGCCTCTGCCTGCTGCCACTCCCGCCACCCCTGCCCACACAAGCCTGGCCTGCCGTTGTGTGCACATTGGCTCGACGGGATCCCTGAGTGATGGCAGTGGTGGTGTTGTCTGCCCCCTCATGGGTGCCCGTCGAACCGTGTCCCTCATTGTCAGACTGGCTCAGTTCTTGAGTCTGGGCAGGGCTCCGAGCTGTCTGCTGGGATGTGGCTGGAATGGTGGTGGCGGTTGGCACAGGTGTGCCTGATCCAGATGCTGCACGGTTTGGGACTCCAGAGTTGCCAGGTCGGCCAGGGTCATCCATGGAGTGGTGAGAGGCGTCACTGTCAGTGGGATGAGGTTCCTGCGGAGCCTGGGACTGTGAATCATCTTCACCATCGTTGGGGTTCGATTCCACATGTTGTCGTGTGGGTGTGAGAGACAGACAATGTTAATGCCATGTAATGCAACATCCATTTCTCATACACATTGTATTTGGCACTGTTCCACCTGGTAGTTGTCCGTGCTTTGGATTGTCCTCAATGTTCACTTGATGATGGGTATGTTGTGTGGTCAAATAGATATGCGCTCCTGAGTCATTGACATGGGGGGGCATATTTACTATGACTGGCACCGCCCTGCTTATCAGCAGGGATTCACCAGTCATTGTGCACCACACCTATGCCAGCACAGATGCAACGCATTCACAATGTGGAGCACAATTGTGTAAAAAATGGGTCAGCTGCGTCACACATCTGTGCTCTTATAAGTAGGCGCATTGCTGGAGTAGCGTCATCAGCGCAAGACAGCTCCAGCAATGGTCTGTGGGGCCCTATCTGCACAATGTTGCTTCATTCCTTACACCTGCATCAGCCATGCACAGGGTTTTGACGCAGCATGTGCTCATAAGTGACAGAGTGGAATGTTGAAGATTGCACATAGCCACTTTTGGGAGGCGTGCCTGCGCCATTACACCACCATCCCTCCCCCTCTGCACCAGTACATCTACTTGTGGTGCAGGGCTTTAGAACGTGACACATCTATCAGATGCGTCACCTTGTAAATTCCTAGCACCATGGCGCCTCTTTTGTGCCGCAGCAGTGTCACAAAGGTGACGCAACGGTGGCATGTTATAAGCGCAAGTGGCTTGTGAATGTGCACCATGCATTTGTTGTTTGGATGCTTCATCAGATCTAAATTGGTTTAGTTGTGTTACATGACCATTGAGACAGTGGGGAACTCCATTGCCTGTCTCAGGTGGGTATGTTTGTGTAAGGGGTGTGTGTGACAGCCTGTGGTGGTAGTTGGAGTCTGTTTTGGCACTGGGCCTCCCTCGTGGTGTTGCTGCCATGACTGTGGCCGTGAGTTCCTGCACAAAATATCTGACCTTGTTGTCCTGGTGGTTGTGTTTGCACTGGTCACAGGAGGGCCTTGTACTGCCTACACCAGTGCCCAGTGTCAGCTTAATTGTTAGTACATTCACACTCCATGCATTGAGCAGGGTGCACGGTTGTGTAAATGTACCATATGGGATGAGTAAAATTGGACATGGGCATCCACAGAGATGCTTATAGGGGTGGGCAGATTCTTTCCTTCGTCACCATCCCCCTTGCACCCTTCTCATCCTCTGCCTTGCACCCTTCTTACCCTACCCCTTTTACAGTTCTCACCCTACCCCTTGCACTTTTCTCACTCTCCGCCTTGCACACTTCTCACCCTACCCCATGCCGCCTTATCACCCTCCGCCTTCCACCCTTCTCACCCTCCGCGTTGCACCCTTCTGGCCCTCCGCATTGCACAATTCTCACCCTACTCCTTGCAGCCTTATCACCCTCCACCTTGCACCCTTCTCACCCTCCGCCTTGCACACTTCTCACCCTCCGCCTTGCACACTTCTCACCATCTGCCTTGCACACTTCTCACCCTACCCCTTGCAGCATTATCACCCTCCGCCTTCCACCCTTCTCACCCTCCCCTTTGCACCCTTCTGGCCCTCCGCATTACACACTTCTCACCCTACCCCTTGCAACCTTATCACCCTCCACCTTGCACCCTTCTCAACCTCTGCCTTGCACATTTCGCACCCTCCACCTTGCACACTTCTCACCCTACCCCTTGCAGCCTTATCACCCTTCACCTTCCACTCTTCTCACCCTCTGCCTTGCACCCTTCTGTGCCTCCACATTGCTCACTTCTCACTCTACCCCTTGCAACCTTATCACCCTCAGCCTCCCACCCTTCTCACCCACCGCCTTGCACCCGTCTGGCCTCTTGCAGCCTTATCACCCTCCGCCTTGCACCTTCCCCACCCTCCGCATTGAACACTTCTCACCCTCCGCCTTGCACACTTCTCACCCTCCCCTTGCACATTTCTCACCCTACCCTTGCAGCCTTATCACCCTCTGCCTTCCACCCTTCTCACCCTCCGCCTTGCACCCTTCTGGAACTCCGCATTGCACACTTCTCACCCTACCCCTTGCAGCTTTATCACCCTCCACCTTGCACCCTTCTCACCCTCCACCTTGCACACTTCTCACCCTCTGCCTTGCACACTCTCACCCTACCCCTTGCAGCCTTATCACCCTCCGCCTTCCACCCTTCTCACCCTCCGCCTTGCATCCTTCTGGCCCTCCGCATTGCACACTTCTCACCCTACCCCTTGCAGCCTTATCACCCTCCACCTTGCACCCTTCTCACCCTCCGACTTGCACACTTCTCACCCTCCGCCTTGCACACTTCTCACCATCTGCCTTTCACACTTCTCACCCTAACCCTTGCAGCCTTATCACCCTCAGCCTTATACCCTTCTCACCCTCCGCCTTGCACCCTTCTGGCCCTCTGCCTTGCACCATTCTCACCCTCCGCCTTGCTCCCTTCAGGCCCTCTGCCTTGCACCCTTCTCACACTCTGACTTGCACCCTTCTGGCCCTCCGCCTTGCACCTTTCTGGCCCTCTGCCTTGCACCCTCCTCCACTCTGTCTTGCACAATTCGGGGCATCCCCCTTGCACCCTTCCCACCCAATGAAGGGTGCTGCCACCTGGGACAATGGGACCATTTGTAAAGCACGATGGACTAGGCCTGGCCCTGATTGGGCTGACACCAGAACCATTGGTGATCCAGGGGGGGGGGGGGGCAGGAGCCCACCTTGCACCCCCCTGCCGACACACAGGGAATTGGCTGTGATTTGGGGTCCCACAATGCATTTAGTGACACCCCCCTCCCAGAATACTGGACATCTATTTTTTGGTCTGTGCTTCCTGTAGCATGAGACATGGCATTGCCTTGGTTTGTCAATGGGACATACACATGTTAGTGGCATTTGTGTTGTTTTTGACTGTAGTTATGGGCAGCTGGCACTTGGCGCTTGTTGCTGGAATTTTTTGCACTTGGAGTGTAGATGCCAATACTCCCATGTTACATGAGTTATTTGTATACTCACCAGGCTCTACGACTCCTTCAATGCCATGTATTCCCACCGGTGGTAGTAGGGCCATGACCTTCTCCTCCCAGGGCTGGTACTGTACTGGTTTGCGGGGACCACCACCTCCAGTGTGCTGGCTCTGTGCGTAGTCCTCATCCATCTTCCGCTTGACCATCCTCTGCAGATCGTACCACCTGGCCTCGCAATCCTTCCTGGTGTGTCTGATGGGTGCAACAGCATTCACCTTATTGACGATCCTCTCCCACATGCGTGTTTTCTCCGCTATGCTGGTGTGTCTGGCCAGTGCACCAAACAGCTGTGGCTCCACTCTGATGACTTCATCTTCAAGGATCTCCATCTCCTCTTTTGTGAACTTTGAATTCTTCTGTGCGGACATGGTGTGGGGTGATTGTGATGGGGGTGGGGTGAGGGTGTGTATGGATGTGGGTGTGTGGGTATGAATGTGAATGAGGTGGTGTGGGTCTGTATGTGATTGGGGCATATGTGTGAATGTAGGCGTGTGCAGTTGTTTGTGTGTTGTCTGTCTCTGGGACTCAATGGGTGTGTTGCAAAGGATCATGGTTTGTGTGTGGGCCATTGTTATTGGTCCATTTGTGGGTGGGGCTTACTTTGAAATTTTGGTGGGTCTGTTTTAAGGGGTGGATCTGAGTTAGGCCCTCTGGTTGCCAGTTTACATCTGGCCAGGACATTCATTTCCAATGGTTTGTACACAGGAGATATGTTTTGCAGTATTGTGCGAGTCGTTTGCACCCGCCTTGTGCTGTTTTAATGGGTTCGCGTGCGCTTCGTTCAGGGGGGGTTCGATTCATATTTGCTTTTGTGGCTTGCTCATACGCGATGTTTTACCGGGGTTCGCGTGCGCTTCGTTTAGGGGGGTTCGAGTTGTATTGGTTACCAGGTACCTCTATTAAGCGCCAAAGATCTGCATTGCAGTGTGTTGTAAAAAGGGGCATGGCCTCTGAACACCTCTCTGCAACACAGCCTCCTGGCACATACTGGAGGTACCTGGTGGGCTAGTTGGCCCCCAGGGACCCACAGGATTGAGGAGGAATTAATTCTCTAACTTAAAACGCGCCACAGGGTGTGCCTCCTTCTTTCACCACTGTGCAAACACGTCCTGTGGCACGTTTTAAGTTGTGGCATTAATTCTCTTTCAATACTGAGGGTCCCTGAGGGCCAAATAGGCCAACAGGTATATCCAGTATGTGCCAGGGAGCTGCGTTGTAGGCAGGTGCTCAGAGGCCACTCCCCTTTTTACACCTCATTGCAACGCAGCTCTGTGGCGCTTACTGGAGGTACCTAGAGGGTTAGTTTGACCCTAGGGACCCTTAGGATTGAAGGGAACTTAATCTCTCAACTTAGAACGATGACAGGGTGCGTTTACACAGTGGTGAAGGGAGGGGAGGAGCCTGACGAGATGTGTGCAAACACTCCCTGTGCCGCGTTTTAAGTTGGGGAAAAAATTCCACTTCAAACCTGATGGACCATGGGGGCCAAGTAGCTCACCAGGTGTTTCCAGGAAGCGCCACTGCGCTGCGTTGCAGAGAGGTGGTGCACACTGTGTCCCTTTTTACATCTTTCTGCTACGCAGCTCTGTGGCGCTTACTGAATGTACTACGAATTCTGATTTACTCACCTGTTATCAGGAGAGACCTCAGTACAGCATCTTTGAGCCCATTACTGATCCTGAAAAGTAATTCTAACCATACTTACCAGTAACTTGAATTTCCTTCCATAGGCTTACATTGACTTGTTTCGCTTGGAAATTCTTCTAAGTGTGGAGTTTTGCAACTTTTAAATATTCACCTAAAATCATCCAAACAACAAATTCCGATTTACTCACCTGTTATCAGGAGATAACCCAGTGCTGCATATTTTAGCCCAGCACTGACCCTGAAAAGTAATTCTAACCATACTTATCAGTAACTTATATTTCCGTTCATAGGAATCCATTGTCTGGTTTTCACCAGAAAAGTTTCGAAGTGTCTATTTTCACAAAATACAAATATTCCTCAAATATCTCCTGTATGACTTAAACGCAATGTTTACAGGAGATACACCTGTGCTGGACCAGGATCCACCACTGAGTAAGAAAAAGTAACGATAAACTACTTACTTGCTAGGTGAATTTCCTCCCATAGGATAACATTGGTGATTCTATGTGAAAAAGTTTCTGAGTCAACTTTTAAAATACAATAATATTCCTTAAAAATTACTACTGTAACCAAAACACTTTTAGTCAACTGTTTACAGGAGATGTCCCAAGTCTGAATCTAGGATCCAGTCCTGTGGTTAGGAAAGTAATCCATAAAGTAACTAGTTGCATTTAACTAGAAATTCCCATTCAGCTCAATGTTGCATTGTGTTTGAAATTGTGTTGCCCATTGCTACAACTGTAACTACTGTACTTAAAACTCTATTGCCTATTTGCAAAGTATGTAAACTAAACTAATTCATTCTGAAAAAGTATATTTTGTAATGTAATGTATAATGTAATTATAATGTCATTTAAAAAATAAAATATTTAAGAATAAATAGTATAAAAACATTTAGTAAATCAGCATTAAAAAAACTAAATATAAGAATATAAATATAAGAATTAATACATTTAAAAATTGTCATTTACAAAACCTTCGAAATTCACAGAAAAAAACATAGGTTTCAGTCATGTTATAGTTAGGAATTAGCATTTAGAAAACCTTAGAAATTCACTGAAAAAACCATAGGTTTTAGGAGTGTTATAGTTAGTTGGACATTTCACTCGTACAAAACCATTGAAATTCCCACGTTATAGTTAGTTGTGCTACCTATAACTCGCGCGCCCGCAATCCACTGCTAATGATGTCACATATTACATCATTCATGACATGGTCAGTGACATCACTGATTACATCACTGACCAGGTTGTGGTCTCATTTTTGACACTGAGAGGTAGATTTGAATGTAAGTCGAGGTAGGTTGTTGTACTGTGAGGCTGTCTACAGTGTTTGGAGATTACATGGAGAGGAGATGGAGATATTAAAAGTGATACGTTCCTTTTTTTTTTGTCCTCATTTAAAGATAATATGCTTCCTTTCAAGATACGTGGTTCTTTTCTGACCCCTTCAGATGTCCGAAGGATGTATTATTTTAATTACCGGGCTGGTTACTCCCTCATCGGAAAGAAGAAAGATACTATGTATCTCCTGAGCCGCACCTTCGATACTTCTTTAAGGTGTCCAATCCACAATCTTGTGAAGGAAAGCAGCCCAAATATTCTCACTTCCCAGTGAGTGGCCCATTTCAGACTTTGTCCCCAGGACCCTGTCTGAAGCATATTATTAATCATAAGACTTCCGAATCGCCAGGATCTTCGTATAGGTTACAGAAACGTTATCCAAAAAAATGTATTAACTAAAACCCCATTCCTCATTATGTGTATCGAGGCCCTGTCTCCTCCCAATTATCCCAAATGTCCCAATATTTGTTATTTTTTGTGTGATTACATGCATGGTCAAGTCGTGCCGTCCTCTGGATGGAATGAATCCATTCAATTTCTGTAGGAGGACATGTTAATATCCATTTTATACACAATTCCCTTCATGCTAGTAACATCAGGGTAAAAAACAAAGCATTATGTTTCTTTGTTAATATTAAATCACCCCCCCCCCACTAGGAGGAATCCCAAAAATTACTGATTGCGGGGTTAATGTTATTTCTGACCCCATAACATCTGATACGATCTTACCCACTTTATTCCTGAATTCGTATATTACAGGGCAGCTACAAAACATATGGACCTCGTTTGCGTTGTCTTCTCCGCATTTAGGACATTTCTTTATCTCACGATTTCCCATCTTTGAGATTCTCCTTGGGGTCCAGTATGCTTTGTGGGCTTCTTTTTTAATGATGCAGTATTTATACATGACCAAAGAAATAACATTGATACTTGCCCCAAAGATTTGAGGTCTTTATTTGGCAGGTCCTTCTTCCAGATTTCCATAAATGAGGCCTGCTCCTCTTCTCCCTTTTGTACCAATAGCCAATACCAAAATGCCACCTCCTTTTCTTTATTGCTTTTAAAGCAAATCTTTACTGATAGATGTGAATTTCCTTTCAGATCCTTTCCTATTGCTTTTGCCCAATTTGATAATTGGTAATATTTGAACTTTGAGATCAAATTTCCAGTTATCCCTGATAAATGTGGCTAGGATATAAGGCTAAGGGCTCAATATACATATTAAATAATAACGGGGAAAGAGGACAACCTTGTCTTGTCCCTCTTTTGATTTTTATTTCTCTAGACAAATTCCCATTGACCAAATTTTTGTATGAGGGTTTTTGTAAATATTTTTACTTGCTTCTAAGCAATTTTCTCCCAGATCAAATCACTGTATTACCGTAAATAAACATTTCCAGTTGACTCGATCAAAAGCCTTGGCCGCATCGAATGTCATTACCGCCAGAGGGATCTTATATGTTTGCAACACATTTATAGCTCCAATTAGATCTTGAGTCAGCTCACTTAATTGTCTCCCTTTCATAAAACCTTTTTGGTCTAGATGTATAAGTGACCCCGATACTTTATTTAATCGCTGCGTAATAACTTGTGTATATATTTTATGATCGCAATTCAGCAGCGAGATCGGACGATAGGATTCACAGTCTCGCGGATTTTTATTAGGTTTTAACAAAATTATTATCATTGTTTCCTCCTAAGAAACTGGGGGATTATTTCCTTCAATAAAAGAGGACTTAAGTAACTGAACTAGTACAGGTGTTAGTTTGTCCTTTAGGATCTTATAGATCTCATGTGGAATGGAGTCCGGACCTGCAGCTTTACCTTTTTTTGAGGAGTTAATTGCTTGGTATATTTCCTCTGATGTAAAGGGACCATTTATGACCTCTCTGTCAGCTTGTTGTAGAGTTGGGAGATCTATCTCAGATAAAAATTCTTCAATACAGGCTTCATCTATAATTCCCTCTTCTGTCTACAGATTTTTAAAAAACTGGGCAAAAGCTTCTTCAATTTCATTACTTTCAGTGAAAATCTCTCCACTGTTGGGAAGCCTTATGTCTCTTATCCAATTTCTTGTTTGTTCTGTTTTTGCTTTCCATGCAAGAAGCTTACTGCATCGCTCACCATACTCATGGTGTGCCAGTTTACTGGCATCCCATTTTTTTTTAGTATGTCTTCTAAGTAGTTTGCCAAATTTTGTTTTGCAGCTATTAAGCTATTATTTATAGTCAGGTTCTCCTTATCCCCCTCCAAAATATCAGACAGTCTCTGTACCTCATTCTCCAACTCTTTAGTCTCCTTTTTAATTTTTTTGTTTGTGCCCAAGATAAATTAGACAACACCCCCCTCAAAACTGTGATGCCGTATTCAGGTATAGATCCAAAAACTCTCTGTTTTCTGTTTTCAGCCTATCGATTGTACTCTGCTCTAATAATAGTGCTCTACTTACAGTGAACCTTTTCTGTGTCTGATTTTTACAAACATTTATTTTTAGGCTTACAGCAGAATGGTCCAACATATGCTCAGGAATATGCCTAACTTGACTGATGTTTTGTCTGGCTTTTAACCCAACCAAAAAGAAGTCTATCCTTGACCTATGTCCATGTTTTTTATTATGGAAGGTGACATCTCCACCCTTAACTTCAGATTTAGTGGCTAATTCTCTCCAAATGTCTATTAAGCCAAGATCATGCATTAATTGTTTTAAAGTTTTTCTCATTTTTTGTGTATTTTTTGTTGCTCTATGGGAGGTCCAATCTTTACTTGGATTGAGCACTAGATTAAAATCTCCTCCTAGAATTTTGTGATTATCACCTTCTACTAGCTGCGACATCAAAGCATACAAGTGGGTTGGATCATCTATATTAGGCCCATAATAGCTTGCTAGCGTAAACCCAACACCATTGATCTTTATTTTGGCAACGGTCCATCTTCCTCCTGAATCTACTATACTTTCTTTCAGTACCGCATCAGCTGATTTTTTAATAAGAATAGCCACTCCTTTCGTTATACAGGTCTGATCGGTACATATATATTGTTCCACCCACTTCTGTTGTCTTAAAATCCAGACCCATTCTTCCTTTAATAAGTGAGATTCCTGGATAAGGAAAATTTTACTCTCTGATAGTCTCATATATTCCAAGATCTTATTTCTTCTTTGTGAGACACTCAGGCCGTTTACATTCCAGGTTGTTATTTCTAATTCTTTTGTCCTAATGTTAGCCATGAAATGTTATGTCTACTTCCTCTATATTTTTCATTGTCGAATGAGGCCAGAAATTTACTTTCATCTTCAAATGAGGACAAATATTTTTTTTGTTTTTTCCCACATGCTCCCCACCCATTGTGTACTAAAAATATACATATTTTTCGACAGAAGGAGCCACCCCCCACCCCATGGGGAAACCTCCCCTTCTACAATCAGAGGAAAACCTCCGGTTTCAGGCTCTTTTTCTACCCAGGGTTTTTCTTTTTTTTTTTCAATAGTGCTATACGGATGAAGTACTCTTAATTTTACATAGTAGGGCGTTAGCTTCGGCCGGATCTCTGAATGTATATATTTTATTGTCCCACATAACTTAAAGGGAAGCTGCCTAACCTTCCCTAGCTCCTATTGTTTTTCTTGGGTCATGTGGGATATATCCGATCTAATGTGGAATGTCCATGCGTGTCTCTTATATTCTAAAACTTTCAAGCAGCCTTCTGCCAATATCTTCTCCTTTAACATGTATGTCCTGAAATTGACCAGGATTTTCCTGGGTTTTTTCTTGCCTGGCTTTTTTATATACGGGTCACGATGAACTCGCTGTATGTCTTCCTCTAGACTTTTCTTATCAATATCAGGATGTAGCTCTAGTAGGAGAGCAGGAGGTTTACTACAAAAACTTTTATGTTTTCGCCTTCTGCATCATCAGGAATGTTTAAAAATCTAATAATATTTCTTCTGGTAGCATTTTCTAGACTTTCTAACTTACCTTTCAAGGATCTATCTTAGCTTCTTAATGCCTGTATTTCTTGTGTGTTTTTATCTACTTGTTTTGTTAGGTTCTCCACTACTTCCTCTATAACGATCACTCTATCAGAGATTGCATTCATCTTTGTTTCAAGTGTTTCGCAGGCAGCTTGTATCTTTAACTGGTTATTCTCGGAGACCGCAAATTTATCCCTGATTTCTATTAATAAAGTAGTTAGAAGTCCCTCCGTTAGCACGGTCGCTCCCATTTACCTTGCTATGTCTGTGGTGTTTGATGCTCACACTTCATTTCCTTTTTCATTCATGATGGCGCCTTCTATATTAGCCTGTACAAATGGAGAAGCCTGAGGCGGTACAAGAGGTAGGTCTATTACGTCCTCATCTACTTCTTCCATCAAAGGCTCGTACCTATTCTCTAGTGGAACTGGCTCCATTAACCCCCTATTAGCGCACCCTAATTGACAAGAGTGACTGATTTCCTCTACTGCTATTGCTAATTTTGGTTCTGCCGCGTTTTTTGCTGATACCGATTGTGTATTCTGAACCTTAAAAAAAGATCTTAAAGATGGAGTGACTCTTGTGCTGCACCCTGTGCTTGTTTTATGTTTGGCAAGAATTTTTCGTTCCTTCTTTGAGGGGGTACTATTAGGGGGGTATGCAGCTTTAACTTTTAGTTTTCTATTTGAACGTGCGCTTTTTGCTGCTTTTGCCTCTTTTATCTCTTTTATTGTTGCTGTAGGTTGGTCTCCTGCCGTGTTTAAGTCTGCAATTTTATAGGCACAGCTCTCCGATCCCCAGATCTCCCTGCTCCTAAGGGTATATCGGTTTGGTTTGTTCTTCTCTGCTTCCAATAATGGGTTCCTGACTTGGTTATCCTGTAACTTGTTCTCCCTTTCGTAGTGTAACTTTGGCCCCCAGTCTCTCCTCTTTTGCCTTACTGTCGACATTGAGGTACAGAAAACATTTTTTTTGCAGGTTACTCATGATAAACGTACCAAACATGCAGGAGCTGAGCTTGTGCGGAGTTCCACTCTAGCCGAAACTCCCCTTCTAATTGCCAGGCCTGCAGCTGCTTCAGTCCAGCGTCCACCATTAAACAGCAAATCCTCTCCTGGCGCCACTTCTCGGCACTTTGAATGGGCTAGACGCCTCTGCACCTGGCGCCCTGATCTCCTATGCCCCTTAGCTACCATAGCCGCCAAAAGACTTCTGGAAAGGAACCTTTTTTCAAAAAAAGGTGCGGTCCTCAAAGTAAGTAATTTTTGTCTGTCTCTTGTCTTGTCACGGAAACAATATTATATATATATATATTATATATATATAGTGTTTTATTGCCTTAAGCTTAAGATCCTTTCTGTACACTGTATCGCCATGAAGACACACCATGGCCTCCCAAAAACGTGTGTTTGCCTCCCTGCTTAGCACCGTTTAACTAACCCTCTAATCAGTTATAGGCTAAATACTGCAGCTACACCAAAAGGCAAAAATGCACTCACCGACTCCCGTCGAGACCACCGCTCACCATGGGGCAGCGTCCGTGTGTACCTCCAGGGGAAGGAAAAACTGATGGCATATACTTCCTCCGAGGACCCTCCAGGTGCCTGTGCCGATGAATCCGCTACTTGCCCCAGTTTCTCCTCTCTCTCCTCCACGGCTCTCTGCCTCTGCCCCGCCTCTCGAACGTCCGGCATCAGAGTCTCAAACCCTCCAGCTGAAGAATCCACCACACAAATCTCTCCTGATCGGTCCAAAACGCAGAACCACGATTCCGAGCGGTAAGAGTTTCTGCTTCTAAGATTACCGCATTGTCTCAGTCACTCTTTTAATAATTCCGCCTCTACTCCATCCCGATGTATCTTTCACGCATATCCCCTGGGTGTACTTCCGAGCCTGCAACCGCTACTAGCTAGCAGCCGCCATTTTCCCCAACCCTCTTATATGTACGCATAGTTTAAATCATTTGATCATAGGTCGAGATATATTATGAACATGGTTTCTGGTTTGCATTTGGGTATAGTTAATAGTTTTAGTAGTTTATGACTAGTGAATAATAAAAAGGTAGATATACTAAAATATAAGGTAGTAAACGTAATAATGATTGTCTAGTCTTATGAAATAGAAGTGGTTGGGGAGTGCTTCTTTAGAAGAGATGTTTTATAAATGTGTGAGAGATAAAAAAGAAATGAAAATGTGCGGTATATTTTCTGTATGACTTTGTTGACATTAGTAAAGTACATGTGATTATAAGTGGTACTATTTGTCAGGCTGTGTCCCTGTGCTGGATATACGTAGGTGTTGAAGTGGTCCGGGTTTTACCGGTCCTCAGCTTCACTATCACTTTTGAGACACTCGTCAATTTTTTCATTCCATTTACTGTCTTTAGTATAGCTACAGTAAAGGGACGGTATATCAAATGTTTAGAATTACAACTTTGTTTACTCTCCTCATCCCCTGCTATACACTTGTCAGAGTGTTTAAACAACTTTAGTAACATATAGATGTCTATCTAGTAAAGGTGGTGTAGTTCTACTGGGCGCATTTATAAACCGTGCTATAAATTGGTTTATGTTTTACCCGTCAATTTGCATGTTTGAATACATTTTTGCTGATAAGTGTTCTGGCAGACACCTGTTAAAATTAACCCAGTCTATGGATATAGTGGCGCTACTGGGAATGGTGGGTGTTCCTGTTTGATTTCGTACGGTTAAGCAAGGGCGGGGTGGGTGTGGGGGAGGTGGGTATGTTTTGATTAAAATACAGAATTTAGTAACGTGCAGATGTTGAGCTACTAAAGGTGATGTACCACTGGGAGCATTGATAAAGCGCTCTATGGCATGGTATATGTTTTGCCTGCAAATTTGCATGTTTTAATACATTTTGCTAATGAGCGTTCCGGTAGACATCTGTTGAAATTAAGCCTCTGTATGGCTATAGTGGCGCTTCTACGTTTGCTGGGGCTGTTTCTTTTATTGCAAAAAGTTAATCAAGGGCGGGTGTGGTGGTGGTGTAGCGGTACTGCAACTATTTATAAACCGTCTGATGGTATGGTGTATGTTTTCATTGCAAAATTGCAGGTTTTAATAGCTTGTGCTGTTGAGCATTCCGGCAGAACCTGTTGACATTAAGTCTATGTATGGCTATAGTGGCGGTAACAGGAGTGCTCATTGTTTGATTTCTCAAGGTTAAACAAGGGCAGAGGTGGGGGTGTGGGAGGTGGGTATGTTTCTGATTATAACACAGACTTTTGTAACATGGACATGTGTAGCTAGTAAAGGTAATGTAGTGCCACTGGGCAAATTTATAAACCGTGCTATGGGATGGGTTTTTTTTACCCGCCAATTTGCATGTCTGAATACTTTTTGGTGATAAGTGTTCTGGCAGACACCTATTAAAATTTACCCAGTGTATGGGTATAGTGGCGCTACTAGGAATGGTGGGGGTTTCTGTTTGATTTCGTATGGTTAAGCAAGGGTGGGGGTGGGTGTGGGGGAGGTGGGTATGTTGGTGATTAAAACACAGAATTTAGTAACGTGCAGGTGTCGAGGTACTAACGGTGATGTAGTACCACTGGGAGCACTTATAAAGAGCCCGATTGCATGGTATATGTTTTACCCGCAAATTTGCATGTTTTAATACGCTTTGCTGATGAGCGTTCCAGCAGACAGTTGTTGAAATTAAGTTCCTGTATTGCTATAGTGGCTCTACTAGTTTTGCTGGGGCACTTTCTTTGATTTTGTAAGGTTAAGGAAGGATGGGAAGAGGGTGGTGTAGTGGCAGTGGGCCCATTTATGAATCGCTTTATGGCATGGTAAAAAAAAGCTGGCAAATTCCCATTTGGTGATGTGTGTTCCAGCAGACAGCTACACAAACACACAACTTTTCTGTAGATAACAAATATTCATGCTGATAGACACTCTTGCACTGTGGTAGAATGCTGCCAGCGCTGATGGCAAATTATGAAATTTGGTGCCATTGTAGATTTCAATGGAAGCTTAGACTATTTCTTTGTTACTATGGTGTAGTCAGGGTTTTAAGTGGGAAAAAATAAACTGGGGTGTTCTAAAAGGGGGCACACCTAATAAAGGGGTGTGGGAAATGTAAGTAGCAGCGTGGTCTAAATCAAGATAAGTAGCATTGTGTGCTTTAGAAAATCCCCTCCAATTATCCTACTTTCGGAAAAAACATACTTTAAAGGTTTTTCCTTCCTTCTACAACGTGGCTTACCTAGCATGATGTCTACAGTTCTCAGTAGTGAGCAAAATGTCCATGCGTGCATCGATGTGCATGCTGTCACTGCAGTGCAATAAAAAAAAATAAAAAAGTAGACTATCTTAGCGAGGGCCGAAAATAGAGCCTGATAGTGACCCGTTTTGGAGGCTCCCTACAAAAATAACTGCCGTTCCTCAGACCCGGACCAATTAAAGCCCAGCATCCATCCATCCTCAGCACCGCGCCATCCAACCATCTTTTAAGTGATGCAATGTAGTGACTGTATTTTTGGCTCTATTTCTGAGTGATGGTGACTTTAAGCTTGCTACCATCCTGGATCTTTATTCTTGGCTTGTGTTGGTCCTTTTAAGGCCTTTTTCCAGACCTAGATGCATAAACTAGAGGATAGCTGCTTTATATGATGATAGATCCCTTATTCTTGACTCTCATCCATCTATTGCCTATTGGCTTTGACATAATTATGTGTCCTTTCATCATCCTACCTATATTAGAGGGTGGATCCTGCAGTCCTGACTTTATATTATGGTTTGTGTATGTACTCTGACAGAGCTAAGTGTTATTTCATCCTTCTCAGGCCTACAAGGCCCAGAACTAGAGAGACTCCATTTTGCTTTCTGTCCCTGCAGACTGAGATGCTTGCAGGGTAAAGGTGATGTTTTAGTTATGAGGTGTTGTTCGCCCTTTGCAAACTGGAGAGAACCGGCCAGAGCTGAATCTAATCAGGAAGTGTCTCTGGGCTCAAATCTCTAGACGAAACAAGCAGCTGGTCACTTTGGGAGCGTCTAGAGCAAGGAGCCTGGTACATGGAATCGGTGTGAGGAGGCTACTGCCTGCAACTTTCCATGAGGAGAGAGCATTCCATATTAGTGAAGTGCAGAGGCGGAGTCAGTGAGTTGGAGCCAGAGAGAGAAGTTAGACAGTCGATGCTTGGAACAGAGAGAAGTCAGTTTTGTCAGTTTTGTGAGTGAGTCAGTTGGAGCCAGGGAGAGAAGAAGAGACAGTCGATGCTTGGAACAGAGAGAAGACAGTCAGTGAGCTGGAACCAGAGAGAGAAGTCAGAAGCAATTGTGAGCAGATGGTGTTTTGAACAGAGAGAAGTGAGATGATGTTTGGAACTGAAGGAAGCAGTCAGAAGCAGTTACTTATCAGAAGGAGTTGTGATCAGCTGGAGTCTGAAGTGATGCCTTTTGGAAGAGACTGAAGTTATATCGTGGATTAGTCTGTGGGAGCAGCTGGAGTGAATTGGACATTGGAGCTGAGATAATCAGACAGAGTGAAGAAGCTAGTGAAGCGAACGGTTGTCAGAGCGGCAGAAACTATTAGGCTGAAGCTGGAAGCTGGAGAGAGTTTGTGGGGGAGAGGAATCCAGTGCAGAGTGATCAGCGCAGATGCGTGTTCTAGAGTGCAGGGGAGGATCTGAGACGAGCTAAGGCACAGACGAGAGAGGAACCTAGATGACAGCTAGAGCAAGACTTCATACCAATCAGGTGATACCCTTCCTGTAATATAGTTTGCTTTACATTTAAACATTAACCTTGTCCTTACTGTATTGCTAATTCTTTTTCTTTCAGCGGTGTGCAGTATAATCCATTCCCTCTTTAGCTATTTACAGTTAATTACATGTGGATGTGTTATAGTAATAAAGCTTTACAGAGACCCCGCAGATCTGTGTATGTGTCTGTTCCCATTTTCCTTTGCAGGCTATATGTTATAGTATAGTGTTATATTGTTATTGTTATTGTGATAAATAAAGGAACCCCAGTTCTTAGTGAACCAGTGTACCTCTTGTTTTTATACAGTAAAGGTAACCTTGTCTTCTAGTCAGGTACTATTCGGTGAACAGATGCTACCCCTAATCAAGCAAATGGTAACTGAATAATGAGGGAGAGAGGAGCCCTTGAAATAGAGAATAAGTTGTACACAGTGTAATTTGGCCATTCTTGTACCACATAAAATATATGAGACATTCCCAGTAGATATAGAGAAACTTCGCAACATAGAGAAAGAGAGCTGAAGGTATTCATAGGAAAGTGATCGTCGTTGTGTAGCGGCGTTAGTGAGAGCACTGATTGTGGTCAGTGTGTATACCCACAAGATTGTGGCTTGAGAGAGCACCGGGGGGATACGGTGTGTAATGAGATCGCCTCTAGGGAAAGTGGCGTTAGTGAGAGCACTGATTGTGGTCAGTGTGTATACCCACAGGAGGATTGGTGTCGTTACAACGCAGGCTATTACAACGCCTGCTGTTACAACGCGGTTTTTACATCGCATACCACTACAACGCATAGTGCTTTTAAGCGCTGGATAGTGATTTATTTAATTTACTATTCCAACTCCAGTCCCCGTGGATAGTAGGGAAGGTGTTGGATAGTAAATTAAATATATTCCCTATCCTAGAGCGCCCCCCAGCGCAATGCGTTGTAATGGTTTGCGTTGTAATAAATGCGTTGTAAGTGATGTTTCCCCCACAGGATTGTGGCTTGTGTATGTATGAAATAGTGAGAGCACTGGGAGGACACAGTGTGTATACCCACAAGATTGTGGCTTGAGAGAGCACTGAGTGTGTCAGTGTGTAATGGTAAGTAATCAGAACTGCCCCAGGGTAGATTAGTCTGGGCCCCTGTGGTCGCGAGACTATGAGGTATGAGTGTGGTGTAGGCATGGACGTCCTGAGTAATCAGTGAGTATTCCTAGTAATCCCTATAGATTTAGTGGTGTTTCTGATGATATGAGCTTATATATTGCTAATTCCCCATCCTCAAGTAGGTACCCAGGTGCCTGGATAGATGGGTCCTGAGGAGGGAGGTGGTTGCGTTTCGGCTGGGTTGGTGGTGCTCTGATGAGCTGATTCTATCTGGTCCGAAAATCCGGTCGTTACATCTGGCGTCACGAATCGTTTACGTAGCCTGTGTGCGCTGTATTGTTTTTATCTTGTTGGTTTGCACTCGGCACGTATGGAGTTCATTTTGTATATTATTTGTTTATAATTGTACAATGTTTTTGAGAAAGTCGAAATCTACTTTTCAATTGACCTATGGGCTTGAACAGTTGCACTGTAAGGAGATTGCAGTACATCATGGCATTTGACTTATGCAGGGTGGAAGAAATGCTTTTCATCTTGGTGTTTGAACTGACAGGCTTGAAGGGTGACAGTACGTGAGGGAGCCAATTACATCTTGGTGTTGATGCAGTTGTACATATGTGTGTGAAAAATGCTTGTAAATTGCCCATTAAATGGCTTGCTGCATTTGCTTATGCTGTGAAATGTGAAATGTATTCAGTGTAATATGACTTGTGGAGTTCCTTGTTAATAGCTCCTTGTAAATATGGCTTGTGAAGAGCATGTTCTCATTTTGACCTGCTGAGTTCCTTGTGAATTGCGTCTTGTAAATATGCCTTGTGATCAGCATATCATTATTATGATTTGTTGAGTTCCTTGTGAATATGGCTTGTGAATAGCGCCATGTGAATATGGCTTGTACATAGCATGCTATCGTTACGTTAGGCAGGAGAGAGCTGGATCTCTTTCAAATGCTTGGAGAAAATGTTTTGAAGATGTGCGCACGTGTTATATGAAAACGTGGAGAGATGAGTTCATGACTTTCCCATGTATCTGCAGACATTGGGGAATGATTGTGTTTGAGCTGCCAAAGGGTTAATATCTTAGATTGAGACGGCAGTATTTATTTCAACATGCTTTTTAACATGCATTGTTACGTGAGCTGACGCTGAAAGTCAGTGACTGTTTAGATTAATGATGGTTTGATTTGACTTTTTAATTAGTTGCAGGGTTCGCCTATGTGCTTTGACAGCTAGCTGACAGAATGGTAACATCTTGCACGGAGAAAGAAAAGCAGTGTTCATTTAACATTCTGTTTCAAATGCGTCCACGAGTTTGTGTGGGTTTGCCTTTGAACACATGATTTAATGTGTCTGACTTGGAGGTCGGAAAGTTATAAATGAACCAGTCGGATTAGGAAAAGGTTTTCAGCTGAGCACAGAGGGTGCAATCACCGGTTGAAAAATAACACAGACCCATCATAGAATGTGCTTTAATTAGTGAAATGCAACCGTGTGCTTTTAAAAAAAAAAAAGGTTTTGTAGTGTATTTTGCACATCTAGAAAATATAAGTGATTATTTCCCTACAGAAAGCTGCCCTGCCCCTTTTCTTTAAAGTTCAAATGCACATGTTTCTGTATTTTGCGCTGATATGCAGCAGACCAGCGTGAAAGTAAACCCACTTAGTTAAAAAAAAGGCTATCTGAAAAAAAAAATATCTGGCCCCTTTAATAATTATAACAGAAAGGCTTGCGCACCAAATTATGAATTCTTGGTTATGCAGTGCAAAATTACATGTATAACTTTTTTTTTCCCTTTGTTTAAATTAATGGTGTTTCACATGTTATTTTAAGAAATGTGTCGTGATTTCCTATGTTGCTGCATGAAATGTTGTTTTAATATTTTCCTTTTCAGCACATAGCAGTACATTATGATATATAGTTTGTTTTAATTCTACAGAATTATTTTGCTTCTTATTTCAGAATGCTAGCATGTGTCTAGGTTACAAAAAATATGTCTTTATTAATTCCTGTGTTTAGGATGCTTTTTACCATGTCTAAATTTCCTTAAACAAATTAGAAAAAATGGTGCAGTGTTTCGAATTGAAGAGTGTTTGAAGTCTGGGAACAGAGTATGTTTTAAGTTAGAAAGAATTTGCTTTGACCTTGGCTGATATGAGCCAGGCTCCCATGAGTGTTTTGAAAGGAGAGGCTTTTTTTTTGGAGCGTCCCTCTGAAGCAGACTTGCCTGTCCTTGTTTTTTTTATTTTTGGCAAATATTCAGCAGTTCTCAGCACTCAGAGTTTTGAAAGGGTGGAGGCGCCCCGTGGGTGACTTATGAGAGCAGAGACACCCAGTTTGTTATTCTTGGCTATGATTCAGTTCTTTCCACAGAGAAATGTTTATATAAGGGGGGTCAAGTTGCTCTTCCTTACAGTCGGCCCAGAAAGCTTCATTGACTTCAGATAAAGGATGTTTGCAAATGAATAGTTTTCCCCTCAGTAATGTACACAAAATAATTGGCAGACGCTTGGCCCTTGGAGTAAGATAAATACAGTAGGCACAGACAGCTTCCCTGACTAGAGATATGGGATGCTTGAACAGAATATTTGGCAGGAGCTTTGCTCCTGCAATGAGATCAGCATTTAGCAGTGATTCAATATTACATCGCAAGGTAGCCCGACTCCTGCTTGTTATGGTTGGAGCTGATTCAAAACTCTGAGCGCGGACATCTTTCTGGAGGGATGGGCTGTTTCTCAAAGGAGTGAGGAGTAGCTAGGCCCCAGCTCTTCTGGCTGTGCATGACAAAATTAGATTTTGCCCAAACAAAATTAAAGAATATGGCATAGGTAGAATTTTAAATCATTCCTTGAATTTAGAAGAGTTCTTTTCAGGAATTAGGAGGTTTCTTATAGTAATGAAAAGCACTTGGGGTGCTTTTTGAATGGAAAATGTGTTTTTGCAAGATTGATGATGCGTGTTTCTCGTTTCAGATGGCTGACGTGTGGGGGCCATGTATGAGTGTGATTTTCTTATTTTGGAGTGACGTGTTATGTTATTTTCGGAGTGAGTGCCCCCACCCCCAAAAACCCCCGAGCCTGGACCCAGACCGGAAGCGGACATACCAGGATGACCAGACTGGAGGGTGTGCTTCCTTGGCACAGGATACAGATGAAGATGGAGGATCATGGCCTATACAAATGAACTGTTTACCTAAGGAGAAACCCACTACAGAAGAGAACTTTTTAAAGTGACTGAACTTTTCAATTTACATTACAATCTACAGTTGGCTGCCTCAGCAGTCAGGTTAAAATTCTGGATTCCACTAAAAAAAAAAAAAATTCTTGACAAAGCCAATAGTTCTATTTTTGAAACAATTTATTAATTGACCTTTGATCTAAAAGAGCCCATTTTTTATTTGGTTATAATGATGTTCCTTTACGAAAGTAGTTTGAAATGTAATTCCTTGGCCTGCATTCTTGAGTCTTGCATTTTTTCCCATGTTTCTATTTCAGATGGACATTATGCCACTTTTGCAGTTACCATACACAGGCCCCACTTGAAATCATTTTCTCAGTCCTGTTCATGGTTTTGATTTTCCAGTTTAAAAGATGCAGTGCCACATCAATGCAATGATGCAAATGATATTATTTGAATATCATAGGGTGATTAGTGAGCTGCTTTAATAATCTGATGCCCTGTGATACATGATATTTTGATTTTGGTATGCTACGCTATTTCATTATTGATACAAATTGATTTTACACTTGTTTATCTTTCACCTATTTCATAGTTTTCCTGTTTTCTCTACAACAGTCTTGCTAATGCAGGGAAAGCAGTGTTTTAAATGATGGTGCACACATGTGTTCCACAGATTGATACAGAGGGATTAAGTGCAAACTGTTTTCTGAGTTAGATGATTTCTGACCTTTACCTATTGCCTTTGGCATGGTCTACTATTACTCAATTTCCCAAGTTTAAGTCTATGATCTTGTAGAAGAATGTATACACCACACTCAGATAACTTTCTTTGATTTATTGCTTGATATGCATAGTGCTACACCAGCTATTTTGTAGGAATGGGGTTGTCCTTGTTTTCCTTTTATTACACTTTCACTTTGATCCGTCAACTCTTATTTAGAACAGTGGGATTAGTTCCAAGGGTGGCCACCCTAGACTTTAAGTTGTCCTGGGAGGAGTGTCTTTTAGTCAGGTTATGTCCTACATCTATTAGTAATAGTTGCCCAGACTTTGAGGACCCTTAGTCATGTTTATTTGTCAGATTTTACCAAATCCTTTCTTAAGTTGACTGAAGTAGGTAGGCCTCATTTAGGCCCTTTGTTATTTTCATTTCACAAACATGTCCCTACATCAATAGATTTCATGAGTTATCACTAGAAGTTGAGGCACATTTCGTTCAAGGGTGCTTTGGTTAGTTTCTGTTGGTATCAGATCAATCTTAGTTACATTTCAACATTCAGGTCAAGGGTGCTTTGATTTGTTTTCAATTGGTTGTCAGATTTACATTCCCTACATCAAGTTTTAGGTGGTATTTCCTTAGTTGTCATTCATTTTAGGGAGTCTTTTGGTTTTTGATTTTGTTGATAGATTATGTTGATGTTTGCTTATTTGTTTATTGTTGTTTACGGATGTTAGCAAATTAAATTCAAGGGTGGAGTGTAGTGACCGTATTTTTGGCTCTATTTCTGAGTGATGGTGACTTTAAGGTTGCTACCATCCTGGATCTTTATTCTTGGCTTGTGTTGGTCCTTTTCAGGTCTTTTTCCAGACCTAGAAGCATGAACTAGAGGATAGCTGCTTTATATGATGATAGATCCCTTATTCTTGACTCTAATCCATCTATTGCCTATTGGCCTTGACATAATTATGTGTCCTTTCATCATCCTACCTATAGTAGAGGGTGGATCCTGTAGTCCTGACTTTATATTATGGTTTGTGTATGTACTCTGACAGAGCTAAGTGTTATTTCATCCTTCTCAGGCCTACAAGGCCCAGAACTAGAGAGACTCCATTTTGCCTTCTGTCCCTGCAGACTGAGATGCTTGCAGGGTAAAGGTGATGTTTCAGTTATGAGGTGTTGTTCGCCCTTTGCAAACTGGAGAGAACCGGCCAGAGCTGAATCTAATCAGGAAGTGTCTCTGGGCTCAAGTCTCTAGACGAAACAAGCAGCTGGTCACTGTGGGAGCGTCTAGAGCAAGGAGCCTGGTACATGGAATCGGTGGGAGGAGGCTGCTGGCTGGAACTTTCCATGAGGAGAGAGCATTCCATATTAGTGAAGTGCAGAGGCGGAGTCAGTGAGTTGGAGCCAGAGAGAGAAGTCAGACAGTCGATGCTTGGAACAGAGAGAAGTCAGTTTTGTCAGTTTTGTGAGTGAGTCAGTTGGAGCCAGGGAGAGAAGAAGAAACAGTCGATGCTTGGAACAGAGAGAAGACAGTCTGTGAGCTGGAACCAGAGAGAGAAGTCAGAAGCAGTTGTGAGCAGATGGTGTTTTGAACCGAGAGAAGTGAGATGATGTTTGGAACTGAAGGAAGCATTCAGAAGCAGTTACTTATCAGAAGGAGTTGTGATCAGCTGGAGTTTGAAGTGATGCCTTTTGGAAGAGACTGAAGTTATATCGTGGATTAGTCTGTGGGAGCAGCTGGAGTGAATTGGACATTGGAGCTGAGATAATCAGACTGAGTGAAGAAGCTAGTGGAGTGAACGGTTATCAGAGCCGCAGAAACTGTTAGGCTGAAGCTGGAAGGTGGAGAGAGTTCGAGGGGGAGAGGAATCCAGTGCAGAGTGATCAGCGCAGATGCGTGTCCAAGAGTGCAGGGGAGGATCTGAGACGAGCTAAGGCACAGACGAGAGAGGAACCCAGATGACAGCTAGAGCAAGACTACATACCAATCAGGTGATACCCTTCCTGTAATATAGTTTGCTTTACATTTAAACATTAACCTTGTCCTTACTGTATTGCTAATTCCTTTTCTTTCAGCGGTGTGCAGTATAATCCATTCCCTCTTTAGCTATTTACAGTTAATTACATGTGGATGTGTTATAGTAATAAAGCTTTACAGAGACCCCGCAGATCTGTGTATGTGTCTATTCCCATTTTCCTTTGCAGGCTATATGTTATAGTATAGCGTTATATTGTTATTGTTAATGTGATAAATAAAGGAACCCCAGTTCTTAGTGAACCAGTGTACCTCTTGTTTTTATACAGTAACGGTAACCTTGTCTTCTAGTCAGGTACTATTCGGTGAACAGATGCTACCCCTGATCAAGCAAATGGGAACTGAATAATGAGGGAGAGAGGAGCCCTTGAAATGGAGAATAAGTTGTACACAGTGTAATTTGGCCATTGTTGTACCACATAAAATATATGAGACATTCCCAGTAGGTATAGAGAAACTTCCCAACATAGAGAGAGAGAGCTGAAGGTATTCATAGGAAAGTGATCGTCGTTGTGTAGTGGCGTTAGTGAGAGCACTGATTGTGGTCATTGTGTATACCCACAAGATTGTGGCTTGAGAGAGCACCGGGGGATACGGTGTGTAATGAGATCGCCTCTAGGGAAAGTGGCGTTAGTGAGAGCACTGATTGTGGTCAGTGTGTATACCCACAGGATTGTGGCTTGTGTCTGTATGAAATAGTGAGAGCACTGGGAGGACACAGTGTGTATACCCACAAGATTGTGGCTTGAGAGAGCACTGAGTGTGTCAGTGTGTAATGGTAAGTAATCAGATCTGCCCCATGGTAGATTAGTCTGGGCCCATGTGGTTGCGAGACTATGAGGTATGAGTGTGGTGTAGGGCATGGACGTCCTTAGTAATCAGTGAGTATTCCTAGTAATCCCTATAGATTTAGTGGTGTTTCTGATGATATGAGCTTGTATATTGCTAATTCCCCATCCTCAGGTAGGTACCCAGGTGCCTGGATTGATGGGTCCTGAGGAGGGAGGTGGTTGCGTTTCGGCTGGGTTGGTGGTGCTCTGATAAGCTGATTCTATCTGGTCCAAAAATCCGGTCGTTACATACATACATTCCTACTTATATACATACATGCATCTGTTCCTGCACTTATCTTAATCATCTATCAGCCCACTCGCCTATGGTAAGCACTGTGCCATCCATGCAGCCATACTCCGATATATCCATAGATACATCTGTCCCAGAACAAATCCTAAGCATCTATCAGCCCACCCGTCTATCCTAAGTACTGGTCCAAGCATTCCTTTATCATTCCATCCATACATTGATACATCCATCCATCTACCTATCCATTCATCCAACTGGCCATGCATCTGAGGTTCCGTGACGATTGTAAGTGGTGTTTTCGACTCGCACGAATATGGTCGAGTCTGGTATCTATGAACCGCAAATGACGAGTTTAGTAAGTGTGCGCAGTTTCGCTGTGCTAACTTAAACCGTTCGTTTGTTATGTGGGTTTTTCATCTGTACCCACGGGTTCCATCTTAGATACGGCATCCATTTTGTCTCTTGCCCTCAAGTAGCCAGCGAACGGACGTTATCCGCTTCGCGACCCTGGGACTCCCAAGATATTTGTGGAAGACACATGTTCTTTGTGAGTGTCTTTATGACGAGGGGGTTGCTACTGTAAGGCAGATGGCGCCGCTCGAGGCTCATCTTGCCGCACGGACTTATTGTCTCAGCCGTGCATCTCATTAGGCACGTCCCTTTGATGCCTGTATCTCGTGTTTCCCGATACCTCCCCTTTTACTCCCTTTCCAATCTCCCCACTGTCTCCGTCTTCCTCTGCACCTGTCTTTGTTCCTATTTCGATCTGTTTTACTGCTGATTGGAATTTGCTAATGGTGGGAAGATGGTTTTTACAGTTGGGAACCGCCAAATGTTTCCGCACTTATGTTCCGGACCTTGTGTGTTTCAAAGTGACCAAAGCGACCCCTCTGGGGGATAATTGTGGGAACCGGGTTGTAAACTTTCGTGCCCAATGTAATCCTATGGGTAAAAACTGTATAAAAGGAGCGATCCACAGAACCAATTCGAAGCAGTCTCCCCAAGTTGCACGTGGTGTACTTGTCGTGATCTCTGTGTTCCCTGCAGCAAATAAACCTTGAATCTTTGACGCCGAAGGAAGTGTCCCGTGTCTCTGTGACTTGTACGCCGGAGCAGGTTACCCACGAAGGTTTCAGGTGTTGTGCCCTGGCACCGCTGGGTCTTAAAGAACCCAGTCCTTCAGTTGGCGCCCAACGTGGGGCTGCATCAGTGGTACCGGTCCAAGCCCGACGATCGTGAGGAACTTCGTGTGAAATCTCCGAGGGAAGGTGCACTCCGCTTCATCGATCCTGTTGTCGAAATAAGTGGCCCGAAGACTTTTCCCGCGAAGATTCCCGCCTCCTGACGGCTGCGACGGACTGCTGCCCTGACTGTAGACCTGTTTTGGCGCCTGGCGTAGACCTTAGTATAGCGAGACGATTGACGGGCCTTCCTGGTGACGCCATCGATCTTTGAGTTAAGTATTTGTGGGTCGCTCCCAGAGTTCTTGGTTGTGGTTATTTAGTGGTTGCATGGTTCCATTGCATTTGTGGTTCTTGGTACTTTGTTGTGTTGTTTGACGACTGCAGCCGCCAAAAACCGAGGGTTTTGTTCTTTGCTGGGACTTGGTAAATCCCGTAACCCTTGAAGTTTGTGAAACTCGGCTAGTGTGCAAGATGCCTGGTCGCAGTACTTTGTTCAGTTGTTTTAGACCTTGTGGTGCGGATTCCCGACTGGAGGACTCGTGTCCGATACCTCCGGTTGGGACTCCTACTTATGACTTGTATAGCAAACATGGGCTAGACCCGATTACCTTTAATGATTATTGGATTAAATATACAAAGAAAGACGGCGACCTTCGTTGGCCACCTCACGGTAGCTTCGAGGCGTCGATCTTAGATAATCTAGAAATGAAGTTGTTCGAACGTAAATCCAGGCCGGCCATGTTTGATGCCTTTCGGTTGTGGCGCAAAGAAGCCCGACAGAAAGAGATCAGACAGAATAAACGTAGTCAGCGAGATAATGTTGCTACCATAGTGAAGAAAGCTGAGCAGTTCCAGCGTGATAAGGAGAATAAGGATAAGGAAGTGTTTGACAGATTACAGCGTATGACTATAGATAAGTGCTATCCTGCTTTGCCTACGGAGTCGGATACGAAGGAAGAGGCAGTTGAGGATCCTTTAATGTCCTATCTTATGAAGTCGCCCCCTCCGTACGTACAGGGTACCGCAGTTCCTGTGGTCCCTGCCGTACCTGTTCTTCCACCTATTGTTCCTCCGCCTGTTCCTCAACCTGCACCTGTTCTTCCGACTGTTCCTGCTCCTTTGTCTGTTGCTATTCCTACTGCTCCTCCGCTTCCACATACTCCTGTTCCCGCTACTGCTCCTGCTACTGCTCCTGTTTTGTTAACCCCTGCTGTTGCCACTGTTTCTACTCCTTCTCTTGTTAGCCCTGTGTCTTATTCTTCTCCCTCTACTCGTAGTCGCAATTCTCCTCTTGCGGCTAGCTTCTTTCAGTCGCTCGGACCTGTTCCTGGGTCTGCTGGTTCCGATGGTCCTCAGAGACGTAGTCAGCTTCCTGGAAACAGAGAACGCGTTGCGTTGTATAATATGGCGATGGGTTGGATGGTAAACCCTCTTAGAAATCCACCCCGTGTTGTCCTCGAAACGTTTTGTCAATTTAATATACCAACCCAGAGATACGTGTTTGATGAAATGTGCAAGTTCCTTCATGATCAGATAGCGGCCGATGCGCCTGACGAGGTGCTGACCGCCCTGTCCGAGCTTCGACTTCAGTTCGCAACTGGACTGATAGTAGATACTAATGTCCGACGTGCTATTGAGCGGTTACTATCTTTCCGTCCCGCTCCAATACCTCATGCATTGTTTGTCGAGGATATTGAACACCAACCAGACGAGTCTGGCCAATATCCTATGCGTGAAGTTCCGCCGGTTTGGGTACCGGCTGATCCTAATGCTCATCCTGCGACAGCGGCGCATTTCCAGAGAGTGTGGATACATCTCCCATGGAAACGATCGGAAGTGCTTCAGGTGAAGCAATCTTTGCCTGATCCACGCAAAAATCCTACTGGGTATTACAAGGAATTATCGCAGCTCGTAGATGCTACGGTAATGAATCTTGCCAATATCGACATGTTGTTTGGCAATGTCGTACCGCAACCGGTATGGGCTAAGATTCGTCAGCAAGATCACGGAAATGAATTAGGCGGTGATTGGGCTGCCATTATAGCAGCAGATGCTGGACAAGTGGCTGCTACTAAACCCGACCAATTGATTACTGCTCTTCCTCAGCGAATAATAACATTAATGAAGACTCTTATGCCAGCTATGAGGGTAAATTGGGACAAATTGTCAGCTTGCAAACAAAAGAAAGACGAGAGTGTTTCCGATTTCTTTACGAGGTTTGAGGAAGCGTTCATTGACCATAGTGGACAGGATATGGGTACCGAGGGTGGACAAAGGTTGTTTGTGGATAAATTCGTGTCGAACTTATTGCCCGATTTGAGCAATAAATTAAAGAATTCAGAGAGTGCATGGGCCGTTTCTACCTCAGCTCAGATATTGGCTACGGCACAATATTATGAGAATAGGGAGAAAGAGGAAAATGACCGTGCTGACAAAAAGACGAAAGAACTGAAAACTAAAGTGTTGTTGCAACAAGCGTATCCGCCGCGTTCTAATCAGAATGCGCCTCCACAGAATAGATCGCAGTTGCAATCGAATCGATCGCAACCGCATAATGACTCCTTCTCCCAAAGATCCTCGTTAGGGTACAATCAATGTGCTTATTGTAGACAGGAAGGACACATTAAATTCAACTGCCCTGTTTTAAATGAACGTAATAGTGGTAATTCGTCTAAAGGAGGCTGTGGTGGTTCACAGCAGACATCACGTGGTAGAGGTCGTGGTGCTCAGAACGATCGCTCAGATAATTCATCTAATTCTAATAACTGTTTCGATCAACGTGGATCATCGCAAGGGCGATCTGCGCAGTACAATGTAGACGATTATTACGCCGATCAGGGAACTGACGACAGTAATTACTAGGACAGCCAAAGACAAGGAGAGGGAGTGGTATCAGTTCCGGTTGATCAGAGAGGGCCTTACGTCGCAGTTGCTACATCGGGCGTCGTTGAGCCTTTTCTGTTGGACACTGGTGCAGCGAAAAGTTCTATCATGTATTCGAAACTCCCTGGCGCACCTTTGTCTGGCTTAACAAATGTTTCCGTTGGATTCTCTGGCGCCCCTGTTAGCAATCCAGTTTCGCGCCCTTTGCCCCTTCAAATTGGGCCACGTGAGCTAGAAGCTCCGTTGATTTTAACCACGGGTTGTGGCGAAAATCTTTTGGGCCTGGATTTGCTTAAACGTTTGTACGCAACTTTGTATTGTTCTCCTGCGGGTGTAAAGCTTACGTTAGGAGAGAGGGTAGTCTCTCCCATGTATTTGTCCCTCGATAAGCTCCCACCGGAATTGAGTTCTCTTCCTGCGTCTTTGTGGGCGATGGGTCCAAATGACGTGGGCCTACTTGATATCTCCCCCTATGTTGTTCAGTTGAAAGCTAATGTGCGATTGCCACGTATTCCCCAGTATCGTATCTCCCTTGATGGTGAACGAGCACTGTTAGCGATCATTTATGATCTGATCGAGAAAGATGTTATCGAAGAGACTCGGGGAAACGTGTGCAACAGCCCTGTACTGCCCATTCTTAAACGTACTGATCCTTCAAAACCGCCTGTTTATCGTTTTGTTATCGATTTACGGGAGGTAAATAAAATTGTGGTTCCTCAATTTCCTGTTGTGCCTGACATCACGGCGCTACTGACTCTGATTCCAGCTACTGCATCATGGTTTTCGGTGATTGATTTGAAAAATGCGTTTTTTAGCATCCCGATTGCCGAAGAGAGCAGGGACCTTTTCGGTTTCTCTCTCGGTGGGCGTAGCTTCCGGTTCAAACGCGCTCCTCAGGGCTACTGTGAAAGTCCATCTATTTACAGCCAAGCCTTGAAGGGTCAACTGGATGCATTTAGGTTGCCGGTTGGTGCGGCTTTGATCCAATACGTCGACGACTTATTGGTGGCTGCTGATACTCAGGACATTTGCAAACTTGCTACGGTGTCGTTGCTGCAACATCTCTGTGAGTTAAATCACAAGGTGTCACCTTCTAAACTCCAATATTGTTGTCAAGAAGTAACCTATCTAGGTCACTTATTGTCAAAGGAGGGAAGGAGATTGACCCCAGAGAGAATTGCAGCGATTGCGCGAATGGCTGTGCCGAAAACCCAAAGAGATGTGCGTGCCTTTCTAGGTATCACGTCGTACTGCAGGCAATGGATTCCTAATTTTTCATTGCTAGCGAAACCATTGGTGGCTCTTACGTGCAAGGATGTTTCAACTCCTTTACCATGGACGGAAGAATGTCAGAAAAGTTTTTCTGAACTGCGTGATTCATTGTGTTCGGCTCCTGTGTTAGGTACCCCTGACTACGGTAAGCCGTTCACGTTATATGTTCACGAGAGGGAAGGTTGTGCTTTGAGTGTTTTAACGCAACCTTTTGGTGGTAAGCAGCGTCCATGTGCATATTTTTCCTCGACCTTGGACCCAGTAGCTAGAGCATTGCCGAGTTGTTTACGAGCAACAGCGGCAGCTGCGGTCTCCATCCGACAATCAGCAGGATTGGTCATGGATAATATGCTTACGGTGATGGTTCCGCATGCAGTCGATACTCTTTTGAATCGAACGAAAACTCAGCACTTGACGAGTGCGAGGTTGTCTGGGTACGAATTGACGCTCTTGGCAAGCCACATTCAGATAAAACGTTGTAACGTTCTGAACCCGGCAACTTTGTTACCAATTAGCACAGAGTCAGATGAAGTAGCAGAACATGACTGCTACTTGAGGACTGAAGAGGAAACGAAAGGTCGAGTGGACCTTAAAAACACCCCATTGGAAGATCCGGATGGCACTTTGTATGTGGATGGGTCATGTTTTAAGTTGCCGAATGGCGATGTAACTACTGCTTATGCTGTTGTAACATTGAATACTGTTGTTGAGACTGCAAGGTTGAATCAGAATTCTGCCCAAGCTGCGGAGCTGATTGCTCTTACTAGAGCGTGTGTGTTGGCGAAAGGGAAACGTGTGAATGTTTTTACCGACAGTCAATACGCTTTTGGTGTTGCGCATAGTTTTGGACGATTGTGGCGAGAGAGAGGTTTCTTGACGTCGCACGGTACGAAGATACAGCATGGCCAGCTTGTGAACGATCTTTTGGATACATTGACTTTGCCTACGCAAGTTGCGATTGTTAAGTGTAGTGCGCATCGTAAAGTGACGGATGATGTTGGTCGTGGTAATGCGTTTGCGGACGAGACTGCTAAGGAGACTGCCCGGAACCTTAGCACTCGAATGTATGTGACGAGTTCGGTTAGGTGGCCCACAGAATCGAGTATGTGTGAAGATACTATCGAGAGCGTGAAAGCAATTCAGAATGAGGCCACTGAGACTGAAAAGACGAAGTGGAGAGAAAGTACGGGAAAGTTGGATGCGAATGGTTGTTGGATTGATTTGTCGGATCAGAGAAGATGGATGTTGCCTGATGCGTATGTGCTGGTCGTTGTGACAATGGCACATGGGTTAGCACATATTAGCGCGAAAGGTATTTGTAAGTTGCTGGCTGCTGTGTGGAAGAATGATGGCATTACGAAATGTGCTGAACGTCTGGTGAAGAATTGTATGGTGTGTGTAATGTACAATCCTGGCAAAGGAACCCCAACTCCCCCTGGCAGTTTTGCCCCCCCTTCGTATCCCTTTGAGGTGATTCAATTGGACTTCATCCATATGGAGCGATGCAATAACCTGAAGTACGTTTTAGTTGTAGTTTGCGCATTCTCCCGATGGATCGAGGCCTATCCCCTCAAAGACAATACTGCTTTGTCTACTGCGAAAATCCTACTGAAGGAATATTTTCCTCGGTATGGAATGCCTAGAGTCGTGTGGTCAGATAACGGAAGTGAGTTTGTTGGAAGTGTGATGAAGAGTGTGTGTAAGGGCCTTGGAATAAATCAAAAATTCCACAGCGCCAATCATCCCCAGTCAGCTGGATTAGTTGAGGGGTATAACGGCACCCTTAAACTAAAGCTAGCAAAGATTCAGGCTACGACTGGTCTTTCGTGGCCTGATGCTTTACCTCTAGCATTACTGTCAACTAGGGCGACTGTACACTCCCGAGTAGGGCTTAGTCCCTATGAAATAGTGTTCGGCCGTCCTGCGAATGTGTGGGGGGTTCCTAGGCCAGGAATGTTTTCTGATCTTGAGTACCCAATGTTGATTGACTATTTACATGACTTGACTGCTAAACTGAGGTTAATTCACCAACAGGTTTACGACGCATTGCCGACGCAGACGGAGGGTCCAGGCCACCAGCTCCAGCCCGGAGACTGGGTGGTAACACGAAACTTTTCACGCAAGAATAATCTGGACCCGAGGTTCACCGGACCTTACCAGGTGCTCTTGGCCACGAGGACTGCCGTTCGTCTTGAGGGGCGTAAAAACTGGGTGCATGCCACCCATACTAAGCGAGTCCCTATCCCTTTGCCGGCAGACCCGTGGGTAAGGAAAGGCATTGCGTCAACAGAAACAGAAACATTGCCGGCGTTTGTGCCTTTCAGCGACGCACAGCCTGTTTGAGAATCCTCAGCGCAGCAGAAAGCCACTGTTGAAAAATTGTCAGCAAAAGACTCAAGACCAGAACAATCAACTGATCAGCAGGACGTTGTCCCTTCGACGGACCCTTTGTTCGACGAGCAGACACGTCCCGGGAAACACCGATATTCTTTGCGATCTCGCACTAAGGACAAATACAATTTTTCTTGCTTTGCTGAAATTGACAACTGCATTATCTCCGTTTCCCGTGATCAGTTTTGAACTTTCGTATCACTGTAATTATTTGTGTACATATAGATATTGAGTTTCCTCCCTTGTATCTTTTTACTTCCACAGCCGAGAGACTTTGTGCTTGTATATACATATTGTGTATTGAAGGCCGTAGGGCCGCGCGCGTACTTCCTTCTGGATAGTAGGTCTTGACGCTAGGTTAAAGGCCGTCGGTTCCTAGGAACTCCTAGGGATTGACTATTGCTACACAGAACGAAGTGCGTCAAGAAACGTTGCGGACGGTCGTAGGGAATGGCATTCTCGAAGCTGAATGATTTGGAAGGAGCTCAAGCCCATAGATTCAAGCTGCAGCAACTCAGTCGTACCAAATGCTTCATATTCCAACTGTTTGTATTGTTTTTGACTGCTTCTGCATTATTGGCGGGTGGGGTGTATTACATGATGTCTTATTTCTTACCTGCTACACCTACTCCTACTCCTTACCCTAACCTTACCTCTACTGTTTCCCCTCATTCCTTTCATATGTTACCGGAACACGAGCAGGCTAGACGTGTAGAATTCCGCAACAATTCCTTTATTCAGCTCCTCCATCAGCATCAGTTAGTGGTTAACACTACTAATTGTTGGGTGTGTGGGTTGATGCCACATACTACGGATAAGGGAATTCCATATCTGGTGTTACCGTATAGTTCCCAAGGGTCAGCTCGAGCATTTCAAACAATGTTTCGAAGCGCACTGGGTTTCCACCCCATTCGAGAACCACGTTCCCCCTACTCTGGTCCTACCTCGTACCAAAAACCTTTGTCGATAGCAATAGAGGATTTAGATAGTGAGATCTATGATCCTTCGCTTATTCCCGAAGAAGAGGTACAGGCCTATAGAGTCCTAAGTAGAGGTGAATATAGTGTGTTCACTGGTGAGAAGCAGCTTAAAAGCTCGCCTCCTATATGGGTCGTACCCCACACTGGTAATTTTTGTCTTATGGGTCGTGGCCGAAGATCGCAAGCCCGACTTGGAGCAAGTGCCTGCACTGAAAATTACATTCTGCCGATGTCCTCGTCCCCTGTGTTCCTGGCTGCCAAGGGTACATACTTTATCTGTTATGATCGTGCATATACATGGTTGCCCGCAGACTTCATGGGCTCATGTTTTATTGCAAATCTGTTGCCTCCGACGTTCACTGTAGATGCCGATTATCATAAGACTAGAGTTGTGCGAGGCGTAATTAGCGAAGAGGATACTGCCGGTCAAGAGGCAGGAGACTTTTTCAAGGGTTTCCTCCCGTTTTGGGGACCTATGGTTAATAGTAGGAACCTGAGACAGTTGACTCGAGTGGTAGAATCGACAGCTAATATTACTGCCAGTGCCCTTGGTAATATCACCACAGAACTTCAGGCGGAGAGACTTATGATGTTACAAAACCGTATGGTTTTAGATGTCATTTTAGCAGATCGCGGTGGGGTATGTAAGGTGATCCATTCGAGCTGCTGCATTTTCATTCCAGATAATGCTCCTACTGTCTATCAAGCCATCTCGAGGTTGCATAAGATTTCCGAATCCATACACGTGGATGTAGGGGATTGGACGCTACTTGGATGGTTTTGGGGCCTGATGTCGACTTGGGGTTGGAAAATTCTGATGATCATCGGAGTTGTGGTAGTGTTCCTGTTCACGTGTTGCCTTTGTGTGCAGTGTGGTCCTGCCTTATGTGGCCTCTGTGCTACAACGTGTATAAGACAACCATCTGCTACCAAGGGGACTCGGTTGGACAGAGCTATGCTACAGCAACATCTTGATGGTCTGATGAATATCGAATATGATTCCGACTAGTGCTTGCCTACATGAGGGCAAAAGGAGCGTCTGAGGTTCCGTGACGATTGTAAGTGGTGTTTTCGACTCGCACGAATATGGTCGAGTCTGGTATCTATGAACCGCAAATGACGAGTTTAGTAAGTGTGCGCAGTTTCGCTGTGCTAACTTAAACCGTTCGTTTGTTATGTGGGTTTTTCATCTGTACCCACGGGTTCCATCTTAGATACGGCATCCATTTTGTCTCTTGCCCTCAAGTAGCCAGCGAACGGACGTTGTCCGCTTCGCGACCCTGGGACTCCCAAGATATTTGTGGAAGACACATGTTCTTTGTGAGTGTCTTTATGACGAGGGGGTTGCTACTGTAAGGCAGATGGCGCCGCTCGAGGCTCATCTTGCCGCACGGACTTATTGTCTCAGCCGTGCATCTCATTAGGCACGTCCCTTTGATGCCTGTATCTCGTGTTTCCCGATACCTCCCCTTTTACACCCTTTCCAATCTCCCCACTGTCTCCGTCTTCCTCTGCACCTGTCTTTGTTCCTATTTCGATCTGTTTTACTGCTGATTGGAATTTGCTAATGGTGGGAAGATGGTTTTTACAGTTGGGAACCGCCAAATGTTTCCGCACTTATGTTCCGGACCTTGTGTGTTTCAAAGTGACCAAAGCGACCCCTCTGGGGGATAATTGTGGGAACCGGGTTGTAAACTTTCGTGCCCAATGTAATCCTATGGGTAAAAACTGTATAAAAGGAGCGATCCACAGAACCAATTCGAAGCAGTCTCCCCAAGTTGCACGTGGTGTACTTGTCGTGATCTCTGTGTTCCCTGCAGCAAATAAACCTTGAATCTTTGACGCCGAAGGAAGTGTCCCGTGTCTCTGTGACTTGTACGCCGGAGCAGGTTACCCACGAAGGTTTCAGGTGTTGTGCCCTGGCACCGCTGGGTCTTAAAGAACCCAGTCCTTCACATCCACTCGCCCTTTATTCAACTATCCATCCTTATTTCAATGCACCTTCTGCCCCTGATCCTAAATACGGTGTATAATACTCATTGACAGGCAGATGTTTCTTATAAAGAACAACAAAGGTTTGTGGAGCATAGTTCACCACCCTTCTCTGGTGGTGTTTTAAACAAAGGTTCATCTAGCGAAAGAAATGTAAAGGAGCTTTTCAGTGTAAGATGTTAATTTTGAAACATAACGTTTTGTCCTGTTGTATATAGGAACACTGCTTTAAAGTGGCTGTGACTCACAGATACTCAATACTTGTACTACTTACATTTGAGATAGTATACCAGAGAGCTAATATGGGGTGGTGACAACCTTCAATTCTATATATTTTCATGTGAAGCACAGTATAGGAATTTAAAAGGAATTGCAAAGCTTTTATCTTTATATTAAAGGGGGGGGGGTGAGAACGAAGTGAGCCAGGCAGGCAAAGCATGTGTTTTCATAGCACTAAAACAAGACACTGCGTAAGGTCAGAGCAGGGTCATGCTGGAGTTGCTTGCTTGTGGTCATCTGCAGAGGCACAAAAAGAACGACATTTCGGGGGAGCCTAATTCTTTCAGCAATAGGGAGAGTGGGGATGTAGGGGCTGTAAAAATGGGTAAAAAAGAACAGAGTCTCATTTACAAGGAAATGGTCTTTTGAAGATATGTGAAGTACTCAGGTGCGGCTCTGTGTGTGCGCCCGGGAAGCTGTCTCAGAGAGTCCGGGGCAATGGGTGTTGCGCGCCTGGTGGTCTGTCTGCTAATCACCCTAAGATGATGCTGCTCCTGCGTTGCAAAAAGAGAAGAAAATCCTGAGAGAAAATAGCTCTCTTTAAAGGATTTCCCTTCTCCTACAATGTGACTCACCTGGCATGATGTCTGCACTTCTCAGTAGTTAGCAATATGCTTGCTCTCACAGTCTCACTGCAGTGCAATAAAAAAAAGGATAACCTTTGCGAAGACCGAAAATAGAGCCCCATCAAGACCTGTTTCGAGGCCCCCAAAAATAAAGTGCTGGTGCTCAGACCCCCACAGACCCCCCCCCCCCCCCAATTAAAGCCCTGGGTGCAGTGTTATGTTTGCAAAGTTGTAGATAAAATTGTTAGGCCAATAATGGTAATTTTTGTGTAATTTTTATGTGTGCCGTTTGGTTGATAATATCATCTTAAGTACATAGATTACATTTCTAAAAAATACTATCTATAAAGTAGTCTGGGGCGGGTTGCAGAGAGAGTGCTGTGGGGTGGTGGGATGCGGCGGAGAGGTGAAAAGTACGAGGTTGTGCAGTTACATATAAATTGTAAAGGTGTATGTATATAATTAAATAAATACTTGCTGTATGTTCCATGGCACTACTTGTCATCCTATTGCTCCCCTGTCGTGCTCTATAACGTTGCAGCACTTGGTTTGAAGTCGTTAGTAGAAGTTTTGTAATTGTATGTTAATATTTTAACATAGTAAACAGATATAAAAAATAATTGAATCTATTTTTTGTTTTTCAGAAATTTGTTTTGTTTGGATTAAAATTTGCAAATGCCAAGAAGAAGTGAAAAAAAGAAAAGAGAAGAAAAATATATATTTGACCAAAAGGAAAGATCTTCAATTAGAGAAAAATGCGAGTAGTACAGAAACAGTTTCTTCTAGTAAAAGTACTAGACAATTTGTGAAAAAAATATTACGATCATTTAATGAAATAACATCACACAAAGCAAAAAGAAGAATTTTTCAAGTAAGGCGAAGCAGACTTCAATTTGAAATTCCAGGAAAAGGAAACATGATAAAGAAAAATATCTGTTACTCGGAGACAAAAACAATTTCAAGAAATTCATCAGAGAATTTTTCGATCTAGAGTGATTCAGAATTTATTGAAAACATGCTGCAAATATAAAAGGAAAGCCTTGCAATTCAAAGAGAAGCAGCGTATTGAAAGTATAGTGGATGCTGCTTTCAATTCAAAACAGAAGTTTTTCAGTCTGAATTTGAAGAGAATCAAACTGTTGGATAAAAAAGTCAAAGTGTTGAAAGACAAAAATAGAAAAAAGAGACTTGTGAACAGAACCAACTTTTGAAAAATCTTTAGTGGACATTGGAAACATACTTCTACTAGTGAGCCAGTTTTAATGAGGAAAGTTACTTCCAGGAAAATAGTTTACCATTTGCAGTTGATACTGGAGGTCGTTGCTACGAAGTTCAGGGTGGTTGTCCTCTTCCAATGGAGGAAATAGTTGGTAAAAGTGCAGGAGAGTTAATAGCTGAAGAAGTGCAAGGGAAATGTCCACAAGCTCCTGTGTACAAGTGGGGTTGTAGTAGTATTTGTAGTATTCAACAGGAATCTATTGATATAATGCACAATTTGCTACGAGAATGTACACAGAAAAGTATTAAACAGAAGATTAAGTTATTACAAGGACTAGATCCATGTAATGTAAGAAAATATACTGAGAAGTATGGCCATTCTCTGGCTTGTCTTTTAAGAAAAGTTTGTAAAAGTGTTTTTCATCACTTGAGGATGTTAACAGTACACCATTCAGAAATGCGGACGTTTGTAAGGAAACTGTACTATGTAAAAAGTCCTGCATTATGTGTAAGTGAACTGCTGAATACATATCTTTTATATGGTTCTTTATCAGATGTTCAAAAAAAGTGTGATGATATTGAAATGCGATATATATTAGAAACTGAAAGTTTGACAATTGCAGATGTTGGAGGAGATGGGAAAGTGATTAGTACTGATCAGTTTGAAGAAGAAATTAAAATGTTTAATGTAGTGTGCTCTGAAATACCAAACTATGGGCCCCATTAGGATAGCAGGCAGAAAATCACCCCGACCGCCATGGAGGCGGGAAACAACCGCCTGCCGGGACCACGGATAAACCGGCGGTCAAATTAGGATCAACTACCAAAAAAAGACCGACCGCAGCGGTAACGGGCTAACAAAAATCGCTCAACGCCGAAGGAGACGTCCAAAAACTGACCGCGGCGGTAGGAAACACAGCGGAAAACTCACAACGCAAGCAAAGCAGAGACACCGCACGGGAAATTAGTATATCCCCGATGGTCCAGCGGTACGATCCGGTGTTTCCGACTGCCGCGGTCGCTAACAGGAGTGAATGGGAGAGACAGCGGATGAGCCGCAGCTTAGCTACCGCAACGATCAAACACGAAAAACATGGCGGCTGATGCCAAAACACCGCAAACATGCCAAAACTAGCGCAAAGTAAAGTAGCCATGCCCCACAAATACACAAAACACATAACAATTAAAGAACAGATCCCCAAAAAATAATACAAATCCATTGGCCTACACTCACAACACACCTGACATAAAAATACCATTTGGACACACCCACACAGCTGAACATAAAACCAGCCCCTTCACCGACCACAATCCTTTGCAACACTCCAGAAGAGAAGGCCATATGCCACATCTGACAGGAGAGGCAAAAGAACACAGCACACACACCACCACCACCACCACTACCACCATCACAACCACCAACACACCAGCATCAACAATACCCCACCACACAACACACCTCACATCTCAACACCACGCCCACCACACAGACCCCTGCACCCACAAACACTTCAAACACCACGCACCATGGCAGCACAGAAAATGCCTAAATTCACAGAGAGTGAGTTGATAGTCATGGTCGATGAGATAGTGAGAGTGGAACCACAACTGTTTGGTAGCCTGGTCCAACAGACACCATTAGCCACAAGGACAAAAATGTGGGAAAGGATAGTTCAAAAGGTCAATGCAGTAGGGACCACCCCAAGATCCAAGAAGAAGATCATGAAGCGGTGGCATGATCTCAAGAGGGTTGTCAAGGAGAAGAGGAGCAAGAACCGGGAGCTGGCTGAGAGGACTGGCAGGGGCCCTCCCATTCCACCAAAAACATTCACACCATGGGAGGAGAAGGTGCTTGCCATACTGCGTCCTGAGATTCTCACATTCTCACTAATGTCAACTAACACACTGATAAGTAATACCTTGTACAACCCAAAAACCTATGCATTGCCCACCCTCACCCATCAGGTATGTATCCATCTTGCATGGGAGGTCTGTTTGGGGAAGGAATGCCTGTACTACTACTCCCACCATGCCCCCTGTCCAACAGCCCATCAAAATGGAGCCCTCCCCCACCCAGGATCCTGTGGCAGCCATTGCATAACACCAAACAAAGTAACAGGTAGGTATCATCTTGCATGGGAGGTCTGTTTGGGGGAGGGAGGCCTGTACTACTACTCCCACCATGCCCCCTGTCCCACAGCCTACCAAGATGGAGCCCTCCCCCACCCAGGAGCATGTGGCAGCCACAGCAGCACACCAAACAAACTAACAGGTAGGTATCCATCTTGCATGGGAGGTCTGTCTGGCAGAGGGAGGCCTGTACTACTACTCCCACCATGCCCCCTGATCCCCCAGCCCATCAAGATGGAGCCCTCCCCACCCAGGAGCATGTGACAGCCATTGCAGCACACCAAACAAACTAATAGGTAGGTATCCATCTTGCATGGGAGGTCTGTTTGGTGGAGGAAGGCCTGTACTACTACTCACATCATGCCCCCTGTCCCACAGCCCATCAAGATGGAGCCCTCCCCCACCCAGGAGCAAGTGGCAGCCATTTTAGCACACCAAACAAACTAACAGGTAGGTATCCATCTTGCATGGTAGGTCTGTTTTTGGGAGGGAGGCCTGTACTACTACTTCCACCATGCTCCCTGTCCCACAGCCTACCAAGATAGAGCCTCCCCCACCCAGGGACATGTGGCAGCCATTGCAGCACAGCAAACAAACTAACAGGTAGGTATCCATCTTGCATGGGAGGTCTGTCTGGCAGAGAGAGGCCTGTACTACTACTCCCACCATGCCCCCTGTCCCACAGCCCATTAAGATGGAGCCCTCCCCCACCCAGGAGCATGTGGCAGCCACTGCAGCACACCAAACAAACTAACAGGTAGGTATCCATCTTGCATGGGAGGTCTGTCTGGCAGAGAGAGGCCTGTACTACTACTCCCACCATGCCCCCTGTCCCACAGCCCATCAAGATGGAGCCCTCCCCCACCCAGGAGCATGTGGCAGCCATTGCAGCACAGCAAACAAACTAAGAGGTAGGTATCCATCTTGCATAGGAGGTCTGTCTGGCGGAGGGAGGCCTGTACTACTACTCCCACCATGCCCTCTCTCCCACAGCCCATCAAGATGGAGCCCTCTCCCACCCAGGAGCATGTGGTAGCCATTGCAGCACACCAAACAAACTAACAGGTAGGTATCCATCTTGCATGGGAGGTCTGTTTGGGGGAGGGAGGCCTGTACTACTACTCCCACCGTACCCCCTGTCCCACAGTCTACCAAGATGGAGTCCTCCTCTACCAAGGATCATGTGGCAGCCATTCCAGAACACCAAACAAACTAACAGGTAGGTATCCATCTTGCACGGGAGGTCTGTTCGGGGGAGGGAGGTCTGTACCACAACACACAGCAGCAGTTGCATGCAATGCATCAATACATTACATGTACCAGTTATTCATGTTCCTCTCTACCATGTAAATACCGTCAGTAATGTCATTACTAATAATAGTGAAGATCTCTAAATTGTGTAGTGTACAGACAGTTGATTACATGCAGCTAACAGAATACTTGCAGAGAGACCAACACTGACCATTCACAATCTAATCCACAGGTGATGAAAAACTCGCTGCTGATGACAACAACGACCAGCAGAGCCAGTCTCCACCCCCGGTACATGGAGGCAAAGCACCAGCCACACGCCAGTCACAGAGCCAGCCCTGATGGCAATCCTCTTCTCCACTGCATTGACTGTTTGGACTATCCCTCCCCACACTGCATTGGCAATGGCACTTGTCTGTTGGACTGGGACACCACATCCATGTGGTATCTACTCTTGCATCTCATCTACCATGACTGTCAAATCACTGCCCATTCTCTACCTTCATGTAAATATTCCCGCACCCCTCACATGTCCACTTTGTAAATAAAAAACCTGACGCACCAGATCTTGTGCTGTATCGTTTTTAGTGCACTATTTACAGTTTAGAAAATGTCCATGATGTGTCCAAATGATGTACAGTATGTAGGGCAGGATTATTCTGAAGCACCTAGGGAGACACAACAAAACAACAGTCACTGGTGTCATTGTGGCATCACAGACATAACACTACACAAAACATACACATGAGACTACAGGCATACAAGACCATGTGCAGCAGGTATTAACAAATAGAGTCCAGCATACCTCCACATAAGAAACATTAATGCCACCTTTCCTACACACAGGTGACTCAACATGTGCCTGTCTGTACCATTCACAAATAGCCCTGCACAACAACAACAAACACAACAGACAATGTACAAGTCGTACATCTTTACACACCTTCAAGTGAAGTAGCGGTTGACGCATGTCAACTTCTTCCTCCTCTCCACTGTCCTCATCACTGGACTCATGGCGCTGAACAGGCGGGGGTCTTGGGTCATCATCATTGTCCAGGAGCAGGGGGATCCCCTTGTGAATGGCCAGGTTGTGCAGCATACAGCATGCCACAACAATCTTGCAGACCTTCCCAGGCGAGTATGAGCAACCATCAAATGCCTAAGTGACATGGGAGAGACCACAGACCAATGTGCCTCACACATAACGTGCATCCACCTGTTTATCATATGTGATGATGCCATTGTGTGCCCTATCATGTGCCCTTAACCAGGTTGCTGTTGTTTACTGATGCAATTTTCACGATGGACAATGCCAGAGCATGTGCCTCAAATCACGGTAGCTGCCGCCTGGCCCCGGCGGTGCGACACCAGCACCACCCCTTTCACAAGTGCGGTAGCCATTGGCATATGAACATGTGTAGATGGCGGTGGGCATGCTCCACTGCCCAAATCGCGGTAGCTAACGTCTGGCCCCGGCGATGCATCACCGCCATGGAGCATTGCCTACAGCCAATGGGAGCGAAGATCGCAATGGCATGATGCAGTTTTGAAAATCGCGTTATGGGTGCCCCGCCACCGCGGAGGCGGTCATTGGATGAATTTGCTGCCTGGGACCCTCACCTACTGCTGCCTGGGACCCCTCACCAGTCACTTCCAACACAGATGTTCCATGGCCACAGGAATGGCAAGGACAGAGAAGATCCGTGCCAGTCCATTCACAAGCGAGGAGCTGGAGGTCCTCATGGACGAGGTGCTGGCACAGTACCCAAGGCTGTATGGTGGCCCCAATGTAGTGGTAAGTCATTGTCGAGGTAGCTGTAGGGCAGGTGGGGTGTCAGACATGTACTTGTGCTGCAGCATGATATGCCTGAGGGTGTGGGGTTGTGTCATACACCGACAAACAAGCTGTCTCCAGGGCGAGGGAGTGTGTGTGTCCCAATGTCACTGTTCTACCGGCCTGCAGTTCTATGTGTGAGTGGTGTGCCTGACATTATCAGCCATCAAGGACCACAGGATGTTGGACATGTAGGTGCCAGGACAGGAATTGCTTGTGAGATTTTTTCTGTGTGACACTGTTGGATGAATCACTGTGAACCCAGAGACTCGGCCCAGTGCCTGCACACAGTGCTTCAAAACACACACAGGTATGGATGTGATATATGTAGTGTGCAGGCATGCATGGGACTGGTGATGTCTGCAAGCCACCGAGGGTGTTCAGTGCAGTCATCCTGAATGTGTGTGTGATTATCTGTGACTCATGAGTAGGTGTCTTGCTACTGTGGTGATAGATGTTAGTACATGACACTGTGTGACTGATCATTTCCCCTTCTTCTCACCCATACCTTCAGCTCAAGGTACAGCAGCGTAAGTCCGTGTGGAGGATCATTGCAGCAAAGGTGCGAGCCCTGGGGGTCTCCAACAGATGACGCACACACTGCCGCAAGAGGTAGGACGACATCAGTCGGCTTGCAAAAACTGTGGCTGAGATGACATTGGGCATGATACCGCGCACTGGGCGTTTAGCACGGCACAACATGACTCCACTGATGGTCCGAATATTGGCAGTGACTCATCCTGAGCTGGATGAACGTCTGAAGGAGCATCGGAAAGAAGGCTGGGGTGAGTTTTTGGGGAGGGTGACTGTGGCTGGGAGTGGATGCATGTGTACAGGGCCTGTTGCATCGGGGGGCCATGTGATGTTCGTTTGGGGGAGCTGTCCTGTGTCATGTGAGTGTCTGCTGGGATGTGTGCCAGTATCATGCATTGTGACAAAATTCCCTCACAAAGGTGACCCTCCATGATGTTCTTCCTCATTGCCAGATGTGTAAAGATACACATGGTACTTCAGCATTGGTAGAGTGTGAGGAATCTATAAGGGTGGGAACAGCAGGGTCTACTATCTGAGTGTGAGTTCACGTATGCATACTTTGCATGCACCATGACCGTTGAGGCTGGCACATCTGACAAAAAGGTGGCCCTGAGTACCAAATGATGCTTGGTATGGCCCACTTGGCATTGTGTCCAGTCATGTCCTAATGGGGGGTGGGGGTGTTTCCCCTTCTGTACCCTGAAGGTATGTCTGTAGTAATGAATGCTGTCCACATATCAGGCCCCTCGGTGTGGGCTGGTAAAGTTGTATATCTGGCACAATTAATCAACAGGCAGGGTGTTGTGGTGTGTGTCCTCAACATGGCTCAGTCATGGGAGAGATTCAGTGTTACAGGCACTGTAGTGGTCTATGTAGTGTGGTGCTGCTATGTGATTGCAGGGTGTTTTGTTCAGCATGTCGATTTGGGCATCTTCTGTTCTGCAGTGATTGGATTGGTTTGTCCTGGTATTGACACTAACACAACCCTGTCTCTCTCTCTCAAGCAGAATCAACTGTGGACACGGAGGACCGGGATCTGGAAACCAGTGGTGGCGAAAGTAGCACCACAGCTGCACTGGAGGCCAGTAAAACAGAGCTAACCAGCGCATCTGAGGGGGACCGTAGTATGCAGCGCCATCATCTACCACACAGCGGCCAGTGGCCAGCCTCCCATTCACTTCCTCTGGTGCTGCCCGTATCCGTGTCCGTAAGAGGGGACGAGTTACATTCACACATGGCGCCGCTGAGCCTGCACCTGTCGCCCCTGCTGCCCTCACTGCAGAGTCAATAGAGCTCCTGCGCCAGCTTTGTGTGGGCCAGACTGCCCTGATCAATGCCTTCAGCGAGCATGACAAGAAATTAGGCGAGGTGGTTGCATACATGGAGGGTATACACTGTGACTTGGGTGGGCTACACCGTACAGTCCAGGCTTTGTCATCCGCAGTGACGTCTGCCCTTCACCAGGCACATGCTCCCATTCCTGCTCAGGTGCCTTTGTCCACCCCCCAGTCAGTGGCCACATCAGATGCAAGTGACCATGGTGCGCATGCGTCACAAACACGATACAACACAAGGAGCACACAGCAAACACAACCGAAACGGTCCTGCCCACAGACACCATCCCCTAGGAAGAGCAGAGCCACCTCAGAATGCATAGACAAGAGCCTGTCAGGGAAGAGCAAGGCTGATAAAGCAGTGAGGGTGGCATCAGGCTCCCATGCCTCAGAGACATCACCAGCAAAGGACTCTACTGTCCCTAAGACCTCATGCAGAAGTAGGCGTGCAGTGTCTATGCCCACTGAGGCGGTTGTGTTTGGCAAGGGTACACCTAGGAAGGGCACAGGGCAACATCCCCCCACCACGTCAACTCCTAATCCAATCCTAGTGAAGCATGTGGAAGTGGGCACTGTAGGTGGGACACCTGGCAAACACACAAAGGAGTGCACTGTAGGTGCTACATCTGGCAAACACACAAAGAAGGGCAATGTAGGTGGGACATCTGGCAAGGAGGCAAAGGAGGGCACTGTAGGTGCTTCACCTGGCAAACACACAAAGGAGGGCACTGGAGGTGCTACAGCTGGCAAACACACAAAGGAGGGCACTGTAGGTGCCACACCTGGCAAACACACAAAGGAGGGCACTGTAGGTGGGACACCCGGCAAACAGGGAAAGGTGGTCCAGAGGCGAAGCCAGACAAAGTGTTCCTGATGAGGAACTGTTGGTGTGTGTGCCTGTTGTGTCTTGGCCAGTTCCCATTAACCCCAAAACAGGGAGGCCATTTCATGTTCCCAAAAAGTGGATGGGCAACCCTCCAACCTCTCCCACCCACACTGTGTCACAGGTCTGCATGACTCCACCTCCATGTGCCACTATACCACCTGGTTCAAACAGCCCTCCAGCTGGCCAAACCACTGATAGGCCTACATCATCTGTGCCTCTGTCTCCCCAGTCAAGTGCTCCTGCTGTCCCCGACACACAGCCAGCTCCAAGCCCACATGACACAAAGATGTAAATTGCAGTCCCCCTCATACAACAATCTCTCATACAGGTGTGAAAGTCCTGGCCATTGTTTGCCACCTGGGGTGTTGCTGGCCATGGAAGGCTACAGTCACACACACACACAAACTGTGCAGCTTCTCATGTCCTGACTCTGCACTTCTTCCTGGCCACTGGCCTTGTCACACACTGCTGCTCTGCCCTTGCCTGTGCAGCTTCTCATGTCCTGACTCTGCACTTCTCCCTGACTACTGGCCTTGTCACTCACTGCTGCTCTGCCCTTGCCTGTGCAGCTTATCATGTACTTTTGTGCACCCTGTAGTTGACACTGGCCCTGTTGCTCTGCTGTGTTGGTCTCCCCCTGTGCCATGGACACTGGCCCTACTTCTCTGCTGTGTTGGACTCCCCCCTGTGCCATGGACACTGGCCCTGTTGTTCTACTGTGTTGGGCTCCCCGCCTGTGCCAAGGACACTGGCCCTGATGCTCTGCTGTGTTGGACTCCCCCCTGTGCCATGGACACTGGCCCTGTTGCTCTGCTGTGTTGGGCTCTCACCTGTGCCATAGACACTGGCCCTGCTGCTCTGCTGTGTTGGGCTCTCACCTGTGCAATATACACTGGCCCTGCTGCTCTGCTGTGTTGGAGTGCCCCCTGTGCCATGGACACTGGCCCTGCTGCTCTGCTGTGTTGCACTCCCCCCTGTGCCATGGACACTGGCCCTGTTGCTCTGCTTTGTTGGGCTCCCCCCTGTGCCATGGACACTGGCCCTGCTGCTGTGCTGTGTTGGACTCCCCCCTGTGCCATGGACACTGGCCGTGTTGCTCTGCTGTGTTGGGCTCTCACCTGTGCCATGGACACTGGCCCTGCTGCTCTGCTGTGTTGGGCTCTCACATGTGCCATAGACACTGGCCCAGCTGCTCTGCTGTGTTGGACTCCCCCCTGTGCCATGGACACTGATCCTGTTGCTCTGCTGTGTTGGACTCCCCCTGTGCCATGGACACTGGCCCTGTTGCTCTGCTGTGTTGAGCTCTCACCTGTGCCATAGACACTGGCGTTGCTGCTCTGCTGTGTTGGGCTCTCACATGTGCCATGGACACTGGCCCTGCTGCTCTGCTGTGTTAGACTCCCCCCTGTGCCATGGACACTGGCCCTGTTGCTCTGCTGTGTTGGGCTCTCACCTGTGTCATAGACACTGGCCCTTCTGCTCTGCTGTGTTGGGATCTCACCTGTGCCATAGGCACTGGCCCTGCGGCTCTGCTGTGTTGGGCTCTCACCTGTGCCATGGACACTGGCCCTGTTGCTCTGCTGTGTTGGGCTCTCACCTGTGCCATAGACACTGGCCCTGCTGCTCTGCTGTGTTGGGCTCTCACCTGTGCAATATACACTGGCCCTGCTGCTCTGCTGTGTTGGAGTCCCCCCTGTACCATGGACACTGGCCCTGCTGCTCTGCTGTGTTGCACTCCCCCCTGTGCCATGGACACTGGCCCTGTTGCTCTGCTTTGTTGGGCTCCCCCCTGTGCCATGGACACTGGCCCTGCTGCTGTGCTGTGTTGGACTCCCCCCTGTGCCATGGACACTGGCCGTGTTGCTCTGCTGTGTTGGGCTCTCACCTGTGCCATGGACACTGGCCCTGCTGCTCTGCTGTGTTGGGCTCTCACCTGTGCCATAGACACTGGCCCAGCTGCTCTGCTGTGTTGGACTCCCCCCTGTGCCATGGACACTGGTCCTGTTGCTCTGCTGTGTTGGACTCCCCCTGTGCCATGGACACTGGCCCTGTTGCTCTGCTGTGTTGAGCTCTCACCTGTGCCATAGACACTGTCCCTGCTGCTCTGCTGTGTTGGGCTCTCACATGTGCCATGGACACTGGCCCTGCTGCTCTGCTGTGTTAGACTCCCCCTGTGCCATGGACACTGGCCCTGTTGCTCTGCTGTGTTGGGCTCTCACCTGTGTCATAGACACTGGCCCTTCTGCTCTGCTGTGTTGGGATCTCACCTGTGCCATAGGCACTGGCCCTGCGGCTCTGCTGTGTTGGGCTCTCACCTGTGCCATAGACACTTGCCCTGCTGCTCTGCTGTGTTGGACTCCCCCCTGTGCCATGGACACTGGCCCTGTTGCTCTGCTGTGTTGGTCTCCCCCCTGTGCCATGGAAACTGGCCCTGTTTCTCTGCTGTGTTGGGCTCTCACCTGTGCCATAGACACTTGCCCTGCTGCTCTGCTGTGTTTGGCGTATTGGGAAAATGTGCAGAGAAACTATGAAGTAAAGTTAAGATTTGAAGATTGGAAATAGTATTGGATTTGTTATTTGTGTTGATTTTGTATTATATGTGAGAGAATTAGGGATTTGGTTTTTTTTTAACAATCTAATTGATTGTTTTTTTTCCCTGCTGTTTATGATGAAACAACTCTGACATCACTGTGAATAGTTAAGTTAAGAAGTAGCCGATGACAGTAAAAAAGGGAGAAACATTCTTATCTGAATGTTAAATTATTTTGTATTATTTAAAAACTCATTGTAATTTGTGAAATGTATTATAGTATATAGCACTTTTGCAGTTTTTTTAGTAGTTGGAAAGTTACAAAAAACAGTACTAATGACATATACACAATAGTAGTTCAATATTTATAAAAACCTCTGAAATTCACTCAAAAAACCATAGGTTTTACAGATGTTATAGTTAGAAATTTGCATTTAAAAAACCTTAGAAATTCACTGAAAAAACCATAGGTTTCAGGGACGTTATAGTTAGAAATGAGCATTTAAAAAACCTTGAAAATTCAATTAAAAAAACATAGGTTTCAGAGACGTTATAGTTAGTTGGACATTTGACTCATATAAAACAATATATAACAATTCGCCTGTTATAGTTAGTTGAGCTAACTATAACTTGCGCGCCCTCAATGCACTGCTGATGATGTCACATATTACATCACTCATGACATGGTCAGTGACATCACTCATGACATCACTGATGACACCTCAAATGACATCAATGATGACATCACTGATGATATCATCCATGTGATAGTCTGACACACCTCTTCACACTCTAATATAACCTTTGATACATGCACTCTAAAATATAGACTACCATTTTCGAAACCATTGACACACCAATACCAGATAGTAGATATCCATCCCCTCATTCCTATCTATATATTGTGAACCAGATACACTGATACAGGCACTCATACATGCTGTCTCTCATCATTACATCAGTATAATATCCACTCATACACCTATACATACATTCACACAGTGCTACTGATCCATATAGTTACTCACACATCTACTCAGCCATGCCAAAAATCAATCACACACATGTACTCACCTATGCAGATATATACTCACCACCTGACTTATTTATGCACACTCCACTTCCCTTATTTATATCAATACTATCACGTATTTACTCTCTTATACAATCACTAATACAAGTAAGTACACATTCATGTATGTAGACACTGTTGCAATCACTCCCTCTCATGTATAGTCAATTATACACCCCAACATTAAAAAATACTGTCTAAAAACATACATAGTTACTCAAGTCAAGTCAAAAAAACTTTATTCGGTTACATCAATAACCATAAAAGTACATAAAAACATAACAGAATTATTAAAAAGCGTATGATAATATTTACAGTAAAATCAATGGACCACATACATAATCATTATTTCATTTCTCATATATTCACATCGTAATCGATTTCCTGCACTTAAAAATATTTAGTAAGAAGACAGTTACAGAAGCTATTACAAATTATGTCCCTAACTGTTGTAGGGCCATAAATGCTGGGTGACAGTGCTTCATACCATATCCTTTTAAGACAGGTATAATCCATAATTTCTCTGTACAGAGTAAAATTTGCAAAGAATTACCACATGTATAGGTTATTGTAGCAAAATATAATCACAATGGCATTTACCTAGCTCTCTTGACCAGTCTTTTATACCAGGAAAGCTTAATGATCTGTGCAAAATACCCAGGAGAAAACGCATCAATAAAAATCTGTCATAATCACATGTTATCAAACATAAATATGGCTGCATTCTAAATGTTGTTAGTGTGAAATTATGTGCTTGTACCGTCATTTTATTCATTTCCACACATAGGGCCCCATTAGGATGGCCGGCAGATTGCCCCCGCCAGGCTGGTGGTAGCCACCGCCGGCCTGGCGGGGGCAATCCACCCGCCATCCTTGCTGCAAAGACCCCCGCCATATTAACATGGCTGGGGGGTCCGGGCGGATGGAAAGACCGTCCGTCGCTTTTCTGCCCCGGTCACCTTGCGACCGGGACAGAAAAAGGTTTATATGGTGGCGGTGTCTATCAAGCACCACCAGCCATATTAGGATGCACAATTTTCAATGCCTTTCCATAGCGGCAATGTCACCATGGAAAGGCATGCGGTCTTCACTTTGGGGGCCCCCTGTGGGCCCCCAAAGTGAAGGTGTGGTGGGGGTGCACACGGGGGTACCTGTGGTACCCCCCTGTATTTGCAAATACAATGCGTGCAATGCATGCACAATGCATTGTGTATGCAAATGCATACATTCATTTATGGCATTGTGGCGGGCGAGAGAGCACCGCCCGCCACAATGTTATAAATGCAGGATGCGGCCGCCACTGTGGCGGCCACATCCGTATACCAACCACGGGACCCCGCCCTTATAAATTGTAAATTGATACTTGTATAGCGCACTACTCACCCACAAGGTTCTCAAGGCGCTTGTACGAATACCGCTGTGGAACCCATCCTGGCCTTCCCTGTGAGGCGTCCACTCCTGGGTACCCCCAAGGTGGAGGCCAGGCATCCTTAGCGTTGTGGGGGCCGTTGTAGAGATTAAGCAAGCTATTGCCCAGAGTTGCAGAGTGGGACTCCATGATTGGAATAGGCACTGAGGCGAGAATTATCAGGAATTTTGAGCCCAAGACCTGCCGAGGCAGGGAATTAAACCCTGGTCCTGGGCTAGACCTCTGCATCAGGGTCTGCTGCTCCAATCATTGAGCCACACATCTCCACATGGCGCGTGGTCCCAATCCCCGACAGGATGGTAGGCGGGCAAAGTCCGCCCGCCATCCTAATGACCCCCTAAGTGTATAATATCGATTTGGTAATATCGTATGTATATAATATTGATTCCTTAGTGTTATAAAAAAAATCTAAAAAATATATAGAATGTATGAAATATCGATTTTGTAAATATCGATTTACGTATTTTTTTTATTATTAATTTATAATTATATTAATTGTAATATTATATGTAATAATTTTGCTTAAAATGCATTTAAGATATGTTTTAGGAGCAGGATGTTGGGTTATTAGATGATAAGGGAGGGAAGTGTTTTAATAATGTTAGTTTTTAATTTTGAATTATATTTTAAAAATTTAATTTCTAATTGTTTTAAATTTAGAACATATTTTTCTAATTTCTAATTTTTATATTTAGAAATGTTATTTTACTTTTGTAATTTATATTTATTTTTTAGGAGCGGGATGTTGGGTTATTAGGGGATAAGGGTTTGGAGTGTTTTAAAAATATTTGTTTTTAATTTTGAATTAAATTTTCACATTTTAATTTCTAATTGTTTCAAATTTAGAAAATATTTTTCTAATTTAGAATTTTTATGTTTAGACATTTTATTTTATTTTTGTAATTTATATTTATTTTTTAGTAGATGGATATTGGGTTATTAGGGTAAAAGGGTGGGGAGTGTTTTAAAAATATTAGTTATTAAATTTGAATTACATTTTAAAAATTGAATTTCTAATTCTTCTAAATTTGGAAATTAAATTTCTGATTTTTGACTTTTTATATTTTGTAAATTTATTTTAATTTTGGAATTTATAGCTATTTTTTAGGAGCAGGATGTTGGGTTATTAGGGGTTAATGTGGGGAGTTTTGTAAAATGTATATTATACAATTATATATATTTTTTAATTTAGTAAAATTATTTTTAAAAAGAACAAAATTTCAATTTTAATTTGTTTTCAACTAAATATGCTGTATAGACGCCCATGAGGATGGCGGGCGGACTTTGCCCACCCGCCATCCCCATGGGACCGCCCGCCATAGGAGCGGTGGTCCTGCCCGCCATAGGAGCGGCGGTCCCGCCTTGGCAATTAGGATGCGCCTGCCACACTTGCGAACGCATCTGTATTTTTACCATTGCGGAGGGCGGTGTTGAAAGCGCTGCCCGCCGCAATGGTAAAAATACACGTTGTGCAATTCAAAGCACAACATGACAGGCACCTGCGATGTTGCACTTTGAAATGCGGGGGGGTAACACAGGTACCCCCATGTGCACCCCCACCCCCGGAGTCCCTGGCGGCCCTCAACGGGCCCCCACAGGGATTCTCCGCATGCCTTTCCGTGGCGGCATTGCCGCCACAGAAAGGCATTCAAATTTGCCCATCATAATATGGTTGGCGGTGTCTGATAGACACCGCCACCATATTATACTTTTTCCGCCCAGTCGCCTTGCAACTGGGGCGAAAAAGCGGCGGACGGTCTTACCGTCCGCTGCGGTCCACCCGCCATCCTAATATGGCGGGGGGTCTTTAGAGCAAAGATGGTGGGCGGATCGCCCCAGCCAGGCCGGCGGTGGCAACTGCTAGCCTGGTGGGTGCGATCCACCCGCCCTCCTAATGGGCCCCTTAGTGTCCTGTATCTTCCCTGAGTTTAATTTAACTGGAGTTGGAATAGTAAATTATATATGGTCAGTGTCCAGCAACTTCCCTGACCTTAACCTAACTGGAGTGGGAATAGTAAATTATATATGGTCAGTGTCCAGCACCTTCCCTGACTTTCCCCTAACTAGAGTTAGAATAGTAAATTATATATGGTCAGTGTTCAGCACCTTCCCTGACTTTCACCCAACTGGAGTGGGAATAGTAAATTATATATGGTCAGTGTCCAGCACCTTCCCTGACTTTCACTTAACTGGAGTGGAATAATAAATTATATATGGTCAGTGTCCAGCATTTTCCCTGACTTTCACCCAACTGGAGTAGGAATAGTAAATTATATATGATCAGTGTCCAGCACCTTCCCTGACCTTAACCTAACTGGAGTGGGAATAGTAAATTATATATGGTCAGTGTCCAGCACCTTCGCTGACTTTCACCTAACTGGAGTGGGAATAGTAAGTTATATATGGTCAGTGTCCAGCACCTTCCCTGACTTTCAACTAAATAGAGTGGGAATAATAAATTATACATGGTCAGTGTCCAGCACCTTCCCTGACATTCACCTAACTGGAGTTAGAATAGTAATTCATATATGGTCAGTGTCGAGCATCTTCCCTGATTTTCACCCAACTGGAGTTGGAACAGTGAATTATATATGGTCAGTGTCCAGCACCTTCCCTGACTTTCACCCAACTGGAGTGGGAATAGTAAATTTTATATGGTCAGTGCCCAGCACCTTCCCTGACTCTCACCTAACTGGAGTTAGAATAGTAATTTATATATGGTCAGTGTCCAGTACCTTCCCTGACTTTCGCCCAACTGGAGTTGGAATAGTAAATTATATACGGTCAGTGTCCAGCACCTTCCCTGACTTTCACCTAACTGGAGTGGGAATAGTAAGTTATATATGGTCAGTGTCCAGCACCTTCCCTGACTTTAACTTAACTGGAGTGGGAATAGGAAGTTATATAGGGTTAGTGTCAACTATCTTTTGTTATTTTTAGTTAAGTGTTTTGGAAATAAAAAGGAATATATATTTATGTAGAACATATTTTAAAAGTTTTTTTATTAACGTTCATAATATTTAAATAATATGTTCATTTTATTTATTTTGTATTTAAAAAATGTATATTGGTATTTGTATAAATAATTTAATATGTGTAATTACAATATATAGAATAATATAAATGTATATTATGTGTCATTAGTATGTACTTTTATTTTATTACTTGGGTATGTTTTATAGTTTAGTGAGAAAAGTATTATTTTTTAATTTATGTATTAAAATTATATTAGTAGATCAAAAACATGTTAGTAAAATATTACATATTGATACATACATATTTAAATAAAAACACATTTATTTTTAAAACAAAATTTATTTTTGTAGAAGAAAGTAGAGAGGAATAGTTTCAACTTTTTTTTGTTTACAGTGTGGATTATACATTAGTCAAAATAAAAAAAATATGAACATATTAATTGATTCATGTTGAAGTTTAAGATAAACAATATTAAGTAACGTTATACATTTTCAATAACGTAAGTATTTATAATGATTCAAAAAACATATATATGTATTTTAAATTTATAACAGTTTTGGAAATCAAATATTACATTTTTTGAATGCATTTTTTATTTTTTAACTTAAATATATACAGTATATTTCACAATAGAACAATTGTTCTTCTATTTCATTAAACATTTAATTTATAATAATATTATTAATTATTAAATTGTTTTATTGTATAAAAATATTTTTGAAACAGCTAAGTGTTTTACAATTTTTAAATGCTTGATATGTATTTTGCATAATTTGTGTATACATTAAAAAAATATTAATATTAATTAATATTCATTTGTAATTAATTATTATTAATAATTTACAAAGGATAATTAATTACACAGTAATTTTTAAACATAGAGAAAAATATTTGTAACATTTACAGTTAAGTATAATCCATGTTATTCATTTTTATCATTTTATTTCATACATTTAAGCAGCCATTTTTATTTCACTGGGACTATTTTCTAACCGCGTAATTTACTTTTGCTTCATTCAGGACTGGAGAAGCTCACGGTTGGAAGCTCTGTCACGTTGAGCAAGGTAAGGTGAATTTTAAGTATTATATGTTAGAAAATAGTTATGTGTAAGTGTAGTTAGGAGGTTTTTTGTGTACTTTTTGTTATCTGGTCGGGTTTTTGGTGTATTTTAGGCGTTAGTAATGTTTTACAGAGGTGACTTGCGTTAGTGTTTTAGGCATGGTGTATATAGTTCATTATGTTATTAAATATGTGTTCTTTTTACGTTTTAAATTGATATTATTATATTTAATGAATGTTATTGGGGTTTTTGTGTGTGTGGGTATGTTTTCGATATTTTTTGCAGGTACCTGTTAATCGCTGTTACGTTCGGGGGAAGGATGCGTTTTGTTTTTTTAAGAAAAGTGTGTATTAGTTGAATAAACTAATATTGTTACACTTTCTTTCATTTTTCATGATTTCCTGGAGCGATTTTTTACTTTTTAAAATCTTTTTCAGGTTTTTGAGGGTTTCGAATTTATGTTTAAGAGGAAGAGGCGTTTTTTTAAATAAAAGTGTGTATATGTTGCTTTACTTAATAAAGTTATCACACTTTTTTTTCGGAATTTCCTGGAGCGCTTTTTTACTTTTTTTACATTGATTTGGGTTTTTGAGGGTTTCGATATTTTGGATTTATCGTGGATTGATTTTTATTGGTGATATTGCCTTTTCGCATTTTGTTTTTGCTCATTTTTTGCAAATACCGTGGATCACCAGTCCAATGTAAAGATCATAGCTTGTTGGACTACATCTTCTACTGCTACATGAATTGTAGCTTTATTTCTTTTAAATTATTTGAGTGGGAAATGTTGTTTTAATTGGATGTGATGTACATTATATTTTGAAAAATATTTTATATTTGTACATATATGTTTCGTTTATTAAATAAAATACGTATGACAATTATAGATAATTTTTGAAAAATATAATATTTATTTATGTTTATTAACTGATTATTTTGTACATTACTGTTTATTTTTATTTGTGGATAGGTAATTTATTGGATGCTTTTGGCTATTACAGATGGATAGTCTAGGCCTGATGGGTATAGGGTAACCTGACTTTGTAGTAGTTGAAACATTTGTTTAGTTTTTTTGTTAATTTAGGAGCAATTTGAGTTACAGATTGTTACATGCGTAACTCTTGAGAGCTTTGTTCTTTTTGTATAGATTGGATTAGTTTTTGTAGGGTAGGTTTCCCTCTACTTGTAGTTGCTTGCACTATTATTTGTTTTGGCTTCTTTGTTTAGTGTACATAGGTACACATTCCACCAAGGAATGTGGAACTTTGGTTGCCTTCTATGCCCAGATCGGTGCAGTTTTCCTACCCATTTGTCCTCAAAGTAGTCTAGGAGTGGTGCTAATTTGTCTTCATTCCTTTTGTAATAGGTGCTGTCTATTAGAATACTGTAGTGTTCTGCTACGTCGGTCACAGGTACATATGCTAGTGGTATTAGCTTTTTAACCTGGTAGGCAAAAGTGCTATCTGTAGCATATTGTACACTTAGGGCCCCATTAGGATCGCGGTCGGAAAACCACCCCGACCTCCATGGAGGCGGAAAACAACGGCCCGCTGGGACCGCGGATAAACCGGCGGTCAAATTAGGAACAACCGCCAAAAACCGGCTGCGGCGGTCAGAAACGCAGCAGAAAAGCTACAACCCGCCGCAAGCAAAGCGGAGACACCGCACAGGAAATTAGTATATCCCCGATGGTCCCGCGGTACGAACCGCTTTTTTCCACCGCCGCGGTCGCACACAGCAGTGAATGGCAGAGCCAGCGGGAGAGCTGCAGCGTGGCTGACGATGCAAAAACACCACAACAAAGGCAAACATTGCGTACAAAAAATGTAGCCAGGCCCCCCCAAATACACAAAACACTTCCAAATGAAATAATTCAATGAATGCCAAACAAAAACATACATATTTGAGGACAACTCCCACAACACACCTGACAGAAAAACCCCATTATGACAGACCCACACAGCTGAGTATAGAACCAGCCCCTTCACTGACCACAATCCTTTGCAATACTCCAGAAGAGAAGGGCACACACCAGACCTGACAGAAGAGGCAAGACACCACAGAACATCAACCACCACCATCACACCAGCACTAACAATCCCCCAGCACATAACATACCTCACACAAAAACACCACACCCATCACCCACACCCCTGCACTCACAAACACTCCAAACACCACACACGATGATATCATCGAAAATGCCCAAATTCACAGAGAGTGAGTTGACAGTCATGGTCAATGAGATAGTCAGAGTGGAACCACAACTGTTTGGTAGCCTGGTCCAACAGACACAATTAGCCACAAGGACACAGATGTGGGAAAGGATAGTACAAAGGGTCAATGCAGTAGGGACCACCCCATGATCCAAGAGGGAGATCATGAAGCGGTGGCATGATCTCAAGAGGGCTGTCAAAGAGAGCAGACGTAAGAACCGGGAGCTGGATGACAGGACTGGCGGTGGCCCTCCCAATCCACCAAGAACATACACACCATAGGAGGAGAAGGTTCTTGTCATACTGCATCCTGAGAGTCTCACAGGAGTATCCGGGGGAGTGGAGGCTGGTAAGTACAAACAAATTTTAAACAACACATTGATATTGCTGTATTGCACATCCAAAAACACACACCATACCAGACAAATCACATCCATCTGTACCACACACCCAAATAAACCTGTCCCACAGATCCAACAGACACCCACTCCCATGTACTCTAAACATCTATTGAAATGTAACCATGGGAGCATGAGCCTGCACTACCACTACCACCATGCCCCCTGTACCACACCCCAGCAAGATGGAGCCCTCCCCACACACCCCCCAGGAGCACAGGGAAGCCATTGCATTGTCCACCCTCACCTAATAGGTAGGTAGCCATCTTGCTTGGGAGGCTTGATTGCCGGAGGGAGGCCTGCACTACTACTCCCACCATGACGTCTCTCCCACACCTGATTAGGATAGAGCCCTCCCCCTCCCAGGACCACTTGGAAGCCATTACATTGTCCACCCTCACCTTACAGGTAGGTAGCCATCTTGCTTGGGAGGCCTGTATGTGGGAAGGAGGCCTGCACTACTACTCCCACCACGCCTTCTGTCTCACACATGGGCAGGATAGAGCCCTTCCCCTCGCAGGAGCACTTGAAAGCCATTGCATTGTTCACCAAACAAACTTACAGGTAGGTAACCATCCTGCTTGAGAGGCTTGTATGTGGGAGGGAGGCCTCCACTACTACTCCCACCATGCCCTCTGTCCTACACCCTAGCAGGATGGAGCCCTCCCTCCCACCCACAAGCATGTGGGAGCTATTGCATCGCCCTAATCAAACTTACAGGTAGGTAGCCATCTTCCCTGGGAGGCCTGTATGGGGGAGGGAGGCCTGCACTCCTACTTCCACCATGCTCCCTGTCCCACACCCCAGCAAGACAGAGCCCTCCCCCACACCACCCAGGAGCACATGGAAGCCATTGCATTGTCTACCCTCACCTAACAGGTAGGTAGCCATCTTGCTTGTGAGGCCTGTTTGGGGGAGGGAGGCCTGAACCATTACTTCCACCATGCCCTCTTTCCCACACCGGAGCAGGATAGAGCCCTCCCCCACCCAGGAGCACTTGGAAGCCATTGCATTGTTCACCAAACAAACTTACAGGTAGGTAGCCATCTTCACCGGGTTGGCTGTTGGTGGGTGGGAGACCTGCATCACTACACACAGCACCAATTGCATGCAATGCATCAATACCTGACATGTATGAATAAAAATTGATGTATCTCTGCACCATGTAATAAGGCACAGTATTGCACTAAATAATAATAGTGAAGATCTCTCAATTGTGTAGTGTACAGACAGTGGATGACACATAGCTAACAGAATATTTGCACAGTCCCCAACACTGACCATTCCCCATCTAATCGACAGGTGATGAAGAACTCACTGCTGAGGACAACAATAACAACCACCAGAGCCAGTCTCCACCCCGGTACATGGCCTCTCGGATGTAGACTCCCAGGAAACTTTGGACGATGAGCCCATCCTCCCTACCACCACATCTGCTGTAACAACAACTGCACAGCAGACGCCTGCAGTCACGGACTGTGCCTCCACCGCTGCCACCTCTACCACCACCACCACCACCAGTGCCACCTGCAGCACCCTCATTGTCCCTGGGGATGACCAGGCCACACCAACAACTGTGGATGGCAGGGAGAGTGTGCGGGTACCCACAGTGGCGAGGCAACAGATCTGTGGCGCAGGGCCGGGGGAGGGCCAGGGTCACACCCAGACCTCAGGAGGTTGGGACACCATCCCAGGACAACTTCAACAGAGTCATCGGGCCTATAAACAGGTCCAGGGACAAAGTGGCCGGTCTGACAAACTATTACGTGAGTCATCCTGCTGATGAGGTCCATCGACTCACGCATTGGACAAATGGTGGACCTCATGGGTCAGCAAGTGGCGTTACTGAGGGACAGGCCTGCGTTCCAAACAACACCTCCGCCCCCTCGGTTGTGCTGCAGGATGGCAGTGCACCATCCTCCCCTGTGGCCACAGAGAGGGGTGAGTCCTTAGATGCCGCTTACCATGCAGCAGGCCCCCCACTCAAAGCGATAAAGGGGGCATCCAAAGAAGAGCCTGAGAGTCTCTGGAGGCAAAGCACCAGCCAAACGCCAGTCACGGAGTTAGCCCACTGCATTAACCATTTGGACTGTCCTTCCCCCAACTTTCTTGTCAATGGCACCTGTCTGTTGGACTGGGTCACCACATCCATGTGGTATCTACTCTTGCATCTCATTCACCATGACTGTCAACTCCCTGCTCCAGCACTTCCTTCATGTAAATCTGCCTGCATCCCTCACATGTCATCTTTGTAAATAAAATACCTTACACACTGCAATTGGTGCAGCTTTGTCTTTAGTGCAATATTTACAGTGTTCAAAATGTCCATGATGTATCCAAAAGATATACAGTAGGTAGGCCTGGATAATGTTGAGGTACCTAGGGAGACACAACAGAACAACAGTCAGTGGAGTTAGTGTGGCATCAAAGACATAACACTACACCAACCATCTACATAAGTCAACAGGCAGACAACACAATGTGCAACAAGTGTCAACAAACAGAGTTCTGTATACGTTCACAGGTGAAATGTCACTGCCACATTTCTACACACAGGTGACTCTACATGTGCCTGTCAATACCATCCGCACATAGCCCTTCACAACAATAGCAATCACACCAGACAATGTACAATTTGTACCTAGTCACCCACCTTCAAGTGAAGTAGCGGGTGATGAGCTGTTGACGCATGGCATCTCCTACCTCCTCTCCACTGTCCTCATCACGATCCTCAGGTCCCTGAACAGGCGGGGGTCTTGGGTCCTCATCATCATCCAGGAGCAGGGAAATCCCCTTGTGAATGGCCATGTTGTGGAGCATTCAGCATGCTACAATGACCTTGCAGACCTTCCCAAGTGAGTCTGACAGTGCACCTCCAGTCCTGTCAAGGCAGCGGAATCTTGATTTGAGCAGGCCAAAAGTACGCTCAATGACACAACGGGCCCTGCCATGGGCCTCATTATACCTGATGTCAGCCGGGGTCCTGGGATTCCGTAGTGGGCTTAGCAGCCATGGACGGCTGGGATATGCAGAGCCACCTGTGAATGACAAACAAACATTGCAATGTTGCACAGGCAGAGGGCAGCAGGTCACACACACCGCACGTCATATCACTAGGCATACTCACCCACAATCCAAGCACGCTCGGGAAGCAGATTAGCCATCAGCCTGGGCACAATGCTGTTCCTAGGGATGTAGGGGGTCATGGGCTGAGCTGGGGAATCTGGCACACACATGCGACATGGTCATGTCTGCAAGGCACACCACCTGCACATTGATCGAGTGATAATGTTTTCGATTCCTAAAAATGTGTTCAATCGCCTTTGGTGGCACCAGAACAACATGGGTGCAATCAATGGCACCAACAACATAGGGGATGTTCCCAGGCGGACAGAAGTCTCCCTTTACAACGGCCAATTCTGCTCCCCTCAGGAAATGTATGTATCTATCCATATAGATCATCATGGCTGCAAGTACATCCCTGCAGCGCTGGCCACAGTCTCCTGGAATGAACCAGTTGCAAAAAAATGGAGGGCTGCCATCACTTTGTACGTTGGTGTGAAAGCTGTTGGGTAGTGGCAACGAGGCTGTAGGCAGGGCTCCAACAGATCACAAAGGGTCTTCACGGTGGGTCCGTTGAGGTGGAATGTGCGAATGAACGCAACATCCTCCATGTCCTCCAGCAGTGTCGAGTGACGTAGGAGATTAGGCCTCCTCCTAGTTGAGAAGAAAATGGACACATGTCAATGACAACCTTCATGAGATGCCCACAGCACATCCCGTCAAGGATGTCACGGAAAAAGAAAGACTGCCATGTGAAATGCGTAACACTTCAGGTTACATGGGTGTACATTTGAGACACACAGAGGGCACACCTCTCCATTTACCATGCACAAGTGCCGCAAACAACACATAGGTCAATGTGAATGCACACATACTGAACCCTACATTTAACATGTGCACGCCAAAAGACACCGAAACGCCGCGTCTTGGTTTTTTAAAATAATATGTATTTTATTGTATAATGTGTTTTCTGATGCAAATTGATTCTGTAACCTTTTTAATAAATTGTTGTTTTTATACTGGTAGAAATTATAGTCTCTTAATTGTTGTGTGACTTACAGATAGGGTACCTACACCGACTGATTATTTGCAATAGGGTCTTTGACATATTTGTAGTCTCTGTTAGCGTAGATAACCCTCAAGCCATTTGGCCTAGGTTATCTTACGCCCTAGGATATATCTCCACCAACCAGGGACGTTTTGTTGTTGCGTACTATTTACCCTGTCCCCTAACGGTTTCAAGGGTACCTCCCTCCTTGTGTTGTGAGTTTGTCACAGATAATGCACCCCCTCACAATTGCACCATCAACACCTCTCTGAACAATGCTCACCTCACAAGGGCATGGAAATGGACTGGCAAGTACCCTGGGAGTGGGCCATGTTGTGGGCAGCACAAGGCCTGCTGGGACTTGGCCCCCACTAAACAACAGAACTCCACTGTCAGCCATCTTGTCAGCACAGGCACAGGCACTCACAGGGAGGCAGAATCAAAAGGAGGGAAGTGAGGGCATGCTGGGGAGGGGTGTGGAGAAGAGCATGCTGGGACTTGCAGTCACTCACAAACCTCAGCCACCTACATGGTCGAGCAAGCCCACACTGAACCATGCTCACCTCACAATGAGTGGAAATGGACGGACGAGATGTCTGACACTGGGTCCTGTTTTGGGGAGCACAAGGCTCTGCTTGGCAACTGTGCACCAAAAAACACCAGGACTGCACTGTCAGCTATCTCGTCAGCACAGACACACCCTCACAGGGAAGCAGAGTCATATGTGAACAGGGATCACACTCCTGTGTCAGCCACCTGATGGCCCTTGAGTAACAATTTCCATGTACATGGAAATCCATACATGAGCTGGGTATGCGCACACATCAACATGCACATTGAACGACTCATGTTGGCAGGACAATGTGCTACCACAACATCAGACTCTGTCTGTGACTACTGAAGACAATGCAGAGTTCAGTCATGCATCCTGACGTCACGTTACAAATGTCATGTATATAAAACATTGTTACAAAGCTCAAGGAGGGGTGAATGGTCTACTCCTCCTGTGCAACCTGGATCCTAACTGATTATGTTGTCTCCATTGAAAGCCATGCATATGTACACATGCGTAGTGCATGACATCATGGTTTTCTGCATCAGTGTACTGTAGCAGCAGCATCATTGGCTCCCCCTTGTTGCAAATAGGCTGTGCCTCCAGCTGGAGGTAACTTGGCTGGTTCCAAGTAGTGCCCAGAGGAGAAAACTGAGAGTGTGTGTTTGTGCTCAAGTACTGTGAGTCAAAAACACACCCAACACCCTAAGGCAAAAGAAAAATGTTGAACATTGTGATGTATGAAGTTACAAAGAAAGGTGTTGTGTGTGGATCCAGTTACTCATCCACCACACCAGGATTGGTCACTGTTGGGGCTTACCAGCAGTGCAGGGTCACTTTCCTTGTGGCTCATGCAAAGTATGCCCACTAAACAGGAAGGCAAAATCAGTGGAGATTGGGATAGAAAGACCTTGGACACAAAAAAGGTTCACTAATTGTAACAATGAAAGGGTGATATACTTAATCACGTGCCCCTGCAAATTGAATTACGTAGGGATGACTACTCGTAAAGTTAAGCTAAGGATTATGGAGCATATGAGTACCGTGAGGTGCAAAAAACAGGCCACACAACTCACAACTCACTTCTTGGAACAGAATCATCGACCGGATGAATTCGCTTGGACAGTTCTTGAACAACCCTATATCCCTGAACATGTGACTGACATATCCAAGTTTCTCTTACTCAGGGAACAAAATGGGTTTTCAGACACAAGAGTGATAAGATAGGTCTGAATGACTCCATCCCTTGGACTATGCTGTAAGGCAGTCTGTGTGACATTTACTGACACTGTGAGTGCATATTATCTAGTATGTTTGTATCTAGACTTACTTTTTCCTGATAGATAATGGTGCGCTAGTGAGGTCTAGATCTCTGACCTTCAGAAAGTGGTTCACTAGAGAGTGAGCATTGCCATTAGGTATACATAAGCTGTTTTGTAGTCTTTGTTTGTGTTACGCTTTGGCTAAAATAAGATAACATCTTATGAATGATAACTCATGCATTACTATCTACAAGGAAGAGTCTAATGTATGAAACAACACATTATGATTTATATATATCATTTACATATATCATTTACTTTACTTAATGATTATAATTTTGGAGCGCTTTACCAGTTTCCGGCGCTCGTAATCTTTAGGTAAATGTCTTCATTATTTATGCGATTGAGGCGTTTTTGGTGAAGGCATACCCATGAGTTTTATGCAATTAGTGAGGACTTATTGATCGGCAACATAGCGCCCCCACTCGAGGGAACTACATTTCCCATGAGCTTGAGGCAATGCGTAATGACGTAATCACGCTTCCTCGTGATGTCGCTCTGGCAACACGGATCAGGAAGCAAGGAGTCTGCAAGTATAAACATGGCCAGTTCCTGTAGTCGATACCTCCCCGGCGGCTTGGACAACCGTCAGAGGTACCGACGGACAGGTAAGACCCTGTGTGATGATTGAATGGTGCAGGGGCGTAGCTAGAGCTTGTGGCGCCCGCGGCTACCCTTCAGATTGCCGCCCCCCTGGGGGGGTGCTGGGGAAAAGGACGGCGAGCACCTGAAAGAGGTCAGAGAGACACGTAGTATCGCCGCTAATAGTTACCTCGATCATGCAGGCCTGCAGGTGGGATCAAATATTCGTAATACAGCACACTGTCACAGTTTTGTGCACAGACTGGAGTGTGTGCTGCGGCACAGACTGGGACAGTACTCCGAATCCATAATATAAACCTATGGGTTTTGCATGTTTCAGTTACATTCTTTAGATAACTGGCACCTCCATTCAATGGAAAACAAGGGTGGATTCTGTGGTATGTTGTGGCAGATGCACTCGAAAAGCAAGCATTCAAAATGCAACAGGTCTCGCCTTTGATTACGTTCAAAAGCCATTTGCTTGGCTAATGGTATTGTATAATAAAAGCTAATGGCTTTATCTTAATGAAAGGCGAGACTTATTGCATTTTTCCACTCTGCAGCCTATCCCAGTCTTCGGCCTCTTCCACTCCCCAGACTCTCCCTACTCAGAATCTTCACTTGCAGCCTCTTCCAGTTCAAAAACACTCCCCCCACCCTCTTCCATGTTCCACTCCTCAGACTCTCCCAGTCCCCAGTCTCTTCCACTCCACAGACTCGTCCTACAAACTCCTCACACAGACGTCTACATTCAGTGGCTCTTCTATTCCCCAGACACCTCGACTTTCAGTACACTCCTCCCCTTCTCCTCTCTCCAGAATCTAAATCCCAACCTTCTTCCATCCTCGCGCTCTTTTAAGGAGGCGGCCCTCTTGCAAGGGAAGCAAAGTCTTCAGTGCCCCCATATTCACATGAGAGCGCTTAATGGCCTAGTCATGAGTATGAAGCACTACAAAACGTACGATACAACCTTCCATGTTTTGCGCTGTATGAGGGCAGACGCTTACAACAAAATGCTTATCTTCGGTTAGCTATCTCTCAGTAGGTAGCAGGACCTCGCTCAGCCATCACAAACACGCAAAGAGTGAGTTCAGGAGCTCTCTCCTGGATCACTTTGCCCCTCAGTGCACTCTGAATAGGTGGAGCTGTTGCGCTTCGATGAGCCGATCCCCTAGATCCCCTAGCTCAGCAGCGTGTGCCTTGAAGACATATAGTACTTACTGTCTAGTCTAGTCTCTTCAGGTTGTACGAGTAATATTGAAGTTTATTTTGACAAATGTCCATAAAACATGAAAAGCAGCATCATTAAAAACATGTAACAATCATATAAACCATCATCCTGACATGCACCATCATTAAAAAGTAACCCCTGGTTACTAATAAACATTAAATAAGTGCTTCTCTGCCCTGTCTGGCCCGGCTCTGCTCTGTCCAGTTGGGCTTTCAGGTATGGTACCCGAGCTCCCTACAGCACCCTGACGCTACCGGGCCCTGACTCATGTTTTACAGACCCTACAAATCCTTCACTACCAAAAGACACCAGTAAACCAAGCTTCGCAATCACGGCCCCAGGCTCGGCGCGGCTCTATGAAGCGCCTAAAAGCAATTTTTTACGCAGAAGTGGAGGACGTGGCGGAGCTAGCACTCCATGCTATTTCCCTGATGGTGAATCCTCTGGCATGGTCACAATATCAGGGCAGACACACTCAATTTCCTATTTACATTTTTAAATTGCAAACCTTGTGTATGTAACTAAACATATTTTTGTAAACATTATACCCACATACGTAAGGTTTTCAATTCAAAAAGTAAATAAGGACGAAAAGACAGGCTGCTGGACAGATGCCCTGCAAAGCACATTCCCCAAAAAACTATTTGAATAGAGACACAGAGCCTTTCAATGCGCACAAACGCACCTCTAAATGTGAATATATTTTCATCTTCTCACATTGTCACCTCACATCTGCAAGCTATGCAAATGCTATTATTGGAACGTTTCAGGCAACATTTGTCTTTAGCTGGCAGGCATAACATAACATAAGTCTGGAAGAACGCAATCTCTAACATTTAGCCTTAGGAAACTCAGGGGGTCAGAGCTTCTTAGTTCTTTAAAGTGAAACAGATAAGACAAGTTTGGTAAAAAATGCGCTGAACAGGACACCTTGGTGTACCGTGTACAGCAGCATCCAGTGCCCGGTGGCGCTCAATTTAATCTCACCATGAACTAGGGAAGCGGTGGTGTCAAGATTTCAAGTTGTGTGCAGGCCAGGGCAGGACTTTCTGCTTTTTTGCCAACAACACTCTGGGCAGCTCCGCCACACGGATGCCCTCACCTTGCAGGGTCGAAGTCGAACACGTTTGAGCAGCACAGGGACTGGAGGCACAGCTCAAGAACTCGGGAGCCTCCGTAGATAACTAACGCGCATTGTCACGTTGGGGTCAGGAGAGCTCGAGGGCTCCTGCTCTGAAGTGCAGTGCGGTGCTGCTGCGCCTGCGCAGAGCTGAGATCAGCAATCGGCATGCTGGAGCAGCGCTTGCAAAACGGCGGCCGCGTGGCACTGGCCGCCCGTTGCGGCGGCCTTTATAATTTATTTGAGGACACTGACTGACAGAAGTCAATGTCCCCAAATAAATTATAAAGGCCGCCGCAACGGGCCAGTGCCTCTCGACCGCCGCCCTCAAATTAGCGCCGCCGGGGCGGACCGCCCCTCCCGACCCCCCTAGCTACGCCAGTGGAATGGCGAGTGCAGAGCTGTAGTTGATTGGTCTCTTGAGCGCTGTAAAAATAGATAATGCCACCCTTGGAGCTAGTCACACTGCATAACTTGGGAGGACTGAGGGGAATAGATGACGATCTTTAACCCCTTCGCTGCTCATGACGAGCTGAGCTCGTCATGCAGTACACTGGTCGTGGGCTTATGAAGAGCTGAGCTCGTCATGAACAATGGGGATCATGCGTATGCAGCACAGGAGGGGAAAACCTCTAGCAGCCAAGGTGTTAAGTAAGTCTTTCTCCTTATTCTATTTTGGGCTATGACTATTGAGCTTATTTGTACAAATCAAACAACACAATAAGAATAGGATAGCAACATCATTTATGTATGCACTCGGTAGGTTTTGTGGATTTACACTCTGCTTGTGGAGAGATACTGAGTAGACACGGAAGAATGTTTTGAAGTGAGAGAGATACCATCCATACCATTATACCATTCAGTCTACATTATGTTTGAGTCTGAGTTAGGTGCAAAGAAAATCGAGCGCCATTAATACTAGTAATATGGGACCGGCCAATGACAACAGGGAGGGTTGGTTTATGACAATGTATAAGAGTCTATATTGGTGTGTTGCAATTTTTTATAATAGGAAGAAGATGTAAGGTTAATCAGGGCACCAAAAATTAAAACGTTGGGTTGCTCTGTTTTTCCTTTCTAGAGCGGTGCCTCCTTTACCCTGAGCCGTTGCCAGGTGGGGCAAGGTATCTCCTCTGTATACTTGAGGTAAGAATAGTACGTTGAGTGCCCTAAATAGGGGAAAACCGGCTGGCAAAATTTGTTGCCACAATGGTCATCAGTATGGAACACGTGTAATTTACACCTAAGGCTTTCAGATTGCCATGACATGTAATCCTTTCTGTATTTCCTTTTAGATTCTTCAAGAGATACGAGAATTGTGAACTGTGAAAAACAGGTGACATGGTTATGTTGTTTCCAATGTGGAGCATACATATAGGCACAAGTTATTGATTAGTGTTTTCATTTTTTCACTTTTGCAGTAGCATAAATTATTGGATAGTTCCTGATGAAAGCACAAGGCACAGGATTGCCTAGATGTGCTGAAGCATGTTGACCATTTGAATATTAGAGGCAGCTATCTTTTTGAAACTGTTCTTTTGCACTGTTTTTAATGTTGGACCGTGGCAGACAGGAATAAAGTTGTGGTCTTGCCAAGCTTCAATTTTAATCTCACTTTCACGATTGCACTGCTCTTTTTCCCATACACTCTATACTACATCGGCTCACATCTGTGTGATTAAACTATCAAGTATACATTTATAAAACATCCTAGGGCTCCTCCATCAATAGGGTGGAGTTGTAGCCCTTATAGTCACCAGGTTGACTATTAAAGGAGACCCAGATGATGAAGCATGTCACCTGGAACGGTGAGTGATGGGAATCCGAAAATTTATTGCATACTTTTTCAGGATATTTTTGGGATAGCTTTGGCTAGTTAGAATATACGTGGTTCCAATCGTGTCCAGACTCTGGGATAGTTTGTTTTTCGTTCAACATGTAGCAGCCCAATGTGATCCTAGACCTGATATCTCCTCTGGACACTACTGGGAAAGCAGCCAGTCTACCTCCAGGCGGAGGCACATCAGATTTGCAGTAAAGGTGAACCAAAGTAAATGCAGCTACGGTACACTGATGCGGCAATCCAAGTACGGCCCCATTCCTGTATACGTATAGGAGGACATTTACTAAGGAATAAACTCATGTACATATCATGGCTGCACAGGATTTGTGATCCACTGCCCCCTCCTTCATTGTTAGTACTACCCAGTGCAAGATTAATATATCAGTAACTCTTCCCCACTCCCTGTTGCAATATACATAGGTCAACCATTGATGACTGAAGTAACATAACTTACAATGTCTGTTTCTTCCAAACACAGGTGCCACTGGGGATTCAGCACCAAGTGAAGACGAGTCCCTGGCCCAGACTCTGGTGGAGGATGCGCTCTCTGGTGTCGATCTGGCTCTGTCCTCTTCGGATGACGACAATCAACCTGGAACCTTCGGGGTGAGTCATCAGTCAAATCCACCATCAGATACACCTACACCCCCTGCAGCCATGTCAACACCATCTGCCCACAGACCTAACACCCCTGCCAACATGGACCAAACTAGGAGACCAAGTTCAAGCAGCACAGGGGCCCCGGCCACCCAGGATGCTACCAACAATAACACCAGTGGCAACAGCCAAGGGGGCCCTGGATCAACTGTGCCTGCCACCATAGGTACAGGCCTTGTGTCTAGGGGTGGTGGGAGTGGTGTTAGGCCAAGGGCACGGTCTGCAGAGGGGCCTGGACTGCCTGATGACCCCCAACTGGTATGCATCATAGATGCGTACCAGGATAGCACCGGAGGATTCAGCCAGGTAGTGGGGGTCCTCAAGGACATGCAGGAGTATCACGCTGCCCATCATGCCCGCATGGAGGCCAAGTGGGACAAACTCACGGCGCTGCATATGGACATATTGACCTGTCTCCGCCAGATCAGCACAAATATGTCCACACCTCCCTGTGTGCCCACCACATCTCAAGCAACAACACCTGCTAAAGCCACAGGGAGGGAGGATGAATCTGGTGGAGACTCAGATGCACTGTCATCGCCTGCTCCTGAGGATCCCCCACAGAAGAAGAGGAGGGGTCGTCCGAAGAAGGACAAGTGAGCCACAGTTGTCCCGGCACATCCCCCAGGAACCCAGAACCTGTTTTGGATGTTGGTCTTTGGGTTCAAAGCGTTCACCTTGTTTCACATGACACAGGTCCCCATCATGACATGTAGGGTCCATGTTGTACCAATGAAGAAGATGAATGTGGACATTTCATCTACCAATACTTTCGACTGATCTGTGGATTCTAAACTTCTTGTACAGCACTATCGCCACACATGTATGTAAATAAAATCACCATTACAGTATACTTGCCTAAGTTGTGATTCCAACTTGGTATGTGTCATGGAGATGATGAAATGCTGAAGCACACAGTGCACGCCGACTTCTACAGCAATGTCATTACCGTTATGTGACTCATGTTGATGTGACACCTATGAGGGAGACACACAAATAGGGCTCCAAAACACATACTCATCATGGACATGTGACACGTTGCCTACAAAGATGGTTGCCAGATATACGGTGGAATGCACAGCCACCACACCTTTCCACAGTCACTGCCAACAAGCCCACAGGTGAGGTTACCAAATGTCAGTCAGATGTTTGAAGACAGACAACACACATTAATAGGTGAAGCACAGGTACATTACAAATCAGAAACAAGATTATTACACAACAATATCAAGGTGAATCCTCATGACAGTGGGCACAGGGTCACCAAGTGTCGTAAAACCGCGCTTTAAGGGTGGATTCTGGATGTCGGTGTCAGACTTGCCCCTGGAACTGGTAAAATACCTTGGGAAGGACAGAAATGAGACAGTCAGAAGCACACCAGAACAGGATGGAAATGCAATATACATGTCACGAGAAACCTACACACTAACAACTTAGCATGTCAACACCATTGTGGACTACAAACCATATGACAGGATACATCACTGCACGCTTCGAGTCAAATACCACACTGACAAACTCAAACAGCAACTGAGCTGCAGAAACACATCACAGGCTCACTCAGGACATTGACATGGCAACTCTGTGAACTCACCTTCAGCGGAAGAAGTTATTAATGAGCTGTGTGCGGATGTCATCCTCATCATCATCATCACTGGCCTCGTGGCCCAGGCCGGGATCCTCCACAAGTGGTGGATGCTGGTCGTCGTAGTCCTGGATGAGAGGCACCTCCTTCCGTACTGCCATGTTGTGGAGCATGCAGCAGACAATGATGATTTTACACACCTTTGCAGGCTCATATGGGAGGGCCCCTCCAGTCTTGTCCAGGCAGCAGAAGCGGAATTTCAGGAGAACAAAGGTACGCTCGATGACTCGCCTAGTTCTTCCATGTGCCTCATTGTAGCGCATCTCGGATGCTGTCACGGGGTTCCTCAGGGGTGTCAGCAACCATGGCAAGTTGGGGTATCCAGAGTCACCTACATACAAAGAATCACACATAAGTTGAGTATTGTAAGGGGGTGGGAGACACATGCAATGGTAAACAGTACACACCAACAAGCCAGGCATCCTTCCAACACTCATGGAGTTGTTGAACTCCTCCATCTTGAGTGGGTCGGTACCCCTGGCCTGGAAGCACGTCATGGTACGGGCTTTGTTGAAAAAACCTGCTCTTGATCCGGCTAATTCCAGCAATTACCGCCCGATCTCCCTGCTCCCTTGGGCAACTAAGATCCTCGAGAAACACATTAACATCATTTTAACTCGGTTTCTCAAAGATAACCATCTGCTTGATGTCTCCCAGACGGGCTTCCGCCCCAAACATGGAACGGAGACCGCCCTGCTAGCTGTGACAGAGGAGTCGAGGCGGATCTTGGATCGGTGGCAGTGATCCTCCTCGATCTGAGTGCCGCTTTTGATACGGTAAATCATAAAATCCTTGTGACCCGTCTCGCCAACTTGGGTGTGTCCGGAGAAGCCCTGGTCTGGTTCAAGTCTTTTTTAACTGATAGAACCTTCCAGGTCTTTGATGGCACTTCTGTCTCGTCATGCAAGCTTCTGGGGTGTGGAGTACCTCAGGGTTCGTCATTGAGCCCTACCCTCTTCAATGCATATATGAGACCGCTGCTGGGATTGTCCGCCCGCATGGAATTAACATCATTTCCTATGCGGATGACACCCAGCTAGTGGTCTCCCTTGTGCATAAGAGTGGTCTCAAATAACTGCCCAATTTAGCAGTATGTTTAGAAGACGTCAAGAGCTGGATGATGAAGTCCTGTTTGAAGCTCAATGACGATAAGACTGAGCTCATGCTCCTGGGCTAGGCAGCCCACTCCACTCTGGAGCTGATGTGGCCTCTGAGCATGGGCGCAGTTCCTGCTCCCAGAGATAACATCAAAAGTCTGGGGGTATGGCTAGATAAGTCAGTGACCTTCAATACACAGGCTACAAAGGTGGCGGCCACCTGCTTTGGCCTCCTTAGGGTGATAAAGAAGACCCTTCCCCTCCTTCCATTTGAGGCCAAGCAGATAGTCATACAGGGCCTTGTTCAAACCCGCCTGGATTTCAATAATGCCCTGTATCTTGGGGCGCCAGAGTATAGCCTGCAAAAACTGCAACGAACCCAATACTGTGCAGCCGAGTTAAAAGCTCTGCATTGGTTGCCCATCAGGGAAAGGGTGAAGTTCAAATCTTTGTGTATTGCTCACCAAGCTTTTGGGAAATTGTGTCCAGAAATTAATCACTCTCTGATTTCCCTCTATCTACCCAATAAAATGCTCCGGTCATCATCTGCATCTCTGGCTAAGAGTCCTAGAATTCAGAGAGCCAGAGCAGGAGGCCGTTCCTTCTCTTATAATGTTTCAAAGCTGTGGAACACTCTCCCCCTGCATCTGAGAATGAACCCTAACCTGCTTAGCTTTCGTAAGCAGCTTAAAACTTTTCTATTTCAGTAATCAGAACCCCTCTGTTTTCTTTTAAAGGCACTCTTTTAGTTTTTAGCGCCTGGACGCCTCAGGGTAGCTGTAGCGCTCAATAAATCTTCTTTTCATTTCATTTTATTTCGCTCTGGTTTGGAATCTGTGACATCATCAATGGTATGCGACTCCTCCTCATGATGTAGGCATCGTGGGTCGAACCAGGGAAACTGTAGTAATGCTTTGTAGTAATGTATACAATCAATGCCTGTCCTTAAGAGAACCTTGCTGGTTGTATGATCTAGAATGCCATGATATGTTGCCTAGCTTTTAGTCAGTTGTAGCTGAGTTCTCTGTGGATAGGACGCTGTACATTTCTATCCTAATAAAGAAGACACCTACAAATTTGGACACACATGTGTAATCACCATGTCCGCCAGGCATACCACAAGAGCATTGATAGAGTGGCAATGTTTGCGATTGCGGTAGGTCTTTTCCTATGCCTGTGGTGGTATCAGGGCCATATGTGTGCCATCGATTGAGCCAATCACTTTTGGCATCCCCCAAAGTCCATAAAAAGCATCCTTGTCCATCTTCAAGTTTAACCAGTGTAGGAAACTTGATGTAGGAGTCCAGGTGACTCAACATCCCCTCCAAGAAATCTCGTAGCACACGGCTGAACATTGTTTGTGACATACCACCAACACTAGACACAGTGTGTTGGAAGGTACCGGTGGCAAAGAAGTGCAGGGCTGCCATCACCTTCACCTTTGTTGTCAGTGCTGTTGGGTATGTGCGGCCAGGTAGCAGATTTGGTGGCAACTGCTCCGGCAACTCATCAATCATGCTCCTGGTGAAGTGGTACCGTCGGATGCTATTGCGTTCCACCATGGTCTCGAGGTCAGGGAACGGTCTATGGACTGCTGGGGCCCTGCAGCACAGAGATGAGCAAGGTCACATCATATATTCAGCTACCCATGTGGCACTCAACTTGCAAAAAATCACATTTTACATCATAGCTAATCACAATTAACTAAGGTGTGTGCAGTTGGTCATAGACACATATGTCACCTTCATGCCCATCCTCTCACATATTATTCACAAATGTGTACATTAGTTCCTTGGGGTGCTATGGCAAATCATTGGGCTGTGGCACAGTACCCATGGACTGCTGTCACCTTCAAAACACACAGCACAGTGACAAGGGAGGACTGATGTTTCACAGGCATCACAACTCTATGTCAGGGAAATAGCCATGGTCCCTGGAATGCCACATGTGCACTGGAATGACATGTTGTATCATGAACATCGCACAACCAATAATGAGTCACACAGTTAGTGGCCCCTGTGGTCCCTGCAGGCCATACATAGATGCAGGGGCGGTTTCTTTTTAAAGGGTGTTGGGGCAAAGCCCCCCTTTATTCTTGCTTCAATCATTTTTTTAAATTACACTCGTTCATTTCTGTTGGACACGGCCTCTTGGCGTGGTCCCACTTTTCCCTCATGGCAGGTCCCGAACTACCTCGACCCCTGGTCCACGGCAGAGAGCAGCACCATCCACCCTCCATGAGAGCTGCCCCTCCGGGCAGCCCCCAGCTCTCCCCTGTTGGAACTCGACAACCTCTCCTCAACACCCTTGGTTGGTCCCAACACTATCCCGGGCCACCATCTCAGACCCAGACTCCATCTTGGGCCCTCCACGACCAGGCCTCGTGGCCTCGGCCCGACCCCAGCCGCAGACCCAGCGAAGCCCCGACATCGAGGCACCACGATCCGACCAGGGGGTGACGAGGCCACTTGACGGATCAATGGAATAAAGAGTTTCGATGGTCCTCCGACCGTCCCCTGACGCCTGGTTTCGATCGCCCCCGGCCTCCCGGGGCGCTGGCTCCACCCCCCTGCTGGGTGTCTGGACCCACACATCCCGGCCCCTCCGACCTCCAGGTGCGAGGGTCCGGACATCAAAGGACGCCAGACCTATAACTGGGGCAGCCCCAGAGCAGGTCGGCAGTTGTATCCTGGAGTCGAGAGACACCGAGACGAACTCACCCGCGTGGAACCCGTAACCATCTTTGGAGCCCTGCTGGCACTGCTGCGGCCCATCTTCGTGAAACCATCTCTGGAGCCCTGCTGGCGCTGCCGCGGCCCATCTTCGTGACACCATCTCTGGAGCCCTGCTGGCGCTGCCGTGGCCCATCTTCGTGAAACCATCTCTGGATCCCTGCTGGCGCTGCCGCGGCCCATCTCCATGAAATCATCTTTGGAGCCCTGCTGGCGCTGCCGCTGCCCATCTTCGTCAAACCATCTCTGGAGCCCTGCTGGCGCTGCCGCGGCCCATACTGAAGAACCCCCCGGCTCGAGGATTGAGAGCTGAGCGTAGGGTATCACTGTACCAGTCCGGTACCAAGACTGTCCCGCTACCCCGTCCCTCAGAGACTAAACTAGAAAGGATCCCCGTATTCCTGTATCGTTACGTTAACCTGCCTTAAAGTATTGATAAAAACGTTAAGAACCTATCTTTGTGTGGTCTCCATCTGTAGGGGGGTGATTGCTCGTCTGTACGATCCTAGGAGAGGAACCTCACCAGGAGGCCTCTCGACCGCGCTCGGCCAGCCCTAAGATACCCTTTCCAACTATTTTTTTAAATGACAAAAGTCCTACCAGCAGTAATTGTTGATTGCTCAGCAATCAGCAGAGTTTGTTTCTGACCCTCGCTCTGCGCGAGGGTCAGGCAGTCAAAGCATGGACAGGCTCCTGCACTTACTGCGCATGAGCGTGTCGCAGGATTTGCAGGGCTTGTCTGATTTAAGCCCTTGAGGTTGCAGCCGGCAGGAGCGTAGGGCCACGCCTCCTCCATGATGAACCCCACCTTCTCTGATTGCTTGCTCTTGGGCGCTTCAGGCTAGAGCCTGGGCTGCTCAAAACAGTGGGCCTCATTTATGAGGCCCCTTGCGCCATCGGAACTTCACTTTTCATGAAGTTCCGTGGCGCAGAAGCCTGCGTGGTATTTATCAGGCAGCAGTACGCCAGTTTTTGTGGCGTACTGCTGCCTGATAAATATCAGTCCCTTTAACGCAGTGTTCTGCGTTAAAGGGGCGTGCAATGGGTGTTGCTGGGGGCGTTCCCAGCAACATCCATGGCCTTTTGACACTGCCCCAGATTTACGAGAAATCGTAACTCTGAAGCAGTGCCAAAAGCTTACGCCTCCCCTAGGTCTCTTCCCCTCAGATCCAGCAGATCCTGGCTACAGGGGGAAGGGGAAGTCCCCACACACAGAGAAGAGTGCCTCTCACACCCGGACACCCTCCCCCAAGCGCAGGCAGACTGAGGACCCCACCCTACCCAGAAGAGCAAGACCCTACCCCCACCCCTCCAGCTCCACTGCAGAGTCTTCTTCCTCCATCCCCCAGGTCAGCACACCACAGGTTCCCTCTCCACTCCCTGTCCCAGGTTCCCCCACCCACAGATACATCATCCCAAAATGCTCAGGCCCTCCCCAACTCCCACTTGCTCTTCCATTGACACCAATACCAGTCTGTCTGTTGCTGCAACTACTGTGGGGAGGGTGTCCCCCCCCAGCTGTCCTGCCAACCTCACCTGCATCCCGTTCCACTCCCATGTCGTTGGGCACTGCAGTGGAGTCCACACCCACCCAGTCTGACATGGGCACTGCAGTTGGGACCATGTCCACTACACCTGCCCTGTCCACTGCAGTGGTTCCAGCACCCACCCCATCAGACCTGTGCCCCACAGTTGTGATGGCACAGCCCATGTCAGACCCCTCCACTGCAGTTGCCACTGACTCTCCTGCACCCAGCACCCCTTCACTACTTCCTTCTGATGAGCACTGATCCTGTCCCTGCGGTGCCTGGCCTGCCACATGTATGCCCCTCAGAGTGGATTTCCCCAGTCCTAATCAGTGCAGGCAAACAATGGGTGACAGGTGTCACTCACACCATCATTGGACTTTGGTTTTTCAAATGGACATTGGACTACATTTCTTTGTTGTTTTTCCCTTGCAGATGGCAGATTGCTGATTAAAGCATTAGTTCTCCTCGTGCATTTGATTGAGCTGTAGATATTGTTGATGCTGTTTAGCCTGACCTTGTTGTGATGATGGAGGATTTTCAAATGTCTGTTACTGATGTGTTGATGTGGTGCACTCCATGTGGCCCATGAGATGTGTTTCATGTTCTGGTTGGTATCCATGTCATCCTTTGCAGCTGAGTGGGTGTGTCATGGTTAACTAATTTAGCACAGGGATGTTAACATTTCATTGGCATGGCCACATCTGTGGCTTGCACCCATGCACATATGATGTGCTTCATAATATCCAAATTGACACTTTCCCTGACTGTTGTGCCATCTCCACTGTACATGCAGGTGTAGTCATCATTGGTGTAAAGTCAACTGTGTCATCAGTGCAACTTGGTAGACATATGTATTGTCTATGTGCAGGTGACTTAAGGGGCAATACTGTAACTAGGCGTATGTCACCAGTGCCTACATTGGGTGGTAGGTGTTGTGCTGACATACCCAGGAATCTTACCTACTGTTTGGCATGTGCTGCTATTTCCATGAGGTCACCTACCTTGTGCTCACTGTGATTATGGGTGATTTTCACCCTTTGCCAAAATGCTCAACTTTAGCTGCAGTTTGTGTCCACACATTTTACATTGGATATGCACAGTGATGGGGGTTTTTCACACATTGGCTCAGTGCTATTTCAAAGCTTGACTTGTGTAGCCCACACTCTGGTGTTGTTCACACATGTGATGGTAGTTACTTTGTGTGTGATGAATCAACATCACTGTTGGGGCTATTTGTCAGGCACTACACACTGTTGGCATGATGTTGTTGTGAAATGTATTTGGCTGACATTCCTGTGGTTGATGTTTGATGATGTGCGTCACATCATCCTCCCTATGGGTGGGGGTGTCAATATTGTGTGCCACACTGACCCCTATGGGTGGGGTGGCATCAGTGATAGGTAACAGGCCCCTCTGGGTGGGGTGGCATCAGTGATAGAGTACATGGCACATATGGGTGGGGTGGCATCAGTGGTAGAGCACATGACACATATGGGTGGGGTGGCATCAGTGATAGCTAACATGCCACTATGGGTGGGGTGGCATCAGTGATAGGTAACAGACCGCTATCAGTGGGGTGGCATCAGTGATAGGTAACATGCCCCTATGGGTGGGGTGGCATCAGTGATAGAGCACATGACACATATGGGTGGGGTGGCATCAGTGGTAGAGCACATGACACATATGGGTGGGGTGGCATCAGTAGTAGAGCACATGACACATGTGGGTGGGGTGGCATCAGTGGTAGAGCACATGACACATATGAGTGGGGTGGCATCAGTGGTAGATCACATGACACATATGAGGGGGGTGGCATCAGTGATAGGTAACAGGCCCCTATGGGTGGGGTGGCATCAGTGATTGGTAACAGCCCCCTATGGGTGGGGTGGCATCAGTGATAGGTAACATGCCCCTATGGGTGGGGTGGCATCAATGATAGGTAACAGGCCCCTATGGGTGGGGTGGCATCAGTGATAGGTAACAGGCCCCTGTCAGTGGGGTGGCATCTGTGATAAGTAACATGCCCCTATGGGTGGGATGGCATCAGTGATAGGTAACAGACCCCTATGGGTGGAGTGGCATCAGTGATAGAGCACATGACACAAATGGGTGGGGTGGCATCAGTGGTGGAGCACATGACACATATGAGTGGGGTGGCATCAGTGGTAGAGCATATGACACATATGGGTGGGGTGGCATCAGTGATAGAGCACATTACACATTTGAGTGGGGTGGCATCAGTGGTAGAGCACATGACACACATAAGTGTGGTGGCATCAGTGATAGGTAACAGGCCCCTATGAGTGGGGTGGCATCAGTGATAGAGCACATGACACATATGGGTGGGATGGCATCAGTGGTAGGTAACATGCCCCTACGGGTGGGGTGACATCAGTGATAGGTAACATACCCCTATGGGTGGGGTGGCATCAGTGATAGGTAACATGCCCCTATGGATGGGGTGGCAGTGGTGGTGGCCATAGGTTCCCTGAGGAGGCGTGGTACTGGTGGACAGGGTCTGGACCCCCTGAATTAGTTTCTAGGGTCGGTGTCTGACTTACCGTCTGCGCTGTCCGCATCTGTTCCTGATCCGGTCATATATGTACAGGACTGGTATGACCTGCACGATTGGATTCATGCTCCGTCTCGATCCGTTGCTGTCTATTCCGGTTTGAACCTGAGTTAATGGAGCAAATTGGAGCTTATATGCAGCTCTTCCGGGTGCTGAGGCGTCCTGTACGTGGCGACCCGTCTGGAACGTAGGAACTGCGCATCGTACTTGACCGGCCGGAAGTAGCTGTGTTTATGTTGCCGTGCGGCGGGGATTGGGTGTTTCCGGTTCAGCTCGGACGGAAATTGATGATGGAGTCGGAGCGTGCGGGTCGGTCGGAAATTTGGCACTTTTCTGCATCGTATTTCTTCGCCCGGACAGTCCCGCTCCTGGTACGGTTCGGCCGTAAGGTAAGGCTACTAACACATCTCGGGGATGCTGACCGACCGACATCGGAATCGACCCCAAAGTAGTACATCATCTGATGCCAGTGGAGATGCATCCATGTTGGCAGGCACAGGGAATAGGGACTCTGCATCATCCTCAACCACACAGCGGCCAGTGGCCAGCCTCTCATCCACATCCTCTGGTGCTGCCCGTTTCTGTGTCAGTAAAAGGGGACGAGTTAGATTCACACTTGGCACTACTGAGCCTGCCCCTGTCCCCCATGCTGCCCTCAGTGCTGAGTCTGTAGAGCTCCTACGCCAGCTTTGTGTGGGCCAGACGCCATGCTCAAAGCCTTCAGTGAACATGACAAAGAATTAGGCCAGGTGGTTGCCTACACAGAGGGCATACACTCTGACGTGGGTGGGCTACACCTTACGGTCCACGCTTTGTCGTACACAGTGACGTCTGCCCTTCAACAGGCAAATACTCCCATTCCTGCTCCAGGGCCTTTGTCCACCCCCCAGTCAGTGGCCACATTGGATGATAGTGACCACCGTTCCCAGTCAGGATACAGCACAAGAAGCACCCAGCAGAAGCAGCCCAAGCGGTCCCGCCCACAGACACCATCCACACAGAAGAGCAGAGCCAGCCCAGAATGCAAAGACAAGAGCCCGTCAGGGAAGAGCAAGGCTGATAAAGCAAGGTAGCAGGCATCAGGCTTCCATGCCTCAGAGGCATCACCAGTGAAGGACTCTCCAGGCCATAAAACTTCACGCAGAGCTAAGCGTGCAGTGTCTATGCCCACTGAGGGGGTGTTGTCTGGCAAGAATACACCTAGGAAGGGCTCAGGGCCACATTCCCCTGCCACATCAACTCCAATTTCAAGCCCAGTGAAGCAGGTGAAGGAGGGGACTTTAGGGGCTACCCCTGACAAACAGGCAAAGGAAGGCACTGTAGGGGGGACACCTTGCAAACAGGGGAAGTTGGTCCCGAGACATAGCCAGACAAAGCCTCCCACTGAATCCAGCACGTCACCAAAGGGAATGCCAGTGTCTGCACCTGAAGCAGCTCTGTTGGTGTGTGTGCCGGTTGTGTCTACACCAGTTTCCATGAACCCCAGTACAGGAAAGCCATTTCGCATTCCCAAGAAGCGGAAAGGCACCCCTCCAAACTCCCCCACCCACACCGTATCACAGGCCTGCATGACTCCACCTCCACGTGCCACTACACCACCTGGTCCAAAAAGCGGTCCAGCTTGCCAAGCCACTGATAGGCCTACATCACCTGGGCCTCTGTCTCCCCAGTCAAGTGGTCCTGTTGTCCTGGACACACAGCCAGCTCCAAGTCCACCGAACAGCCAAGAGTAAGCGTTAGTCCCCCTCATACACCTGTCTCTTATACAGGTGTGCTAGTCCTGCCCATTGTTTACAACCTGGGTGTCTTGCTGGCCATGGAAGGGTACAGTCAAACAAGCTCACTGTGCAGCTTCCCATGTCATGACTCTGCACTTTGCCATGCCCACTGGCCTTCCTGTTCTGGCCTTGCCTGTGCAGCTTCTCATGTTCTGACTCTGCACTTCTCCCTGGCCAATAGCCTTGTCATTCACTGCTGTTCAGGCCTTGCGTGTGCAGCTTCTCATGTCCTGACTCTGCACTCTGCCATGCCCACTGGCCTTCCTGTTCTGGCCTTGCCTGTGGTGTGCAGCTTCTCATGTCCTGACTCTGTACTTTGCCATGCCCACTGGCCCTGTTGCCCTGCTGTGTTGGACTCTCAATTGTGCTATGGACTCTGGCCCTGTTGCTCTGCTGTGTTGTACTCTCCCCTGTTCCCTGGACACTGGCCCTGTTGCTCTGCTGTGTTGTACTCTCACCTGTGCAGCCTCTCATGTACTTGCTGTGCCACCTGCCCTGGACACTGGCCCTGTTGCTCTGCTGTGTTGGAGTCTCACCTGTGCCCTTGACACTGGCTCTGTTGCTCTGCTATGTTGTACTCTCCCTTGTGCAGCCTATCATGTAATTGCTGTGCCACCTGCCCTAGACACTGGCCCTGTTGCTCTGCTGTGTTGTACTCTCCCCTGTTGCTCTGCTGTGTTGTACTCTCCCCTGTGCCATGGACACTGGCCCTGTAGCTCTGCTGTGTTGTACTCTCACCTGTGCTGCCTCTCATGTGCTTGCTGTGCCACCTGCCCTGGACACTAGCCCAGTTGCTCTGCTGTGTTGGACTCTCACCTGTGCCCTGGACACTGGCCCTGTTGCTCTGCTGTGTTGTACTCTCCCCTGTGCCATGGACACTGGCCCTGTTGCTCTGCAGTGTTGGACCCTCACCTGTGCCATGGACACTGGCCCTGTTGCTCCGCTGTGTTGTACTCTCCCCTGTGCCATGGACACTGGCCCTGTTGCCCTGCTGTGTTGTACTCTCACCTGTGCAGCCTCTCATGTACTTGCTGTGCCACCTGCCCTGGACACTGGCCTTCCTGTTTGGAGTTTGCCTGTGCAGATTATCTTGCATATGATCAGCATTTTGTGCCTTGCTTTTGTCTACGGTTGTTCTACTGTCACATCTGTGCAATATGTGAATAGACAGTTACTCCTGTTGTCTGTTTTGTCAGTGTCCTTGCTGATTGAAATTATTTTGGTGTGTGCATTTGGTCGCCTGTGCACCATGCTCTATGTGTCACTTCAACATTGCCAAGATCTTTGCCGACATCACATTTTTATACAGGGGTGACAGGGTCTTCAGGCCATTCAGACACTGATAATAGTGTTATCTGTGATGGCTCTTTTTACTGTGAAGCAGTTCTCTTTTTAGTGGTTTGCTATTGTTGAGTACATTGTTCAGATGTCAGGTTCGGGTACACTGCCAGCACAGGGTGTGATTCTGTGCACAGGTTTGCATGCAGGCTGGGCACTGTGATGATGTATATGTGTTATTCCTTTATGTGTGCCAAGCTGTGTATCTGTATGGTCACCCTGTGTTGACCCTTAGTCCTGGTCCCATGGCCTCCACGAGATGTGTGCTCTTGGGTAGTCAAGAGGTGTGCAGTGTGAAGGGTGTGACTTTGTAGTGGGTGTGGATGTGTGTGTGCCCCTGGATTGTGAAAGACACACGTGCCACCCAGGAGTTATGTGCCTGTTGTTTGTATTGTTGTGCCCTGTGGATATGGTTGTATGCACATGTGTGAGTTGTCTGTTGTGCACTGTACAGTGTGTAGGTGTGTCCGTGCTGTTCTGTCTGTCTCCTCCTTGTTGTTTTGTTCGCTTATGAGTGTGCAAAGTGTGGGATTTGCACATCAGTGTTGTGTTTGTCTGGTCATCAATGTGTCTTAAGTGTGTTTGTGTGTGGACTGTGTGGCCCTGCTGCTCCACACTGCCATTGTGGTTTTGTTTCTAATGCATTGCATGCCCATGGTGCCTTTTCTCCTCCTGTGTGGCATGGTGTGATGCCATCCCCTATGTGTGTCACTTATGGCTACCCATTGTGGGTCTGCAGTCCCTCTTTTTGTGTATGGTACACCCTTCCATGTCAACTACTGACAAGAAAGTGAGTTCACTTTGATGTCAGCTGTCCCCTTGGTTCACATGTGTGTATGCCTCCCCATCACTTCATTTGTGACACTGTGCTTTGTGGTGCAGTTTTTGGGCCAGGGCAAATGTTCAACTCTGGACATTGCCTTATGTGGGGTGTGCTTGTGCTATAAATCAGTGGGGATTGCTCACTTGCACTTCAGCTCTGTGTGCTGCCCAGTGCTCTGGCCAAAAGGGTTCTGCTCTTGTGTCCCAGAGTGGTGTACCGGTTGTTGTTGTGTTGGATGTATGTGTGTTGGCTGTGGTATTGCTTCACTTCCTAGGTGTGCTTTTGTGTTTGTGTTGTGCTGATTTGTGTTGTGTGTGTTGAGTTGTGTCAGTCATGTCTGTGTGTGGCTATTCTGCTTGTTGTACACACACTGCTTGTTGTGCATACACTGCTGTGTGTATGTGGTCTTGGCATTGCCTGATGTGCATCCCCTGATGTCCTGTGGTGTTTGTTTATTTTTGATTTCATGTGCATCTGTGGTTGGTTTCATGTGGCAGTGTAGTTCTGTGCTGGTGCTCTTCTTGTGTGATTTGTGGTATGTTGTGTGTGTTTTGTTCCTGTGTGATGAGGTTGTGCACTCCTGTTGTGTCTGTACGCCCATTGCCTTTCCAAAGTTTGGCTGACAGGGTATGTCTGTTTCTGATGTGGTTCTGTGTGTGTTCCTGTAGTATTTGTGTGTGGTTTTTGGGCAGGCATCTGTTCAGGCATCCCTGTGTGTGTGTTCTGTTTATGACTACACCCAGGTTGTGTGTTTGTTTGTGTGTGTATGTGATGGCATGTATTGGCAGCCTTCAGTGTGTGTGGCACTGGTGATGTGTGTTCCTTGTCAGCCACTCCTGCAGTGGCTATCTCCCTGGTTGTTTGTTGTGTGGTGCAGGGTGTGTATTGTGCTTGCTTGTTGCTGTGCTTGTTGCGTGTTGCTGTGCATAGGGGTGCACAGGATGGGCTCCTGGCCTGTGACTTGATGGGGTGTGTTGAAGTGTGGTTGGGGGAGGTGTGTCCCTGTGGTCTTTGTGCCCTGCCCATGCCTTGGACTGGCCCTGCCTTGTGCATTGTGCGCATGTGTTGACCGCTGCAGTGATGTGACCGGGACCGGGACGTTGTTGCAAGTTCGCGGCCGATATGTGTCCAGGATGCAGTGGGGTTACATGGTGGCAGGTGGGGCATGTGTGGGTGCCCTTGTGGATGTGTTGTTGCCCCCAGCAGGGTGTCTGTTATGGTTTTGGACCCTGTGTCAGTCCCTGTGTTGTGTGTTGTATTTGTGAATTTGTGTACCAGCGGCGGCGTCTGCGGTGGCCCATTAGATGATAGTGCTGTAGCAGGTACAGCACCGGAAACACATGTAGAGCTGGTCCATGGCGGTCGTGACCGGGTGGTGTGGACCGGGTTTCTGCTATCGCGCTCCACTGTCGAGTTTCCGCCGTCTCTGGTTGGGAAGTGTCTCCGCTGCGGTGCGTCTGCTTGTTTGGACCATCCTAATTTGTGGAGCGGGCGGACATCATTCCGCACGGCAGTGAGTCTCCATTAGCTTCCACCGCTGCGGTGGCGTGCGCACTTTGATGGCAGTGCGCGTCGCTCCGCGGCGGACGGGAACTGACCTATGTTTTGCAATACTAATATGGCGGACGTGAATACCGCTGCTCACGGGTGGAAAAAAGCATTTTTCCACCCCGCCAGCACCGCGGTGGTGCCACCGCCCGCCATCCTAATAGACCTGTTAGTGTTGATTTTTGGAGATGTCTCCATAGACTCTGGTTAAAATTATAATAGCAACCCTGGATTGCTATGTGTGGAAACGTTTTTAGGATAGCATTTATCATTGCCAATTCGAAATCATTAATTATTTTTTGTGGGAAATAATTATTGGTTTCTTGTTTTATTTGATTTAGTATATCTATATAGGTATTTTGTTGTTTATTTGGTAATAGGCAGTAGATAAATGGTATGTTAGAATGTTGGTACAATCCATGCACTGTGTACAGCTGGAAAAATGGTTTTGGACAGGTCTTGAAAGTTCCATCCATCATCCAGCTGTGACATTGCTGTAATTTAATTAAATTGTTTCCAGTAGCAAACATAATTATTCTGTTATTAGGGTATTTGTTGTCAAAAAGAAGAAATTGTTCCTTATTGTGGATTATGCTTAATTCTGCGGAAATAACTACTTCTTCAACGGTTTTAGGGTTAGGTAGCGTAGTTGTGGTTGCTTTTTTTTGTCTGGCGATAGTTCTTTTCAAACAATCTATTGAGGGTAATTGTCCATAAACATGTTGAGGTACCTTTAATATTTCCTCTTTTAGTATTTGAGTGGTAGGTTTATCAGTATTAGTACTTGCTTATTTAATGCTTTCTAGAGCATCTCTAACCTCCATCTCTGTTATATTGGGGGTGATTATGTTCTTTTACAGAAAGAATTGTAGTTTCTTCAGTAATAGCTGTACCATAGCATTTGTTTGAATAGTATTTGCTACACTTCCAAAAAACTTTGAGTCCACTTTGCTTTTTTTGTGTATGTATACATATACCCCATATAACATAATAACATCTTATTTTTGAGACATTACAAATTCAGCACCTTCAGTCATATTTTTCTTTGTTATGCTAGGATAGATTAGAAAAAATACATTTTAAATATAAGAAACGTTATATGTATTTTAAATACATTTATATTTCAGTGATTATACTTACGTTTATTTTGATGTAATTTGAAATGTCCAGGAGAATATTTCAAGCTTTTATTTGTATTTTGATGATGTATTTGCATTTGGTGAGAGAAAAAACATTTAGTTATTGTATTCTTTTGTTTATTTTTAATAGGGTTTTCAGGGAGAAAGCTATTTTGGAGTGATCATTTTATGGTGTTACTTTTTGATTTTTTGGAGTTGTTTAGTCTGAAGAAGTAAAATGTGGATGTTTTTCAAGTTTTCTGTATAGAAGATATAAAGCAAATAAAATATGTATTAGAGATTTTAGTTTAATAATTGTTGTCAGTGTGTTATAGAAATGTAAAATACACTTACATTGAATAATATTTCACTGGGGAAGATGTAGAAAGTATAATGCTGTGTTTAGGAGATGCGTGTAGAGGAGATATGAATGGAAACAAAATTAAGGTTACTAAATTGATCTTATAAATAGTTTTGGCTCTAGGCTACTATTTTTGTTGTATTTTAAGAAAAGTTTAACTTACTTTGGGTAGTTCTGCAATATTTATTTCTTGAAGAATTATTCTTTCAGGAAACAGTTGGGCAGAGTTTCACCTTCTTCTTTCTTTTGAGTTAGAAGTTTAAAATAGATGCAAACATTTCATTCTTTTTATACTGTTTATTTAATTAGTTGCTTCATTGTATTGGTTTACTGTGAAATATGAGCATTTCATTGGTTGTTTTGTATTTTTAAATTTTTTTTGGTTGTTTGTTTTCATATAAGGGAAATACTAGTTGGTAATTAATTAGTTGAAAAATATGTTATTTTCGCTTTTCTCTTTTAAGTTTATTTTACATTGTTTTATTTCCTATATTGTGCAAGTATTATAATTGGGAACTGTTTTTTTAAAGATTATCATTATTTTTCTGTGTGACAGTTTAGTTTTTATATGTATATGGATTAGTAAGTTATTAATTTATTTTATTTAATTGTTTTAAAACGTATTATAGTACAAATATCCTTTGTTTTGTTAGAGCTATATTTTATTTGCCTATTTTTACAGTCGATATTGTCAGAAAATGGATGTTGGTGTTATCTATATTTTTGCTTTTGATATTTGTATTAGTTTGTATTTGTTTTACAGTTTAAGAATTTTTTTGATGATATTTTTTGACTCAATACTGTATGTTACGATATTTGTTATATACGATATTTTGTACTCGATATTTTTGTATTTTTAAAAATAAGTATTATGATTCGATATTATTGTAGTCGATATTTTGACGCATATATTTTGTGTATTCTATATTTTGGTTGTCGATATTATGTCAGTGATCCAAAAAGAAAGAGTGCAAGGACACAGCCTTGTCTCTCACCTCGCCTCACTTTAAAGTGTCTAGTGCATTCCCCCCCGCCCGAACCAGACGCTTTCCTTTTTCCCTGAATAAAGCTGCCTTAGGAAAGAAATTAAAACCACTTCTACACCCATCTTGGGTGGGTGGAGAAGCGTGGCTCAGTGGTTAGAGGCGGCAGACCTGGAAGCTGAGATCGACCGTGGACCAGGGTTCGATTCCCCGCCTCGGCGGGTCTCGGGCTCAAAAATTCCACAGACTCGACAATTCTCACTCTGGTGCCTACTCAACAACTCGCTTGCTTAATCTCCACTACGGCCCCTCGCGGTGGGATGCCTGGCATTCACCTTGTGGACACCCTGCTGTGGTTTCTCACAGGGGAATACCAGGACGGGTTCCCTAAGCAAGCGCCGGGACGCTTACGGGCAGCTGTGCGCTTTACAAGTCCAGCACATTTACATTTACATTTTCAATAAAATCATCCATAATTTAATATGCATTACACAGTCAAATGCCAATGATAAATCGACGAATGACAAATATAAATTCCCTTTTTGCCCTCATATATTAATTCATGAAAATATTAAGATTAAGGCCCTGCTCAATTGTACTTAACTTCTTGCGAAAGCCAAATTGTAAGTTGCTTTTAACTTACTGGTCCTCCGCCCAATCCTGTAATCTATTCAGTAATACTCAACCCACAATTTTCACAGTTGTATTGTCGTGTTTATATCTAGGACCCAAATTCGATATTCCCGATTTATGCCCTTGTGAGGTTATAATCAATAAATATCCTGACAAAGGCATAAGTATCAGATCCATATTCAGTAATAGCCCATGCAGTCCAAAGCACATCACGGCTTCTCCCATCGACTCCTAGAAAGCACAACGCATTCTTTAAACAAACCAAGCCTCCAGCAGCCCAGGAAATCCCCCTGCTTTTGTTTTGATTTGAACAAGAACTCCTGAAGTCTAGAAAGAACTGTTAGTTCTTAGTGACGTCTTATGTCCAACCTTACGTCAAACCCGACACCTTCCAGGTATAAAATACCAACAGTTGCCTTAAGCAAACACACAGTGGTTTGGAGCAGAGCGACCATCTACTTGCCCGAGAGCCCAGCTGATGCGAGAGCCCACGGAAGCCGCCCCTCCCGTTTGACGCACTGAGAGAGACGCTGTCTTTTTCTCCAGATGAGAAAATCCAGCTCTGGTGTTTCCAGCCTACCCTTGCGGGTTGCTGGGATATTGAGTCCTGAGGGAAGAGATACCAGACCTCCCACATTCTATAACCAAGGTACAGAGCTGACTAAACCCTTAAGAGAATTCTTGATGCAGATTCTTGGCAAGATAATCTTAACCAACTTAACTTAAACTGCTACTTACTCATCCCTTCCCAAGTATTAGGCTTAGGTTAGGTACACCGGGGTAGGCTTAGTTAGAAGCACCACTTGAGTACGTTAGTCAATGTATTTATGTATGTATATATTTTATCCATTTTAAAGTATCATATGGCTAAGAAACCATATCAATGCTTTTACAGTATTATTTCCTAATACTACTTTTACTGTACGCACTTTACTTTACTTTAAGTATTGCAATTGTGGCAATTAATTCCTCTTGCATGAGAAAGAAGACTGCTCAATAAATAACACCTTTTATTGAAAACGCCCATCTCTCTATTTCTCTGCATTCTGGTGAAACTAAGTATGCACTGCTGACTGAGTGAAATAGCTGTCTGTTGTTTTCACACGACTCTAGAGATATACTCTTATGCTGAGGGAGCAAAGTTGTCATGTTTATGCGGTTGTCGGAAACTGAATCCCTTCTTGTCTGAGCCAGGGGAGCTTATCCCTCCCTATTCATTCAAGAAAAATTCCAGTGACCTCTCAGCTAGCTGGCGCAAACCTAAATTAAGTTTAACTTGGTCTGTAGAGACCTAGATGACCTCAGTCCTACGTCTACACTGCTGTTTATGTTATTCCAATGCGCAGAGCCTATTGGGAAAATAGGAACTATACTACATTGCGCCCAACGTTTGGTAAGGCGATAATCTAACGCAAGAAACTAGAGTAACTCAGTCGTGCTTTTTCACAGTCACAGACCCCTTTTTTCCCGTAAAAACTCCAATAGACGTCTGGAGTGGGTGAAAGGTTAATATCGCCGAAACTTAGTAGGATAAGAATCCTATGTATTAGTTTTTGGTTTGATCAACGTTGAAGGATACAGTGTTCCAAAATATTGTGCACCTAATCTTTGTTTCCTTGAAACTTGATCTGCAAACAAAAGCTTTCTGTCAGTAAGAATGGTGGAAAGTGACGATGAAGCAGAGAGAGCTAGAATAGCAGCTCAACTCATGGAGGATGATACAACCATCCAAGAAAATGACCCGAGTGTTATACTCATTCCGGTCAACGTAAGGAGAACTATAACTCTTAAACTTATAGAAAACAGACTGACATCACGTGGTGGTACAGTCATATTCGTGGTAGAGGCCCATGAATATCGGCAGACAGAGGTATTCTATTCATGGATATACTTTCCAGCAGCAAACTCTATAACAAAAGAATTCCACTATTACAAAATAGAGGAACCTACGGATATATACACTCCTTTAGAGGACTTTGAAATCCCACTAAATTACCAAGAGCACCTGCTCTGGTTTAATGGCGCCCTACAACATAATAATCACATCACCAGGCTCGGTCCACTAGGTAGACCAGAAGCAACGGGGCCGGTCCTATGCAACTATGCAACACACCCAGACTACGAAATAATGTCAAGCGAAGAACTCCTAGTTAAACTAAAATAATTAACAAAGGCATGTAGAGAATTAGTTCAATTGGCAAGGGATGATGTAAAGAATCTCCAAAAATTGAAGGAAACAGATATAGCAGACCAACCATTTGAACTTGCCAGAATCATAGAAAAATCCTATGAAGAGCTAGGAGGAGATAGTTTGGGTGGGAAACCGGTAAAACCCCAACTACCTGAAAATCCTGAAAAAACATTTATTAAAAATAATTTAAAAACTCCAAAAAAGAGTTGGGATGGAAATAAGCAATCCACTCCCAGGGAAAAGCATTTCCAGTCCAGAGGAAGGCCTGCTCAGTGTAAAGAGGGATCTCCAGGCCGAGAAGACAAGTCTACCCAAAGGGAGCCCTCTGAAAAAAGATATAACCTTAGAGATAGGGATAAAATAAGAAAACCAGACAGATATCAAGATGTTGATACACATCCCTCTCGATCCTTCTCACTCAATCTTTCTCAATCTTCCTCACAGAAATTGGAAAGAAGAGGACGATCAGAACACAGAGAAGAGCACGTCAAGTCCAAAAACAATGAACCTGCTCATCAAAGTAAAAAATTACAATTTCCCAGAAAGAAGGTAGCAAGTATTAAGAATAAACATGCAGAGAATTCTGAGGACACAACTGAAAAACGGAGAGTGGGCACAGACAATGTTAGACAGCGCAGCAGAAGTGACCATAGCTCGCAAGATCCTGATGAATCTTCTGGAGACAGTGGACACGAATGAGTACATTCAGGTGGAAACTGCAGACACACGAGTTAGTGTGCCCCATAAACTATATGAAATAACATTATGTATAGAGGGAGATAAAACTAGGAAAATAAAAGGTCTCTTTTGGGAAAAACTTTCAAAAGGCTATGACATTCTGTTAGCTGAGAAAGACTGGCCACCAGAGTTTGTCAGGGAGTGCCCTCATGGCGAAGAAATGATTATGCCTGCCTTCTCGAATCATATCCCGATTCATAAAAAATACACATTGGCAAGAAAATGGGCAGTGGCCCAAGCTCCTGCTTTATACAAAAATCATGTAGGATGGGATGAGGATTCATCTCACCACAAAATCCTGTTAAAAAATCCGCCCACTGCACAAAGGCAGTACCCAGTTAAACAAGAAGCTAAAAAGCAAGTCAGGGAGATCTTAGATCAACTTGAATATCAAGGGGTGATCGAAACATGCATCTCTCAAATTAACAATCCTTTGTTTCCTGTCTCCAAGCCAGATGATTCATATCATCTAGTTTCGGACTACAGACACCTTAACTCCTGTTGTAAAACATTTGCAGTACAAAACTCACATAGTGCAGCACTAATGAATAACATTGTGCGAATAAAATATAAAACGACATTAGATATCTCTAATGGATTTTTCTGTCAAAACACTGCACCTGAAAGCAGGTATTTGACCGCTTTCTCAATAATTGGATCGCAAAAACAATTTTGCCGACTCCCACAGGGATTCAAGAATAGCCCAGGATTATTCTCAGCAAGGATAACAGAGTTACTACAAATATATGATGATGAAGCATTATCATATGTCGATGACATCTATCTCACAGATAATGAACTGAAGACTCACTTACAAAGGGTGAACACCATAATACTTGGGTTCGCGTCAGAGGGTTACAAATGCAATTTTAAAAAGTCACAAATTGCCCATCTTACTGTCTTATTTTTAGGATATGAATTATCAAGTGAAGGCAAAAGCCTGGCAGACAATTTCTTAGACAAATGTGCTGTACTCCAAGCACCAAAAACGCTGAAGAATAAACAATCAATATTAGGTTTCCTAAATTTCAGAAGAACATACATTCTAAATTATGCCGAGAGGGTTAAACCTCTCTATGAATTGATAAGACCAGATTTCAAACAAACTAATTGGTCTCAGAAACACACAGAGATTTTGAGATCATTGCAAACAGATATGTTAACTAAAACAAAATTGCAAACACGTAAAAACACACGCAATCTTGTAATCCGAGTCATCCCAGGAAGATGCGGATTCACATACCTGACCTCTAATGGGGGAGAAACGGTACCTATAGCTTACAAATCTCATTTGTACACTCAAGCTGAAATGAAATTCAGTTCTACAGAAAAAAATCTGTTAGAGGTTCAAACTGCTGTAGCAAAAGAAAGAGCCCAAGCCCAAGGCAGAAGGATAACTGTTTTTACAGCAGAAACAGCCCTTGAGGCATTAACGTGCACACGCAATTTAAATGCTGTGGCATTAGATCCAGAATGTATACAATGGGAAAATTCTCTTTCTGCAGGAGACGTGAAATACTATTTTGACACGAAACTGAATAAACTAGATGATCTAGAGTACGAACAAAAATATCCTCTGCCAATCGAAATTCTGCCTCTAGAAAAGTACACTTGTGTAATCTACATGGACAGATTTGCACAACACTACAAAGTAGTGGAAAAATCGTACAAAGCAGCGTGCGTGATTGTTAAAGGTCGCTGGCGCTCAGGTAAATTCAGACTGATGATTACCAAAACTAAATCAATCAGAAACTGTTCAGCTGAACTAGCTGAAATAAAAGATGGAGCTTGAAAATGCCGATCGCGAATTCCCCACACTAATAGTGTGCGATTCGTATTTCTGCGTCAAATCATACAACAGTGACATGCAGACATGGATCAAAAATGGTTACAAAGATGGCACAGGTGCTACAATAAAGCATAAAACGCTTTGGGAACAAGTAGCTCTTGTAAAGAAAGAACTACGAAAGACTCACGTGATACATGCACTGAGTCATCAATGTGATGGCATTCACGTTGCAGGGAATTCATTGGCTAACATAGCCACAGCGGAAGCGGTTGACCCGGCTTCCGTAGCCACTGAAAAGCATTCAGAAAAACACATAGATGGGGAAACCATGCTGGCGGTAAAAGCCTCATTAAAAGGCGATTATGCAGCATTACCTCTCAACTATCAACTCAGTAATACATACATAATTGATGTAAACTCCGTTCCTTTTGCTCAAATGGGGGATAGAGTAATTCCAAACACGAACAGTAGAGTTTTCCTGATTGAAGACGCACACATGGGACTAGGTCCGGTCACCAACAGATCTTGAAATCTTTAATAGAATTACAATCCGAGTACTGGTGGCCGGGAATGAGCGTGCAAATTTACAAATTTGCAATGGACTGTCCAGACTGCAACAGAGATTGCAGCTGTGAACTGGACCAGGATACTGCCCGGACATCTTTGTTAGAAAGCTTCAGGCATTCGATGATACAGAAATCCAACCATAGAAATGCGTCCAAATAATTATTAAGACAAATTAACTTGATTATGTAGACCAGCAGCACTCGGCTGATGCCCGAACTGTTATAAAAAGATTTGCGAGTCTATATTGGCACATACGCAATTGGCATGCTACATTCTGATCAGGGTCCTGCGTTTAGCTCTCGAGCTTACAAAGAGGCCATGAACCGCATGGGCATCGCATTGCGGTACTCTTCTCCCTTCCATCCTGAGGGAAATGCGGTTGTGGAAAGAAAAAACTGGGATATAAAGCAATCTATAACGACGAGGGTATTAGGTTCGGGTGATGGGTGGGTCAAACATTTAAATGTAAATGTAAATGTATTGGCATTTATATAGCGCACTACTTACCCGTAGGGTCCCAAGGCGCTTCGACCGCTGCAAAACCCTTCCTGGCTTCCCTGAGAGATGGTCCCTTAATGGGTATCTCCAGGGTGAGACCAGGCATCCCCGGCGGTCTGGTGGGGCCGTTAGTGAAGATGAGGCAAGCTAATGCCCAGAGTTGCCGAGTGTGATCACTGATCAGAGTGGGCACCGAGGCGAGAGAATTATCGAGTCCGCTGACCCTGGCCCAGAAACCTGCCGCGCCGGGAATCGAACCCTGGTCCCGGGCCATCCTCTGCTCTCGGGTCTGCCGCCTCTAACCAGTGAGCCACACTACTTCACTTTAACAAGTGTCCAACGTAGTCTTAATAATCTGCCAAGAAATTCTCTAAAAGGTCTCACTCCATATGAACTATTGTTCGGGACTAGAATGCTTATTCAGGATCTTGATAGTCATACTTCATTGGTAGAAGAAAAACCCTTTGATATCAAAGATCGTTTGGCTGTTTTACAGGATTTAAATGAAACAAGAAAAAACCTGAGTAACATAAAGTTGAAACTACAGCCGACAGCCACCGAAGAAAAACCACCTGTCCCAGCAAGACCTGTCTGGATTCCAAAGATTGGGGATCTGGTCAGAGAAAAGATTGCGGTAAAGAAGGAATTTGGGCCTTCTTACAGAAAAGCAGTACCTGTCTTAGCTCTCAGCGGAACAAGATCAGTTGTACTACCGCCCCTTGCTGGTAAAAAAGAGAACAGAGTTGTATCCATCGACCTGGTAAAACCAAAATCATGTGGCCAATAATAAGTAGTAGGCCAAGTGGACTCCCAAGAAATAGCAGAATACCAACATTTGCTACAATCCAAGAGGCTCATACTGAGAGACTAATCACATTTAATAAACCTGCAGTGAATAACAAAGGACTATGCAATAATGCCATGGAACTAGTTCTTCTTGAAACCCAAATAACGACAGTTCGTCAAGAAACACCAGTCCACAATGATGTAGCTTCTGACTATGCTAATGAAACAAAGAAAAGTGCAAAAGCAAATGAAAATCCGGAAAAAATTCCAACAATTGACAGAACTGCATCTGGCTACTTCATCAATTTCGACGACTTCTCTGAAGATCCAAGCGAGCATGAAGAAACGCCTCCAACAAAAACTTTCAAAGACAAAGTAATTGAACTTTTTCACCAACTAAAAGAAACATATCTGATTGCACCATGGATTGAATTTTGGATTGTGTTAGGTGTACTTACTCTCCTGCTTTGGCTCATCATGGTTCTCTGTCTGGGAAAATTCATGTACAAAGAACACAGCAAGTCAGAACATCAACTTGGTCTTAAAGCCTCACACATCCTCTCACATCGAGAAAAGAGAACTGTCATCAGTAAACATCTCAGCCAATCCAATACCCAGTGTGGTAGCATGGAACAGAACTGATTATGACATTTTTGGCCCGGTTGAGCTCTTGAAGTATCCACACCAGTTCAAGGTTTCATTAAGTGACTTTGTGACACCAAGTACCTTCTCTGATGACTGGGACTTTGAAAACATTAATAATATGATGTCAGATTTAGTAATGCCAGCCAAATTTACAGAACATGATTACTTGCAGGGTTTATCGAATTATGAAGAGTTATACTGAAACAACCATTATGGTGATCACTATTTGCATAAAACTGCTCAGCCTAGAAATGTTTTATCTTATAACCAGTGGGAACACTGTCCAACTCCACCAAAAGGCAGTTCGAAATTTGTTTGGGAGAAATTCCAATACTTCTCAGGGTTTAATAACAGTGATCCAGAAATGTTTTATTTCAAAATGTTAAGTAGGACAGGAATGAAAACAATGTTGACAAATACTAAACTGATTTATTCTGAAAATGTTTATGACAAAATGTCTACATTTGGTTTCGAATTTTGGAAAAACACCATTGAAACAAAAACGATCTGGGGTTCCAAAGATTGGCAAGTACAAGGCCTAGAAGCACTATTTAGGGCCTGCATGATCCCAGAACAAATAATATTCTTGAATGACACAATTCAACAAACTACTTGTCTTGGTCTAGCTAAGATAAAAGATTTAAATACACCGTCTATTCCGAAACCCATAACTGATAGTGACAGCACTACAGATGTGGAGATTGACGTATCCCATATTTTACACCAAAACAGAACACATCCTGATTGGAAAAAGTAGTTGATCTGGCCAACAGACACGAATAACTGTCAAGATAGATTGCTGAACAAAACACAGGGGTTCAAAATGACCAGACCAGACCCTAGATACTCCCAGAGACAACATCCAGGGATAGTTACAACATACAGTGTAGGGAAACAATGCCTTGAGCGGCTGGAGAAATCCACACTGGCCGAAATTAAGCAACACTTTACTTTACTTAAAGACGGTGCTGACTTGCGTGATTTCATAATGGGACCACGCAAACAGCGTCAAAAACATATCATAGCGGCTGGTATGTACGCTGCGTACAGCGAAGCATGGAAAGTAATGCAAATTGAGACAGCAGAAAAAATACGAGAAATTGATCGTATAAATTTGGAAAAATTACTTTCTGTTATGGACAATGGGTTAACGACCCTTTCCTCCAGAATATATTCACTGGACAGCATTGTTTCATCTGCTTTTGATATAATAGAGCAGGACTTACTAATGTTACAACATGGTCAGTCTCAATTACGTTCTATTGTACAGCTTGGCTGGATGTTGCAAAATCTGCATTCAGGCTACGTACCATGGCGTTTAATCAACACAACGTCATTATTCAGTATCTTTAACCTTACTGACAAACAAATCAGTTTGGCACAAAATGGAGCAATCTATACGATTCTGAACATTGAAAAAGACGAGAGATTACCATTGAAAATGTCAGAGAGACCTGTCATTGAATGGATAATACATGGAACGATTACAATTCTGATAACAATTTTCCAGTTTAAATACTGTCAAAAGTATATACCTGTAGGCCAGTATGAAAGGTTGGGTAAAGAATACATCAAATCAACCTGGGATTTACCTTGTACACACAGATGTTATAGTGAAGGGAACAAGGAGGTATTTCTTAGTTGTAAAAAATTGTAAAAAATCACTAAGCGGAACACTTCTGTGTCAAGGTATTAATTTGCATGGAGCCTGCGAAGGGTCTTCAAATAACCTTTCATGTCACCTGCATGGCACGCCTGCAAAACAGATAGAGCCATTTTTTAGACCACTTTCTAACGGCAGTTACGTTTTAATAAGTTACCACAGCTGTTGTGGCATGCTGCCAGGAAAATCCTATCTGGCAACTGTAACTTCCAGGGCCATTTGCTGTATGCAAGTATTGTATCCACACAGCAATCCAGATATGGGGGCTGCGTTATGGCCTCGGTTGAATATCTCTTCTATTCGAATTGATACTTTAAGCAGAATGAAGTCTATTCTTTTACAGACAACTGTGCCGTTAACGTCATCAAAAGAAATGTATGATCTGCAAGTGGCAAGGACATCGGCAGGGATAAATTCCCTTTTATCAACAAATTGCCCCGTGCATTTCGTAGAAATACTAAGCCAAATCTTAAACATGTCTGATACCAGTGGCATCGCACATGTATTTAAGACAATTTTTTCGGGACTGTTAGGACCCTTTGAAACAGTTCTGGGCATATTCCCGAATTTTGTCCATTCTGTCTTTGGCGGCCTCCCCTTAATCTTGGGGTTCGTGGCAGGAATTTTATTTTTGCTCCTTCTGCACCGATATGGCAAGCCAATCCACAGACAAGACGCTAGCAACGATGGAAGAAACGATCCTAGCAATACGATACCGAGACCGTATCACTAAGGTCCTCGGATTGGCCCGGCTAAGAGATCTGAGTACAACCTGGTTTCTTTCATTCAGACCGATCTGGCAAGATTGCATCTTACCTGTGCTTCGATGTCTGCTATGCGGAGAAGAATGCATGTTGGACGTCTGTCTTACACTACAATCAGCAGTACCAATGGATATCAATACTTTGCTAGGTCCTGTAACGACTCATGCATCGTGTTGTCCCCAGCGGCTACCGATTCTGATGATGGCATTCGTTGAGACTTCACCACTACGAATAGGTGGCGGTAAAGTACAAGAGGAAAGCAGTAAGCATGGGCGGAAAATCCGTTTCGCTCGCGGATTTTGCGGATTTTCGGTAAATTCGCAATCCGCGAGATTCGCGAATCTCCCGCAAAATCCGCAAATCCGCGAGCAGCGGATTTTGCTCGCACTGTTCGCGTGAGTTCGCGGCTTCCCAGTACAACTTCGCGCCCCGCGAATAAGCGCTAAATTGCAGAAATACGATCTTAGCAAAACTGAAACTACTTACCAGGTTCAAAAGTTCAGGCTCATCATTAGTAGCCATTTCCTGTAGTGCTTCCTGAGGGGCCCCTCCAGAGTTCAGTTGCCTACTTGCAACTATTATGTGACCCTGCTCTGAACCTCAGAATAGTTACACATATGCCACAAAGGTCCTGAATTACAGCTAAGGGAGACAGGCAGGAGCCAGGCTGGAAGTTCAAATCCATTAATCAGCCCCTAATTCATTATTTTCAGTTGTGGCAGGGCAGGTGTTGTAACTAATTTTGCAACAATGAAAGCACTTAGCAAGTGCAAAAGATTACTAATCAGGAAGCACTAAGGAAGCAGGTGCCAGCTAAAAAAATATTCTGTGACACATTAATCAGCCCCAAATTAATTCAGGTCACTTGAGGCAGGGAAGGTGTGCTTTGCTTTGCCACAATAATGTACACTGACTGGACAACCAGAGGGTGCTGTGATGAAACAGAGGGTGGCATGGGTGGGCCAGAGGGTGGCATGAGTAGTCAGAGAGTGGCAGTGGTGACAGAGAGTGGCAGTGATGAAGAAGAGTGTCCCAAACAGGCTGGACACGTAGAAACAACAAGTTCGCAAAACTTGCGAGCCGACAGGTAAGTTCGCATTTGCAAAATTGTACAAAACCCTCGCGAACTGGTAGAAACCCGCGCGAACACAAAAAAAAAATCCGCAAATTCGCGAGAATTCGCGGATTTTGCGAATTGCGAGTTTGCAAATCCGCAAAATTCGCAAACGCGAGATTCGCAAAATTCGCCCATGCTTAGAAAGCAGCACCAAACAGGTACAGCCTTCTGTGAGCATTGCTGATCCAATCACGCCGAAAACTGCACAGTTACAGTATTTTCAAACTTGGTCGAACTTTTACCTGATGTGGTAGACCAATTTTTTGCGGGTCTGTCTGAAATAATGTTCTCTCCAATCAATGAGAATAACTCTTAATAAAAACAATGAGCACACAGCGTTCCCTGAACTCTGAATTCGGCCTTCAGTTTTTTGATAAACAAAGCTACAGAAAATATTTGGAACCCATTTTCCCCTGAAAGCGAAATTATTTTTAGCCATTTTTTCAAAATATTTACCCTTTTTTTGGCACATGGTACTTTGCTTAAAGTAGAACTACTCTTAGAGAACAGAGCTTCTATTTTTAGGATACTAGAGACAATATTTTACCGCAGCATCTAGCACATATACAGCAATTTGTATAAATATGTGATGAAATGGTCTCGACCTTCTTTTCTGTATTTAGAGCCATTTCATGTGTAATTTTTGCAATTCATTCAGCCGATATATATATGCATTTATCTGAATGATGACACTGCTTGAAAAGCGTACAGTACCAACACAAAATTTCGTGTATTTACCTTATACCATTTCAAATACGAAATATGTATTTTGGGGTGGGTCGGAAAACACACATGGATCGTTGAATGTTTACTATTGCTTAGTTTTTAGTAATGATGGACATCAATCCGTGGAGTGGGTGTCGTGTTTATATCTAGGACCCTAATTCGATATTCCCGATGTATGCCCTTGTGAGGTTATAATCAATAAATATCCTGATAAAGGCATAAGAACCAGATCCGTATTAAGTAATAGCCCATGCAGTCCAAAGCACAGCACGGCTACTCCCATCGACTCCTAGAAAGCACAACGCGTTCTTTAAACAAACCAAGCCTCCAGCAGCCCGGGAAATCCCCCCTGCTTTTGTTTTGATTTGAACAAGAACTCCTGAAGTCTAGAAAGAACTGTTAGTTCTTAGTGACATCTTATGTCCAACCTTACGTCAAACCCAGCACCTTCCAGGTATAAAATACCAACAATTGCCTTAAGCAAACACATGGTGGTTTGGAGCAGAGCGGCCATCTACTTGCCCAAGAGCCAGCTGATGCGAGACCCCACGGAAGCTGCCCCTCTCGTTTGACGTACTGGGAGAGACACTGTCTTTTTCTCCAGCTGAGAAAATCCAGCTCCGGTGTTTCCAGCCTACCCTTGCGGGTTGCTGGGATATCGAGTCCTGAGGAAAGAGATACCAGACCTCCCTCATTCTATTACCAAGGTACGGAGCTGACTAAACCCTTAAGAGAATTCTTGATGCAGATTCTTGGCAAAATAATCTTAACCAACTTAACTTAAACTGCTACTTACTCATCCCTTCCCAAGTATTAGGCTTAGGTCAGGTACACCGGGGTAGGCTTAGTTAGAAGCACCAGTTGAGTACGTTAGTCAATGTATTTATGTATGTATACATTTTATCCATTTTAAAGTATCATATGGCTAAGAAACCATATCAATGCTTTTACAGTATTATTTCCTAATACTAATTTTACTGTACGCACTTTACTTTACTTTAAGTATTGCAATTGTGGCAATTCATTTTTCTTGCATGCGAAAGAAGACTGCTCAATAAATAACACCTTTTATTGAAAACGCCCGTCTCTCTATTTCTCTGCATTCTGGTGAAACTAAGTATGCACAGCTGACTGAGTGAAATAGCTGTCTATTGTTTTCACACAACTCTAGAGATATACTCTTATTCTGAGGGAGCAAAGTTGTCATGTTTATGCGGTTGTCGGAAATTGAATCCCTTCTTGTCTGACCCAGGGAAGCTTATCCCTCCCTATTCATTCAAGAACGTTTTCAGTGACCTCTGAGCTAGCTGGCGCAAGCCTACATTAAGTTTAACATAGTCAGTAGAGACCTAGATGACCTCAGGCCTACGTCTACACTGCTGTTTATGGTATTCCAATACGCAGAGCCTATTGGGAAAATAGGAACTACACTGCAGTATCCACAAGGATATTGGCCGATAACAGGCCGGATCTGCCTATCTCCTTTTTTAAAGATTGGTACCAAAATGGATTCATACCATGTAGATACAAAAGCAGCAGAGCTATAAGCAATAAGAACTTAGGTCAGCAAAGGGCCCATAGCGCAATATCAGATTTAAAGATATCAACAGGAACACCATTCGGCCCAGCGGCCGTTCCGCCCAGACTTGTAGTAATGGCCCAGTTTACCTCTTTAAGCTCAAAAGAGGGGTGTTCTCCTTGATCCTTTGATAGTGGTACATTCTCATCCTCATGATCTATATTAACTTGCGACCCTAAAAATCGATCGTTATACAGGGAAGAAAAATGCCCTATCCATGCATGCTCAATAATTGCTACCTCGATAGTAGCTAAATCTCTGTTTATCAGGAAGGGAGCGTTAACTGCCTTCCAGAATGAGCTAGAGTCTCTGTCAATAGATGCTTCGTGCAATGCTATCCAGGCCTCTGCTTTCATCACGTTTCTTCTATCTTTTAAGGTGCACTTATAGTCTTTTCGGGCCTCTCTGATTTTATCCTTATTTTTGTCTTCCAAATGCAGAGCGTGCTTAAGCGTCCTATAAGCCTTTTTACAGTTGGAATCAAACCATCCATGTTTCCTTGAATGTTCTTTCCTAATATTAATTTTAAGAGTGAGAGCCTTTTTAATATGGTCTGTAATAACATTAAAACCATCAATAAGTTCCTTAGATGTAATCTTCTCATCCAGACAGGCCATGATCTTATCATTACAATTCGTTATAACCTTTCTCATAAATTTATTTGGTTCTATTCTATCCCAACGTAATGCATAGCCATTTTGTCTAGACAGGGATGTTTCTCCCACTATAGGTTTAGGACTATTATCCCTATTTATCTCTTGACTGAATAGGAGAATACCCAAGCACTGCGGCAAATTTTGGCTTAATGATATCTTATGAATACAAAAATCGGTACCAGGATAAAAACCATTGTAGATAATGTTCCACAACCAATAAAAGTAGGATCAAAGGGGACAGGGGGAGTACATAACGTGTTGGCAAATCCTCAATCGAATTGAAACACAGTTTCATTTTAGCTATCACCGTACCTTGAATGCGGAAAATGGGAAAAAATCATATCCTTATCATACATAATACCACAAATCCCAGTGTCTGCTTGTTAACGTAATGCAGAGTTGACTCCCCCCCCCCCAAACTATAAGCAAATCCTTATTTCTAGACTCCTGTAAATTTTGTAGATTTCAACTTATGGCCTTCACAATCCCCTCAATTAAATCAAGTGGAACGTTACTATAATAGTTCACTATTATTACTGTACAGGATTTGTCCATAGGTAAACTGATAATCTGATAAAAGCAATCCTCAGTAATTTTATTAATTCTCCCAAAATTCACTAGGTTCGAAACATAGGTACAAAGACCCCCTTTAGCTTTTCCATACATTGAAGCTACTGTTGGTGTATGTAGGGTTTTATATCCATTCATATGGATAGACTCCACCGCCCATGTTTCCTGGAGACTAATAAGTTAAAATTTCTGAATAAAGTCATTCCATACTCTATTTGTCACTTTGGATTTTAGACCGGCAATATTCCAAAACATGAAGTTACACCTACCATTTCCAATATTACCTACATATAAATCTGGGCTTTCACCTCTACTAGGTGTCAAATAATTAACCTCCGGTATAGGAGATATTATTGGGGCAGCGACAATGATAGGTAAAGGGATAGTAGGTCTCTTATCATAGACGGTTGGAAAAGCCATTTTGCAAATAGTAGGCACTGAATGTATGTCAGGTATGTCACATTGCACTGCGTTATCGTGTAAACCGAATGATCCTATTCCCCCTGTAGTATCATCATCCCTATAAATTCTCGATACATTATCCCGGCTACTTATGTCTAAGGCTAATATGTCAGTGGTATACTTGAGCGAACTGCTCCTATGCTTAGGTTTAACTATACTGGTAACAGACACATTCAGTCAGTCCACTTCTTCCAAATTAGGTAGTACACCGAAACAATTATGGATGGGTACACCATACATTGAGTTGTGAGTTACTGATGGGACCTCCCTGCTTAGTTTAATATAATTAAAATAACTGGGATTATAAAAGTATCCTAATAGTAAAATATTCATAAGTTGTGCTGAGAACGAACAATTTCCAGCCCTGCTCAAAACCGACTGAATTAGTTGCGGAAGTTTGAAATGTAATATGACACAATTGCCAGCCATATCCTTACTTCCTCTCCCTATCTAGCTCACACTTCTTGCCATTTTGAACTCTAAGAAGAGTCTGTCTGTTAAGCCAGCCCTGGTTCCGAGCCAAGATAACAATTTATTTCTTAGATTCTCGAAGGTTTCAACCACCCCCTGGCGCAATCAGGGGACATTTGCTAATACCACTGGGTAAGGAGTTGCTGCTGGTGGTAGATCTATGTGTGTTGTCAGATTTTCAAACTCGGGATCATCCATAGATCTTAGCTCTTTCATCACTTTAGGCCCCTCCACTTTATTAGTTATAATTCAGCTTGAAGTAATTCGCTTATATCGTGTCCCCATATCACTATTACGTGTTAGCGGATCTTGGGTCAATCGCTTATTACTATGCTCACTAGGAGTATGGATATTTAACTGGATACTGGGATTCGTACTCACTCTACAGGTACTCTGGGCGTCATTAGAATTAGATAAAATAGGCTCACAATTATTATGACATTTAGACAAAACGTCTTCCATTGCCCCAATCTTCTGCTCAAATTATTTAAAGTCTCCCGATGATAGGTATCGAGGGCATCTAGTTTATTTTTCAATTTCAGTACTTTATTCTGTGTACGGGAATTAGAGCTGGCTAACGCTTTCTCCCACCCGCATATTTTATTCGTTGCCAGTGTCTTATCCTTCTTCGGGGCTCTTTTTTGTGTTACACAAAGGGTTGCCATGCCCTTTATACTAGTTTCCCAGTCCAGCTTGGATGAAATATCAGGATTTCTAGGACGCTTAGAGGGCGGTTGAGGAGCACTCTCAGGATCACTATCTATAATATGTTCTGAAACATTCACAACACAACCATTTGTTTTATCTATTTCACTGTGCCTTTCAATCACTAGATCAGTTGACCCTTTATCGTTATCAGATAAGATAGGACCACCAGCAATATTAATCCTAACTGGATTCATGGCCTCTTCCACAGTTAAAATTAGCTTTTCTATTGCACCCATAGCACCTGTCAAATAATTTAATAGTGTCAAATAAGGTCCTTCCCCCGCTTTGCTCTGTTTTTTCTTATGTGGTATGTTAGATGATTTTCTCTTCCCCATATTGGCTCAGCCTCAACTTTTTTTTGGGGGGGTATCTATGAATATATTTAATATAATCCTCTAATTGCAAATGCTATAATCAGTCTCAATCTTAATATCCCAAAGAAAAATACAGTCAATACTTCAGGGGTGCCCACGTAACTGTCAATAATCAATAATCAAAAATAGTCTGTGAGTTCCAGGTGGCCGAATACAAATACAAGGCCGTACCCTTGCACCTTATGTGGATCGAATCAGGAACACAGCACCTTCATAAACTCGTACTACAGCAGACAGCCAAGAGCCGTGGCCCAGTCCGGCCTCTTCCGGACGATGACGGGCAAAGATGGGCCCGTATTGGCCCGGTCTTGGCCCGGGCCGGGCACGCCCCACGCATGTCTTGTGCTGTGGGAGGCACCAGCTGTTTTTATTGCGCTCCTGCGCTGCCTCGCGATGCTTGGACTCTACTGTTCCTCCCACATAGGTCACGTCAGGCCAGGAGGGAGCAGGAGTAAAGTGCCCAGTGCTGACTCCGGTATGGGAGGGAGCGGGAATAAAATGCAAATGCTGTGTCTCGGTGTAAAGTGCAGAATTAAGAGTTTCACAAAGGCTCGTCCCGCGCTGCGGGAGGCGCCAGCTGTTTTTATTGCGCTCCTGCGCTGCCTCGCGTTGCTTGGACTCTACTGCTCCTCTCATGCAGGTCCAGTCAGGTCGGGAGGGGGCAGGAGTAAAGTGCTGAGTGCTGGGTCCAGTACAGGAGGGAGCAGGAATAAAATGCAAATGCTGTGTCCGATTGTACAGTGCAGAATGAAGAGTTTTCCAACTCACATATATACAACTGAGACATCAGTTCACTAATCAACACACCTGTTAACACAGTCAGCTACACATACAGCCCTTCCAAGATACACTTTTGAATTTATAGAACGAGTGAAAATTTAGACATGTATGCACAGAGTCAGACAACCCCCACCCACCCACATAGATACTCAGACACCCATACTGATACTCATACAATCAATCAATAACCCATATAGACACTGATGTAGCTACTCACCAACCCATGCATCTGCTTACACACCAACTGACAGACTAATAGAGACATTCACACAGTTTAGTCACCAACCCATGCATTCAGTAACATACGTTCAATCAGTGACTTATAGAGTCAGTCATGCATCTACTAAATAATCCATTCAGGCACTTGTACATCCACTTATTCTTCAATAGACTTTGCCATAGATATGTATGAAAAACATTTAAACTTTACAGAATCACACATTCACTGGATGATGTCATCAGTGATGTCATCAGTGATGTCATTTGAGATGTCATCAGTGATATCATGAGTGATGTCACTGACTATGTCATGAGTGATGTAATATGTGACGTCATCAGCAGTGCATTGGGGGCGCGCCAGTTATAGTTAGCTCAACTAACTATAACAGGCGAATTTCTCTGGTTTTATATGAGTCAAAATGTCCAACTAACTTTACGTCTCTGAATCCTATGGTTATTTCAGTGAATTTCTAAGGTTTTTTAAATGCTAATTTCTAACTTTAATGTCCCTGAAACCTATGGTTTTTTCACTGAATATATATATATATCCAGCACACATTCCATTCAAAGAAAAGAGCACACCCGGCCAGATTCCAGGAAACTCCAGCACTTTATACAATAGAAGGGGGTTCCCTGGGGCAATACGGGATGTAGGCAGGAAGGGAGGGGATCAAAAAGTTACAATTAGAAAAGAACACACTGCCAAGGTAGGTAATAAGAGGTCCTCTACAGGATCCAATTCTGATAAGGAGGGAGCAATATTAACCATATACCAGGGCCCAAGACAACAAATAGATAGAATTCAATTCGTATTTTTATGTAAAATATATTTTTTTTTATTGATTTTTATGCAATCAGTCATTTCTAAAAAACATTCACAGATAACAGATTCAGAGATTAATAAATACAATCGAAAAAGTTAATTATTTCATATAGGGAAAGACATTCTCCAAAAAGTTAGGTGTTCCACTCACTCTGGGACGATTCAGGGGGCTCAATAGACACTCACACCTTCGGGGGGTCATTCATGCTCATACATATTCAACCAATTCACACGGGTAGATCTCGCGTGACCTGCAACAAAGAGCGGGACTTATGGTTGCATGGACTGGGGTGCAACTATGAGAGGGCAAATTAGATTGAATAGTGTTGCCGTTCTTGATGGTAGCGCCAACGCGCGTTTCGGTGTATGGCACCTTCGTCAGGGCTGGGTGAGACGGTGGGGGAGGGGAACACACAAGCTTTCACTGGCAATGGAAGAATAATCCGGTAAACAGCTCCATTCAAAACGGTCTTTCAAGTATCCAATGCTCGGTTTTTGAGGGGTCACACTGATGTAATCAAGCGCTTGGTGGCCACGTCTAACGACCAGAGGCCGGCCAGGAGTCGAGTTTCATAACTTTTGCTTCCTATGGCAACGTTTAAACAGCAGGGATGGTTTCCCAATAATTGGTACGTGATGATTGTCTGGGTTTGAAGGATGGAGTTGCACGGGAGACTTCATCGGCATCCGTTCTCTTTTCAAAGGCCCGGTAAGGACAAGCTGAACTCTCAGGAGTGCTTCCAGACTGCGGGGGCTAATCTTCACAGAATCCTCTCATGGCGACGTGGAACCTCGTCATGAGAGGATTCTGTGATTGACTAATGAGGATGTGCTTGATATTAGGCTGTACCATCTTACACTATTATTCAATGCTAACACTTTGAGATCAGTATTGTTAAATATACACGAGGATATCATTGAAGGTTTGAAACTGAACTAAAGCTAATAATCACGAATGCTTCTAAAAACCTTTTAACACGTGTGATGAGTGTCAAACAAGTCTTGTCGATTAACGACTTGATTAGGCAGATTCACGGCTCAATGCAACATCGTTTTATATGTTTTAATAAGTTTATATATTTTTGATATTATGTAATGTCTCATTATTAATCATGAATTGTGTGTATATGGTTTTGCCTATTTTGCACATTCCAAGATGGCGCTCGTGTAATATCAATGAGTAGTCCTACCTCGCTTTCTGTAAGAGATTACACGCTGCAGTTTAAAACGACCTTCGGTGCAACACTCGTGTTGACACATTGATAAAGGGCTTGACCCGAAATGCGTCTGTGAGAAGTGCTTGAATAAACTTGGAAAAACTGACTAAACACCCCGCGAGTGGTGCTTTTTTCTTTCCCAGCTGGGGAGGAGACCTGGAGCGGCATCTATACACGGCGCACCACCGTGTCAGCGGCACCCACCGCCAGTGCCCTGTCGTTGCTGGTGCAAACTTGAGCTGGAAATTATATATATATTGATGTATGTGATCAAGGCAGTGGACACTGCCGAAACGCGTAATGGCGGACATGCTGAGCAACAACAAGCTTTAATAAATTCACTTGTTTGGCACCAAAAAAGGGTTTGTCTTTCCAGTTCGGTGAAACGTGGCGGGACTGGGATTGCTTGGCGATATTTTCTCATATATATATATATATATATATATATATATATATATATATATATATATATATATATATATATATATATATATTACCTACTGGCGGTCGCCAGTGGGTATATATAGTTAGGATTTTTTCCCTATGGCATTTCTGAAAATTCTATGTCTAATAACTTTAGCGTTTGTGGACGGAATCAGCTGAAATTTTCAGGAAAATGGCACATTTTGTTTCTGAGCAGCCCCTGAAAATTTGGGGGGGGGTCGTCAAGGGGGGGCCGAGAAAAAAGGGGGGTCCCAAAACGCGTTTTTCCCATGTTAATTTCCATAGGGCGGTTGGACTCACTTTTAGCCCGAACGGCTGAATGGATTTTCACGAAACTTGGCAAAATTGTAGGGACTGTTAGCCCGATGTGCCTTTGCTAGGTCTCAATATATGTGCTTCAGTGGATTTTGAGAAATTACCGTTTAAATCAAGATATATATCTGTAACAGCGCTCTGGGCAGCGATCCGGTTAGCGAACTTTTCGCGTATCGGAACTTTGCGATGCGAAGCTGATTGGCCCTCCGGTGTCTGTCAACATTCTAAACAGTCCGGAGCGGCCGCCATCTTGTCTCTCGGTAGGATCGAGAGACAAGAGGAGGCAAAAACAAAGGGGGAAATTACCATAAGGGGGCATAGTAGATCCTCGTTGACCCCCTAGGTTTTATGTGGAGGTTTTAAAAGGGCCTAGGAGGGTCCAAAAGAAAAAATATATATATATATTTTTTTTGCGTGGTAAGCGCCAAGTTCGCGAACCGGAAAGCGTTCTGGGCAGCGTACTTTAAGGATAAAAGAATGATAGACTTTTCTAATACTGTATGTTAATTATTTGTTGTTTTTGTTCGTTTTTTTATTTATTTATTTATTTTGATTTTAAAAAAAATTATTTATTATTTTCATAGTTCATTAAAACTTCCAGCATTATATCATCTGGTATCTCGTTGAACATGGATGTTTCTGTCTCTTGTAAGGTTTGAATAAATTGTTCGTCAAAAGATTGATCCATAAAATCTTCATCCACATTTTCTTCAGTTACAATGTCTTCGGATGTAATCTCGAAGGAAACATTAGTTTCTTCTTGCTCCCCTTCCATTTTTTTGCTGTAAATTGCATAAAAAAAAATTATATTAGAAGACTTAGGGCACTGTTGGGTTTAAGTTCAGACATGTCGTTCTGTTTTTTTAACAGTGAAGTTAAAGTAAGTAAATTCATAATTATAGCAGAGAAGTGTAAGTCAATAAATAAATGTAACAGAGGAGGTTATCTGTATCTATAACTATAGCAGGGGGTCAGTAAATAATTATCAATAAACATTTTTACAAATTAATTTAAAGTGCCACTTACAAATTATCAAATAACTTTACAGGGAGGTGAAAAGGCTCTTGAAATGTAGTTCAGGAAGTAGCAGTGAAAATGGCTGTGTTTCCTTCTCTTCCTTTATATATATTCAGGTATATAACCAATCAAATGTCAGGTAATACAAATTGTAAATGAAAGTAAAGTTTTCATTGGTTGTCAATTCCAATATTTTAGATGTGTTTTGTGAAGTAATTTACCTCAGGGTATTTAGATAGGTCTACAGGCTAAATGGCTAAATGAAATTTCAATCAAATTTGTGTGAATGAAAGGGATTGTTATGTAGTATGAGGTAATCTATATTTGGTGAGAGTGTCTCTAGTCGTTTTTCTGCTAATTACTTTCCCACCTTTTTTTAGGATCGCTTTCTGGAAAGCGGCCCGGTTAGCGAACCTTAAGCGTCACGGGAGTCCACCATTTTGTGTTTCGGTCGCATTAAGATACAAGATGGAGGGCAAATAATGTTCAGAATGTGTAGAAGGGGGCACAGTAGACTTATCTTGACCCCCTAGGTTTTCTGAGGGTGGCTGAGGAGGTTTAAATGTGCGGAAAAAAAACATTTTTTCAAAAAATTCCGCGAGGTTAGCTTTCGGTTAGCGAACCGGGGAGCGTATTTTGTGGAAAATTAGCGAAAAAAGTTAGAAAAAAATAATAATTGTGAGTGATTAGATGAAGGGTAGCTCTGAGAAGAGCTTTTGGGTTTATGGTTCATTTAGGTACTTATAAGTAGGTACCAATGCACATTCTTAAATTCAGAATGAAAATTCTGTTGCCCTCATCTGAGAAGTGAACTCCATCTCCTCTGTAGATATCTTGCATGTAGTAACGCAAGTTATTGTTGTACAGGGAGCCCATTCCATGGTCTCTCATGAAAGCTGAAACAGATTTTTTTACATGCTTCCTCGACTTCTCAATTTGTGGACAAAATTGGTTGGACCACCTCCATTTCTGTCTTTGGCATATATTGGAATATACCAAGGCAGTTTGAGGAAAAAGTGCCATTAATTGCTCAAAGGTGTCCTTTAATAGCATTTCCAGACCTACTCCTGTCAAAGTGCCCAAATCATTACCTCCACAGTGCACAATTAACAGGTCAGGTTTTGGCAAATTCATAAAGGTTTTCACCAATGGTATCAATTGGTGACATTTTAATCCTCTTTGGCCCAACCACTTAATTTCCACATCTTGTAAATTGAGGTTGTGTAAATTTCTGTTCTCGGCATACCTTTGAGCCCAGTGGATGTAACTATGTCCAACAATCCAGACGTTAAACATGGTGGGAGAAGGTTGTGCTGCAGTCAGATGAAGTGTGGTAATGAAAGGGCAGTTGAAACAGTAGGAGTTTGTAAAGAAAAAAAACTGTGGATTTCCAATGCTAATGATTCATTAGCAGTGATTGGTGTATTTCCATTTCTGAAAACAGAAAGTTAGGGTGCATGGATGTGTTCTTTGAAAGATGTAATTTGAATGGTCAAGGAAGAAACTTTTAATGAAAGATTGCACTGGATACGCAGGTGCACTGAGAGTTCAGAGTTCAATTGAAACATTGTTGTGTGAATTTGCAAACATGAGAGGTCTTCCAGGAGGTCGTTGCTATGGAAAAAAGGTAGAGAGGGCAGAGGGGGGAAGGGTTTTGATTTGAAAAAAGTGAGGGAAGAGTTATGATTGGCTAATATGAGAGATATGTGAAATGAATATCTGTATTTCTGTGCTTTCAATAGCTGCAGCCTCTGGAGTGCATACTTTTTCTTCTGCTGAAGACAATTTGGTGTATTTCTGAGACTGTTTTCAAAACTCAAAAAGTATTTGCTAAGGTGAGAAAAGATTTATTTATTTTAGATAGAGAATAGTATGAATTAAGGAGAAAATGATGAAGAAAGATGTGTTTTTAAACTGTGGCTTTGTCTGTAGTGATATAGAAATAGATTTTGTTACTTTGAGAAATTGTAATTGCATATTCGGTGTAGCATTCTGGCATGCAGTAACACAAGTTATTGTTGTAGAGGAAGCCCATTCCATGGTCTCTTATGTAAGCTGAAACAGATATGTTGTTTTTAAAAACCATTTTTGAAATCAATTACATTTCTGGATATGTACTGCTAGAGCTTTGGGTCATATTTATAAGGCATTTGAGTGTAATTGATGTTATTTTCTTCCTTTTTAAATGGAAAGCATTCCTCATGGGGCAAGTGTCTTGTAAATACGCTCTTATCTGCGCTTGGCAAATTTAGATTTTGATTATGGGAGTTACATAGCCATGTTAATAATGTCCAGAAAATGGTGCTAGGGCATTCCAGAAAACGCTTTCATGTGTCTCAAGGATATTTTCAGTCATTTCCTCTTGAATGCAGGTATACAATTGATTTATATGTTGTGTTTAAAAACGATTCTTTTCTATAATGTTATTTTTTCCTTTTTAAATGGAAAGCGTTCCTCATGGGACCATGAGCAGTTCTTAGCCATGTTATCCAATGGGAGGTGGATAACATGGCTAAAAGCATATGCTGGATAATGCATGAATATCGCTGACTTTTCAGCAATATTGATGCATTGCGGCCGCTTCTTATCGCATTTGCGAGCAGTTCTTAGCCATGTTATCTAATGAGAGGTGGATAACATGGCTAAGAGCATTTGCTGGATAATGCATGAATATTGCTGACTTTTCAGCGATATTCATGCATTTGCGATAAACCTTGCTAATAGCAAGGTTTATCTGCGATAAAAATCGCCGATGTGCGGCGATAATTTTTGTCTCTAAAGAAGTTATCGCTAGTGGTTGGTAATATACCCCCGCGTTTTTGGTTGCAGGAATCGGGAGGCGGGAGAGTAGCACTGAAATCAGTAGTTTGACGCCTGAATCGGGAGGGTTGGTATGTGTGGATTCTCTACAGCTGGGGCTAGGTGATAGCCTGGGACCGGCCTGGCATCTAAAATGGCTACCGTGTACGACAAAATTGTGGCATTGTAAAAAAGACAAGATGGCGCAGACAATGTTTATCAATAAGGATTCATTTATAACGAAATATTTTATCGCACTGACAAATTGGTTGTCAACACTTCCCGATTTCCTTCGAATCGAACGTTAACAGACGTGACGTAGCAAAGAAAAAAAAAAGCTCACGCAGAGCCGCTGGAACACATGTATCAACATATATGAGCCTTCTCAGCCACCCTCAGAAAATATAAGGGATTAGGATACGTCTCCCGCACCCCCTTATACTTAGTAATTTAATTAAAACGAAGCACAAAATGGTCTCCCTCACCCCCTTATACCTATTCCCGTTTTGCCAGCAGTTTGCGGCCCAGTTCGGTGTTCGGAAAGCGCTTCTACCGTGAAAAATATATTTTTTTTATTTTCCCCACGGGACCCTTTAAAAACTCCAACAACATTCCTAGGGGGTCAAGAGGGGTATACCTTGCCCCCTTTTATTAAAATCCCCCTTCGTTTTTTTCACCTCTTCTTCTCTCTCGATCCTACCGAGAGATAAGATGGCGGCCGCTCCGGTCTGTTTAGAATGTTGACAGACACCGGAGAGCCAATCAGCTTTCTGCGTGCAAAGTTCCGTTTCGCAGGTGGGAGCGTATTTATAAGAAACTTGCACCATGAACAACGCTTTCCATTTAAAAAGGAAAAATAACATTATAGACACTCATAGGCCTTATAAATATGACCCAAAGCAACCTATAAAGCTCTAGCAGTACATATCCAGAAATGTAATTGATTTCAAAAAATCGTTTATAAACACGGCACATAAATCAATTGTATATCTGCATTCAAGAGGAAATGACTGAAAATGTCCTTGTGATGCAGTGCTGGTGCAAAAGATTTTCTATGTTAAATAATAAGTAGGGCGTTAAGTTTTTGATGACTGTTATTCATTTACTGTTTGGTAATAGTGCTTAATAACATTTTTTATTATATTTTTCCACAGATTCAACTGCAGATCTTTTTTAAATTTGAAAAATGCCTACGAAAAATAGAATTAGAAAGGCTAGAAAACGTCAAAGACAGCAGGATGATGTTTTATTGCAGCAGTCCTCTTCCCCAAATACTTATCAAAACACCAAGAAAGCTCCGGGTAAGAGCACAAAATCATTCTTAAAAAGTATTTTTAGTCAAAAAAGTATTTTCCGCCAAAATGTTTCAGTTCAGAAAAAGAAGAGTAATTTAAATGGAAAGGAAAGACCCATCAAAAATGTTATTGGTAGAGGAAGAGATAACTCTGTGCATGATAGTAGAAGGAAACAACAGTTTAGGGACATTCGACATCGAATGTTCCGTAACAGGATAATAGTTAATTTATTAAGAAATATTAAAAAAGGCCAACAGAAAGCGGCATTTTATAAGAAGAAGAAAAATGTAGAGAAAATTATTGATCATGCTTTTGAAATTAAGCGGAAGTTGTTTATTTTGGTAATCAATAGAATTAGGAAACTAAGCAAGGTAATTTCTGATTTCAAAACAAACAGTAGATGGAAGAGAGTAGTAAATCGTAGTAACTTTTGTGAAGTTTTTTCCGGAGAATGGATGCATAGTTCAAGTTCTGAGGCATTTTTTAATGAGGAGAGTTATTTTCAGGATAATGATTTGATGTTTGCAGTTGACACCAGTGGTCGAGCTTATGAAGTGAAGGATGGTTGTCCAGTTGAAAAGGAAAAACTTGTGACAACAGAGACAGAAGAGGTGCTAAGTGATGAGGTTTTAGGAAGACGTCCTAAGGGTCCTGTGTACATTTGGAAGTGTAGTTCTATTTGCAGTGTGCGACAGGTTTCCATCAATTTGCTTTGTGATTTTATACGGACATTTAATAAGAAAAGTTTGAAGCAGAAAATGAAGTTGTTGCAAAATTTAGATCCTTGCAGAGTGAGACAAATGACAGGTTTGCGTGGTCATTCACTGGCTTGTCTTTCCAGGAGAGTATGCCAGAGTGTTTTTCATCATTTCAGGATGGTAGCAGTGCATCATAATAAAGTGAGAAAATTAGTGAGAATGTTGTATTATGCTAAGAGTCCTGCAATTATGCTTAAACAATTATGTGCTGCTCTTTTGCATGGTTCAGAAATAGATGTGAAGAATATTTGTGAAGAAATTGAGTTTTGTTACTTTAGTAGTAAAGATGAGAATGTTCAAATTGACCCTGAAGTAGAGGGTAATGTTGAAGATAATGTACAGGTTTCCAGTACAGATAATTTTCAGAAGGAAATTGCCACTTTTCAGATGAAATCAAGTGAGAGGCCTAATTTCACTTGTGTATGTTGTCGACGCACTTATTATAAGAATCAGACTAAAGTAGTGGATTTATATGCAAAAAGTGAAAGGGAAAATATTAGTGAATGGAAGGATTTTGCCACATACTTGATGGTAGAAAATTATTTTGATTTAGGATCGGATCAACGTGTGTGTACTTATTGTTGTAATAAATTAAACCAAAACCAGATGCCTGCTAGGGCAGTACATAATAATCTGGAATTGGTTGAGATTCCTTCTGAATTGAAGGATTTAAATACTTATGAATGTATTTTGATTCAAAGTATCCATCCCTTTCAGGCTATTGTAAGAATGGAGCCAAAGACAGGGAAGTTGCCTCCAGCAGATTTACAGCGAGGATTAAAGGGAAGAGTTGTTTATTTGCCTCTAGATTTGAACAAAAACATTAACACAATTGGAATAGAAAAAGTGGAAGAGGAACCTCTGGTTATCTTAGTTAATGGGGTTCCGACAAAGAATAAGAAAATATGGCAAGATTTAGTGGATGTTAGGAAAGTCAAAAAAGCAACAGTGTATTTGAAGACAAATAATAAGTACTATAAGAATGTATATGTTCCAGAAGAGGAAATAAGTGATGAAGAGGATAGCGATTTGTGTGCTGGCCAAATTGAGAAAGTAGAAGCCTCTAAAAGTGAAGAAATATATGAACATTATAGTGTTCATCCTTTGCATTCCAAGGAAGTCATGGGGAATGCTATTGAGTTGTTTCAAATGAAACAAGCTAAAGGGAGTCCCATTAGTGTTTGGGAGGAAAGTTTGGAAGCTCGGTGTTTCCCACAGCTATTTCCAACAGGTCGAGGAGGAAGATATGATGAGCGACCTCATCAAATTCCTGCGTCTGAATACCGGACTTTACGATTGTATGCAGACGATCCTAGGTTTCGTCAATGCATTCCATATTTGTTTCATCTCCTGTTTGAAAGCGATCTGTCTGGACTGTCATATGCAGTTAACCACATCTTAAAAAGTGGTATACAGATGCGAAACATCTCGGCAAGGGACTTTATGCATAAAGTCAATGTCCAAGACAGTATTTTGGATTCTCACTTAATTAATCTCATGGCGTGTCAGCGTGGTACTAATGAGTACTGGTACCGTCGTCATGGTGATTTAAAATGTATGCTGAGGAACTTAGGAACTCCGACATGGTTCCTCACTCTGAGCTGTGCCGAGTATGGCTGGGAAGACTTACTTGAATTTCTACGGGAGGCAAATGGAAATATTGAAAACATTGAATTCAAGACACCTGGAGAACTGTGTTCTTTGGATCCTGTGAATGTATGCAGGTACTTCAATCATAGATTTGAAGCTATGATGTCTTTCATCACAAATAAGAAGAATCCACCTCTTGGAGAGGTGTTGGATTTCTTCTGGAGAAAGGAGTACCAAGCAAGAGGTGCTCCTCATATACATATGTTGTTGTGGATCAAGGATGCACCTAAATTTGGAACAGATCCGGATGACTTAGTGATGAATTTCATAGAACAGTATTCTACGTGTGCTGTTCCAAACGCAACGGAGAAGAAAAGCCTAAGAGAACAAGTTTTACGTTTCCAAAGCCATCGTTGTGGAAAGTACTGTCGTCGTAAATTCAGAAACAAGGACAAGTTCTACACCAAATGTCGTTTCAACTTTCCCGACCGGTGATTTCTGAAGGAAAAGTGAACAGTTTGATGTCTTCACTGCGACATAATGTGACGAGGAAATCACCCAAAAATGCATACAATTTGAAAAGGAACGAAGAGTCCAAGTACATCAACGACTACAACCCAGTGATTTTGTCCATGTGGAATGCTAACATGGATATACAGTTTGTGGGTGACAACTGTATGGCTGTGGCTCGGTATGTGACATCTTACATCACCAAAAAAGAAAAGACAGAACTGAAGGATATGTGGGAGGACATTTCCCATGAAAAGAGCCTCAGCAAGAAGTTGTACAGTTTCAGTCTGAAGATGTTGTCGCATCGAGAAATCGGAGCTTACGAATGTTCAGATCGATTGTCTTCAGCAAGTCTCTATGCCAAATCCAGGAGTATTGTTTGGGCGAGTCTTGGTCTTGCTGCAACGCGAAATCGGGTTCTAAAACCTGTCCGGGAAATTGAATATTTGGCAGAAAAGGAACCAAACAGTACCGACATTTTGAAGACCAACATGTTGGATACATATTATCCAAATCGAAGCAGTCACCTTGAGAATGTTTGTCTATATGAGGTTCTACAAAATTATATATTCAAGAGGAACATCAAAGAAGATATTGAGAAAGGAGTGTATGCTGTAATTGGAAGTGAGGGGTGCCTGGTCAAGCAAAGAAAATGCCAATTAGTAAACCATCAAAAATTGAGTGGCGAATCTTCAGAAACAAAGGAGTTTTTCTATTTAGCACTTTTGCAACTTTTCAAGCCTTGGCGTGCAGAAGAGGAACTGCTTGGAGATTTCCTCTGTTACGAAGACTCTTTCACTGCTGCTAAGGATAGCATAGAATGTCCTGCTTTTCCCAAATATCAAGAAATGCTAACTTTGGAAATTGAGCAGGAAGCAACGATTGCAGCCGAGATTGCCAGAGACAGTTCTTAGGACAGTCAGAGTTCTGTTTCATTGAGTCAAGATCCACTTGGAGGACCTATTATCGAAAATGAAGCTGCCACTGCTATGAATGAAGTGGAAAGAGCCATGGCACATGCTCAGGAGGATTCAGTTAACTTAGAAGACTTGGAAAAACAACTCAATGTTGAGCAGAGGAAAATATATGAAGAAGTTACCAAGCAAATTGAGCATGGATTAAGTCATGAGAAGAAAGAGTGCTCATGTACATCGTTGAAGCCTGTCCGACTGTATGTGAGTGGAGAAGCGGGAACTGGAAAAAGTTTCCTTATTAAAGCAATTTCATGCTATTTGCAGGAAAGGACTGAGTCATCGCTGTCTTGTGTTGTCACCGCTCCTACTGGACTTGCAGCACATAACATTAAAGGTATTACTTTGCATCGTCTACTGATGCTGCCGGTGGAGCATGACAACAAATTACAATATCACAAGTTATCTGGGGATGCTTGCTTTGAAGTTTCAAGAGTCTTGAGGAAAATGAAACTACTTATCATTGACGAAGTAAGCATGGTTTCCAATATCATGCTTGCCTTTGTGCATTTGAGAATGCAAGAAGTACTTAAAACTGAATATGATGTGTTATTTGGTGGCAAACACATCATTGTTTTCGGAGATCTTCTGCAGCTGACACCAGTAAAAGGAGAACCTGTGTTCAAAATACTCACGCATGAAGATACCAGGAAGTGCCTAGGGAGCATTGGCAACGTCAATATATGGTTAAACTTCAATTATGCTGAACTGCATGAAAATATGCGTCAGGCAAAAGATGAAGATTACAAGAATATTCTACAAGATATTAGAATTGGAAAAGTGACCGAGCATGGAAAAGAAGCTTTGAATGCACGATTACTTTCAAATTTATATCCCGAACAAGAGATGGTGGCTGAGAATATTTTTCAGAAAATTACTGAGAAGAAATCCGGAATATGTTTGATGCCAACTCTTGCAGAATGTGCCATCTTCAACAACAAAATGTTGAATTTAGAAAAGCAAGAGATTGTGAAACTTGAAGCTATTGACAAAATAGAGCACATGGGCTCAACAATTATTTTGTCAGAAAATTTGAAATCAAAATTGGATTCATTAGAGAAGACTATATCTAAAACAGCGGGTTTTGAAAAGACTTTGAATGTGTGTTTAAATTGCCGAATCATTTTGAGAAGAAATTTACATGTTGAAAGAGGTCTGGTAAATGGATCAATGGGTAATGTTGTTGATTTTCAGAAGTACAGAAATAGAGATGGAATAGAATTTTTAAAAATTAAATTTGATGGCATTGAGGAAGTACAGCTAATTGGTCGTTGTTCTGCTAGGTTTTTGCTTGTTAAAGACTTATATGTTCGCCGTAAACAGTTTCCTGTTTGCTTGGCATATGCGGTAACAATTCATAAATCGCAAGGTTTAAGTGTAGACAGTGCATTGGTGAATATTGGCAGTTCTGTGTTCAAGGAGGGTATGGCATATGTGGCATTGTCACGAGTAAGAACTTTATCAGGATTGTACTTGTTTGACTGTGATGTCACAAACATTTGTGCGGATCTAGATTGTGTTAAGGAATACAATAGGTTAAGAAGAGAGTATGCGCCACATTTGCCTCAATATCCTTTGTTTGAGAAACGTGTGGTAGGCCGCAAACGTAGAAATATCAGTAATAGTAGGGAGGTTGATGCAAAAAGACCAAAAGTCGATGAACCAAAAATTGTAAGCAGAAAGAAAGTGGATTCTGTTGAAGATGTTGTCGGTTTTCAATTTGAAAACAGTTCTGGTGTCAACTGCTATGCAAATGTAGTGGTTAATGTTCTCTTTTCACTAGAGAGTTTAAAAGAACAGATTCTGTTGAATTCAGAACAAATTTTATGCTGTTTATTGAATTCTGTTTTCGAGAAATGTAGCACTGATCGAACAAAAGTAGAAAGTGTGTCTGAAGTTCGTTATCTGTTAGATGAATGTTCAGGGCAAACAGACTTCTCTGAAAATAATCAGCAAGATTGTCAGGAGTTTTTAATGTATATGCTTGATGTATTGCAAGATGAGGGTGTAGATGTAGATCACCTGTTTGGGCTTTCTTATCAATGGCAGCATGAGTGTGAGAATTGTAGGGTATCAAGTACTACTAGTGTAGACTCAGAAAGATTTATATATTTAACTTTGCCAGACAGTAAATCAGTCTCCTTTAATAAGCTAGTAAATGCAGCGGATCACAACATGGAGTGTAGCCAATGTAAATCTGAAATGATGTCAACATTATTTATACGTAGATATGGAGAGTATGTCATTTTAATGATTCAACGATGTAGGCCTGATGGATCAAAATTGTCAACTTTAATAAAAAATGTTGTGGCTTCTCAGCTTTCAATATCAGGAAGGACTTTTGTAACTGTAGCAATTATCTATCATGATGGTCCTTCAACAACATCAGGACATTATACAGCTTATTTAAAGTCTCGAAACGGCTGGTCATTCTGCAATGATTCCGTTGTAACTTTCAAAAAAAAATTGCCGTTTGACCTTAAAAATTCTTACCTGGTGTTTTTAAAACCAAAATTTTAATGAAAGAATCTCGGGATTTTCTGTGAAGAATTGCAAAAGGTTCATGAAGTAGAGGGAATGTAAGTCTGCAATGCTGTCTAGATTATTGGTCCAAAACTTTTAATTATAATGTCAATTTAAAAATCCAACTATATAAACCTGATGCAAGTAAGTCTGCTTCATAGTAAGCAGTATAAGTGTCATAGGAAAAGGAGAACATGAGTGACAAAGAAGGGTAAGATATTAGTAGTCCAGGATTGTGAATATAATCTCAAATGTTTTTTTTTAGAAAGTTGCGAAAATAGAAAATGTCGGGATTTGATTGGAAGAATTACAAGAGTAGCGAATCGCGGCAACATGATTTGGCCTAGTGGAAACATGTGATAGAATGAGAGAACTGTTTTCTTCTATGTAACATATTTTTCGTATCGATGGAGGTTTTCTTTCAGAAAGTGGCGGGCTGAAAATATTTATAGCACAACAGAGTGAATGCTGTTCATAGGAGATCCTTCGACGTCATTGAAAGTAAGTTAATTTTAAGGAGTTTTGAAATCAGATTTCTTAGGTTGTATGGGTTTTTTAAACACAGTCATTTTGATTGTGTTTTTTTTCCCCGCTGTTACATGATGAATACGTTCAAGTCACTGATTTAAGTGAAATTTGATACATTCTGAGAACAGCAAAAATAAACCATAAAACATGTATAATTAATGTTCTTCTGTTTGTACTTATGATATACATTTAGAAATGTGAGGTAGATATGGAAAAACTGAGTCTTCTGTAAGTGTCAATTTTAATGCTTATGGAAAGGGGCGACCACTCGGTCCCCCCGAACGTATGGCAGAGTGCCTCGATCCCCCCGGGAAGCCATTTTTGGGCGGGAGGCGCGCCTCGGCTGGTATGCCCGAAGCGGCGTAGCCGGGGCGCGCTTTTTCCCGCCCTAGAGTGGGCTGGCCTAGACACTGACGCGGCTGGCCACGCCCTCGGGGCAGGCAGGGGCGGGTTTACGCCCGCCCTGAAGATGGATAAAAAGGGACGCAAGACCAGAAGACATCCTCTTGTTCCTGTGCTCTGAAGCTGCACCTCCTCGCTGCACGTGAGCTCGAGACGGAACGAAGAGCCAATTTTGACCCACCCACCAGCCCCTGAGGACAGCCAGTGGTTTTAATAAATTCGATCAATTATTCTATTTCGTTTACAGGTGATTCTAGTGTTGTGTTGATGTTGAAATGTGTAATAAAGATTGGTCTAATTTTACAAGTTTGCGATTAAAGAACTTCGGATGTAAGGTCCATTTATGAACCTTGTTTTTTCGGTCATAGTGGCCAATGTAGTTTCGTTTAGTTAGCATTTGTCGTATTTATTTTGGTCGGGCGGTAAGGTCATGATCGGTGAGCACTAATTGGAAGATCCCTATGAGTGGGCGTCACCCAACACGGATGGGAGCGCTCGGGGGAGGTGGCCTTTGGCCCCTCAACGGGGAGGCGGTCCCTTCTAAGGATGGGTCGCCGAAAGAAGAGGAAAGGCGGTCAAGGCCCCTTCCTGTGTAGGAGGGGTTACAGCCCCCTCCTGGGGAATTTCCCGGGGCCAGTGACATCTGCGACGGCAGATGCGGTAAGTTGTGTGGGGTTGGGGGGAGGTCTACGATACCTTCTAGATACCTCACACGAGTCTTCGAACGACCTTTAACTGGCGTCGAGTTGATAAGTGCCCCCGTCAAGTCAAGGGAAATTGGTAGTAGTTGCACGTGAGTACGCCTCAGTGCTGTCGCCCCTCCAAGTGGGGGGGGTATGTCTGGTTAGGGATCTTGACACCGGTTACGACCTTGCCGTTGGCCCTTAAACGTTAGGATGTACAATTTCAATATTTCAAGTAAATGTTTTGTAGGATGTTAGTTCGGCTAGGAGAACCTCTGTATTAGAGAATCTGTTAAGGTTAGCCAAACATCGCAATGTGGTATGAAATTGTACATTAATGTTTAAATGTTTATAATTTTTTGTTTTAATAAATACGGCCGGGAGGGTCACTCCCTCCCACTTCCAAAAACTTCAAGAACTGTTTCCGGTTTCCCTCCTTTGGGGATCGTGTTGAGAGGGGGTGGCGGGTATCTCAGCCATATAGTGCTGTATTTCCGGGTACTGTTTCTTTTAAAAAAAGGAATAGGCCTCACCTCAAAGAAATCTCTTCAATGCAGACATCTTATTTGCATCCTGAAACTATCATTTAAAATATTAGAGACAATTTTATGATGGCTTTACATCTTTTTTGCGCTGCTATTGCATCACTATTGTGAGACATCAGCAGTGCAAAAGAAGTACCATGTTCAAAAATAGGTCTCAGTTCATCAGCATGAAGATACTGTTTATTTAAAATATATATCTTTAGTATTGTGTAGGGGACGTAGAGAAGCAGAGGCTTCTGTAAATGTCAAAATTGTTGAAAAAGTGTTTCTTCTTGAACCTTTTCCCTTTTCTTTTGTAATTTTTAAATACATGTAGTAATATTTTTGGAAATGTATGTTTTCTCTTTTACAGATTGAGAGTATGAAAAAATATTTAAAAAAGGGAACAAGAATTATAAGGTAAATTTTTTCTACTCTTTTTACCCGCAATGCACTGCTGATGATGTCACTGACACTATCTCTGATTTACTCTCTATAGCTGTCTTTCTTTTTACATTACTCTCTGTTTACTTCCCTTATACTAACTCTTCTTTTTTTTAAAAAAATATTTTTTTGGTTCGCTTCAAGTTCGCTAACCGGTCAGCGAACTTGAAGCGAACCAAAAGAAATAGAGCTTGCTAGAGTGTTAAACATTCTAGCAATTTTATTTGAAAGGGGAGGTAGTTCTGAAAAGAACTTATTTTTAATGTTTTTGTTGTTTTTTTTTTTTGTTTTTTTTTCTGAACATTTTTCGTTTTTTTTGTATTTTTAGAACAGTTTTATGTTTTTTTGTGTTTTTCATGGAGGGGAAACAACAAAAAAACAGGCATCGAAAAGGGCTCAACAGGAGCAAAGAAAAAATTACTGCTTGGGTGGGTTAGGGCAGTTATGGTTATCATACACCAAGTTTATTAAGTTTACGCTCATGTTGCCACATGAGAGCATAGCACCACAATGTATGCACGTTAACTTCATGTGCTTGAAGTTTGGCTGTATGTTTGGCACAGTTTCCTGTGCCTCTCTTACAGTCAAATTTATATTAGAAGTTGATTTGGCCACAGGAGTTGTCGGGGGATTATCTTGCAGATCCCTTAACTCTGCCCTGCTGTAATTTAATGGATGCCACCTGACCATATGGCGATGCATAGTATAGTTGCCCATACTATACTTTTTCTCTGTGCCTCGAGATAATCTTTTTTTGCAAATTAGGCAGGTGGCATATTTGGCATTAACCTTCTTCTCCCCTCGAGAAATTGAGAAAAATTGCCAAATGAAACTTGTTTTCCTTCCGGAAACACGGGGCAACTCCGGAATAAATTCAGGTTCATCAGTGTCCTCTTCTTCTAAGTCGTCTTCTTCTTCCTCTCTGTTTGAGATGAATTGAGATGGTGGTCCTCTCTTGTCATGAGGAGGTTGAGGTGGTGGTGGGGGTCCACCAGCTGAAGCAAAGATAGAAGCCATTGTAATCAAAATGGAAAATGGTCTTTCTCTCACCAAGATGAAAGTCAGAGTGAGGAAAGAAGAAGGGGTTTACGTGATTTTGGAAAAGCAAAAGTTCGGAACCAATGAAAAGTGTTATTTTTAAGTCACATGACCTAGTCATACATCATTTGGAAACCAAAAGTGAAATGAACCAATGAAAACTTCGATAAACAAGTCACATGACTTGTTCCGCTCACGTTACGCGGTGCGCGCCGCGTCCCGCATCGTTTTCGGTTCGCGGTCCCGAGCACTTTCGGGAGCGCTAAAGCGGCGCGTCATAAGACGCATTCGCGACAATTATACGTCGCGCTTCCGCGACGCGTCACAGTTCCGCTAGCGTAACGTTTACCGGTTCGCGTACTAGATCGCGGCATCAAGATGGACTAACGGAAAGCTTCCCAGTTCGCTTACCGGAAGCGAAGAAAAAAAATATTTCAATTAAAATTATCAATAAACATCTAAAATATATTTTGGGTTTTAAAGTAGAATACATTTTACAGCTACAGATGTTAGCTTTTAAAAAACCAATGAAATTCACAGAAAAAACCATAGGTTATAGTCCATATATAGTTAGGAATTTGCATTTACAAAACCTTGAAAATTCAATGAAAAAACCATTGGTTATAGAACATATATAGTTAGGAATTCGCATTTACAAACCCTTGAAAATTCATTGAAAAAACCATTGGTTATAGAACATATATAGTTAGGAATTTGCATTTACAAAACCTTATTTTACTCGCATAAAACCATTGAAATTCCATATATAGTTAGATGCGCTAACTATATATCGCGCACCCGCAATCCACTGCTGATGATGTCACATATTACATCATTCATGACATGGTCAGTGACATCACTGATGACATCACTGATGACATCTCAAATGACATCACTGATGACATCCCTGTCATCTCAAATGACATCACTGATAACATCTCAAATGACATCACTGATGACATCACTGATGACATCTCAAATGACATCACTGATGACATCACTGATGATATCATTCATGTGACAATACAATGCATCTCCTCACACTTTAATATAACCTCTGTTACATCCAGTGTAAAATACAGAATATAATTTTTTAAACCATTGACACACCAATACTAGTTACTACATACACACTCACTGATTCCAATGTCTACACACAGATTCACTCATTCACCCATACAATCATTCATACATACAATCACTCATCTTTACAACACTATCATATGCACTCATACACCTATACAGACACTCACACTCTGCCATTCATCCATGGAGTTACTCACACACCTAGTCAGTCCTGTAAAGAATCAATCACACTTCCATTTTCTAATCAATACAGTTAAACATAGAGTACCTTACATTTTCAAACATATACTAACACATACTTACTCTCTTATACAATCATTGATTCAAGAACACATTAATCTCCACAGAGTCATACATCTCCCAGCCAGCCACACACACACTCAGTCTCCCATACAAATACTTCGACAATCAATCAATAACCCATATAGTTACTCGTATAGCTACTGATCAACACATGCAGCAGTTTACAGAACAACAGACATAATGATGCACAAATTAAGACAGTTTAGTCACTAACCCATGCACTCAGTGAGACACATTTAATCACTCACTCATACAGTCAGTCATGCACCTACTAAATCCTTCATCCAGATACTTATACATCCACTCATTCTTCAATATGTAAGACATATTTTAACTTTACAGAAACATACAGTCACTGGATGTTGTCATCAGTGATGTCATCAGTGATGTCACTGACCATGTCATGAATGATGTAATATGTGACATCATCAGCAGTGGATTGCGGGTGCGCGATATATAGTTAGCGCATCTAACTATATATGGAATTTCAATGGTTTTATGCAAGTAAAATAAGGTTTTGTAAATGCAAATTCCTAACTATATATGTTCTATAACCAATGGTTTTTTCATTGAATATATATATATATATATATATATATATATATATGTATATATATATATATATATATATATATATATATATATATATATATATATATATATATATATATATATATATATATATATATATATATATATATATATATATATATATATATATTACCTACTGGCTATCGCCAGTAGGTATATATAGTTAGGATTTATTCCCTATGGGATTTTTGAAAATTCTATGTCTAATAACTTTGGCGTTTGTGGACGGAATCGGCTGAAATTTTCAGGAAAATGGCACATTTTGTTTCTGAGCAGCCCTTGGAAATTTGGGGGGGTTTTATCGAGGGGGGGCCGAGAAAAAAGGGGGTCCCAAAACGCGTTTTTCCCATGTTAATTTCCATAGGGCGGTTGGACTCACTTTTAGCTCGAACGGCTGAATGGATTTGCACGAAACTTGGCAAAATTGTAGGGACTGTTAGCCCGATGTGCCTTTGCTAGGTCTCAATATATGTGCTCCAGTAGTTTTTGAGAAATTAACGTTTAAAACAAGATATATATCTGTAACAGCGCTCCAGGCTGCGCTCCGGTTCGCTTACTTTTCGCGAAACGGAACTTTGAGCGCAGAAAGCTGATTGGCTGTCCGGTGTCTGTCAACATTCTAAACAGTCCGGAGCGGCCGCCATCTTATCTCTCGGTAGGATTGAGAGAGAAGAAGAGGTAAAAAACGAAGGGGGAATTTAATGAAAGGGGGCAAGGTATACCCCTCTTGACCCCCTAGGAATGTTGTTGGGGTTATTAAAGGGTCCCGTGGGGAAAATAAAAAAAAATGATTTTTCACGGTAGAAGCGCTTCACGGGCCGCGAACTGGGCCGCAAACTGGTAGCGAAACGGGAATTCGCCATTTTGTGCTTCGTTTTAATTAAATTACTAGGTATAAGGGGGTGCGGGAGACGTATCCTAATCCCCTATGTTTCATGAGGGTGGCTGAGGAGGCTCATATATGTTGATACATCTCTTCCAGCGGCTGTGCGTGAGCTTTTTATTTTTTTTGCTGCGTGACGTCTGTTAACGTTCGATTCGATGGAAATCAGGAAGTGTTGACCGCCAATTTGTCACTGCGATAAAATATTTTGTTATAAATGAATCCTTATTGATAAACATTGTCTGCGCCATCTTGCCTTTTTTCCAATGCCACAATTTTGTCGTGCACGGCAGCCATTTTAGATGCCAGGCTGGTCCCAGGCTATCACCTGCCCCTGCGGATGTAGTTTATGGCCCCAGCTGTAGAGAATCCAGACATGCCAACCTTCCCGATTCAGGCGTGAGACTACTGATTTCAGTGCTAGTCTCCCGCCTCCCAATTTCTGCAAGCAAAAATCCGGGGGCATATTACCAACAACTAGCGATAATTTTTGTCTCTAACTTGTTTAGAGACAAAAATTATCGCCGCACATCGGCGATTTTTATCGCAGATAAACCTTGCTATTAGCAAGGTTTATCGCAAATGCGATAAAAAACGGCCGCAATGCATGAATATCGCAGAAAAGTCAGCGATATTCATGTATTATCGAGCAAATGCTCTTAGCCATGTTATCCACCTCCCATTGGATAACATGGCTAAGAACTGCTCAGGGCACTATCACTGACATGCAAAGCGGGGCCCACGATGGTCGCTATCTCCTTTTAGCTGTCACTAACTGGTGTTAGCGACAGCTTGGTAATAGGGAGATAATTTTATCTCCGCTTTCTGGAAAGGGGCGACCACTCGGTCCCCCCGAACGTATGGCAGAGTGCCTCGATCCCCCCGGGAAGCCATTTTGGGCGGGAGGCGCGTCTCGGCTGGTATGCCCGAAGCGGCGTAGCCGGGGCGCGCTTTTTCCCGCCCTAGAGTGGGCTGGCCTAGACACTGACGCGGCCGGCCACGCCCTCGGGGCAGGCAGGGGCGGGTTTACGCCCGCCCTGAAGATGGATAAAAAGGGACGCAAGACCAGAAGACATCCTCTTGTTCCTGTGCTCTGAAGCTGCACCTCCTCGCTGCACGTGAGCTCGAGACGGAACGAAGAGCCAATTTTGAGCGTTTTAATCGTTCTTGTTTGTTTTACAGTTACTCTGTTGGAGAATGCCGAAGAAGGTGGGAAAACGCATGACTACTGAACAGATGCTGCGTGTTCTCATGAAGGAGATGTCCGAACTAAAGAAGCGGGTGGATAAGAACGAGGAAGGGGGACCAAAACGTCCTTTGGCGGGAGCAGCCCCGGGAGGGAAGAACAAGAGGCCCAGGAGGGGAGCAGTGGGAGAAGACATCCCGGGTCCCAGTGCCCCGCTCGAGGCACCAACTCCCGTGCCGGAGGAGGGGAATCCGATTCCCGTTGTGGTCACCCCCGTGTCCAAAGAGGATATGCCGCCCGAGCTGGCGGCACAGCTTGCAGCGTGGTTGGGCGACAGTAGTGAGGGCGCCACGGCTGCCGAGGCACAGGCGCTAATGAAACAATTGCGCGATAAACGGGATGCAGCCAAGGTGTCCGCGCCGGCTGCAGTAGTAGACAAGCCACAAGGGACGAGTACGACCACAGAGGCGGCGTCCGGTGCAGGTAAGCGGCCATTGCCGATAGCGAGGGATGAGTCAACACCCTCTCGTAGAGAAAAGTTGGGTCAACATGTTCCTTTGGCAATTAAGGAAAAGATTTGGGCAGGGGAGTATGTGAACATTTTCTCGTTGCTTGTTGATCATTATGAGGTGGAGCATGTTAAGAGTCAGAAGGACCTCATGCACCCGAGTGTTTGGCGTGCAAAAATGGCCGCCTTTAAAGTGAATGAGAATATTGGCAATTGGGGCAATGCTTGGGGAATTTTTACGTCAATCTTGGGGGAACGTAGGCCTGAGTTGCTTTCCGAGTTTCCAATCTATCAATCACGAATCATGGGGTACTCGACATCGCACCAGGGTAACCATTGGTTCTGTTACGATAATCTTTTCAGAAAGGCAAAGGAGCATAATAAAAGTTTAACCTGGGATTGTTATGATTCTTTGACTTGGGATAAAATGAAGGAAACAGGAATGTTAAAAATGCCGTTGGTAGGAAGTAATGTTGGCGAATCCTCCCGGCAATATGCGGGGACGCCCTTTCGATCAGGTACGGGTACCGACGATTACTCGAAACCTGCCGGCAATACTGGAAAAAGGGGTTTCTGCTTTAATTTCAACAGAGGTAAATGTACTAGACCCCAGGGATCGTGTAAATTCAAACATGAATGTAGTGGTTGCGGGTCGTCCCATCCTGAGTCCATGTGTAGAGCCAGAACGGGTGATAACAGGGGGAGAGGAGGCGCCAAACAGGTCTAACGTAGTCCGAGGGGCGCCTTTACCAACCCCGATTGATACCCTGGCGATGATTCCCTGGCTCAGTGAATACCCGGATCGTACTTCTGCTGGGGTGCTGCGGAACGGTTTTTCGTATGGTTTCCGCATCCCGGTAGGGGACTTTCAGGGTGTGGAGAAGTGCAAAAATCAACTTTCCGTCCTGCAGCATACGCCCGTAGTACAGGATAAGATCCGTAAAGAGATTACACGAGGTCGGGTCGCCGGCCCGTTTAGTGTACCACCGGTTCAGAATTTTGTTTGTTCTCCCTTAGGGGTAGTCCCCAAGAAAGACCCAGGAGAGTTCCGACTGATTCATAATTTGTCAGCTCCACGAGGGCTTTCCGTAAATGATGCAATCAATCCAGAAGTGTGTTCGGTGCGGTACGCATCCTTCGATGAGGCCGTAGCCATTTTGAATCGCCTGGGGCCCGGGGCGCTGATGGCGAAGTCAGATATCGAGTCAGCGTTCCGTTTGCTCCCGGTACACCCAGACGACCAGCGTCTCCTGGGATTCATGTTTCAGGGTTGTTATTACATGGATAGGTGTATGCCAATGGGGTGCTCTATATCCTGTGCCTATTTCGAGAAATTCAGTTGTTTTCTACAATGGGTCTTCACAAAGAAAACGGGTTTCAAACATGTAATGCATTACCTTGATGATTTTCTGTTTCTTGGGGCAGCCGGGGATATAGAATGTGGCCGGGCCTTGGCCGAATTTTGTGTGTTAATGAAACAGTTTGGTGTGCCATTGGCGCCGGGTAAAACAGTGGGTCCTACGACTTGCCTCGAGTTTCTGGGGATCGAGTTGGACTCCAGTGAGGGTTGTTTCCGTTTGCCAGCTGACAAAGTGTTGAAGTTCAGGGCAGCACTGCAAGTGTGTATAACGGCATCTAAAGTTACGCTGCAACAATTACAGCAGTTGGTGGGACAGTTGAATTTTGCCCTGAGGGTGATACCAATGGCCCGCCCCTTTTCTCGTTCAATTGCCCAGGCGATGGTCGGCCTAAGAGAGGGCCATCATCGCACGAGACTATCGGCTGAGGTCCGCCAGGATATGCGTATTTGGTTAGCATTTCTGGCAGACTTTAATGGTCGTGTCGTCTGGAATAAACCAGCCGTGTCCTCTGAAGAGCTAGGGCTATGGACGGATTCAGCAGGAAGCATAGGTTTTGGCGCCATCTTCGGCACAAAGTGGTCAGCACAAAGATGGCCGACATGGTGGCATGAGAATGGTCTGACGAGTAATATTGCTTTCCTGGAGCTGTTTCCCATCTGGGTGGCCCTGAGAACATGGCCCGAGGGGTTCAAAGATCACTCTGTCATATTTTGGTCTGACAATATGACCGTGGTCGAGTGTATCAATAGTCAGGCAGCACGTTGTAAACTGATTTTAAGACTGCTTAAGGAAATTGTTTTACTTTGTATGCAATTGAACGTGCTATTCAGAGCAAAGCATGTTCCAGGGGTGATGAATCAGGCTGCTGACGCATTGTCTCGTTTCCAAATGCAGGCTTTCTCGGGTTTCCTCCCCTCAGCGGACCCAGAGCCGGCACCCTTTCCCGAAGCTCTCTGGTCTCTCGGTGCCCCGAACTTCGTCACCTCGTGGGAGAGAGTCTAGCACCAAGGACGAGGAAGGCATACGAAGGGGCGTTTCGGGCCTATTTAGCCTTTTTGGGGACTGATAGAGAGCGGCTTTGGGGTCACGAGGAATGGGTAGTGAATTTTCTGATGTCCTTACGTAGGGCTGGGAAATCGGTGGCTACGGCCCAGAGGCATCGTGCTGCCATTTCCTTTGTTGCCAGAGCACACGCTATCCAGGACCCAACAGCGTCTTTCGTTGTACAGAAAGCGCTGCGTGGGTGGCAACGCCTTGAGGGTCGCAGAGTAGATGAAAGGCGCCCGATAGGTTTGGATAGATTGTCCCAGTTGTTGGCCACACTCCCGGCCACATGTTCATCTCAGTTTGAGGCGGTGCTGTTCCGAGCCGCTTTTACGCTAGCATTTCACGGGGCAATGCGGGTAAGCGAACTAGTTGCAAGGAGCAAACTGGATGTGGCGGGGGGTTTGTGCCAAGAACACGTTCAGATCAAGGGAGAAACGATGACTGTCTCCTTTGTAAGGTCCAAGACTGATCAAGATGGGATGGGTGACTGCGTCATCATACGCAGGATTCCTGGGTCCTCCATGTGTCCGGTAAAGTGTTTAGAAGATTACCTAGCACGAAGGGTGGCATCATGGGGGGGGACTTTGTTAAGACACGCAGACGCCACCCCACTGACGAAATTCCAGTTTCAGCGGGTACTTGCGATGTCAATTGCCGCTGCGGGCTTGAACCCGGGCGAATTTGGGACCCATTCCTTTCGGATAGGGGCTGCTACGGAAGCTACAGCCAGGGGTCTTAATGTTGAGCAAGTGAAACGAGTGGGGCGTTGGTCCTCCAATTGTTATAAGAGATACGTGCGGTTGCACATGTTGTGAAGCTGTAATGATGTACTCACGCTTCTTGTTTTTGTTTGGTTTTCAGTTACGCAAGCCTACGAGGCGGGGCGGACTATGCAGTCGACCCTACACCGGGCCAGCGGTCAGACGTCACCGGCTGTGAAAAAGGAGGTGTGGGTCGTGGGCCACTCATACGTGAGGCGTGCCGCAGACGTATTCAAAGCAGGTGACATGATTCACGTAGCTGGGGAATACGGGTACAGGATGTCCTTCTACGGAAGAGGCGGTCTCTGTATTGACCAGTTTCAAACATTTTTCGAGGGTTTGTTAGGGCGGACAAGGTCACCGCCGTCTATAGTTATAGTACATGTAGGGGGCAATGATTTGGTCACCACCGGTAGACGACTACTCCTGGAGGCGATGCTTTCCACGGTAAGTTGGTTGGCGAGGAGAGTTCCGGGGTGCACAATTGCATGGTCCCATTTGATTCCACGAAAGGTGTGGCGGGGGGCTATCTCTATTCCTGCTTTGAATCATTCTGTTAGGAAGCTTAACAACAAAGTGAGTAGGTTGTTCCGTTCCAGGACATTGCATTCTATTTCTCACAGCTGTATTAATGATGACAGTATGTATCTGGGGGATGGTGTGCATTTGTCTCGGGTGGGGAATGAGTTACTCTTGGGAGACTTCTTAGCATGGTTAAAATCGTTGACACATGACCTTTAGGTAGGAGTTTTGTGGGGGGTCCGGATAGCCGGTCAACTATCCGGCCTGTGGCGGTAAGGTCATGATCGGTGAGCACTAATTGGAAGATCCCTATGAGTGGGCGTCACCCAACACGGATGGGAGCGCTCGGGAGAGGTGGCCTTTGGCCCCTCAACGGGGAGGCGGTCCCTTCTAAGGATGGGTCGCCGAAAGAAAAGGAAAGGCGGTCAAGGCCCCTTCCTGTGTAGGAGGGGTTACAGCCCCCTCCTGGGGAATTTCCCGGGGCCAGTGACATCTGCGACGGCAGATGCGGTAAGTTGTGTGGGGTTGGGGTGGAGGTCCACGATACCTTCTAGATACCTCACACGAGTCTTCGAACGACCTTTAACTGGCGTCGAGTTAATAGGTGCCCCCGTCAAGTCAAAGGGAAATTGGTAGTAGTTGCACTTGAGTACGCCTCAGTGCTGTCGCCCCTCCCAAGTGGGGGGGGTATGTCTGGTTAGGGATCTTGACACCGGTTACGACCTTGCCGTTGGCCCTTAAACGTTAGGATGTACAATTTCAATATTTCAAGAAAATGTTTTGTAGGATGTTAGTTCGGCTAGGAGAACCTCTGTATTAGAGAACCTGTTAAGGTTAGCCAAACATCGCAATGTGGTAATGAAATTGTACATTAATATGAAATGTTTAATGTTTTAATTTTTTGTTTTAATAAATACGGCCGGGAGGGTCACTCCCTCCCACTTCCAAAAACTTCAAGAACTGTTTCCGGTTTCCCTCCTTTGGGGATTGTGTTGAGAGGGGGTGGCGGGTATCTCGGCCATATGGAAAGGGGCGACCACTCGGTCCCCCCGAACGTATGGCAGAGTGCCTCGATCCCCCCGGGAAGCCATTTTGGGCGGGAGGCGCGTCTCGGCTGGTATGCCCGAAGCGGCGTAGCCGGGGCGCGCTTTTTCCCGCCCTAGAGTGGGCTGGCCTAGACACTGACGCGGCCGGCCACGCCCTCGGGGCAGGCAGGGGCGGGTTTACGCCCGCCCTGAAGATGGATAAAAAGGGACGCAAGACCAGAAGACATCCTCTTGTTCCTGTGCTCTGAAGCTGCACCTCCTCGCTGCACGTGAGCTCGAGACGGAACGAAGAGCCAATTTTGACCCACCCACCAGCCCCTGAAGACAGCCAGTTGTTTTAATAAAATTGATCGATAATTCCATTTCGTTACAGGTTGTGTTTGTATCGTATTGATGTTGAATGTGTAATAAAGATTGGTCTAATTTTGTAAGTTTGATGATTAGAGAAATCCGGATTTGACGTCCATTTATAAACATGCTTTTCGGTCATAGTGGCCAATGTAATTTTAGTTTAGTTAGCATTTGTCGTATTTATTTTGGTCGGGCGGTAAGGTCATGATCGGTGAGCACTAATTGGAAGATCCCTATGAGTGGGCGTCACCCAACACGGATGGGAGCGCTCGGGAGAGGTGGCCTTTGGCCCCTCAACGGGGAGGCGGTCCCTTCTAAGGATGGGTCGCCGAAAGAAAAGGAAAGGCGGTCAAGGCCCCTTCCTGTGTAGGAGGGGTTACAGCCCCCTCCTGGGGAATTTCCCGGGGCCAGTGACATCTGCGACGGCAGATGCGGTAAGTTGTGTGGGGTTGGGGTGGAGGTCCACGATACCTTCTAGATACCTCACACGAGTCTTCGAACGACCTTTAACTGGCGTCGAGTTAATAGGTGCCCCCGTCAAGTCAAAGGGAAATTGGTAGTAGTTGCACTTGAGTACGCCTCAGTGCTGTCGCCCCTCCCAAGTGGGGGGGGTATGTCTGGTTAGGGATCTTGACACCGGTTACGACCTTGCCGTTGGCCCTTAAACGTTAGGATGTACAATTTCAATATTTCAAGAAAATGTTTTGTAGGATGTTAGTTCGGCTAGGAGAACCTCTGTATTAGAGAACCTGTTAAGGTTAGCCAAACATCGCAATGTGGTAATGAAATTGTACATTAATATGAAATGTTTAATGTTTTAATTTTTTGTTTTAATAAATACGGCCGGGAGGGTCACTCCCTCCCACTTCCAAAAACTTCAAGAACTGTTTCCGGTTTCCCTCCTTTGGGGATTGTGTTGAGAGGGGGTGGCGGGTATCTCGGCCATATTGGCTTTTAAAGCCAAAAAAGCGGAGATAAACCCCCTTGATAATATGCCCCATGATTCCTCGGGGGTTTCAGCTGACAGGGCTTGGTATTGTGTTACGTGGTAATTCTTCCAGGAAACGTCAGAGGGTCGATGCAGGGGTTCTAGAAGGGGTGATAAACCATTTAAGCCTCATAAACAAGCGCATGGTCTTTTAAAGATCTGTGAAGTACTCGGGGCGGCGGTGTGTGTGTGTCCTCTTTCAGGAGCGGGCGGGGGGGGGGGGAATGCCAGCAACTTCCAGGCTAGGCAGTGTTCAGCACTTGCATCACCCTTTCTCTGCCTGCTATTGCGCTCCATGCTTCGGAAAGGTAAGAAAAAGAACGTGCATTTGAGTTTGAAATGTCCGATCCTGTAGCAGTACACTTGCAAAGCCCACACATGACAATAACCCGATTCAAGGCCCCATTCACCCGTTTTAAAAAAAATATATAACACTCCAACAAAGTAAGATTATAAAACTTTATTAACTTTTAAATATAATGAACGGAACAAAAACTGTAAAAACATTTAAACATTTTTCACCAAAAAAGCAACAATTGTCAGAAGCTGTCTTTTGTGCGAATAGTCCCAAGGCAGCACAACGTGCTGAGTTCTGGACGGCACCCAGGTGATGTCGCCTGGGTGCCGCACTGGTTTTGGTATCCTACAATGCTGCTCCGAAAATTGGCGTGGGGCGTCCCGGGTGGTGCGGGGGGAGGCCTCGTCAGTAGCGGTCTGTTGTGCGAATAGTCCCAAGGCAGCAGAACGCGCTGAGATGTTGATGGCACCCAGGTGATGTCCAGTAAACTGCCGCACTGGTTTTGGTATCCTACAATGCTGCTCCGAAAATTGGTGTGGGGCGGCCCGGGGGGGGGGGGGCGTGGGGGAGGCGGCGTGAACGGGCCTCCCCAGGTGGTGGCTATCCAGCTGAGTTGCGCCCGCTCTTGCGGCTACAGCGTCTCGCTCACCATGTTGTTGAGTTGCTCCCACTCTTGCAGTGCAGCGATAGGCGGCTGCCACATGACTCTTAAAATGGCGGACGGCTCTTCGGTTTTGGGCCTGGTCCACTAAAATGGCCCTGGGACACCTTGGAACTCGGACGCTTGCCTGCTAGGGCTTGGGCTCCATTCTCGAAAAGCGTCCCCTCAGCCGTGAAGATTCTACAAAAGTCTTGGGGGCCCTCGACTCCTGCAGGCTTCCGGTGGGGAGCGGCTGCCATGATTGCTCGCGGAATGACCACGACGGAGCCACGAGATGGTGGTGCTCTCATGCTGACGCCAGCTTCAGTCTGAATCATCCAGAAACAAGGTGGGGCTTTCATCGTTTGGGAAAAAAAAATGTTCTAAACCAATGAAAAGTGTTATTTTTAGGTCATATGACCAAGCCTTCCATCTTTAGGAAACCAAAAGTAAAATGAACCAATGAAAAGTTTTATAAACAAGTCACATGACCTGTTATGCGGCATAGGGCTACAAAAAGCGTAGAAAATCCGTTGGCACGTGAGGCGGCGTCAGTAGTGGACCGATGTGCGAATAGGCCGAAGGCAGCACAACGCGCCGAGATCCGGATGGCAACGAGGTGGTGTCCAGCAAATTGCCGCACTGGTGTGGCCATCCTACAATGCTGCGCCGAAAGTCGGCGTGGGGCGCCCCGTTGGCCTGTGAGGTCGCGTCAGTCAGTGGGGGCTGTGCGTCTCCCCCAAGATGGAGGCTCCTCGGCTGCAGTGCGGCGCCCCTTAGCGTTTCACTCGCCGTTCAACTGAGTTGCGTCCGCACTTGCGGCTACAGTAGGCCGAAGGCAGCACAACGCGCCGAGATCCGGATGGCACCGAGGTGGTGTCCAGCAAATTGCCGCACTGGTGTGGCCATCCTACAATGCTGCGCCGAAAGACGGCGTGTCCAGCTGAGTTGCGGTCACTCTTGCGGTACAGTGACTCGAACGCGCCGAGATCCGGATGGCACCGAGGTGGTGTCCAGCAAGTTGCCGCACTGGTGTGGCCATCCTACAATGCTGTGCCGAAAGTCGGCGTGGGGTGCCCCGTTGGCTTATGAGGTGATGTCAGTAGTGGACCGATGTGTGAATAGGTCGGAACCAGCACAAGGCGCCAAGATCCGAATGGCAAGTCCTGGATGTTGAGTGCCATAGTTGAGAGTTCTGAGCAGTGCTTGTAAGACTGTCTGAAGCTTATTTGCACCTGCTGCAGCTTCACTATTGCCCTGGTGTGGCCAAAGGTCGCACATGACATAGGCGGCCGGCTCCCGAGGTCCGGCGGAACTTTTTTCCTTTTCTTTTCTGCTTCTTGTCCTACAATCCGTTTCATCTGAAAACACGACCAGGTCCCTGAATGTGTGCAGGGGGACGCTATTGAGTGAATGAAAATGGCGGCTTGACACAAAGCTGACTCAAGCGTTGCTGTTGATGCTATACAGACAAAAATTGGTTTTCAGTTTGTACATTCTTCAGGATTTTTTTTCCATCCAAGGCTGATTGAGAGTTTGTAGAAAAATGGCTTCAGATTTTCCACATACTACTCTTCAACATTCTTCCTAAATGTAACAATGTGAAACTCACTAGGAGAACGGCTGTTTATGTTTCCTTTAAAAATGCTGCCAACAATATTTTCTGAATGGAAGACACCATCTTGTAGCATAAAGGGCCGAAAGGGGTTCTGGTCTGGCCGATGGTTGGTGGAGACATTTTGACTATATCTTGGACCTGCCCGGCCTCGCCCAAAATGGCGCCGGTATAAATGGGACTCGTAACTCATTGTTGTGTACTAGTTGAACAACCTTGATATCACGAGATATGAATGCAGTTTTGATGCTCATGGCGGGCGGGGACGAGAATTGATTGAATATTTCGACATCCCTATTGATATTAAGTTCTGATGTGTTATTGATTACTGTACTATTGAAAGTTCGAATTAACGTCACCCATGGTACTTGCACGCAAATGTATATCTAGATAACTTTTTTGTAAGTGGCCGTGTCGTATTTTAATTACAAAATGTACGTCCACTGATTCCGCAACTGTTAGACACCTTAGTTCTTGCAACCTAATGGCTCGTTCGTTACGTTCCTCCATAATGTAAATGTCTCCTCATCATATACGATTCCAGTTTGCTCCGTGGCCGGCCCACGTGGTTATAGGCCCGTATTTGTATACTGACATTTTCACAATAAAGGTTTTTAAAACAAAACATGGTAGTAGTATTTACATTGGTAAAGTTTTTACTTTTAGTCACTGTTTTCGAATCAGTAAAAGGCAAGTGAAATAAAGTAGTCCAATTACATGACGGATAAAAGGTATAATATGTAGGAACGCAGTAAAGATAAATGGTCAAGGGCAGTTGTGTTTTTCATTTCTGCAACATAAAGTGATCGATAAGAATCTGATAATCAGGCGTATCGGCGACTAAGACAGCAGGCCGAGTCTCTTTTACTCAACGGCTCCGTCATGGAACGAAGAAACGCCCTTTTTCTCGAAAAAGGAATATATTTTACTTGCAGGACAGTTGTAAATTTTCCGGGAAAGTACATTAGCCTGGAATATTATAACATATGTTTAAAAAAAAAATAATGTTCGAAAACAATAAAAAGCGTAATTTTTAGGTCATATGACCAAGCTTTTCATCATTAAAATAACAAAAGTAAAATGAACCAATGAAAAGTTTTATTAACAAGTCACATGACCTGTTATGCTTACGTTACGCGCTGCGCGCCGCGCCTCGGATCACTTCCGGGTGCGCTAACGCGGCGTGTCATATAACGCATTGCGCGACAACGTAGGTCAAGAATATAGTCAAAATGTCTCCACCAACCAGCGTTCGGAACACAACCCCTTTCAGCAGTCCAAAAAGTTCTGTTAAATGACAACAGAGGGGACAGGCAACAAGAACCATCAGTCAAAGAGGGGAGGGCAAGTTCTTCTCTTCCGGGTCATGTTGGGGCGCTACCGGAACTGATCGAATTGGTAGTCTACAGTGTTTCTGGATGTTTCAGACTAAAGCTGGCGTCAGCATGAGAGCACTACCATCTCGTAGCTCCGTCGTGGCCATTCCACGAGCAGACATGGCAGCCGCTCCCCACCAGAAGCCTGCGGGAGTCGGGGGCCCCCAAGACTTTTGTAGAATCTTCACGGCTGAGGGGACGCTTTCGAGAATGGGACCCAAGCCCTATCAGGGAAGCGTCCGAGTTCAAAGGTGTCCCAGGGCCATTTTAGTGGACAAGGCCCAAAACCGAAGAGCCGGCCGCCATTTTGAGAGTCCTGTGGCAGCCGCCTATCGCTGCACCGCAAGAGCGGGAGCAACTCAACTACATGGTGAGCGAGACGCTGTAGTCGCAAGAGCGGGCGGTAAACAGCTGAATGGCGGAAGAGGCACAGTGTAGCAAAAGCGGGCGGAATGGCAACTGAAACGGTAAAGGGGCGCCCCACTACAGCGTGTCTTCAGGTCAAACGGATTGTGGGACAAGGTCCAGAATAGAAGAGTCATCAAAAGGCAAAAAGTTCCGCCGGACCCCGGGAGCCGGCCGCCTATGTCGGGGGCGATCTCAGGCTACACCAGTGCTATAAGACTCGGGGAGGGGGTCGGAGCCAAGCGTCTCCTCCGAGTCCATGGCCATCACACCGCCCCTCGGGGGCCTCCGTCAAGCTGTTTAGGAAGGTAACATATCACATTGTTTTCAAATGCAGTCAGGTCCACAAACGACACTCACTTACTTTGAGAATAGTGAAGCTGCAGTAGGTGGAAATAAGCTTCAGACAGTGTTACAAGCGCTGCTCAGAACTCTGAACTATGGCACCCAACATCCAGAACTTATGCCATTTGAGAATGGCAGTGACATTGAAGCAACTCAGGGGCCAAAACCATTAACGTACTTTCACGTATGAAAATCTTACTTGGGGAGGGGGCAGGAGCGAAGCGCCCCCTCCCAGTCCGCGCCACCACACCGTATGTTGAAAATCTGAAGCCATCGTTCTACAAAGTCAACCAACCTTGGATTGAAAAATCTAGAAAAATGTACAAACTGAAAACCAGTTTTGGTCTGCATAGCATCAGTAGCAACGCTTGCTATCAGAGTGCATGAGTTTCATGCTCGATCGATTGAGCTAGCCGGATCGGGCAATAAAAAGTATAAAATAGTTATGTAAATAGTTATTTAATAAAATGTTTTACCCTGTTTCTTTGCTGGTGTGTTGGTCATATTTTAAATATTTGCATAGGGTTTGTCGTTATTTTGGGCGGGGTGGGTGACGGAGTCGAGCTGTCTTGCAGCCCTCATGGTGTGGAGCTCAGTTCATCTCACTATTTTCGTATTTCTCATGAAGGGTTGTTCCTAATATTTCTATTTTAGCGAGGTCAAAAAGAGATCCAATTAGTGGCCTACTGATTTTGCTCGATTACTTTTATTTTTTTACACGATTTTTCACTATCTGCAAAGACTAAACAGAGTATTGCGACTTTGTGCTTGTTTGTAAATAGAGAATGATCCAAAGAGAACCAATTCTAAAACAGTAAATGCTTGGATAACAATCAATCAAATGGAGAGACAAGCAGGCACGACGGATTACAACGGGGGCAAAGGCCTGCGTTAACTACCGTTCACTATCTGCAAAGAGAGAGTACTACTAAGAGAAAAGAGGGGAGGGGGGGTGCAGCGTTCAAAGCACATCAGCGTGCATAAATACGAAAATATTTTTATCTATCACGTACTTGACATTTTAAAGCTTTTCATATTTGCTATTAAAAAACCATTGAAATTCACTGAAAAAACCATAGGTTATAGTCGATATATAGTTAGGAATTTGCATTTACAAAACCTTGAAAATTCAATGAAAAAACCATTGGTTTTAGGCCATATATAGTTAGGGATTTGCATTTACAAAACCTTATTTTACTCGCATAAAACCATTGAAATTCCATATATAGTTAGATGCGCTAACTATATATCGCGCACCCGCAATCCACTGCTGATGATGTCACATATTACATCATTCATGACATGGTCAGTGACATCACTGATGACATCACTGATGACAACTCAAATGACATCACTGATGACATCTCAAATGACATCACTGATGACATCACTGATGACAACTCAAATGACATCACTGACAACATCACAGATGACATCATTCATGTGTTAATACGATGAACCTCTACAGACAGTCATGCAAAGAATCAAACACACCTCCAATTCCTCAACTATACAGTTATACACACCTTACTTATTGAAACATATTCTAACACATATTTACTCTCTTATACAATCCTTGATACATGTTCACAATGATCCATACAGCCACTCACACATTCACTGGCTCTTATGCACAGTTATTTATATATGTTAACTCTCACATGTACTGTGTTTTACATATGTACTTACTTTGACATGTAGCACTGAGATATCCATTCACTCACCAATACACTCATGCACACAGTCAACCGCCCATATAGCTGTTTCCACATGCACTCTTGAACTCATACACCTAGTGAATCAACTGCTTACACATCTATGCACAGAGTCACACACCTCCCAGCCACCCACACACATACTCAGTCTCCCATACAAATACTTGAGCAACCAATCAATAACCCATATAGTTATTCATATAGCTACTGATCAACACATGCAGCAGTTTACAGAACAACAGATATAATGATGCACAAATTAATACAGTTTAATCACTAACCCATGCACTCAGTGAGACACATTTAATCACTCCCTCATACAATCAGTCATGCACCTACTAAATCCTTCATCCAGACATTTATACATCCACTCATTCTTCAATATGTAAGACATATTTTAACTTTACAGAAACATACAGTCACTGGATGTTGTCATCAGTGATGTCATCAGTGATGTCACTGATCATGTCATGAATGATGTAATATGTGACATCATCAGCAGTGGATTGCGGGTGCGCGATATATAGTTAGCGCATCTAACTATATATGGAATTTCAATGGTTTTATGCGAGTAAAATAAGGTTTTGTAAATGCAAATCCCTAACTATATATGGCCTAAAACCAATGGTTTTTTCATTGAATTTTCAAGGTTTTGTAAATGCAAATTCCTAACTATATATCGACTATAACCTATGGTTTTTTCAGTGAATATATATATATATATATATATATATATATATAATATATATATATATATATATATATATATATATATATATATATATATATATATATATATATCCACACATCCACACGAGCTTTCCCAAGCAGCGCCGTAGTCTCAATATCACTGCAGCGCCACCAGAAAACAGGAGACCCAGTATTTTCCGTGAGAAAATTAATTTATTCTGCAACACACGGACAGTATAACGTTTCGGCCTCCCAGAGGCCTTGGTCACATGGCATCCCAGAGGGGAATGGCAGAAATTTAAAGTGCTCATACAATTGGCATTAGCCAATCAACGTAGAAGTGTGAAACACAGCGCATTAGACATAGTAAACATACTACACGTTACCATAATGTTAAAATAACAATCCACTGTGACACCCCGAACAAAAGTTTTGGGATAAATCCCTCAAGGTCATATATTACCTGTGATTGCATTGTTAAACCAATATGTTTGCATAATGCTTATTTAAATGCAATAATGTGAAAGAGTTTGAAAACATAATTCCTGGATAAATCCATTTGGAAACAACCCTATTCATGGTTGCCATCTAAGTATAAATATAAATATAGATACAAATATATAATATCGTCAATATTCGTGTAACAGATCAACAATAATTCATAAGTATTCTGTTACCCTTAGACATATTTATACTTTTGAACAAAAAACCTTCACATTGCAAATCCCATATCTGCCAAACCATCCCATTCATCAATATATATTAAAAAATTAATAACCAATAATATGCACAAATGGTGGAACAATCGGCATAATATGCGAACTTGTATTTTCCCTTGCATATGTTCGAAAAAAACACACCCCTAGGATATAAAATGAATAAATATGTATAAAAGTGCTGGGTGTTGTGTAAACTAAAAAGACAAAAACTTAATTTTTTGGTTACATCAGTTACAGATGTTAATCAGACTGAACCACGTCTGTCACTCGCCGTAACAGGGTGAATGAACATTATACAAAATACTGTAACACCGATCAGAACAATAAGTACACTGGCGAGCTGGAATTACATGAATCAATCCATTTTGTGCACCTATTGAGTAGACTATTTAGCGGTGTAATTGAAGAGCATAAGGACATATATCTGCTACAGAAAATCGGATTGATTTATAGACAGGTGTAAAAGTCTTCCGAAGCGTTAAGCCCATTAGGTGCCTTACTATCCAGCATTAGGATATACCTGGTTTCTAACCTCCTTAATGCAGCTTCCCTGTCCCCACCCCTTCTCATGGGTGCGACAGAGTCAATGACATAGTACTTCAGTAATGCGCTGTTGCTGTTATGTTGTTCCCTGAAGTGCCTAGCCACCGGATAAACTGGGTCATTAGTTTTAATAGCTCTAAGGTGTTGAAGGACTCTTTTGTGTGCTTGTAATTTGGAGCTGCCCACATATGACATGCCGCATGGGCACTCCAACGCATATACCGAAAAATCACTTTTACAGGTAAGCTTTTTGCTGATCTTGTACGGAACATTGGAAAATGGGGTACAATATTCCGTTTTGTTCACCTCATGTATACAGGCTTTACAGGAAGCACACTTCCTGAACCCTTTGCTGCTTGCCAGCCAATCTCTCCTTATTTCAATTTCAGGGCTAGATTTTACCAATGCATCCTGTAAGGAATAAGCTTTCCGGTAAGTGATGGCCGTTTTTTTAGGCATGGTGTTTCCAATAACCGGATCACATTTCACTAAGTCCCAGTGTTTGTTAATGATCTTTCTCAGAGCTCCATGTTGGCTGTTGAAAGACCATATTAACCTGACAGGTTGCTGTACAGGTGTCACCATTGGAATTCGTGATTTTTTGTGGAGTAAGGCCTCGAGGTATTGTATTGGCTTTGCGTATAGCTGCTGCAACTATATTGTCACTATAGCCGCGTGCCAAAAACCTCAGTCTACTGGCTTGTTGCGCTATGTTGCATTGGGCCTCAGTACTGCATGCTCTTCTAATCCTCAGCATTTCCCCATAAGGGATGCTGCGGATTAAATGTGGTGGATGGTGACTATGAGCATGCAGTACTGTATTGCCCGCGGTGGGCTTCCTGAACAGAGATGTTTCCAATTGCCCATTGTTGACATCAATTGCAACATCAAGGAAGGTGGCATGTGTTGTGCATGTGTTGTGCTAATGTCAGAGGTGAAAGCCAAGTTGTAATTGTTAGTATTCAACTCAGCAATGAACTGTTCTGCCTGTTCTCGTGTTCCCTTCCAGATCATAAAAGCATCGTCGATGTATCTATACCACCGAACGATGTGATCTCTGCATATGGCAGAATATTCACCACTGAGGACCTGTCTCTCCCAGTACCCCATATGAAGACAGGCGTAACTAGGAGAGAAACAGGCCCCCATGGCTACTCCCCTGACCTGCTGGTAATGTTGTTTGTTGAACATGAAATAGTTGTTATTCAGGCAGAAACTGATCATAGACAAAAGCATTTTGTTATGTTCAACCAATTCGATCGGGCGTTGACCCAAGTAATGTTATACCGCCCTCAACCCATCCACATGGATAATGCTCGTGTATAATGCTGTTACATCAAGTGTAATTAACAAGCAATCCGGATCCCATTGTAATTCGCTGAGTTTCCTCAGAAAGTCACTAGAATCTTGGATGTAAGAGGGTAGCCCACAAACAAAGTCTTGTAAGAATGAATCCACATAAATGGTAGTTTTCTCCAGCAGACCCCCACATGCAGAGATAATAGGCCTGCCTGGGGGCCTTTCGGGATTCTTGTGGACCTTAGGGATCAAATAGAGGACAGGCATTATGGGGTGGTCATTCTTGAGATACTTTAATTCATCCATACTAATGAGGCCCGATGATCTCCACCCCATCAACATTGAATAGAAGGTAGTATGGGATTTCTTAATGACTGACAAATCACAATGTCTATAACAGGAGATGTCATTCAACTGTGATGAAGCTTCCTCCAGATAAAGATCTCTCGCCCATAAAACAATGTTGCCTCCCTTGTCCGATTGGCGAACAATAACATTTACACTTTTCTGGATTTTTGCCACCAAATCTGTGTACTTTCTGTTGCAATTGTTCTTGTATTTGTTTCTTTTCAATGTTTGTGTGTATAGTGCCTTAATGTCTTTTACTGCTGCTTCTTGGAAAATATCGATGTTATCATGCAACATCTGAGGTGTGTAAGTAGACTTAGGTTTGAACTTTGTAAGGCCACCCAACGCCACAGTGGGAGAGGTATCCAGATTTTGTGACAAAGATTGTTCATATCGTAAACCCTCTAAGTCCTGCAAAAGTGGTAAGTCATGGGCTATGAGGGCAGGGCTATTTGGATCGCTCTTATCTGTTCTCACCTCCGCTTTCCGTGACTTATTATTCACAAAGTGTTTGCTTAGTTTTAACTTGCGCGTGAATTTAAATAAGTCAATGCGCGTGTCCGCATAATTAAAGTTCCTTGGGGGGCAAAAGGATAGCCCCATGGATAAAGTCTTTAATTAAGAAGATGAAAGTTGCATGGGGGTGAGATTAATAATAGAAAAATTTGACACTGCTGGTACCTCTATTGCTGTTTCTTCTTTTTGCTCCACTGTTTTTTGTAAGGTTTGCGTTTTGGTATAGCGCCTTGCGTTTGCTTTGCGGTGCTCTCTTCGTTTGGCGTTGGGGCTTTTGTAGCTGATTGAGGGTCCACCCTGGGGCATAGTGTGTCCCGCCTGTCTTGGCTCACTACTTCCAATTCCTGAGCCAGGGTGAACCGAGTAAACCCCAACCCCGAACGGGTTCTACCTGTTTCATATTCCGAACCGCTGTCAATGTTCGAACTCAGATCAGCATTTGAGGAACTGGCTGGTGAAACTGCTCGCTGGACCCCCTCATTTGTGGAAGCCCTCCGAGCTTTAGGAGGTTGAGACAATTTCCTAGCGTCATACTTGCGCGCAAACGTGAAAATGCGCCCTTCAAGATAGTTATTCTTGTCACGCTGGAATTTATATTGTTTCCTTTTGATAATCGTGTCTTCCTCCTTTTGAACTCGGACCATCATTTCTGCTCTTAATTTTTGACATTCCGCCGCTTTTTCAGTACCCAAACTATCAATTTCCAAATTCAATTCCTCATTTTATTTTTGAATTTTGATCCGGTCTGATTCAGCATAGCGTACTAAAATTTGGACCAGCCTTTTAGAAGAAGCCAAGTTACATTCAGCCCATTCTCTGAGCATTTCAGGGTCTGGTTGATCATAGCTTGGGGCCAGCATCACTCGTAGCCCCCTTGGTATACGGTCGACCTCGAGATATCTGCTCAAGGAGGGGTGCTCCCACCACTTTGCCTGTTCCCGTTTAACCAGCTTTTCCAGCTTTTTAAAGATGTTGCGAAGATTTAAGGCACCGTCATTTGTTTGTTCAGTGGGACCTGCCACATGCGACCCCCCAGCCGGGGAATCATCAAATACGTCGAGGGCTGCCACCTCCCTCCCTCTTCTTGCGCCAGCTGCCATGTTGCTTAAAGATACAATGTTACACACGCACAATCTTGCGTTACTCACAGTTCATCGGCTGTTGGATGAATACCGCTCACCGACGAACGTGGAAAAGTACTCCTTCACGGGATGTGTCCAAAAAGAGATCGCCGTGTTCTCGAGAAAGTTCAACAACCCAAGCCTGAGACCGCCGTCACAGCGCTGAGTCGGATCCTGCTGTCAAACCGGCAATGTAAGCGGGTATCCCGGGGCTTCGCGGTCACTCCCAAACATTATTATATTTGTCACGAAAGTTTAGCCGACCCAAGCCTCAAGTCCGGCGGGCACACGGCTGGGGTAGCCACCCCCTCTATATCTCACACACTGTTACCAATGTGAGAACTCACCTTGTTCCTGAAGAGTTACCAACAAAGGAGCTGTGGCCACAGATATCGTAGTGCAAAGTTTATTCAGGCACGATGTCCATCCATATATATATATATATATATATATATATATATATATATATATATATATATATATATATATATATATATATATATATATATATATATATATATATATATGTATATATATATATATGAATTTTAGTTTTAGTTTTGGTGATATTGGTTGGTCCTTTGTATGAATGAGTGACAGCTGAACGGTTAAGTTGCCCAAAAGGGCATTACTTTGTGTCTTATTGTCTGGTCGGTGCCCTACTCCTTTAGTAGAAAAGGGCCCCTCTCCTTTTGTTGGGAATTACGTGCACACCGCTTTTGGGTTGTAGAGTTCCAGGTTTTCTGGACAATCTTATAGAGTTAGAAGAACTAGACTACTGTATAGGAGTATATGGATCAATTCAAAACCTTTGTGTTTATAGTGAAGACCAGTTTAACAAGATTATCAATGCCAAGAAGGGCAACAAGCTTATGATCATCTCAGGGAGGGGTGAGAATTGGGGCAAATTAGTGAATTTAAATAGAAATTAATTAGAACAGTAGCCCATACAGACTTCCTAATTGAATATGTTAAGTCAGTTACAATACCAATTGAATTACAGGTTCATAACTAACCAGGTATTTTTGTAGTGATCCAGCGCCCCTATAGAAATTCTGTCTCAACTACACTATTCACTACCTACTACTCACCATATTATAATATCACACAAGGCCCATATGACCGAGACAGAAATTGAGCAGCTGAATCATGTGGCCTAATTAATCAAACTATCTAAACTTTATATGTACATAATAAACAACTGCAGTATAACATTCAAACCATTGATAAATAATGAAAGCAATTAATTAAGCCACTTTTGGCCAATGAATCAACTGATGGTAACGACTAAATTAATCAAGACCAGCTTGACGTTTTAAGTCTTTTATTTTAAAAGTTAAAGCTTTTCATTTCAAATCACTTTATTAGCTCATATTATTATTTGCAAACATTTTTATTAAATTGGTATCTTTTTATTCAGGTTAAAGGCACAAAAGTCTGACATTTCAAATTTGCTCAAAATCATGAATTAAAGCAAACATAAACCTAAATCCCTAAATTAAGCTTTCTGACCTGATAAAGGAAAGACATTTAAATGCATTAATCAATCTTACGTGTCCCAAGAAATCGGACAGCACTTCGACCTCAGGAACAGTCAGCCCCGCTCCTCTCAAAGGGCTAAGTCTTTATACCTTTCTAACTCACTAATCTAACTAAAATGTTATTTTTTAAAATGTCTTTCAGCAACCTGATTGGTTGCTAGTCGTCAGACCATCTTGAGGCCACTTTTTCAAAACACCAAAACGTCATTGCCATTGTCCTTTCACGTGAAGCGACACCAGCTTCCGAGGTTTGTAACATTTTACTGAAAACAGTTCACAGTTTCCTCCATAGCTCGGCCGATCCGCCACTTGTCACTTCCTTAACCTTGGAAAAATAACTTTTCAGAGCACATCTCGCACAATAGTTCTTGTTTAGACTTCAGTGTACTCAAAGAAATGTCTTTATGGAAGAGCTTTCCATCATGGCTGTGCTTGGCTCATCTCTGTCAGGCTAACCAACATTCTCCCAAAATCACAGGCCTCAAGCCTTTCACTCGGGCTAGTATTCAAACAAACACAAAAGAATAATTAATTTCAGGTTATAAAAGTCATTCTGTTACCCACCCACCATTGCTAATATTAACCCATTAGTATATGTCACCTAGCAAAAGCACAAAGAAAAGCGTCATTTAATAAAAATCTACCATTCTTCATAATGTCCAGCAGGATTCTTCATATATCTGAAAAAGATAAACAGACACAACATAGACAAAAGCACATATAAAATAAGCACATGCCATTAATTAATCAGCCGCATTAATGTTGACAAAGACAATAGGACAAACAAAACAACGTTAGTTATGTATTATAAAACATACTTGCAAATGCAACATAAAGCACATAACGTTAGTCCCGTGTAATGGTGTATGGAATTTTACTCTAAGTTGATTTAGTAATACAAAACATGCAAAAACCCATTAATATATTAAATCAAGTTATGAGAGTTTAGCATCATGAGCCAGAATAAAATCATTTCTGAAACTCGCTCCATCAACTTCCTCATCTGGTGATTTCAAAATCACCAAACAACACCCAAAATTTAGAAAAATTTTTAACCAAATTTAGAGAAGTCACATTTTGACTTCTTTCAGAATTAGTTTCCCTAAACTCCTGTCTCAGCAGTTTGTTCGATACTTTCATATTGAACCCTCCGCATCTCCTCCAATTCAATTTCCTTCTCTTGTTCCTTTCTAAGTTTATAAATCCTCCTCTTTTCCTTCTGAGGCTTTTTCCTCTTGTGGATCATGCAACTAATTTTTAACAGAAGTATCACCATAATGATGACAATTACTGAACAGAGCACTTTGCCAATGATTGAACTACCAATCTCGGAAAATCAATCTTTAATTGCCTCAATCCTTTTAGCTAATCGTTCAGTAAAATTTTCCTCTTCCAGGGATTCTATTGCTGCGTGAAATTCAATGATATTTTTAATAAGTGTCTCTTTATATGTGCAACAATGCTGAACATTTAAAACCCCACAGACTCCTCCCTCTTTTGCAAGCAGAATGTCTAATGCGAGACCATTCTGCATAACCATACTTCTAGTACCTACAAGTTCTGTGTTGACTAATTGGAAACCACTTGCAGTATCTGTTGACAATCTATCTACAATCGTAGAAACCTTTCTAATTTTAATTGAATTCATGGTTATTCCTACCATGGGAATGATTGCACCAAAAATGTCTCCCATGACTTCTGAAAAACGTTCCCTCTTAAACCTGTTCAGGTGTTCACCAAATTCAAAGGTACCCTTCGCATTTCTGTCAACATGAAAAATCTTTGGAAAAACTAATCCAAGGTAGCACGTCCCATACCAATGGTCAGGGAGGCTAAAATACACCTTGTTACCACAGATAAAATACATTCCAGGGAAAATTGGATCTTTTCCACCTTTAAATCCCCATCCCCCTATGATACGATAAGTATCCTAACATTGACTAGCACCAACAAAAAAGTTATCATAAAGTGGGTTATCACTTCTAATGCAAAATTTTCCACTAACTGGCTCATCAATGTGTATAGCTGCATTTGTGTTAACTCCATGAAGCTTAGCATCCTCTGTTTGCCAAAACTTTGACTTAGCATGTTTAAGCACCTCATTTCTTTTATAAATTGCTCTTCTCTCCTCAACCATGTTCAGGAAAGTTTTTTCTTCTGCTCTCATCTTGCATGTTAAATTGTTTCTGTATGCATATTCGTAATTAAGCTCATTAGTTACCAAAAAGAATTCCCTCATCTGTTTCGCAGGCTTGACTTTGTTTAAGCTATTTACAACTTTGAGGTTTGCAAAAACCTCGTTAAAATCTGAGTAATAGTACTCCAATCGACCTGTTTGATAAAACAAACTAGCAATCACACTGCAAGTGATGCCATAAGTGAGGGGTAACATGTTATAAGTAACCCCCTCTGAGACAGAAGCAGGAAGCTTCACACAGACATAGCAATCCTTCACATTCATCACTTTAACATACTCAGATAAAAGCCTAGAAAATGAATTGCTAGAAAAATCTCCAACAGATCTATCTTGATGGATCTCTGGATTATGCTCAGTAACTCTGTTAGACTTGCTAGCATGTTTTTCCTGTTTAGTCTCTGCCTTACTTGTCATATTAGCCTCAAATTTCTGCTTATCAATACCAAAGGTGTAAACAACAGCTAAAATTAACCAAACCAGTATTAAAAGAACCACACAAATTGAAGACATTTTGCCACACCTTCTCAAAATGAAACACCTTGAAGTATCAGAACTAGGCATTTTTAAAATGAGTAAACAAAAATCAAAAACAAAAAAATTTAAATTTGTGAATAATGTAAGTAATGTAAGTAATCAAACTATATCTCCCCTTTTAATTTTCTTTTTTTAAAGTAACCCTAAACAGCTTTTCTTTGACCTTGTGTCACATGAACATGTCTTTCCAGCTAACACAATTTCTTCGACCTTGTGTCATCTAACACATTTTCTTCAGCCTTATGCCAGGAAATTAAAACCCTAATCTAAAAGAAAACAACTTCAATCATTGTCACTAGCTTCTTCCAAATCTTCTTGACTGCTACTTCCAACATCAACAATTGGCGGAATGATAGTGTATGTCCATTCTGGGGACTTGTAGTTTTGATTAGGCTTAACCACTCTTTTTGCTTTACCACTAATTACTTCAATTTTCCTACCTTTCTCGTTTTTCCTTTCAGAGTCACCTCCCTGACTAGAAGTCTCGTTGATTTGTTCTTTTGATTTCTTTACCAATTTGAATTTCAGATTTTCTTTCCGCCAAACATCTCCTTTCCTCAAGATTTTCTTCTTTGGCACAGTTTCGTTGCATTCAGCTTTCCAAGCTCTTTTTCTGAATTTTCTTATTTCAGACTCTTCGTCACTCCCATCCGTATCTGTTTCTGAGACTTCAAAGCTGTACCTAGGAACTTCTTTACTCGGCAGCTTCACTCCATTAGGAACATCATCCTTATAGCTGGTACTTGGTAATTCTTCCTCTTCTTCAGGAATCACCTTTAGCTTCCCAGTTTCAGAACTTTTGTTCCCACATTCAGAGCTACTCTTCTGCTTTTCAATACTCTCCTGGACTAGATTATCGTCTTGCTCAACATTTTCTGCTTCCGAATCCTTTTCCGCTTCAGAATTTTCTTTTTCTGCTTGAGATTCTTTTTCTAACAGATTTTCCCCATCTTCTTGATCTAGAGTCACAATTTCCAGATCTTTTTCACTCAATGCCTGATTCGCATGTATATTTTCTAGATGTCGATTTTCTTGCTGATCATCAGATTCTGGACCTTCAGGATCTCCTTCTGAATCTGAAACAGTTGTTGTGTCACTTTCTTCATCAGAATTATCAGGAGGTGGTACACGAATAGTGTGACTTGCATGCACCCACCTTTTCAGACCCCTACACTTTATAGCATTTGTTGTAACAAGAAATACTTGTCTTGCCTTCTGCCATCTAGGTGCTAAACAGATTCTCCTTTGTTCTGACCCAATCTCCTGGTAACAGATCATGAGCTTGTTCTTTCTCTTTTGTAATCACATCTGTTCCCACCTGGTGAAATAAAGAATTAACTACATCTGAGAGATTCTGACAGTACTCAATAATTGCACTATCATTAATACTCAAAAGCTTGCTAACTGGAACAAATGCTTGCCTCATAACTCTGCCCATTAAGATTTCATGGGGACTTAAGGCCTGTCTTTTTCTCTTGAGTGCTTCTCAAAGACATCAAAACAAGTGGCAGAGCGTCTGTCCACTTCACTCCTGTAGCTAAACACATTTTTGAAATTCTATTTTTGATTGTTCCATTTATCTGCTCTACAACACCTGACGCTTCTGGTCTGTATGCACAACGTAGCTTCTGCTCAATGCCCAAAGCTTCACAAATCAATTGTAACAATCTGTTTTCAAAATGTGTTCCACAATCACTTTCAATAGTAACCGGAAAACCATATCTAGGTATGATCTCCCTCAAGAGTAATTTTGCCACAGTGACTGAGTCATTGTGACGAGTTGGGAAAGCTTCCACCCATCTTGAAAACAGACAAACAAACACAAGCACATACTTGAGCTTATTGTGCTGTGGCCTGTCAATTAAATCCATCTGCAACCTGGTCAAAGGACCACCCTCCCGTCCTATGGTTTCCCAACTTACAACAGTTTTCCTGTTTGGATTCATTTGTTGGCAGGTCAAGCATCTTTGGCAAAGTGATTCTGAAATAATTCTAAATTTTGGACTAAACCATGTTTCTCTGACTAATCTGATCATGGAATCTCTTCCTAAATGCCCTGGACCATGGTACATCCGTGCCATGTCAGCAATCATACAATTTGGCATTACTGGTCTGTCATCTTTGTAAACCCAAACTCCATCTTCCTCTCGCTGTCTGCACTCTGCTTTCAACCATATGTTTTTCTCTTCTTCATCTGCTTCATCTTGTAATTCTTTTACTCCCTGCCATGTTTCAACTACAGATATTAGCATGAGAGAGTGCAAAATGGGACTTTTGTCTTTTCCCGATTGATTGAATAATTATTCTTTGCACAATACCTTGCAATTTCGTCCGCATAAGCATTACCTTTGGTAATATAGTCCTCACCCTTTTTATGAGCTGCACATTTCACGACAACAATTTTTTCTGGTAACTGAATGCCATCGATCAATCTTTTGATCAATTTTGCATTTCTGATTGGCGTTCCCGCAGAAGTCAAATAACTCCCTTGGGACCAGAGCTGACCATATTCATGAACTACGCCATACAATATTGACTATCAGTCACTATGGTAACCTTTTTTCCTTTTGCTCTTTCGCAAGCTCGAATTAGACCAACTAATTCTGCAATTTAGGCTGAACGAATTCCTTCAAGAGATGAACCCTCTTCAACATCTGAGACTGTACATACTGAATATGCTGCTCTCAGAATGCCCTCGTCTGTTCTTAGACAGGAATCATCAACAAAGTAAACCAAATCAGATTCAGGCAACAGAAAATCTTTTATATCTTGCAGGGGTTTGGTGCAGTAATCTACAACATCCAAACACTCATGATCAATGTCAATTTCATTATTAACCTCAGTAACAACACCATCCAGCAACAATGTGGAAGGATTTAAATTCACACATCTTGCAATAGAAACATTATCTGATCCCAGAATTGTTTTCTCATATTTAGTCAGTCTGTTACTAGTTAAATGCTGAGTTTTGCTTCTGGTAAGAAGAATTTCAACCGAATGAGGTACATATACTTTTACAGGAAATCCCATAATGATTCCCTCACTCTGCTCAAGGATTACACTTTTTGCAGCCACTGCTTTTAAGCAAACTGGCAAAGCTTTTGCAACAGGGTCCAAAACAGCTGAGAAATAAGCAATTGGCTTTCTCAGTTTTCCATGTCTCTGGATCAGGACAGACAGTGCACAACCTTCCCTTTCACTGCAGTACAACTCAAATTCCTTTTCATAGCCTGGCATTCCCAAGGCTGGAGCTTCACACAAACTTCTTTTTAACTGTTCAAAAACCTCTAATTCAGTTTTTGTCAATCTAATCGGATCCTTTATGTCTGCCTTTGTCAGTCTTTGCAGTGGTTTTGCAATCACCGAAAATCTACTAATCCACTGACGACCGTAACCAACCATTCCCAGAAACATTCTGACCTGAATTTGTGTTGTTGGGGGCTGTATTGCTCGAATCATTTTATTTCTTTCTATAGTCACTTGTCTGATTCCCTTTGCAATCCTGTGACCAAGATATTTTACCTCTTGTTTGCAAAATTGTAATTTTGCAGGTGACACTTCATGTCCTTCATCTGCTAATCGATTTAAAAGGGTAATGGTGTCAGTTACACAATTTTCTTGTGTCTTTGCAGCTACAAGTAAGTCATCAATATACTGGACCAATGTTGAATTTCCAGGTAAAATCAAATCTTCCAGGGATTTCTTTAATAACTGATTAAAGATAGATGGACTCTCAGTATACCCCTGTGGGATACAACACCATGCTAAAATGCGGTTCTGGAACCTAAACGCAAACATTTGTTGGCTTTATGGATGCAGTGGAACTGTAAAGAAGGCATTACATAGGTCTATGACCGTATACCATTGTGCATCATGCAGAATCTGATAAAGAATTACCGCAGGGTTTGGGACAATTGGGCAACATGGAACAACAATCTGGTTAATTTTCCTTAAATCCTGAACAATTCTGTATATTCCGTTTGGCTTTTTGATACCCATAATCGGTGAATTACATGGGCTGCTTTCAATCTCTTTTAGAACACCTTGACTTATGAATTTCTCAATCACTGGAATGACTCCTTCAATTGTTTCAGCTTTCATTTTATACTGAGGAACATTCGGGAAATCTATTCCTTGCTTTACAGTAATTTTTACCGGATCCACATGTTTCATGAGGCCCATATCATTTCCAGTTTAGTCCCAAATTTCAGGATTGACTGGCTTTTTAAGCTCTTCAGGCAAATTGTTTTTGTCAAAAGCAGGAAATAATGTACTTTCCTCTTCGACCATCAACATTGTCAATTTGTAAAGACCATCTACTTCTGAAGTTTGTAGCTCAATACCATCCGGTGAGCAATAAATTCTACAATTCATCTTGCACAGTATATCACGACCTAACAAATTTACAGGACTACTGTCACAAACTAAAAACCTGTTTATCTTTGTAATTCCCAATCTCAACTTTTACAGGCTCAGTTAGACTTGTTTTTATCTGCTGATTTGCTACACCTACAACTTGGATGCACTCACCAGAGAGAGGAAGATTTTCAATTTCTGCTGATCTAACAGTAGAACAGGTAGCACCTGTGTCCACAAGAAAAGTGACATCAACATCATTCACTTTACCATTAACAAATGGACCAGCCTGGTCTACCTGAAGAGTGGGTCCAAGCACACACTCTTCTTCCTCTCTCATGCAACGTCATGAGTAATCTTCTGATGAATCACTCACTTCATTATCCTTTAACCAAAATTGTTGAGAAACATTTGACACATTTGTTTTTGACAAACTGTTTACCTGATTACCTCCACAGAAACCTGTTTCTGGTGTACACCTTTGAGCATTTACACAGTTTGGAAATGGTGCTTGTGGAATCTGGCTCTGCTGATTCGCTACCTCTCGCTGTAGCTGTTGCTGCTGACTTAATTCTTTTAACTGCTGCTGTAGCTGTTGCTGCTGATTTATCTCACTCTGCATCTGTGAATTCAATGAGGTATTTTTTAAATTTCTGGGCGGATTTTTACACTCGCGCTTCCAGTGTCCAATTTCGCCGCAATTAAAACATGGGAGCTTCTGTTTTAGCTCTTCAATATTCACATTAAATTTAGGTTTATTATTAAAATTATTTTTAAATTTCCCTTGATTCTGATGCACTATTTTATTTTCAAAGGCCATCTGCTGCTGCTCAGCTACCTTCACTTGTGCCCACATTGCCTTTTCCTTAAGGTTTTTCTGTTTGGCATCTATCTCATCACTGCAATATTTTGCTTTTCTCAGAATATCATCAACTGAAAGTGATTGCCATCCCACAATTCCATGTTTAATCATTTCACTTATTTCAGGTCAAAAACAAATCTGTAAATAAAGTGGCTCATGTCTTTTTCACTTAATTTTTCATAGCCACTGTATTGTTTGAAGACTAACAGTAGCCTTTCATAGAATGAATGTACTGACTCTTTTGGCTCTTGGTTTGTTCTGTCAATTTTAACCCAATCTACTTCTTTCGGGGGAATTTTTTCTTTCAGCCAATAAATTACTTTATTGTATATTTCCATGACATCCTTCGATGGGGCACCTGTAATTGTGTCTCGAGCAGGTTCTTCTTTTGGCCAACTCACAGAAATTTTACATTCTATCCAAAGATCTGATGGGACAACAATGTCAAAGAATCCATCCAGATCGATCCACAACACTTTTTTAACACTTTCATGAATCTGTCTACCTGACGATACCATTCTACAGGCTTTTCTCTCAGCCGAGGAAAATCATTAGTAAATAACAGAATATCCTGTCTTGACCAAGGGACATGCACATATCCTCCACCTGCTATTTCCCTCATTGGAAATTCAGAAACTGTTTCACCTCTAACTCTTTTGCCCTGTTCTTTATTCTTTGACAATTTTATTCTCCTTTTGCCTAATTCACCTAATCTTTTGAGAAAAGCTATCAATTCTCCAATATGGGTTATTCTTCCAGAAGTATTGAGGTTATCAATATCTTTCACAGAAAAATCCACTCTGTAATGTTTCTGCAAATGTTTCTGTTTGCTTAAGTCAATTTCTAATTCAGCAGCCATTTCTTCCAGTTGTTCATACCTGTTTTTCGTTTTCCACTAAATGCTTTTGCAAATAAAAAGAAGTTCATCATTCTGATACAATCTTAACTTGTCAGTACCAATTGTGTCAATAATTAATTCCTCCAAAGCAGCTTTAAGCATGGGCGAATTTTGGGAATCTGGCGTTCGCGAATTTTGAGAAATTTGAGAACTCGCAATCCGCAAAATCCGCGAATTCTCGCGAATTTGCGGAATTTTTTTTGTGTTCGCAAGGATTTTTGCCAGTTCGTGAGGGTTTTGTACCAGTTCGCAATTGCAAACTTACATGTCGGGTCGCAACAGTCGCGATTATGTTGTTTCTACGTCTGGTTCATCATCACAGGTTCCCAGCACCCTCTGTTTCACCCCTGCCACCCTCTGTTTCACCCATACCACCCTCTGGTACATCAATGCCACCCTCTGGTTCATCATCACTGTAGATTATGGGGGGAAAAAGCAAGCACACCTGCCCTGCTTCAACTGACATGAATTAATTTGGAGTTGATTTATTAATGAATGTGTCACTGTTTTAAAATTCCAGTCTGGCACCTGCTTCCTTTATCTGTAATTTGCTTTCTGTTGCAGTGCAATTTTTTTTCCAGGACCTTTGTGGCCTACTTGTAGCTATTCTATGAGCCTGCTGTGAGGGTCAGAGCAGGGTAATACAATTGTTGCAACTAGCAACTGAACTGGGAATTTGCGGATGGTTTTTTTTGTGCTCGCAAGGATTTCTGCCAGTTCGCGAGGGTTTTGTACCAGTTCGCAATTGCGAACTTACATGTCAGCTCGCAACGGTCGCGATTATGTTGTTTCTACGTCTGGTTCATCATCACAGGTTCCCAGCACCCTCTGTTTCACCCCTGCTACCCTCTGTGTTACCCATGCCGCCCTCTGGGTCATCAATGCCACCCTCTGGTTCATCATCACTGTAGATTATGGGGGGAAAAAGCAAGCACACCTGCCCTGCTTCAACTGACATGAATTAATTTGGGGTTGATTTATTAATGTGTCACTGTTTTAAAATTCCAGTCTGGCACCTGCTTCCTTATCTGCAATTTGCTTTCTGTTGCAGTGCAATTATTTTTCCAGGACCTTTGGGGCCTACTTGTAGCTATTCTATGAGCCTGCTGTGAGGGTCAGAGCAGGGTCATACAATTGTTGCAACTAGCAACTGAACTCTGGAGGGGCCCCAGTCAGGAAGCACTACAGGGAATGGTTACTAATGATGAGTTTGAACTTTTGCACCTGCTGAATGCTTTCACTTTTGCAAAACTCGTTTTTCTGCAGAACAGCATTACAGCAACTGTAATGCCCCAAACAAGCTTACTTGTGAAAGTTGATTTCTAATCCAAAACTGATCCAAAGAAAGTCAAAAGGCCTCAAATCCAAAAAAAGTGCAGGCAAATGTCAACCTGAGGAGTTATTCTGATAAAAATCATCATTTTCAGAAGGTCTATGTTGCTTGCTAGTGGATTTCTTGTGCAGAATTGCAATTTTTGTAATTTCGCGAGTGCAAGATTGTTGCTGCCCGCCGCACCTACATGTTCGCAATTGCAAACTTACACCGCACGCCGCAAAATTGTATCACCAAGAAAAAAAAATCCGCTGCGTGCGAATTTGCGGATTTTCGGTAAATTTGCGAGCGTTCGCGGATTGCGAATTTACCGAAAATCCACAAAATCCGCGAGCGTAACGGATTTTCCGCCCATGCCTAATCAGCTTTTAATTTTGCAACATCAAGCTTTTTAAATTCAGGAAATTCTGGAGATAATGCATTTTGCGTTAAATCTATTTTATTTAGGCTTCTTTCTGAAGTAGCTGAATCAGATTCTGCAACAGATGGTGTCTGACAACCTGTCAAGCTTTGATTAAAAGTTAAATTTGGCATCATAGATTTTTCCCTATGAATTTCTGAAAGTTCTGAATAAAATTTCTCAGCCACCTTTTGAATTTCTGCATTTAATGGAACCGTCAAAGCTGAGTGTCTATTCTCTCCCTGATCAAAAATTGATACAACAGCACTAATCATTACTGGTACTGTCACTGCTTCCATGCCTTTTGTTAATTGTTAAATTAAATCTTCTTTTGCTCTATTATAATTTGAAATTTATGGCATATCAGCAAGTCTTTCTGGGTTTCTCAGAAAATCATTTCTCTGTTCAGGAATTCTGTTTTCTCTGGGTGTACTAGAATTATTTATTGACCCTACTCTTTCAGGTAATTTTAAAAATCTGGGTGAACATTCATCAGTTTCCCTAATAGGTGCACTTGGAGAATTTCCTGTAGGAACTCTCGGGGTAGACTGTGAATCGGCCTGATAAGGTGGAGGTTTGCGTTTAGTAGAATAAATGTCTTCTAAAACTGCATCATCTTATTTCTCATCAAGTCTACTTTTCTTTTGTATTTTCTTTTGACTTGGATCTTCAGTAATCATTATTCTCACTGGGTACAGACCATCATACATGTTTGCTTTTCTCCAGCGTCTCACTTTATCTTCATGTGTTTCTCTATTTACAATATATTTTGAGTTCCTAGGTGCTGGACATTTGCTTTCATGTTCAAGTTCCATCATCTCAACTTCCCATTCAACTAAAGCCTCAAATGGTGTTATCTAGGCTTTGGCATAAGAGCCATCATTTTTTCTCTCAGGTTTCTCAAAATCTTCATATTAAATGATCCATCTTCCGGCCATGCTAATACGCCGTCATTTTTTGTATAATGCATCCAATTTTCAAACCAAATTACAGTATAATAACCATATTCGCCTTCCATATAGGCTGCGGGTGTTTTGTACTTATGAAGTAATTTTCCACCACGCGTTTCAATTTTCTTATCAGGAGTAAATACATTTTTCATTGTTCTGAAACCATGAAGGTTTCGTTTTCTCTCTATCGTACCAATAACTCATGTTTTAAAGCAAAATTGCTTATTCTTAAAAGATCGTAATGTTTTCTTGATGTTCTGCTACTTCAGCCAATCCGTGCGCGAAAGACACCAACAAGCCGATCAAGTTAAGCTACGTCACCACCTTGCTCAACCAATAGAAATACTGTATTCAGATCAGACCAATCAGCTCGTCACTGTCACGTGAACCAATCAGTGCGCTTGTTGTGACGTATGTTAGCCAATCACAGTGCGAACCGAATGACATACACTGCTGCTACAGCTTCGCTGTGTGTTACTCTGTAAACTCACCCCTCCTTCACGAAAACCTTTCACAACGCAATTTTAAACAATACTTTTCAATGAACCTCAGTTAGTAACTACAAATAAACAAACCACTTGTTTCGCTAAGTAAAGTAATAGTTTTTACAGACATTCAGAATTCCTCCTGCATAAAATAGATGACGCTATTTTCACAAAATCATTCATGCATTCAAAAATGGAAAACCCCGATCACGCACACACGAAATCCTGGCAGGACTTTAACCAACCACAGAAATCCTCAGTCGCTAATAAGAATAGACGACGCCTCCTTACCCTTCACTCAAGCTCGAATAGTTCTATTACTCTTTTCACAGAAAGTTTTAAAACGGGCTCACCAGGTCCCTATACTTAATGCTACAATTTCATAGACAATCCTCACTATACATTTAACCAGTCACATCTAAGGTCCCTAAACTTGTGTTGTACGTCCGCAACACTTGTGATATATTATATACCACAATTTTGAAACAGATCAAATGCACTGTGTAACTTCACCTGTCACACTACTCTTTTGCCGGCAATAACCAAGAATTTTTCAAACTGCAGGAAAAATCCTTTCGACTACATACAACAAGTGAACAAACTTAACAACATATTTTAGACATGTATCCTATGTAATTAACATGTAACATGTCAGTTACCATAGCAACCGAACTCTGCTACCAGAGAAATTGATCCAGCGCCCCTATAGAAATTCTGTCTCAACTACACTATTCACTACCTAATACTCACCATATTATAATATCACACAAGGCCCATATGACCGAGACAGAAATTGAGCAGCTGAATCATGTGGCCTAATTAATCAAACTATCTAAACTTTATATGTACATAATATACAACTGCAGTATAACATTCAAACCATTGATAAATAATGAAAGCAATTAACTAAGCCACTTTTGGCCAATGAATCAACTGATGGTAACAACTAAATTAATCAAGACCAGCTTGACGTTTTAAGTCTTTTATTTTAAAAGTTAAAGCTTTTTATATCAAATCACTTTATTAGCTCATATTATTATTTGCAAACATTTTTATTAAATTAGAATCTTTTTATTTAGGTTAAAGGCACAAAAGTCTGACATTTCAAATTTGCTCAAAATCATGAATTAAAGCAAACATAAACCTAATTCCCTAAATTAAGCTTTCTGACCTGAAAAAGGAAAGACATTTAAATGCATTAATCAATCTTATGTGTCCCAAGAAATCGGACAGCACTTCGCCCTCAGGAACAGTCAGCCCCGCTCCTCTCAAAGAGCTAAGTCTTTATAGCTTTCTAACTCACTAATCTAACTAAAATGTTATTTTTTAAAATGTCTTTCAGCAACCTGATTGGTTGCTAGTCGTCAGACCATCTTGAGGCCACTTTTTCAAAACACCAAAACGTCATTGCCATTGTCCTTTCACGTGAAGCGACACCAGCTTCCGAGGTTTGTAACATTTTACTGAAAACAGTTCACAGTTTCCTCCATAGCTCGGCCGGACCGCCACTTGTCACTTCCTTAGCCTTGGAAAAATAACTTTTCAGAGCACATCTCGCATAATAGTTCTTGTTTAGACTTCAGTTTACTCAAAGAAATGTCTTTATGGAAGAGCTTTCCATCGTGGCTGTGCTTGGCTCATCTCTGTCAGGCTAACCAAAATTCTCCAAACAAACACAAAAGAATAATTAATTTCAGGTCATAAAAGTCATTCTGTTACCCAACCACCATTGCTAATATTAACCCATTAGTATATGTCACCTAGCAAAAGCACAAAGAAAAGCGGCATTTAATAAAAATCTTCCATTCTTCATAATGTCTAGCAGGATTCTTCATATATCTGAAAAAAGATAAACAGACACAACATAGACAAAAGCACATATAAAATAAACACATGCCATTAATTAATCAGTCGCATTAGTGTTGACAAAGACAATAGGACAAACAAAACAACATTAGTTATGTATTATAAAACATACTTGCAAATGCAACATAAAGCACATAACGTTAGTCCCGTGTAATGGTGTATGGAATTTTACTCTAAGTTGATTTAGCAATACAAAACATGCAAAAACCCATTAATATATTAAATCAAGTTATGAGAGTTTAACATCACGAGCCAGAATAAAATCATTTCTGAAACTCGCTCCATCAGTAGAAAACAGGACATTTTTTTAGACTTGGACCCAAATTTCTAACAGATGCAGCAGAGATTGGATGTTGTTCATTATAGAAACAGCACAAGAGATAATAATTTTAGAAAAAGAAGCCATTGATCAACTTGAAACTGAGCTCAGAGATTGTACTGCACTGGAAGATGCTAAAAAGAAACCTGATGAGATTAATAGGGATGTTTAGGGCTATAGAGAATGACTCATAAATAGGAAGACCAACAAACTAAAAAGTAGATATCAATAGGTTCAACTATGAATCTACATATCCCTTACTAAAAGTACATTATTATCAACCAAGATATGAACCAGGCTAGAACAGGCCTATTAATAGACCTATATACTATAGAGGGTGAAGAAAACAGGTTACCTTCTCTAATACCTCAGGCTCTAGTAGAGATGAAGACAACCTATCCAGAGAGGAGAACAAATAATAGTAGGGTCCCTAACAAGGAATATCGGGTTTGTTTAGACCAAAAATCGAAAAGAGGACAGATATACAATGGGAACCAAGGGAGAGGCCAACATACACAGGCCATCTTCCACAAGAGTACATGAGGATGAGGAAACAGAGATATTGGCTGCAAACAGAGCACCCATTATGAACCTATCAAGTAAAACATTGAACACACACAAGAGACATTATTAGGTAAAGGTTTCAGTTTTGTTCCCTCCACAAAGGTGAACACATTTTTGACTTGAGAAAGATCTAAGATTATTCTTCAGGAAGGTATGACTAAAAAGGATGTTTGAGGGCCGTCCACCGAGAGATTCTGTTAACGTATCTGGTTTGAAACCTAAATCTACTTTAACAACCTCTCCGGCCCGAGTGGAAAAAGTGTAGAGGTATTTGAACGAGCAGTGGAACGTGGGGTACAGAAAGTTCTATTCGAAACATACTATAATACTCATAATTTAAGAAAAGCAAAAAGGAAGGCCATCCAGGGTGGTGATCTTTGGCACACAGAACTGTGAGAGAAGAATATATAGAATGATGACAGTTAAAGAACATTATGAACCAACACAAAGAAGTCGACTTACTGCTTTATCAAATGACTGTCTAAAACTTCTCACTGAAGCTAGGGATCACAATTGGATTTGTGAGGAGGAATTTAAGTTTCTCAATAATACAGAACCAAAAATATCAGCCCTGCATGGACTACCAAAGATTCATAAAAATCGCTTAGATTGGCCTATGAGGCCTATTGTAAGTAGCATAGATTCTCTTTTAATACCCCTCAGCAAATACATTGATTGTTTTTTACGTCTGGATCTTATCAGTTTGAAATCTTAGGTAAGAGACTCCATCCATATCATGTCACTCTTGGAAAATAAACACTTCAACTCAATGTCTAGTGACCCTAGACATTGAGTGTCATACAGTAATAAACCCCAGGAGGGAACAATAGAAGTTGTATGGGAAGTTCTGGAGAAATTAGATCTTGAGGGTGTGCACAAGGATTTGGTGGTTGAATGCATGTCTGTGATCCTTAAAAATAACATCTTTCTATATAAGGACCAGTTTTGTAGACAGAAGAAAGGGACCAGACTGGGAGTGACTTGCGCGGTGGATGTGGTGGATGTGGTGGTGGATGTGGCGGTGGATGTGGTGGTGGATGTGCTGGTGGTGGATATGGTGGTGGATGTGGTAGATGTGGTGGTGGATGTGGTGGAGGATGTGGTGGATGATGTGGTAGTGGATGTGGTGGTGGATGTGGTGGTGGATGTGGTGGTGGTGGATGCGGTGGCGGTGGATGTGGTTGTGGATGTGGTTGTGGATGTGGTTGTGGATGTGGTGGTGGATGTGGTGGTGGTGGTGGATATGGTGGTAGATGTGGTGGTGGTGGATGTGGTGGTGGTGGATGTGGTGGCTGATGTGGTGGTGGATGTGGTGGATGTGGTGGTGGATGTGGTGGTGGATGTGGTGGTGGTGTGGATGTGGTGGTGGACGTGGTGGTGGTGGACATGGTGGTGGTGGATGTGGTGGTGGATGTGGTGGTAGTGGTGGATGTGGTGGTGGTGGATGTGGGGGTGAATGTGGTGGTGGATGTGGTGGTGGTGGATGTGGTGGTGGATGCAGTAGTGGTGGGTGTGGTGGTTGTGGTGGATGTGTTGGTGGTGGATGTGGTGGTGGATATGTTTGTGGTGGATTTGGTGTATGTAATGGTGGTGGATGTGGTGGTGGAGGTGGATGTGGTGGTGGATGTGGTGGTGGTGGATGCGGTGGTGGTGGATGTGGTTGTGGTTATGATCATTATTATTGTTTCAATAAATGAACCTCTTGCTTGAAATGTCTCTTGGGGTTCAAAAATGTACTCTATAAAAGTAGGCCTTGTGTGTAGGATGGGCTATCTGAAAAATATGTGATCTCTTTGTTACTGATCACGGCTAAAATATTGTCTCACAACATTGTCTTAATCTGTACAACTATTCAGTATACATGACGGATAATAATTTAATGTGTTTGTGGTTTGTACTTACAACATAAAATAATATAATCTGTCAAGACATAAAACATAAAGCACCTTAACATGATTGAACCGAACATAAAATAAACATCACATTAAATTAAACAAAAGAAAGTGGAAACAAATGTGAAATATTGCAAAACATGAAATAACATACAAAATACAAGAACTGACAATATACAAAGGTTCAAGAGGCATACAAATGTACTAACAGATATTAAAATTTCATAAGATGAAAAAAAGACAAACTGTACCAAAACATATATAAATGTATATAAATTATCCCTTTGATAACATAAAACATAAAATGCTATAACATGGAACATAAAATTGCATACAACAAATTCACAAAATTTTAATAGCAATATGCTAAGCAAAATAACAACATGTCCCAGTGTTGGACTTGAACCTCTCTGCAGGGTCACCCCCTAAACGTCTTGCCTTCACCCCTCCTGTTTTACTGAAGTCATCTTTGTTGGAATTAGGGCTGTGAGGTCTTTACCACTGCTAACCAGTGCTAAAGTGTTTGTGCCCTAAAACATGGTAAAACTGGCTTACACCTGAGTGGCATATTTAGTTTACTTATAAGTCCTTAATAAAGTGGTATACAATATACAATATACCAAAGCTGCTAGTGGACCTGCATCATCTATTGTGCCACACACTTAAGTAGCCCTTTAAACATTTCCCAGGCCTGCCATTGCAGCCTGTAAGCAGTTTTTAACTGCCAATTTGACTCGGCAAAATAACCCCCTTGCTAGTCTAATAATTCATTTTTAATACATATGTCACCCCTAAGATGGGCCATAAATAGCCCATATGGCAGGGTGCATTGTAAGTTAAAAGTTGGACATGTACTTTTAAGTTTTACATGTCCTGGTAGTGGAAATCTCTCACATTCGTTTTTTGCTACTGTCAGGCCTACCTGTCCTGTGGGATAGCATTGAGTTACCTTATGACATTTAAAAAGCAATACAGTTTGATTGGGAACAGGTAGGGAAGCCATGTTTGGTGTCTGAGAAATTCTAACTTAAAATCCTGTAAGTGGCAGTTAACCGTTGCATATTCCTCCCAGACAGCACCACAATAAAGGGACTAGGTGTGCCTGAATAGACCATCACTGGAGCGATGGGGGGCGGGCTGTGCATAGTCCCACTCCCACTTACACATAAATAGGAAGTGCCCTGTTCACACACATTGAGCTTCACACTAGCCTTATGTGCCTGTAGAAAGGCTGGAGTCACTGCAAGGAGGCAGACATTCCAAACACTGTTTAAAGGGGAACCTCTGGCAACCCCTCTTACTTCAAAGGAGGCACCAGGTATAAACATAGGACCCTCAGACCCACTCTTTAAATCGCTTCTGGACCTTGGGAAGACTCAAAAGAAGGACTGCTCTGTTGCTTTGTTGCAAGAAATACTGCTCTGCTGCCCTGCTGATCTGCTGCCCTGCTGCTTGAGTAAGAAGGACTGGACCTGAATCTTGAACCGAGGACCACCAGAGTGTCTCCAAGAGCTCTAACTGGCTGGCCTACTGATCAGAGCCTCAGGGACAGAAAAGGCTTAAACCATCTTGAACCCTGCTCCGGGACTCTGCCTGCTGTGAGCCCTAACCCCCAAGTGGTGCCTCCCCAGTCTTGGACCTTTGGAAGTGTGGATAAAGGTTCTCTGTTAGCCCAACTCTGGTCCCCATCAGAATCAACGCAGCGCAGCACAATGCAATCCAACTCAAAGCATTTTTGCATTTCCGCAGCATGACCAGCTCGATGCAAGCCTCGCAGCGCCTAATCGGCACACATGCAGCGTGATGCAACTCAATGCAAACTTTGCCTCGCAGCATCTCATTGGAGTCGATGCTGCAAGATGCACTTCAACGTACGACCCCGAATCTCTCCTCGGAACCTCCCACCCTAAACCTATAACAATTCATAACTCTGCTTCTACCAATATAATTTTTGTCATTTTGGTGTCAGATAATTTGTAAAAATGTACTCTGTTGGACAGGCCTCGTGGAAGGCCTGCTCCCTCCCCGTATGACGGGGCCCGGAACCCTGCTATCCCTGTATCCCCGACAAGAACCATCCCGGCAACCCACCGGGGCTACCCCCGACCCGTCCACAACGGAACTCCAGCCCCTGAACACCCCAGTATCGGCTGGCCTGGGCCCCCGTCAGCACCACTGCCCCGGCCCAGCCGCCATCTTTGGACACTACATAACTAAGGCCGCGTGGCCTCAGCTCGACCCCAACCCTGGGCCTGGCCAGGCCCCGACATCGAGGCACCACCATCCACCCAGGAGGTGAAGAGACCACTTGGCAGGTCAATGGGAGAAGGAGTGTCAATGACTCTCCTCCGCCAGGTGTCGATCGCCCCCGGCCTCCCCGGGCGCTGGCTCCACCCCCCCTGCTGGGTGTCTGGACTCTCTCATCCCGGACCTCCCGACCTCCAAGTGCGAGGGTCCGGACATCAAAGGAGACCAGACCTATAACTGGGGCAGCTCCAGAGCAGGAAGGCAGTTGTATCCTGGAGTCGAGAGACACTGAGAGGAACTCATCCTTGGAGGCCTGCTGGCGCTGCCGCGGCCCTTTCTTGTGAACCATCTCCGAAGCCTGCTGGCGCTGCAGGCGGCCCTCTGCAACGTGAACTATCGTCTTGGCCTGCTGGCGCTGCCGCGGCCCTCTGCAACGTGAACCATCGTCTTGGCCTGCTGGAGCTGCCGCGGCCCTCGTCATCGTGAACCCTCGTCCAGGCCTGCTGGCGCTGCCGCGGCCTTCCTCGTCGTGCACCATCTACATAGCCTGCTGGCGCTGCCGCGGCCCTTTCTTGTGAACCATCTCCGAAGCCTGCTGGCGCTGCCGCGGCCCTCTGCAACGTGAACCATCGTCTTGGCCTGCTGGCGCTGCCGCGGCCCATCTCTACGGACCCCCAAGCTCGAGGATTGTGAGCTTCCCTCTTGCTGCTCCCGTACCGGACCGGTACTGAGACTGTCCCGCTACCCCTTTCCCCTACAGAGACTAGAATTGGGAGGATCCTCGTGTCCTGCCCCCGCTGTATCGTTTATCACTTTGCCTCAAGATTCTTATATAAAGTGTGGTGAACTTATCCTTGTGTGGTGTCCATCTGTGGGGGGGAAGTTACTTGTCTGTACGATCGCCGGAGACGGCCCTCACTGGAGGCATCTCCCCCTGTACTCAGCCGACGCTCCGGGTCCCCGTCTAACATACTCTATTACAGTTTGTCTAATGCATAAATGCTTTACACATTAGCACTAAGGGGAGCCTGACTGCTTTTGCGCCATACTGCTGGAGAGTCAAGCACAGGTTAATTTACTAACTTTTAGTGGTTCACCCTGACAGGGATTATTGCTGTTGCTTGAGCAGGATTTCACCCCACTCGACCAGCAGCCCAATTCCTCACAGAAAGGCATATACTATTCTAACAAAAACATCAAATATAACAATAAAATGAGATATGAAACTCAAAATGTTTGAATTGGCCATGACAGATCATTGGAAGGGAGGTATGATGCCTTCAGGAATTTCAGATTCCAGCCAGGCCGTTTTTCAAATTCCTCAAGAAGCATCATTACTTAGCTCTGTGTCATGTGACCAAAAGGATTTTTTGAAACAGTTTTACAAACCTTTCATATATTTTGAGGACATAATTGATCAATTACAGGATTTTATTTTGTTAACTGCCACATAATCTGTCCTGGGCTTTAGGTTCTGCTGGGGACTGGGAGGCTCTGGAGAATCCTCTCAAGAAGTAGGTATTCGAAAAATTGATGAAACGTACCAAACAAACAGACAATAATATTGCTGCTAAATACCACCTGCAGTATTTTAAGACTTATCGTTATTCAATCTTTACTAACTTCCAAAGATCATGCTTAAGTGGGTCAGAATGTGTACTTCATGCTGTCTGAGATGTTCAACTGCACAAGCAGATTGCGTTCACATATTTGCATTCTGTCCAAAAATGAAATTATTTTCAGATGCCAATAATCGGGTAAATACGCGTGTTCACCATATAACAAGTGCAGTTCCACCCAATGTTATAAAAACGCACTCATAGATTGGTAGGGATGTCAACACTACAAACAAATCTTTTTAGCCATTGCCATATGTATGGTAACATTGCTTGAGAATAGACAAGTACTCAATCTCCTGCTGTTACGCATGCTTAAAAAAGAACCTTTTGAGGGTTTCTTTCACAGCAATCCATCAATGAGGTTAACCCCAAGGAGGATAAAAAAAACAAATTTTCTTTTACTGCTCTTTGTTTTCTTTACATAATATGAGTTGCATAATGTGATTGCAATTATTGCCTTGTTAGACCTTAAATTAATAATATAGCTTTAAAATATATACTACATTTTATCATAATACTAAAACATAAAATAACATAACATAATATATAAAGTAGCCTAATACAAGAATTATCAAAATGAAAATAATATAATAAACAATTGTGCATGAATATTTTGGATCCCATAATCACCTTGTGAATAATCTTGGGATATTAATCTCAGAGTATTACATTTTTTGATCCTCTTTGTATTTTAATTGAACCATTCCAGTTTGATCGCTAATTTTGATTTAACCTAGTGTCAGTTTTATTTCTTTACATTACATCTCAAAGATGGGGCAATGCTTGTACATCCCTCTTTCTCGCTTTTTTTATTGAGTCTTTCTCTCCATATTCTCTTCTCATTTTTAAACACTCACCCTTACTTTTTCTTTTTCCTTAACTATACTCCGTCCACTAACCATTTCACACTTATTAGTCCAGCCCCCCTTTTTTTGTTCTTGGCGTTAATTTTTACCCTGATTGCTTGTTATCAGTATTGTTTCCCAATCTCACTTTACTAAAAAATCCCCCAAACAGCAAAACAGAAAAACATTATATGAATTAGATAAAAAAAAATTAAACTTAAAAGAACATGATGCTAAATACCTGCAAACACATTATATTGGCACAAATCAATAATGAAAAATATGTTAGCAAAAGATAAAATAACAACATACATCATAAAATATGCAACATAATAAAACTTAAAATATAAAAACATTATAATAAAAACACAATAGAATGAGCTAAAATATGCCATAAAATTAAAGGGAATAAAAAGGCAACCGATTGAACATAAAATACTTTTGAATATGCACCATGTTATAGGATGCAATGTACAACATAGTAGAGTATATTATAGCAAGAAAAATATAATAAAACAAAATAGACATATATTAAACTGAACAAAATAAACATAACATCAATACAATGACCTAAAATAATATAACACATAATAACATAGACCATGACACCTAAAATAAAAAAATAAAACTTGAAATAGCATAAACGAAAGAAGACATAAAATGCCACAAAACAGATGAATGCCAACAAAATTACAAGAGGATGAGGGCACACATGACCTGACATAACAGCACACAATTAGCCCAGATGCATTGTGGTAAATGGAATGCATGATAACACTCACTTCATTTTAAACTATTCACCATTTTTGGTGCAGCCATTTCTGGGTATTTCTAGACACACATTTCAGGATGGCTGTCTTTTGTCAGCAGTGAGTAGCAAGTGATATTCGGTGATGCTGGCAATGCAGCTCACATTCTTCTCCAGTTTCTGTACCACTCCAAGAGCACAGGTGCTTCCCAGAGCTCCGCTTCCCAGCAAATTCATTGAGAAAGCCATCAACTCCCAACTCTCATCAAAACAAACCACATCCTAGACCTCTCCCAATTGGGCTTCAGAAGCAACCACAGCACCAAAACCATTCTTCTCGCTGTTACAGACGACATCCGCAAACTCCTCAACCAAGGCAAAACTGCTGCCCTCATCCTCCTGGACCTCTCAGCCGTCTTCAACACCGTCTCCCACCAAACCCTCTGTGCACTTCTCTGCTACACTGGCATCCATGGCAAAGCCCTAGAATGGATCCAGTCCTTCCACACCGGCTGAACACAGAGAGTCAGACTTCCACCGTTCACCCCAGAAACTGCAAAAGCAAAAAAAAGCACCATGGTAAATACAGTGCACAATAACATTTACTTTAGTTGAAAGTCTTTATTAATCACTACTGTTGGTGCAGTCATTTCTGTGCATCTCTAGACATGTGTTTCAGGATGGATGTTCTTCTTCAATCAGGAGTAACAGGTGAGATTTGGGGTGCTGGCAATTCTGCTCACAGTTTTTTCTGGTTTCTGTACCACTCCTAGAGTGCAGGAGCATCCTAGAGCTCATCAGCCCAACAAACTCATAGGAGCCAATCACAAAAGGAGAAGGTAACACAGTGCCTGCCCTGGTTGAAACACCTGCACTCAGTGAGTGGCAATTGTTGGTTTCTACTGAAAAAGGACAGCAATAGAGTGAGTCAGAGTCAAAAATACTTTATTCGATTATTTTAAAATCATAAAAGTATACTACATACATTCACAAATGATACTTTCTAATTTACAAGCAATTGTTAAAAAAACAGGTAAAAAACAGATAAAAACAGTTAAAACAATTGAGTGGGCAATAGTCAGGGACAATTTAAGCATTTGGAAAAATACATAATACCCTATAAATCATCAGATTGATTGTATATTAATTTCATTATCTTATCACTTCTTACTGACAATCTAGACACAGCAGGGTGAAAATGAACAACTCATGATGGCAAAAGTTAATCATGATGGCAAAAGTTAATCAGTCCAGTTTTGGCTAATCCAAAACACATTCCATCATTGTAGAATTCAGTATTCTTTCCGTTTGGCACGCATTGCCGCTACCAAAAAGCTGGCAACCCCAAACATAACAATAGGGGTCTCCATGAGTTGTAAAAGCAACAGCGCGGGTTTTACTTGCTTGAATCCCTTGTCCCTCAGAAGTGGTAAAATATATTTTTTCCTCCCCTCAACAAAAAAGGGGCAAAAAAATACAAAATGCGTTAAATCTTGGTCATTAAAGGCATCACATTTACACGGGGCATTATCCCTTGGCTTATTCCATTTCAGATATTCACCTAAAAGAAGATGCATCTGATTAAAACGGAATTTCGTCAATAGCCAACGGTGATATGGCCTATTAACTACCGTTAGGTATGGTTGAATGGTCATGGTAGAAATTACCGTATAATGTGCCCTTACTGTAGATTTTTCAATTTCTATGGCTTCCCGATGAGTATTTCTAAAGTTCAAAAATTGGACTTTAATCCATTTAAGGTCATCTTTACTAAGCCTTTCCGGGTTACTGTACAGTTCTGGGCGGCCCAATAGTATAGCTAGGGATTTAATGTGTTTCAGCCATTTAATATCCTTGACTCTATCTCTCCCCATACAGTCGGTGATAATTTTTCGATTTAAGGACAGACTAGGGTTCAGCCATACTTTCACCCAGAGGAGTAATGGTGCCAAATTAAGGGCATCCTCAATATGACCTAGCCCCAGTTCCGTAAGGACAGAGAACGAGGGGGTGGACTGTGGTAGGCCCAGTAGAGAACGCATAGACCTATTCTCCTCTTTTTGGATTGGGTCTAGATCCTTATGACCCCAAATCCCGACCCCATATCTGGCCAGGGCCAGAGTTTTGGCTCTATACAGGGAAAGAATAGCTTCAATTGGTTTCCCTCCCAGCCTCTTGGCGAAGCTCAGAATGGCTGCAAAAGATCTTCGTACAGCCAACGCTTTGTTAGTAATCTGGGGGGTCCAGGAGCCTAAATTGTCAAAAATTACACCAAGGTATGTAAATGTTTTTACTTTAGACAATGTCACACCGTTACATCTCAAGGTTTTTGTGTTGTCTTTACCTTTCCCAATTGACATTACGTGAGACTTTTCCATATTTAAACCAGATCCAATTTCTGCATAAAGACCCCGAAACTGTCAAGGAGCAACTGTAGACCATTGGGGGTTCTGGCAATGAGGACCGTATCATCGGCATACATCAGTACAGGCAGAGGGGACCCACCCATACTAGGTATATCAGGTGTAGCTGTAGATAAAACTGAATACAATGAATTTATATACAATGAAAATAACATGGGCGCTAAAATGCACCCCTGTCTTACCCCTCTAGCTGATCTAAAGCCAGCGGTGCATTTACCATCTAATGACATACGCACAGATGCGGTCAAATCACTGTGCAAATAGGCTAGGAAATTTACCAAAGCAGGGTCCATACCCATCTCTAAAAGTATTGTCCACAGTTTCGACCTATTGACTAGATCGAACGCTGTGGACAGGTCCATGAATGCTAGATGGATTGACCCCCTAGCAGCAATAGTATATTTGCATATAGTCATATACAAGTTAAGACACTGTTCTTCAGTACCCCTCCCCACCCTGAATCCATATTGGGTATTACATAAAATTTCGTTTTCCTTTTCCCACTTATTAATTTTGTTTAAAATGACTTTGCCTTGAATCTTAAATGACGAGTCGAGCAACGATATCGGTCTATAACACCTTGGGTCACCCCTTTGGCCCTTCTTAAAAATTGGTATAATAATCGAGTGTGACCAAGAGGTAGGAATATTAGATTTATCCATACAGGCTAAGTCAAAAACATTTGCGAGGACCACGGACCACACATGAGAATGTGTCTTGAACATATCGGCGGGGACCCCGTCCGGGCCAGGGGCCTTTCAGCCAGCCGTGTTTTCTATGGCATTTTGTACTTCTTTCACCGTTATTTTTAGTGGAGTGTCTGAATTTATAAGTTCAGTAGGGGTGAAAGGAGTTATAAAAATCTTACTGCCATAGATGGTTTCAAAATGGTCCAGCCATTGTTTCTCGGTAATGTTAACCTCCTGTATTTCATTGTCTCTGCCGTTAAACAGAGGACAATTCACTATAGCCCAGAACTTAGCACTGTCCCTCAGTGTTAATTTATCATATAGTGATTCCCAGGCCTTGTCTTTAATTTCTCTTTTGCGTGCCTCAGTCGTTATTTTATATTCCTTCCTGAGTTTTGACACTTCTGTTGTGTTACGCGGTGTACATTTCAAGGCTTCCAATAAGTTTTTATGTGCCTTGGAACAATCGGCGTTAAACCACCCTTGCGCTTTACGTGTCTTGTTATTAGGATTGCACGTAAGAGCCTGTGCAACATATGTGCAGATTACTTCAAAGGCTTTAATAAGATTCCCTCCGGATGTCAGTGGGTTCCTGCAGATGTTTAATTCTAAATTTACTTTGTCACACAGGTCATTAAAAAAGTCATCGGCAATAATTCTAGACCATTTAACTCTTCTGCCTTGATCATGAGCCCGGATCACGGTGGGGTAAATTGAATGCGGTCCGGTGTTTATTATGGTAGGATTTGAGTTAATTAATTCCATAATAACCGGATTATGGTCACTAAATGCTGTTTGCATTGCATTATAAAAAATGACGTTTTTAAGAATGCTGGGAGACCCAAAGATAAAATCGATGATGGTGTTGCTACCCCTGGCACTATATGTTGCTACTCTGTCTTTAGTATTCGCAAACACGGGTTCTGGTATGTCTAAATTTATCAGCAGTTCTTCTAGGGCTCCCCCTTTTGCAGAATGTTCAAAGTGCGGGTGCGTCAAATAATCATCTTCCAAACAAACATCATAATAACAATTAAGATTACATATGTGTGTATTAAAATCACCTAGAAGTATGTAATGAACAAATGTAGATTGACTCCTTTTATAATCATTTAAAAAATCTGTCAACATGATGATATTTTCACTACCTTGTGTACCCTCTGTGGAATTATAAAAATTTACGTAGAGAATTTTTTCCCCTGAATTTTTCAAGACCTCCACTATTAAACAATTGGGGGAGTTAACATTTAACATTTTCATCACCCCCATGTGGTTTACAGAGATTAGGAGCGCAAGGCCTCCCTTGCTTCTACCCCTAGACGATTTTTGTGCAGCTACAAAGAAGGATGTGTAGCCTTCAACCCAAAAATTGCATTCAGTGTCCCAAGTTTCTTGTAATGAAACCACATCATGTTGCTTTATTATTTCAAGCCACAGTGTGTCTTCCCTTTTGGCTTGAAGACCAGAAATGTTCCATGACATTAGTTTCACATTTCGAGTATCAGTATTATTAGCGAGCTGATCCTCCACCCCCTTCTGCTTGGACAGTCAGATGTTAGCATCGAGGTTAGTTAGGACATCAAAGCTGTTTCTTAGTTCCAGGCCTGAAGACAAGGTCGCAGGATAGTTATTTGTTTGGGACAGTTGGGAGCTTAATGGTTCAGTTGCCCAGTTAGCTAAATGCACATTGGGACGTGGGGTATTTATCTTAATGTTTTTAGACAACAGGGGGATTTGAAGAGCAGGGCGGGGGTAGAAGAAACCTAGTGGAACCGCACGAATTTGCCCATGAGTAATGTTTGTAGCGTCCCAAAATAACCTTGAGCAGACATGTGGGTTTCTGAAGTTGATAATAACACAGTCATCGGAAAAGCGTTTTGCGGTCGGCCCCAACCAGGTTACTCTTCTCGCCAAGCTTATAGATGCAGAAATGTCATTAGGTCCTGAGCAATTATTGTCGCACCATCTCTTTACATTTTCCATGAGGGTTAACTGTGTTTCAGATTCTCCTGGTTTTAGGCATGGTACATTTACCAGTACTGCCACGAACGGTGTAGCCTCAGGGGGTAGATTTACCATGGGTCTAGGGTATTGTCCAATGCTCGTTCTATGACAGACTGTTTGTGCAGCCACATCTTCTCTGACTTCGGGTCTTTGGCTATTTGTAGGGTCAGATATATTCTGTCTAATAGAGTGCAGGGTTTTATCCACAGATTTAGAAATAGGTAAGGGAGTTGTGGCGCTTGTGGTAGGGATAAGAGGCAAATGTACTGGATTAGGCATAATCTCTGCACTGGTGGACCCCTCCATAGGTTGGGTTTGATGTTTCAGAGTCTGTTGTGGGTCTAGAGCAAGGTGGTCCGTTACCTTTTGCAGCAATAGCGAGTTCATCCTCTCACATTTACTTAGAATACCAGATACACAATCTTTTAGGGTTTCTACTATGTCACTTGAGATCTTTATCAGCATAGGTTCGATGGAATCTGTAAGTACCCTTTCTAGTATGTCTTTAATTGAGCCTTCGAGCTTAGTTGAAGATTGTCGTGTTTTGGTACTGGCTCTATACCGTAGGGTTTGCGTCTTGTTAGGTCTCGCTCTTTTTCTGTTTCTACAGATTTTAAGTTCCCCCTCCGGTAATTGGGTACACTCGAGAGTCTCGGGAACCACTATTGGATCCTCCTGGTTCTCCGTATTTTGGTGATCAGGTGCGATATCATAAGCAGTGGAGATAATGACATTTGGTTCTAGTGGTATTCTTGCCTCATTTGAATCACCAATTGCACCTTCCAAACCAAGTTCTCGTTCTTTCTCGGCGATTTCTTTGTTTAGCTTCCCCACCGCTGAAGTTAAATACGTCAAGATGCTTTCAGAAGTATTAGTTTTTCGGGCTATTTTAACTTTGCTAGTGCCCCCAGTAATCGAGGTCTGGAGTTTTCTCTTACCCATATTCGTGTAGTAGATGTTAGGGATCCGGCCTGTCCTGTCCTCTACCGTCCACGGACGGCCACAGACGGCCCGCCCTCTGCCCGGGCTCCGCCCGGCACCGCCCGTGTGTATCCCGCGACGCGGAGGAAGCCTCCCGCTGATGTAGCGGCGAAACCGGAAGTCCCCCGCTAGGCTCCCTGGGAGCTGTAGTCTCCAGCCGCGGGCTGCAAGATTGAGCAATGCGGCGCGGCGAGACTGCAGCGGTAGCAACCCAGGAGCCTTGTCAGGAAGCGTGTAGCTGGTGGCTGGTGGCAGGTAGCGTGTAGCGTGTTCTCCTCCTTCCTCAGCGCCTCAGTATTACGAGTGCCTCTCCCCCGCTCCACCGAGGAAGCCTCCCGCTGATGTAGCGGCGAAACCAGAAGTCCCCCGCTAGGCTCCCTGGGAGCTGTAGTCTCCAGCCGCGGGCCGCAAGATTGAGCAATGCGGCGCGGCGAGACTGCAGCGGTAGCAACCCAGGAGCCTTGTCAGGAAGCGTGTAGCTGGTGGCTGGCGGCAGGTAGCGTGTAGCGTGTTCTCCTCCTTCCTCAGCGCCTCAGTATTACGAGTGCCTCTCCCACGCTCCACTGAGGAAGCCTCCCGCTGATGTAGCGGCGAAACCGGAAGTCCCCCGCTAGGCTCCCTGGGAGCTGTAGTCTCCAGCCGCGGGCCGCAAGATTGAGCAATGCGGCGCGGCGAGACTGCAGCGGTAGCAACCCAGGAGCCTTGTCAGGAAGCGTGTAGCTGGTGGCTGGTGGCAGGTAGCGTGTAGCGTGTTCTCCTCCTTCCTCAGCGCCTCAGTATTACGAGTGCCTCTCCCCCGCTCCACCGAGGAAGCCTCCCGCTGATGTAGCGGCAAAACCGGAAGTCCCCCGCTAGGCTCCCTGGGAGCTGTAGTCTCCAGCCGCGGCCGCAAGATTGAGCAATGCGGCGCGGCGAGACTGCAGCGGTAGCAACCCAGGAGCCTTGTCAGGAAGCGTGTAGCTGGTGGCTGGTGGCAGGTAGCGTGTAGCGTGTTCTCCTCCTTCCTCAGCGCCTCAGTATTACGAGTGCCTCTCCCCCGCTCCACCGAGGAAGCCTCCCGCTGATGTAGCGGCGAAACCGGAAGTCCCCCGCTAGGCTGCCTGGGAGCTGTAGTCTCCAGCCGCGGGCCGCAAGATTGAGCAATGCGGCGCGGCGAGACTGCAGCGGTAGCAACCCAGGAGCCTTGTCAGGAAGCGTGTAGCTGGTGGCTGGTGGCAGGTAGCGTGTAGCGTGTTCTCCTCCTTCCTCAGCGCCTCAGTATTACGAGTGCCTCTCCCCCGCTCCACCGAGGAAGCCTCCCGCTGATGTAGCGGCGAAACCGGAAGTCCCCCGCTAGGCTCCCTGGGAGCTGTAGTCTCCAGTCGCGGGCCGCAAGATTGAGCAATGCGGCGCGGCGAGACTGCAGCGGAAGCAACCCAGGAGCCTTGTCAGGAAGCGTGTAGCTGGTGGCTGGTGGCAGGTAGCGTGTAGCGTGTTCTCCTCCTTCCTCAGCGCCTCAGTATTACGAGTGCCTCTCCCCCGCTCCACCGAGGAAGCCTCCCGCTGATGTAGCGGCGAAACCGGAAGTCCCCCGCTAGGCTCCCTGGGAGCTGTAGTCTCCAGCCGCGGGCCGCAAGATTGAGCAATGCGGAGCGGCGAGACTGCAGCGGTAGCAACCCAGGAGCCTTGTCAGGAAGCGTGTAGCTGGTGGCTGGTGGCAGGTAGCGTGTAGCGTGTTCTCCTCCTTCCTCAGCGCCTCAGTATTACGAGTGCCTCTCCCCCCATTATTCTGGCGCCCGAACAGGGACCCCTCCCCCACCCCACGCAATACCATGCACTGCATTTACCATATGATTCTAATCGAACAGAGTGCTGAAATGTGAGGCAGTGTGCTATCTTCCAGGAGCTGTTGTGTTGGGAAAAGAGGTGGAGCGGGGAAGAGGGTGGTAGTGGAAAATGGGGTACCACAGAGACAAATAGGAAAAAAATGAAATATGACTTACCTGCACCCTCCATGCTCGCTTTGTGTCACGCTATTCTGCTGACCTCTCCTTTCCACTGCCCGGAAGGCACAGGCACCCATCCTTGCCTGCGGCCAATCCTGAAGCTGCTCTCATCTAGAGAGCAGCTTCGGGATTGGCCTGAAAACCATTGATTTACGCTCCAGGACAGACTGGGAGCCTATGCCTGCTCTCTCCAACCCCAGCAATGCAGATGGGGTTGGAAAGCGGGTCACTGCACTTGTGGATTTGGCCAGCTTGAGATGGCTAGCCAAACCCACATGCTCAGTGAAGGCAGTGCCCAGCACTCCTCACCCTGCCTGTTACCACCCTGGTCCCGCCCCCAAGCCTCAGCACAAGGAAAAATATAACAGGTTTCAAACCCCTTTTATTATTATTTTATTTTTCACACTTTTAAAAGTGCTGGCACGACTGTGATGCTTCTCCGCCTAAGCAGAGGAGCCACCGCTGCTCCCTTCCCCTTTTAACCAACAAAAAATATCAAGATGCAAAACATAGCGCTACCAGGGTTTCAGGGGAGGAACATGGCGGCGGCAGGCTGACGGCTGCTGCGGGGCTCCTCGCTCTGGAGGCACCACAGGCAGTTTTTTGTATGAGCTTTCCCTATTAAGGAGCTGACTTTTCTGAAAATATGCAGTGAGGAGTGGAGGGCATCGTTTTGGGAGTTGCATTGAGGGCATTTCTGAGTTTTCTCATCCGTGTTTGTGTTTTTCTCTGAGGTTGGTGGTATGCACTCTCGGGCGCTAGGACCCTGGGGGAATGTGCGAGCGGCGTTACACTAGGAAGCGGAAGACGGGGGAGCTGGAGCAAGTTGGTGTTTGTGTCCGCTGGGGAGTTGAAGCGGCTGTTGCAGCAAACAAGGGGACCCTGCTTTGGTCTGTAGAGGGAAGGCGAAACCAAGAAACACCTCGAGACCAAGGTTTCGAAAGTCGAAGGAGTCTTTGGCATCGCTCCAGGGGGGCACTTCTCCAGCGCTTCAGAGGCCCGGTGTGCTGGGGACATCTTTCAATCATAAGACTTTTGAGAGAGCGGTACAGCAGTAAGGAGGTTCTAAGAGGGGAGGTCTGCATGGAGGCAGATACATTGACAGTAGCTGCATCTGTATTTCATCAAATAGGTTCCAGCAGACTGAGTAGAGAGACCAAGGCTAGTGGTGCAGAGGTGGGGTTACCATTACAGACAGGCCAGGGGGGGTCCTATTGCTGGTTCCAACCAATCTGAGCACCCTGTACCTAAAGAGAGAGGAGGAGAGATTAGGAACAGGTATCAGCTCAGGTCTAAGCAGGACTTCAGGAGGCACGGGGTCTGGGACCAAGTAGAGACAGGAGAGAGAGGGGGTCCTACGCCTTTATCCCCATACAAACAGAAAAAGAAGGGGGGGACAAGGAAAGGTGGAACAGCTAATGTAATCAAACAGTTCCAAGCACAAAAGAACACTCCCTCGCTTAAAAGCTACTTCCAAATAATGGAGCAAGTGGCAAATTCTAAAGAAAATCCAGGTGAAAAGCCAGGAGTAAAGGCAGTAGACGCAGACGCAGAAGCAGCAGTAGAAGGGGTAGAAGAGGCAGAAGAGGTTGGAGCAGTAGGTACTGGGAATACATTTCAACTAGATAAAGTGGCTACTCCTCCTATCTTGCCCCTGAAGAATAGGTATGCCATACTTGAGTCGGCTCCTAACGAGGAGGGTTTAGAGGTTACGCCACACTCCGGTCCTGATGATGGTAGTACGCTCAGTTCTCAGGTGCCCTCTTCTTCATCATTAGTAGCACAGGGGCCTCCTGCTGTGTTAGCCTCTGCAAGTTCAACTTCTGTTTCTGCTACTGTCCCGGATTCATTGAGCTCTGCGGCCCACTCCATTCCTCAGATTCCCCAAATAACTTTAACCGAATCCCCATTTCAGTGTTTTCCCCCTAGTAATCTTGTTACCCAGAACCCTGCCTCACCTATTAATCATGTGTCCGCTGAGGTTGAGGTTGAGAGGGATAGACTTGGTTTCCTATTCCAAACACTGAGGGAGGACTTACTAGGAAAGTTTGAGATTTCTGAGAGCAACCAAAAGGGGCTGCATGACAGATTTGATGCACTAGAGGCTAAGCTGGAGGGAATAACTGCTCGAACCAGTTCGTTGGAGAGTAAAGTTACCTCGCTCTCAGAAACAACCACAGGGAACTCTAAAGATATTGACGCTCTCAAGGTACAAAATCGATCACTTATGGTGGACATAGAGAGACTGGAAACGCAAAGTCGGCGGAATAATCTTAGAATCCTTAAAAATACCAGAAGGAGAGGAAGTCGAGGACATTAAGGGGTTTGTCTGTAGGTTACTACGGGAAGGTGTATTGAAGGATCGGTTGGACATTGACCTAGAGGCCGAGATCCAGAGGGTGCACAGAGACCCCATTAGGTTGCATCCGGACCTCACAGCACCAAGGAAGATTCTGGTCTACTTTCAAACCTACAGGGTTAAGGAACTTATTCTCAGCAGATGTCTTGCACGTTCTTCTCTCCACTATCATGCTAACCCCTATCAAATTAGATCTGATATAGAGGGGAAGACGGCCCAAAGGCAGTGGGAGTTGGGCTCTAGGATGCCAGAAATTCGTTCTCTAGGGGCTCAAGTTCACATGAAATTCCCCGCTCTACTTAAGATTATGTGGAATAATAAGATGTTTAACTGCAACCACCCACAAGTTGCTATTAAAAATGAGGAAATAGCCAGTCTCAAGCAATAACCAGTTCCAAGCAATTAAGAAATACGCAAAATAAAAGGGTGAATTGTACATTGCACTCTCACGAAATTGAGGCAGTTAAATATAAATATACACTGGTTGCACACACTAATACACCTACAGTTAGCAGATAAGATATATGAATGGTATAGATCTTTTTACCACAGGTGATAAAACACATTTAAAAAAAAGGGTGAATGTAAAAGTAAAGGGGTTCAATAAATAAATATAATATATTATAAACGAGAAGGATAAGTCAGGTAGTAGGGAAAACATTTTTTCACGTAGGGTGGTGTTTCAGGAGTGCGGGCCCCCTAAGGCGTGTTCACGCCTGACATGATGGGAGGGTTCCTCGGGGGAGGGAGGGAGGGGTCACAGGGGAGGGGGTGAGAATATAAAAATGTCCTCATATGCCATAAATCCTTATGTTTCCAGTTTAGAAAGTGAAAGTTGGCCACTGCTGGCTACTGGTGCGGTTGCATTAGGCAATGGTTTCTGGTATGGTAACCAATAGTAAATTCCTTTCCTGGAATCTGAATGGTATAGGGAGCCGGAAGAAGCAATTAAGGGTGTGCGAATTCTTAAAAAATATCGATGCCCATGTATAACTTTTACAAGAAACCCATTTAGAAGCTGAAGTGTGTTGTCAAGTGTTTGCAAAACTTAGCTGGGCGCAGGAAGTTCTTTGTTCAAAGCAAAAGGGTTCCACTAGGGGAGTAGCTATAATTGTTCGTGCTAAAAAGGGGATCAGGGTCCAGAATTGGGGTACTGATCAGTCTGGGCGATGGTTGGTGGCAGTCCTCTCCATTGGTAGCTCCACCTTTTCGTGTACTGTTTATTATGGTCCTAACGAAGACAACCCTAGCTTTCTTCGAAAGTTAGAGGAGTGTATGATACAGCACACAGCTCCTGTTATAGTAGGGGGCAATTTTAACCTTATATTGGACAGCCAGTTAGATCGTACCTCTAAAACTAAATATAACCCCCCAAATAAATCTCTTTTAGCTTTGAAGAATATTATGAAGGACTTTACCTTACAGGATGCCTGGAGAGTTAAGCACGGTACCCTTAGGGAATATTCTTTTTATAGTAAAAAGTATAGACAATACTCCAGAATAGATCTCTTTCTTTTAGACCAAGTGCTCTTGCCTGATATTGTTTCAATCTCATACATCCCAGCAGGTCTGTCGGACCATTCTGCGGTTGAGCTAAAAATTAATTTTAAGACTAGCCCTTTAGAGTATAGGTGGACCTTAGATAGAACAATTCTTTTAGACGAAGAGATCAAAATCAAAATCAAGGGGAGTTTGTCGGAGTTTTTCCTATTTAATAGTGGTACAGCTTCAGAACAAATAGTTTGGGAAACACTTAAGTCTTACTTATAAGGTATTCTTGGCTCACAGATGGTGCTGAAAAGAAAACTCAGGAAAGAAAAAGACATTTATGATCTTGATCTGATAAAAAAAAAGGAACAACAACTACAGTTAGCAGTTGTGGAGGATAGAGGAAGGATTCCGGCACTCGAAAAAGAGCTTCTAGATTTGCAGACAGGCTTCAAAGCACGAGCTGATAAGATAATTAAGGACAAGTGGGAAGTTAGTAAGCTTCGGAATTTTGACTATGGAGAGAAGTGCGGTTCCCTCCTGGCCTGGAAGGCTAGGACTGAGAGGAGCAGAAACAATATTAGCTCATTAATTCATTAAGATTCGGGGCTGCTCCTAAAAGAAGATGTTGAGATCAGGAGAGAGGCTAGAGACTTTATGGAGGAATTATATCAAGAAATAGCAGACATGGGCTGGAAGAGCTGGAGAAGTGGTGGGCTTCGAGGGATCTGCCCCAGTTGAGCAAGTCTGATAAAGCTTCTTTAGCCACCGAGATTACGGAAGGGGAGATACAGGCCCAGCTGAAAAAGATGTCTAGAAACAAGGCCCCCGGTCCGGATGGACTGCCGACGGAGGTGTATAAGGACAATCTGGAGGAAATCCTAGCCCCATTACTGGTAATGTTTAATAAAATCTTCATGCAGGGAGAGCATACTCCAGCTTCTTGGTCGGAAGCCACCATCACCTTGATAGCAAAGCCGAATAAAGATCCTAAAAAAATCGAGTCGTACAGACCTATTTCCCTTCTTAATTCAGATTTAAAAATGTATTCCGGCATATTAACATCTAGATTGGTGAAAGTAATTAAGTCCATAATTCATCCAGACCAGAGGGGGTTCATACCAGGCCGTCAACTTACCGAACTTACGTTTCAAGTTGTTGGAGCAAAAGACATAGCGATAGAGAGAGGACTGCCGCTTGCCATTGTTGCGATTGATGCAGTAAAGGCATTCGACCAGCTTAACTGGCGATTCTTATGGAAATGTGGGTTCCCAGTTACATTCATTAAAGGGGTTGAGACACTATATAGGGGTCCCTGGGCCAAAGTATTAGTTAACGGTAGTTTGACTAAATGGTTGAATATTTCAAGGGGAACAAGGCAGGGTTGCCCTCTGTCTCCCCTCCTCTTTGATATTTATATCGAGCCCTTTGTCTGCTCCTTGAGATCAGATCCAATAATTACATTGTTTAAAATGGGGGATTTGGTGCTGAAGACAGCATTACACGCTGACGATCTTCTCCTTTACACGACCAATCCTGTTGAGGCTATTCCCAGGTTATTTGAACTGGCTGAAGATTTCGGTATAGTGTCGGGGTACAGAATCAATAAAGATAAAACTGATATAATGAGTCGGAACAACCTTGCCCCGATACCAGAAGCTACACTAAAAATCAGATACCTAGGAATATACCTCACCCATAAATTGGAGGATGTTTCGAAAACTAGTTGCAAACGGTGGTAAAGGAGGTAAGGAAGCTGTTGACCAGATGGAACACTCTACCCTTCAACATCTATGGTAGAGTGAACCTTATCATAATGACAATTCTGCCTAAAATTACCTTCTTAATTAACTCCATTCCCCTAAATTTTAATAAAAAGGATATTTCTAACCTTCAAGTGAGGATCGGTTCTTTCATTTGGGCCACATAGTCCCCCAGGATTGCCTGGAGGAAATTGAGAAGGGGATTGAAACTAGGTGGGCTGGCTCTCCCTGATTTACTTTTTTATTGTTATGCTTTTTAGTTTAAGAATTTTAGACTTTTGGCAAATAAGTTGGACTCCTCATCGCATGGTCGCCTCTTTCAGGCTCTGTTATCAGACCTGCCACCAGGCTTAGATTTTTTTTATATAAATTTTGGGACCAGACGTTTTTTCAAAAGGTCAGTCTGAAGCTTCTACAGGCAGCACTTAATATTTGGCAATCAATACGTAAACTTTTCGAGATCCCCTATTACCATTCTCAGGCCCCAATATGGGACTCTCCGGATACCCCTGACTGCCTATTAGATCGGCTGGCTCTCCCATTGAGAGCAGCAGGCTTCACGAAATGGGGGGACCTGTGTAATAACTCAGTACTTTTAGACTGGGAATCCCTATCAAATCTAACAGAGGGCTCCATTACAAGATTTCAATTTTATCAGTTGTCTTCTTGGTGGGGGAGGCAGTGTCTGGCAAAAGATGAGGACACCCTAATCCTGGAATCAGTTAGTAGGGGGAGAGGGTGGAAGGGAGAGATCGCATTTTGTTATAATTCACTAGTGGGAACGAAATATAATTTGGAAGCTGAAATTACCAAGCTATGGGACAATCTCTTAATCCAGAACCCCGAAGAGATGTTGAAGGTTTGGATAGACTCATTTACACTCTCACAAAAAATTATAAAGCCATCCAACCTTAGAAGGAACCACCTGTTTACGGCATATAGGGTGTACTGGACTCCAGCGAAATTATCCAAGATCTCAGCAGAAGAATATTATTGTCCAAGATGCAGGCTCCCTGCCGCAGACGACAGGCATATGCTTGTCGACTGCCCAGAAATTACGAGTTACTGGAGACAGGTGTGTGGGTTCTTAGAGGAGGTAGTACTAACATCGATCACTTGTAGTCCCAGATTGATTCTTTTCGGCCTTCCCCAGGACTATAATATTAGAAACAGTACCTCACAGTTTATCTTCTATGTTCTTGTTATTGCCAGGAGGGAGATATGCAGAGAATGGAAGTCCGTAAACCCTCCCAGATTCGCAGACTGCCTAAGGAACATCATGGCTGTGAGTCGTTTAGACATGTTGTGTGGCGGGGAAAGTGCCATTAAGATCTGGTCTTCTTTAAAAGCATGGTCTGAGAGATAACACACAATGAGTCCATTGATTATGCCAGAGGTTAAGTGGTCCTGTCCTCCCAAAGAGGCAAGGTACATCGATAATGGGTGTTGGACTAGGAGACGACCTACCTCTGGGTGACCTCCGTAGGCTATCCATAGACTCCAGGGCGGAATAAATTGGTTTGTGCTAGTGGCCCGGAGAAAGCCCATCTAGAGTTGATATTTTCTGGTGGCATTTCTGAGGACAAAAAAAAGAAAAAGAATCAAAACATAAACACCATTTAGGAAAAAACAATAGAACAAAGCATAAAACAACATAATATATATTATAAAGTAATAACAAACATATTGTAACATAAGGTAAAAAAATAATAGTCATCAAAGATCATGAGATATCATTTTAAATTGAATTCTACATCCCCCTTCCCCCACTTGGGGTGACATTTTTGCATTTGTCACCCTAAGTGGGACGGGTATGCCCAGACGTAGGTCCTGTTCCAGCCATTCCACTGGATTCAGGCTATCCTTGCTGATGAAGGGTGATACCCCAAAACAGGTGTAGAAGCAGCTCATGCGCACACTTTTGTTTTTGATGACATTAGTCATGGTACCGAAGACGATTTGTTATTTTGCTCTGCTGGCATGATATTGATCAATGCACCATTGTCTGTAATAAAAGTTATAGGGCAGACATTTACCTTTGGCATGATCTTAGTGCATTGACCAAATGAGTTTGGTCACTTTACATGGTGATCTCTCTTTGACTTGTGTTCTTCTTTGCAAGCAGTCAATCTAACATGGGCACATTGTTCTGAGGTCGACATCACCATTGCACATCCATCTTCTTTACTCTCCTCAAGGATGACATTGAAGAGCCACTGAAAAATTTATTTGATGTTGAACGACTTTGTTTATTCTCTACTTGACTCAATTGATGTTGCAGTTTGGCCATGTGGGCATGGATAGAATCTTTCTGAAACTTTATGGTGCCCATTTTCTCTTCTAGTCATGACACACATAGTTTCGCTTTGCAAACCTTTGTGACATGGTTTTCTTTGCCACAGCTGTTGTATATCTGCCCAATGGCGGGTCATTTACCTTAGTGTGGAAATGAGAATCAACATCGGAAACACAATTTCTTTTTCTTTGGAGGCATTGTATTATGGGCCTCCACTTTGTGTTTGTGCTTACTTTTCATCATCAATGTGATTCATTATGCACTGTTCCAGCTTCTATATCAGCAGCTTGTCGATCTGCACATTCCTCAATTCTCACAGCCATGAGTAGCTTTTCTAGACAGCATGCCTTATCTGAACAAATCGGAGAGGCAACCATTGATGACCCTGAGACACATGGCTTCTTTGTCATTGAATTCACTGAATTTGCAAAGCTTGATGAGTGTATTAAGTCTTTCGAAAAACTCATCTATAGTTTCACCAGCTTGCTGTCTTCATAGTCGACATTCAACATTGGATTGAACTTGGCTTCCAATATTTCTTTGATTTGATGGTATGATATTTTATCAATTTGTAGTATTTTCTTTATCAGTTTTTTCACTCCATCACCTGCCAGGTTCTTTAAGTACTTGTGGAATTTTTTTCTTATGTACTTATTCTAGAGCATCTATACCATCATCAAATGTTTCGATTCATGCAGTCCATCTGGTGTCAATATTCAGCTTTTTTGCGGTATTGAATGGCAGTGGTGATGTCAGATGCACAGCAGCATCATAACTGGTGTTGATACTCATAGACCTTGAGAGTATATCCTGTCCAGGTGCTTGCTTCGACCTGTTCCTTCTGTAAGCATCAGCCGCATGCTTATATCTGGGTCATCGTGCCCAGGCTGAAGTTGTATGGCACCATCTTCTTTCTCAATGGTGAGTAACAGTTTTGTCTCTCACAGATGGTCTTCACCACTCTCAACTTTGTGCTTCATACCTGGTGCTTGTTACTGTTAGAATTTCAGCTTTGTATGGATGTATGACATTACAACGCATGCTTTTACCACGCATGATTTTACATCGCAACTTTTACAACGTATGCTTTTACAACGTATAGTGTTGAGGGGTGCTGGATAGTGAATAGTTTAATTTACTATTCCAACTCCAGTCCCCGTGGATAGTAGGGAAGGTGTTGGATAGTAAATTAAATCTATTCCCTATCCTAGAGCGCCCCCCAGCGCAATGCGTTGTAATGGTTTGAGTTGTAAAAGTTGCGATGTAAAAGCACTGCGTGGTAAAAGTTGCGTTGTAAAGGATGTTTCCCGCTTTGTATGGATCATGGTTCTGTGTTACGGTGTGGCACAGTATATCATCTTTCAGCCTTACCAGAAGGCTTCTGGCAGGCTTTCTGAGTGTGCTTCTCTGTGTTTCTTAGGGGCACTTATCCTCTACTCATCACTAGTTGTAGCCTCCATTACAGTGCTGGAGCACGCAATAACTACACCACACATGGCACCCTGTTACACATCTTTATTCTTCAGCATACAACTGTTAACTGAACATCGACTTTATTGACCACACCCTGGCACACCCAACCGCCTCTCAACTAATTAAATACCTTTGTAAGGCATCTGCCTAGGACCACAAGGGTCCTACTGCACATGATCACACAACACTACAGTAACATAGGTAACATTGAGTTGGATTCTACAAACAACAAGTGAAGTTCATGCTACCTGGAGGAGCTGATCAGTCATATTCAGGCTTATGTACTTCTAGAAAGACCCTGGCCAATACAGGACTTGGTCACCAGTCACTTCAAGGAAATTCTATGTTGAGTGGGTGAATTCTCCAGAGAACATGCATGAACTCCTGTTAGTCTTGCCTCTCCTTTGCCAACACATCAGCAGAAACAGAATTCCAACACTCGGTTGGATTAAGACATGTAAACAATTAGGTGAAAATTCCAAAAAAAGGGATAGACAGAAACGAGCAGGTTTGAGATGAAGGGAAAGCTCTGACAATATGAGCTGAAAGAGAGATTTACAGTAGGAGGTTGCAGGCACAAAGAGCTGGGGCAAAGAGAGAATATGTAGAGAGTTTTATGTCGGGGAGAGAAAAGAACATTTGTTGGAAACAACCATAAAAGAGAGCTATATCATAGCATGAGAGAGATGCACAAGGCTTCAGAGGAAACTCTTTCTATAGTTATTTAGGGGGCAGTCCATTAAATATATTATTGGCTGTGATTTATATTTTATCATGGTTATACGTGTACAATTTACTTTGCACCTACAATGTTTGTGAACGCATTTAGAACCATTTATTTTTTTCATTTCTTTGATGCTGGTGTAGTTATCCAAGTGCTTTGGATATGTTAATTTTGTTTGCTTTTGTTTGTAAGTGTTAGTTGAATGAATGCTTACAACACTTCAGCACAGGTCCTCTCCTAGTCAAGTTAGGGCTAATAAACGTGATCATTATAAACACAAAATATTTGATGACAGGCTAAGCTAATGAATGAGTCTAACATCCTCACCACAATGCCCATAATACTGAGACAGTATATTGTAGTGGCAATAATATCCATAGGGTCAACCTATTATATTGATGCATGTATCTTGCTAAATTGCACAATAACTGACATATTTCATTGTGATAACAATGAAAACATGGAATCAATAATGTTTCTAACCATGCCACAGCAGTAATGAAAACGTTCCATAGTTCCTAGAGGATGTACAACAAAATATTGAGGTTAATTTGGACTTAGACAGTATCTACTACTCTAAATGAGTGTAGTAGATGCTCACCACCCCAGAACAGAGGCATTTCCCAGATAATCTGAGATTATCCACAAAGGTGCTTGATTGCCAGTATTCACAATCTTTTCCTCAGCCTATGACCACCTTACTTATTGTTGTGGATTTACATATATTGAAGCAAGCCGAGGTATATTTTTCCAGTTAACGAATGGAATGCTCCACCCCCAAAATTGATGAGGTGTGAGGAACGGTTTTTGTCATTGGTACAAACCGTCTCAACTTTGAGGAAAAAAGTTATGAAGATCAAAAGTATATCCACCATGAGAAAACACACTATCCTATTGGCAATATTGGTCATTTCTTAAAGGAAGGCATGAATGACTGATTAAACAATCCTTTTTAGAACTCTTACCTCTCACCTCTCTTTAGCTCTTTATTCCAAAAAGACCCTGATTGGTATCTGAGAGAACAGACAGTCACCCCATCCACCCAGACACTCCGCAGAGTTAAACCGTGAATAGCCTGGTTTAATAACTGATGTGTTTCCTCTCTTTGGCAGATTTCTAAGGAAGATTCAGCATTTCGAGGGAATGAATACAGATAGCAGGCCCTATTTATATGGACATGACCTCATTGACGGTTACTTCTAGGCTAGGCATTTCCATTTGCTGCTGACGTCACCCACACCCTCCACAGTTTGTTTTATGTTCAGTTTTATGTTCAGTTCCTGGAAGTACCCACATACATTACAAGGGGGCACATAAAGCCTGTGTGTCTAATGAAATCCATTTGGCATACATTTGCGATTTTGCAAGTGAAACTCAACATAGTGTATCACATACTGCATGTGCAGATAAGACGGCTATAAAACAAAAAAACATTAAGGTTATCTGGTGTTAAAAGCACGAGAATCTGTGAGACCGTATCCCATTCATTTTTTATCTTTTAAAAGCCCCACACGCCTTTCGCTAAGTTCTTCAATGTGAATATAATATTATCCAAGACACGACAATGCTAAAAACTGAAAAGAGAATAGAACCCGATAATACTATTCATCATCTAGTAAAACATAATAAAAATGCAATTTGCAAAATATTAATGCGCTCCTGGTAAATAGACTGTGTAGTATACAGCCCAATTTAAATAAAAACATGATTGAATTGTACAATTGCACAGAGAACAAATTACAAGCTCTCTTTTATCAATTTCTGGTATATGCCCCCAAAACAGAAAATCTAACCCTCCTGTCAAATGTTTTTATCATCTGCGTAATATGATAAATTAATTGGAGGTGAGCATTATTCATGCTTCAGCTACACAGACATCGTTTGTCCTTTTTTAATGAAAATGTGCTATCAGAGGATACTGCACAGCGTTTCCCCTTTCTCTCTGCTGAGTGCAGTCTTATGGGTACTATGCTTGACTACAATTATACAGTTAATTTCTTTTCAGAGGTGAATGAATGAGCAGCTATATGAAGTGCAGTTTTGATCAATAACTCTAAACTTTCTCAACAGGGGCTGTGTGTAAGGGTGTTCGAATACTTCTCGAATACTATTACTTCCCATGGCTTTGAGTATGTATATTTTCACAAAATCATTGCTTTCATATCTCTTTCGAATGTGTTTCAAGAAAGAAATGCTGAAACATACATCCTGTTTCTAAGTCACAAAGAGAACAGTTGTAGAATATGTCTAGGGGAAACAGCAAACCAATTTTTGGAAATTATGTGTACTTACAAGGAAATATTGCCAATGTGTGTGTGCAGCGGGAGCTTTGTCTTTAACCAGGGGCGGCTTCTCCGAAATGGTGGCAGAGCGTCTCCCCACTGCCTCAGCCAGCAGCCGAAAAATAAAACATTATTGCTTTATTTTTTAGCTGCTGGCTGAGTCAGCGTGGGTGGGGATGGGCAGCGCCGGGCCGGGCAATGGGAGGGGGCGGAGTGATGTGCTCTTCTAACGATGCATGTCTGTTTAGCCGGCAGTTTTAGGCCGGCCAAACAGACATGCCCAGTTAGGTTTCTCTAACCTGGCCGCATTGCACAGCCAGGTTGGAGAAACAGCTTAGACTCATGAGAGCAGCACAGGGATTGGATGAGAAATCTGCTGCTTGCTGTCCCAGTGTATGCTGGGACCAGGAAGCAGAGGAGCTCCGAGGCATGAGATGGCAGAAGCAGCATGAAGTAAGTTTATTTTATTTTCCCTCCCCCCATAGCCCATCCCCACGGTCCCCACCACGCTCCCTCCACCCGCCTCACCACTGTCAGTATGTATCGGCTGCCACTGCCTTTAACTCAAAGAATCAGTCCAATGGACATCGATACTACAAAGTAGCTTCCTTAACCCCTTCCATACTGATGGCGGCCCCCAGCCGTCATGCACTACGGTGCTCGTGTGCTGATGACGGCTGGGGGCCGTCATGAACCTGCCCACTCGCGATTCTGCCGCACAGGCGCAGAATCGCGGCCGCATGGAAGGGGTTAATTCAAATGGGCATCCTGTAAAATCTGAACTCCATGCCCCTCTATTTCGTTCCTAGTATTTATGGTCTGGCTTGACAGATCAGTTGTAGCCAGACAATTATGTTAGAATCCCTAGGAGAGGCTTTGGGGCCACTCACATGTTGGTAGCTGGGGTACATGTTTTGATTGGGTGGAAATTGTGCGCATCCACAAACATGTTCTTTCCCTTTTTATCCAGCATCCTGAGCGTGAACTTTAAGGGTGACACAAGTGACTTTGTGATGCTGTTAACATGTGCTAGATAACTAGATAATTTATGGAATTTGTCTTTCTCTGGCAGCAGCACAAAAGGGAGAAGGGCAGCCATGAGGAGGGTATTGAAGTTCCAGCAACCTCTTCTTCCATCATTAATCTTTGATTTCAGAGTGCAGATTTGTGATTTAGAGCAGTACTGGATGTCCAGGGCTACACTAAAGTACACTGGATTTACATTTGGCTTAACAGTGCAACTACTTTGGAAACTTATGTAGTAAACAAAAAAAATAATTTTCAGATTTTCAGAAAAATACTGAGAAATGGTCCAAGCTCCATCCACATGTTGGTTCCCTGCAATACAGGATTTGATTGGGCCAAATTTGTGTGCGCGTTACTAAACCAACTCTTGTATGGCACTTTTTGGCTTGTGATAAAGGTTATACTTGATACGGCAGAACTGAGTAGTTTATGGTGACAACATAAAGATCGTGACTATAGGCATTATTCTGTTTATATGATGTTACGATAAAGACACTAGGCCTGACATATTTATTGCGAAAAGCATATCTCAAAAGTCAGTAAGCATCTAAGTGTGAATTAGGTATTACTCTATATTAGTATTTAATTATAAGTTTACTGATAAGTATTTTATCACATGTAATCTCACAGTTTACCACAGTAGCAAAGGGTTTTGGCATTGACTTTTCTTTCGCACAGACCCCAAGCGTTTTCAGTGTGATGTTTCTTGTTAGGCCTCATTCAGTGGGGCTGTAGATTATTTTCAAGCTGCATGTTTCTACATATTTGTAATTGTATGGCTGTATGCATGATAGTTGCAAGTTTAAGTCCACTTAAAGGCCTGTGTTGGGTGAGGTGTAGAGCCAATGGTAAAGGGTGAAGAGTTCATCGCTTTATTGGGAAAGGTCCTGCCACATTTCAGAAATTTGATCTGCTCATTATGAAATGTTAAAAAAAAGTCAGGAGGTCTGACCTATTTATTCTGAAAAGCATGTGTTGAACACAAAGGCTTCTACAGATGAATTGTGTTTACATTGTGCTGAAGCCCACAGGCAGACATTTTGTTACATGTAAATGAACAGATTACCATGGGAGGCAAGATGTTTGATGCTGGTGATTTGCATCCGACAGACTGCATGGATAGAAGGTTTGCACTCCAATAATCCTTGTTAGACTCTCTTTGGAGAGATAGTATTTTGCTTTGCCAACTGTAATTTTGTATACATTCATACTTTTATGGATGTATCCTTGATGGTTGCTATGGAGCAAGCTTGTGCTCAGTACAGTAGGCGTGAGTTGGTTTTGGTGATAAACCAATGATACAGGCTATAGGCCTGATTTTTGTTATGAAAAGTTATGATAAAGGCATTAGGTCTGGCATACTGATTTTGAAAAGCATATGTTAAAATCAATAGGCCTTTGAGGGTTGGTTGTTTTTACACTGAATTAAAGCCTACTGAGTTGTTTTACTACATGGAATCTCACAGACTACTTAAGTAAGCATGGGTTTGCTGTTGATTACCCCCTTGGACAAACCATGAGTCTAGAAGATTTGCACTGTGAGAATTATTGTTAATCTCTGTTGGAAGAGATAGTATTTTGCTATGATAACTGTAATTTTCTATACATTTGCAATTTTATGACTGTATGGTGGTTGCCTTGTCAAAAAAGGTTGCATTCAGTGCAGTAGGCTTGAGTTGGTTATGGTGACTAGCCAATAATATTAGCTATATGCTTGACTGGTGTGCAGGGAAATGCTATGCCGGATGCTGTAGGTCTGGCCTCTGTATGAAGAGACGCTATTAAAAAGGCTTTATGGCTTGTTTTATTTTATAGTAAAAAGCAGATGGTAAATCTAGTAGGCCTCTAACAATGGATTGTTTTTTTAAAAATATTTTTATTCGAGTTTACCCCCCCCCCCCCTTTTTTTGTACAGGGCAAATAAATTCAATCACAAGAAAATTTGATATGCAAGGATAAAACAAAGCATACAGTCCATAAAAACAAAATATACAATATACATAGAAAAATGAAAATGTCAGGTAAAGGCAATAAAAAAGAAAAGAACAAAAGAAAGAACATTATATATAAATAAATTATAACTAGAATTAAGAATTGATTAGAAGTGTCTCTATCTATTTATACTCATTATCATATTCATGATCATTTCCTTTCCATATTACCCCGAATCTCCCTCCTTCCATTTTTGTATAGGCTCCCGTATTTCAATTCCATTTCTTGCCTTTCCTACCTCTCCTTGCATAAATTGCTTTTTCAAGATTGTATGCTGTTAACAATTTGGCTAACCATTGAAGAAATGCCGGTGGTATGCGGTCCAGCCATGCTGTGGCAATGCACAGCCTTAATATAGTCATGGCCACGAAGAAAAACAATCCATACTGTGTCTGACTATCATTGTCAAGTACTCCAAGTAGCACCGCTGCCGGTGTTAAATTGATCTCTATCCTTAATGATCTCTTAAGGAATACCTCTAGTTCATTCTGTGTTGTTTTTAAATGGGTGCATGTACAGAACATATGAACTAAGTCCGCCTCAGTCCGCCTCAGAGCTATCACACCTAGGGCATGTAATACCAGCTGTACCTCCCCATTGGGCTATTCTTGAAGGTGTGTAGTACAGAAAATATAATGTTTTATAGTGTTGCGCCTGAAGTGGTGCAGAGCATAGAACTTTCTGCCCCAATTCCAATGACCTATTAAAAGCCTCCTTTTCTATACCTATCTTCTGCACCCATTTATCCTCATACTTTTCAAGATCATCTGTTTTGTCTTTTGTCAATTCCGCATAAAATTGTACAATCTGTACCCTCCTGAATAATATATCCAAGATGGAATTCGTGCCAAATCCCGCTGATCCACCCTTTTTTGTTAACATAAAACTTCTAATTTGAAAATACTTAAAAAAGTGGCTTGAATCTAAACCGTATATTGCCTGAATACCATTGAACTGCATCACCCCCGTGCTCCCAACACATCCCCAATTTTACTTATCCCATGTTTCCCCCATTCTATAAACACAGCATCTCCAAATATATTGCAGGGAAGTGTAGCATTCTTACCCAACCTAGTGTACGCATTGTATCTGCCTAAGCCATATTTCTTTGCAAACGCCATCCGGATCTTATGTGCTGCTATCACAGTCCTAAATGTAGTCCTTTTAAAATACCTATGTTCAGTAAACTTCAGGAAGATGCTCTCTGCGTCCGCCCCTAGCACCAAAGCATAAATTGCTAAGGTTCCTATTTCGTCTTGTCCTTCCATTTCTGCTCCTCCCAATAAACCCGTCATGTACTGTATGAATGCTGCCCAATCGTATAGTCTTAAATCGGGCAGAGCCCACCCGCCTCTCTCCCGAGGGAGTGCCATAAACCTCAGAGCTCTTTGGGTTTTTCCGTGGGACCAAACAAAGCAATTTATCATGTGTTCTAATATTTTAAACCACTTCGCCTCAAACAATAAAGGAATGGCCCTAAATAAATAAAGAACTTTCGGTAGAAAAATCATTTTAACTATGTTGGTTCGTCCTACTACTGAAAAATGTATGTTATGTAGTCTATCTAAATCCTTCTTGACTTTATTTATTACTCGTGTTAAGTTTGCCTCTACTAACGTGTCCAATTCAGCCGTTAATGTTACCCCTAGATATACTCCACTCTGCACCATTCGAGGATCTGTACATTCTACTTGACTATTTTTTATAATCTGAGTCTTAGAGACATTCAAGGCATAACAGGAGACATCCCCAAACCATCGCGCTTCTGCCTCCACCAGTCTTATAGCCTCTGTAGGGTTAGGAGTGATGACCGCGAGTTCATCAGCGTACGCCAGTATTTTACACTGTCCCCTATAGGTATTTAATGGGGAAATATTGTAATTTAAGTCCATACGCCGTATAAAGGGGCCCATGTATAACGCAAACAGGAGTGGGGAGCATGGACACCCCTGTCGCGTTCCCCTCTTAATCTGAAATGGGAGTGTATATTCAGCATTTACCCGTATGCGGGCAGTAGTGGCTACATATAATACTTGTAGTGCTTTCACCAACCCACCCCCAAGACCAGCCCTCTCTAAGATAAACCACAGGAAGTTCCAGGAGACCCAGTCAAAAGCTTTCTCAACGTCCAATAGCTAACAATGGATTGTTGTCACATTATGTTACAGGTTGTAGAAAGGAATGTGGCTACATGTAATCTCAGCAATTACCATAGTAGATAAGGCTTTTAGCGTTGGTCACCCACTCTGACAAACTCTGGGAGCAGAATTTTCTTGAGCTGATTCTTGTTAGACCTACTTAAAGGGGTTGCATATTGTGTTGCTGTCTGTAATTTGGTACATATCCGTAATTTTACAACTGTTTACATTATGGTTTCCAGTTTATGCACACTTCAGTAGGCCTGTGTGGTGTACAGTGTCAAGACATTGGTGAAGGCTAGAAGCCTTATCAGAAAACTGAGAAAAGGTATGTCAGATTCCTTAGGTGTGATCTGTATATAAAGAAAAGTTATAGAGGATGAGGTCTATGGTGGTTCGGGGAGGGTGGATTTTCATCCCTTCATACATAATGTTTTTGGCCCCTGTGTTGTGCTCCCTGGGACTGCTGGTTGCTCAGGGAGGTAGGCCTCACTTCCCTCCTTCACATATATATCTCATCTTCAGCCTTGGTGTGGGCTTCCCAAGGCCCTGTAAAGGTTAGGGGAGGGGGGCCCCATACACACCTTTACCATTATCAAAATAAAGCGGCCCCAACTACCATTTTATTGTTTTACAATCCAGTGGGAGTCCTATGAGAGCACTGGAATTGTAGCTGCTTTTCTCAGTTTATGGACTTTGAATTCCCCAAAGGGCTCTAGGCATTCAGGGTATTTCTACCCTGCCCCCTTATATTTTTTCTAAACATGTTCAGGACATGGGATTACATCCCAGAGTCCTGTAATGGCTGCCAGCAACATGAGAACAGATGTACAATTATTTTTTAACCTTAATTTCTCAAAACGACTTCACAGATTTGCACAGAATCCTAAAAAGAACAATCTGAAGGGCACAATCTGGATTCCTGTCACATTTGGTGCATTTCAATTCAGCAGTTTTTTCTGTAGCCCTGCAAAAAAGGGTTGCATGGGATTTTGGTTTTCGGACCACCCCCTTCTTTTTCTGATCACCCAAAACTTTCGATGTACAAACTAGTCAAAATGTAGCACATTTTTTAAAGTGTTCTAGTAGATTTATCAAAGGGAGCCAAAGTTATTAGCAACACACAAAAAATGCTTTTTCTTCAGGGAATTTAAAACTTTCATTGTTTTTTAATTAAACAAATTGGAAGGTTAAATGAACATATTCAATATGGTATAATGCTGAATTTCATACTTTTGAACATATATATCTTACTATCTTTTTTTGTTTCTTTTACCTTAATTCTTTGATAATCTATGTTCCTTTAATCTTCGAAACCTGTTATTTTGGATTACATAAAGCATGTTTAGTAACTATGACTTTGACTCCATTGGTATGATCCTAAGTCAATGACAGTGAGCTTGTTTTTATCCTAACTTGTGTCCCTGAGTGGGTGACTTTATGTCCTTATGCCTTTCAGTCCATTGTGACTGACTAAGTCAATGACGGTGCCCTTGCTCAGGCTTATCAGTATGTACCTCAATGTGCACTTGAATGAGTGGAGGTACCTTGGGCAGGTGTCTGACCGACTATATGTTGGCGGCCCATCCTGCCTGATTACAATGCGCACACTGTGCAGGTGGTCAGAAAACTGCTCTTTTCCATTGTGGCGTGTGGTGTGGCCCTAGAAAAGGGCTGCAGCACAAGCTGCAGTGGAAAGTGGCAGTTCAAATGCATCCATGCACTATGTGCCAGGCACCATGTGGTCCCCGGCACACAGTGCTTGGATGTTTAGGGAAGCACAATATGTGCCCCCTTTGGCCCATAGCAGAGGCCAAAGGGGGACAGGGGCCCTGATAGGGGCCCCCAAAGTTTCATTCCACCTTCTTTTACATGGGGGTTGGACCATCATGTAAAGGTAGAAGATAACGGGACATTGTAATCCCTATGGCACTGCCTCCGCAGGCACCACCCCAATTGTAGGGATTACGCTCCGATGGCCTTCTTGAGCCTGTCGGAGGCGTTGGTCGGTCCCTCGCCTACTGTGCTTAACCGACCACATCATTATGCGGCGGTAAGACTGCAGCCTCGGATGACGGAAGGACCACGACCGACAGCTTATCTGTGGGATCATAATCGGGCACTATGTGACTGTGCCATTGCCTTCACAGGTATGTCATTGATCAGTGACGGTGAGCACTATAATTTCTAACTTTGTGCCTCTAAATGTGCATCTAAGAGCACTGTGCAAACACATGTCCTGCGTGTGACTCTGACAGTGCTTTTCACTACACTAGTTTGTCAAGGAGTCAAGGATGGTGAGCATATAGATCACTCAGTGAACACCTAATTATGTGTCTGAGTATACAATTGTCAGTTATGTTATGTTATGTTAAATACATTCATATTGTGCTCAGCTACTCCGTAGAGTGTCCCGTCATTCATGTTTGAATCAAGACTCTTCACAAAATGGATGGATGCTGCTACATAAATATGTGGGTTAACAGCCTTTACAAAGCAGGGCTAAGAACATGGGCCATTTATCCGGAAGCTGAACAATGCTTGCCTTAACCACGCCTATGCCTTAACCATGCATATGTGTGGTTAAGGCAGTCGGTGTTCTAGCTGTCTGAGTGGGGTGAGGAACTGGATGTGGTAGGAAGGACTGGGATGCTGCTTGGTAAGTTGGGCTGGGGCTGGGAGGGTGGGTGAGAGTAGGTTTGAGGTGTGTGGGGTAGTTTTAGGGCTCAGGGTAGGGGGCAGGGGGCAGGGGTCAGAGTAGTTTTTAGGGCAGGGGTGAGTTGTAGTGCTCAGGGGAGGGGGGAAAGGGCGGTTTACAGGGCTAGCCTTTTGGGTTAGGGGGCCAGGTTTTAGGGTTCAGGGTAAGGGATTGGAGTAGTTAATATGGCTGGGACAGGTAGATTATAAAGCAGGACGGCTACATTTTAGGGCTCAGGCCAGAGGGGGTGGGTGGGATCTTTACTACACATATACTTTTATCAATCATGCCTTTACAATGAAATTTGTTGTAAAGGCATTTGTGTAAAAAGGCATGCAGGGTAAATATGCAGTCATTGTAAAGATGGTGTGGTTAAGGCATGCATGGTTGTGTCATACAATAAAATATGTGGCTCTTCCAGGCAATCACATTTGAAGAAAAATTCTACTGTGATTTAGGATGCCTAAACAGTAGAAATCTGTAAAAGTGTTAACCCTTTCAACCCCATCAGGCAACGTTTTAAAATGCCAATATCTCTTACTCTACTGGATGGATGGATACCAATCCAACAACAGCATAATTTTTTATTAAAGTGCTACTATAATTCCAGGTTTGGTGCAAATCCATTCAGAGGCTTGAACTGTAGGTGCAAGCAAAATTTACCCTAGAAGCTAAAACTGGAAACACATCTTTTTGACCCTGCCCAACTCCTTAACTTTCTTTCAACTATATCGATGTGCATACACTTTGACTTGGCTTGCTGGACTTTTGCTTACTTAGCTAGTGGTTTGGCCCAATTCATGCACCTCTGTCCACAGGGTCAAAAGTTATACACAAACACATCATCTGTACCATAACTATAGAGTACGACCACCATTGTATGCATATTCAGTTACAAAAACACAGTTAACGTGGATGTTTCCTTGAGAATTAAATCTGAGGAACCACTGGAATTTGCAAGTTATAGTTGTTAGGACATCAATTAATAACTAGCACAAAAGACATGCAAACAAAAACTCACTCACCACATGCCATGCTCTTATTTACATCTTGCTCTGAATTGTATATATTTGTGTGAAGTGTAGTGCACAAGCCTTAAAAGTACGATCCATCAGGAAAATGCTGTAAATTAAAATAAAATAGATTTCAGTAAACGCAGGAATCTGTGTAATGTAGTTGGCTGACAGGTTTTGTAGTTTTTCTTGTTATTAAATGTGGTGAGTTGTGCTGATGACGGGTGTATTTGAAGTGTGCATTTCTTGTTAAATTTGAAGTGGTTTGCTTTTTTACATGATTGGATTGGTTGTAGTTGTTTTTAACTTCTTCATTGTCTGATGTTGTTCTGTGTTCACTGTGACATTTCCTTTTTTTATGCTTTTTGTATGATAAAAAGTAAAAGACATAGGTTAACGGAATGGTGTATAGTTATTAATGTTAATGTTCTTAGTAGAACCTTTTTGTTAATATTGTTCCTTAAATGCTTGTATATATATATGTTGTCCAGTTGTTTTTTTAACTAGAAAATAGGTTTTATTTCTGAATACAGAAACGCATAATTCAAGTTTCAATGTCGATACTGATTTCTTGAAAAAACGATTAATTTTCTAATATGGTAAATCCCTAAACTTTGTGTTATCTGCTGCACTGAAGTTTCGTATACATGTTTTAGGAAAAATAGTAAAGTAGAAAATTGGCTGATTTTATTTAAGATTCTGAAATTGATAAGATTGCCTCCCTCATCTATTCATGCAGATGGCAGAAGAGGGTTCCTGAGACAAAACTTAATCAATTACCGTGACTGGTCTCCTTAGTTGTGATGACTTCAAGCTCACAGAGCATCACCTTATATTGCCATTTCAAAATATATTTTTTTAATTGTATAAAGTTACATATTTAACCTATTTATTATATATTCCATATATAACACTTTGGAAATATTGCTAATTTGATATTTTTAATTGTATTTCCATGGCCTCTTACCCATCTTTGTTTTTACTTATAGAATTTCTTTAAACAATCAATACCATAGAATATAATAAAAACTGCTGGTTTTGAGAAAAAAAACTCATATTTATAGATATGTTTACTAGCTATGACGTAAAAAAATAGGATGTAGAAACTTTTGGTGTAGTGGTTTATTCAATTTTATATATATATACATATAAATGGGATGTAGTGGTAATTTTTTTTACAACTTTGAGTTAGTGACATCTATTTAAGATGTGTACAATACAGTGTCATCCTGCGCTAAGAAGCTGATCAAAGTTTTGGTCCTCATTTACAGCTGACCTACAAATGTGTTCAATCAGAAATTTTAATTGCAAAAACAGGCTATCTTCCGTTGTTAATACAGCCAGAAAATCTCTGCAGCTGCATAAGTAATTTTTAAGCCTATGTTGCATTTTTCTCCAGATGTAAGTGGGATATACATCGACCGCAAGCATTCGTCTGAGATTTGATATCTCTGCACCCAGCACAAGTTCTGCAAATGTATTCTCAAGGTTGTTTTTGCTTTTAAGGTGACACATGACGTTCTGAACACCTTGTGACGTTCCAAATCAATAGAATGTACCATTGGCCTTCAATTAAGTTTGGCATAGCTCTTGAAAGGGGTTTTTCTTTACTGGACACACTAAGATTTCGCCACTGGGCTGCATTCTAAGCACTAAACTCCCACCTCTTCTTATTTACAGATGCCATCCATGAGGAGGAGGACAACTTCTGCCCTTTCCTTAGATGCATGCTGTAAGGCTATATTCCACACTGTAGTCAACCACGTTGTTAGGTCAATTAAGCCTCATTGTTCATTTTCCTCCCCAATTGCAGCTGTGAGCAAGGTGATGAAAGAGAAAGGTTCAGTGTCATTTCTTTCAAAATTAACGCCTGTCATTTTGCATGACCTGGCCTAAACATGGCTAATTAGAGCCCTAATTAAAATTCCTACTGTCCCACCACCACCACCACTTGTGCCACTATGGTGCCAGGTAGGCAAATCTTTCAATAACAGTCATGCACAGAAAGCAAACTTATTGTGCTTCATGACCCCTTATTTTCTATTTTCAAGAATAAACTCACACTTTGGCAGTTTAGTCTTGAAATATGATGCCCTCTCAGCAAAGTTTCACTGCTTGTTGTTGACCTGTCACTGTAACTGCTCCACTGAAGTCAGTGACATCACCACATTCCTGGTGGGGGATCTCTAAATATAGTTAGCGGTCCTCCACCTGGGAGGAAAAGCCAACACCCTAGTCTCCCACCATACTCTGAATAAGGCGCATGGCAGTACTTGCCTCAACATTCAGAATTGACTGTCTCAACTTTAACACTAAGGGCCTGATTCTGATGCGGTTAGGAAAACATTCCCACCTAGGGCCTCCTAATGGCATGTGCTCCTTCCAAATCGGATCGGGAACATGTCTTCCTGACCCAGGGCCAAATTATGATGCGGTTAGGAACATATGCTCCCATTGAAGTCAACGGGAGTCCAACCAAATCGTATCTGGAAGCATCCGGACGCATCGTACTCTGTCGGTCGAACTCTCCCAATCCGAGTGTGTTGGAAACCATTTCTAAACTGATTCAGTCGGGAAGCTTTCCGACCCGCATCAGAATCAGGCCCAAAATAGAGAGAATTTCTTCTATTTACTAGCAGCATTCCCTGACACCAACCTCTTCATGGGTTTATCACCGGGATGGTGACCCACACTTGCGATCATCCCACCCATGGGACTTTCTATATGCTATAGTAGTAACTCATGTGCTGAATCATGTACTCAACACTCTTTAAAATTCTCTGGAATCAGTGAACTGTGAGTCCAACAGAAAAGACATTGTTGAGAATATGCACCTTTATAACCAAATTATCCAATTTATGTTAAGTTATTACATTACTGCCTTTAATCCAGTCATTTAATGCTTTCCAATACATACCCAGACATTTCAGTCAGAGATCAGTCTGGACCTTCTTTTAAAACATCCTCCATGTACTTGAAATGTGTGCTCTGCTTTGTGAATACATCACACTAGCTTCCAGCCTTCTGACAGGTAATCACCCACAAATCACTACTGCAAAGATCCTAACCATGCAATAACCCAATGTTTCAAGGGGTTCAACCTCATTTGAGAAGTAGGCTTTTGGCTCCCCCAGATCTGTTGTTCCACTCACTGAACTCGCCCTTCTTCCATGAGCGCTGGGTGTTAGAGTTTGCCAGGAATCAAGCTCCACCTTTCTCACTCTCTGCTTTTGAGGCAAGGTACACAGGGACAGACATACCCCTCTTTCCTTTAGAGTTAAAGCTTCCCTCTTCTCTCTATCCTCTCTGCTATCCGTTTCTAGCCTCATACATTTCAAGTAGTCAGTGCTTCTTGCCCCGCATGTTACTGAGGAAGAAGAATGGTGCAGATTCTTATTCTCATTTTTTTTCTCCGATTCTTTCTTGACTGGGGGCTTTCCAATGCAGGAAACTGTATGAATAATCTAGGGGCGATGTTATTTTATGCAAATATCTAGAGTGAACCTTCACTAGTATGGTACCCTGGTGCTGCGTAGGTGTGACCATAGCCAAACCTAGGGCCTCTGGGACTGCTCGAAATGCCAGGTATTCAGCTGCAACCGGTTCCCAGATTTCCTTTGAAGCAGCTCCAACTACAACTTCTACATCTGTAGGGCTTCTCCTCCCATCAGACTTTCACACGAAATAGCACATGGGCTGGCTGAAGAAAATGTACAATTGTCTCTGTCTTCTTGATTTGTGTATTTTATTGGGACACAACTTCCTTTTGTTTCCTGGTTCTTCGACACTCTCTTACTTGAGGAAAGAAGCTGCAACAGACAAACAGACTCCTTCGACACAGGAGCAGACCCTGTTATCCATACGGGTCAGCAAGAAGCTGTCCTCCTTACCTCTTGGAGCTTCATTCCAATCCTAAAGATTGAGTGTGAACCTGGAGGCAAGTCTGTCCACAGACCCTTATCAAACAGATGAGAATTCTTCAAGGCAACTCAGACAGTCCTATTTGCCTTGACCAGCTCTTTCCATAGGGAGCACCTTGTAGAATTTTTAATTGGAGCATTATTGGCTTGATTCCTCTAATTGTTGTTGCAGATTAGCAACAACAGCTAGTGAAGTCAAGCTAAATTCCATACAGTTTTCTCATCTACGTTTTATTATATTGTGATCCAATTCCTGTCTTACAAAGGTTTTTCACCATAACATTAATTCAGTCGTTTTCTAGTAGATGCTACACAAATGAAAGTGCTTAACCTTCTCCATACTTCTTTCCAGTTCTACCCAAGTTATTATTATTATTATTATAATATTTCTTATATAGCGCCTGAATCAACCCCCGAAGGGGTATCTCCGCGCTTGCCTTTGGAACCCGTCGTGGCTTTTCTCTGTGAGAAAGCCCCTAGAGGGCATCCCCAAGGTGAAAGCCAGGCATCCCGCCGCGGGGGGCCGTTGTGGAGATTAAGCAAGCTTAATGCCCAGAGTTGCAGAGTGTGAACCCGTGATTAGGTCAGGCACCGAAGCGAGAATTATCGAGTCCATGGACATTTGAGCTCAAGACCCTGCCACGTCGGGAATTGAACCCTGGTCCCAGGTCTGACCTCTGCTTCAGGATCTGCCTGCTCTAACCAGTGAGCCACACTTCTCCACTAGCCCACAAAGTTCCAATTAAAACAAGGTAACTTCATCTGCAGAGGCTCAAAGAAATCTCTCAATTTATGACATATCTTCTAAGAAGCGTTCTGCTGGGGTTGAGAGGTCATTTCTACTCCAAGAAAGCAAATTAAGCTCCTACCTACTGGCAGATGAGGCATGTGGGCTGAGGCAACAGCTCTTTCCAAGAAAATATAGTTCTCACAGACTTTTAAACTGGGCAATAGATTGTTACAAAGATAATTAAATGTGAAGTAAAGGTATTGATTGTGATTCCCAGAGAGCTCTGCTAAGAGAGGGCTAGACCTTTCGCTCACACTAGCAACATTTTAAGTGGGTAACATGGTAATGTGTGCAACAGACACAAAGAATGTTATTATTCAAAACCCAATTCATTTTTTTTATTTTTAAAATGCAGTCTGCTCCACTCCCTCTATAAAGCATGGGAAGTTAAGCCATGTTACTTAGTATTTTGAAGTTGAGTGGGGAAAATCCTCCCTGTCAGATTCAAACACTAAGGGCCTGATTATGAGTTTGACGATCCACGGACCACCAGATTCATGGTGACGTAGAGGTTGCAGTCCAGCCATCCCCGCACTGGCGGCCTGACCACCCAATTACAAGTCGGGCGGTCCGACTGCCATTGCACTGCTGCAACCGCCAGGGATCAGAGATCCCCTGGCAATGGCGCGGCGGTCTTGAGGCCACAATATGCTTGGTGGTACTTCTGCGGTCCCTCCAAGCATATTACAACTGCATCAGTCAGTGTGATGTTTGATAGGGAACAGCTTTTTCTACTTCACGAGGTGTTCTTTTCATAAGTGGTATGGTTTAGTAGAGCACTTGCAGTTTATGTGGTCTGATGTTTGATTACTGCAGTTACAGTAAACTAAATAGTTTTTTTTTCATTCTGTCCTTCTTCATAATAAACTTTCTTATCAAATAGTTGTGCTCTGTGAATATAGCTTGAAGGCCTTTGTTGTAGCTGTGAAATGTTCATTTGCCTGTCAGCTTGCTACTGTTGTTTTGCAAAGTTAATGGCCAGATTTATCAAGGCGTTGCATCACCCATGCACTAGGCAAGAGGGTCATAAGGGTGACGCAAAACCTAAGTAAGATTGATCAAGCAACGCAAGGCCACCGTGCATGGCACTGCATGGCTTGATGAGTCTGTATTATTACAAAGCAGCACAACTCGCTGCCTTGCATTACTCTGGACCAGGAAGGTGTTTCATGGGTGGAACATGGGTGTTCCCACATATCTACCCATGGATTGTGGCGCATTTCCAGACTTACTATTTGTGGAAGACCTCGAATGCGTCCAAAGGCTTTGCACCAAACAGTTAGACATAACAAGGAGAAATATCTTTCTGCAGCACACATAGAAAGAGGAAATTGCCTCTGTGGATTGTTTTTGTGCAGGAAGGTGTTGTTTTCTGCACAAACACAATCCAGTCTACAACACAGGCATCCTTGCACCAGGACGCAAGGGTGCCTGTTTTGGCTCTAGGGCGCTAATTGTGCGCCAGCGCAGGCAGAGGACAGGAATGCGGCATATCTTGAAAGATATGGCGCATTCCTTCCAGCCCTCCCTCTTTCACGCAGCCCAGCAAGGTGTCTTGCTGCGTTGCCTGAAAGTTTGACAAATAAGGTTCGAACGTTCTAATTGTTCATTGGCTTAAACTACCACTAACATAGACCAATTTTTGTTTACTTGTGCTATATGTCTGTTTTCATCTGATTTACAAATCTGTATTTCTTCCTCAGTTCCCAAAGGGTGTTTTTGGCTTCACAGCGTTCAAGCAGTATAATACAGTAAAACGTTTGGTCCAAAATAAATCCAACACAATTGTAAAATGATGCAAATTCTTGTGGTGGGGGATAAATCACTGTGGATTTGACTGGAGCAGAGCAATGAATCACAACCTTTGATAAAGTACATCTTGCCTCCTTATTATTAACAAATGCAGTCAAGTGAATCAAAGTGCATCTGCCAGGGAGAGTTGAGATGCTTGTCTCGAGGACAATATTCCATTCCACATCCGGTCTGGTGCGTTGTGGTTCACAAACTAAAGCACAGACCGCAGATGCGTCCCAGGCCAATGTCTCCTTGACAGGCAATGCCCCACTGCATTTTAAAAGACTTGATCATAAAAAGTTTGATGATAAACATAAACAGCATTACTCGGGGGTACTAAGCAGGTATTCATGTGCAGCACTGTTCAGGGATGCTGAATACCTACACGAGTTCCAGTCGAAAAGAAATAAAAATGACAGAATTATGTATATGGTATAAAATGCGCAGCCGGAGGTGTGAAGCCAGAGAGAGTCTGAAACAAAAAAATCCAGACTGAATGCGACTGAATATTGAGTATGCTGATTTCGCTGGAAAAAAAGTTAATGCTGCGGGTTATTCTTATTCGAATTTAATCATGGAATTCTCTAGGTGCATTTCTTTATGTGTCTGGATAAAATACGCCGCATGCTCTCTCAGGCTGAAAACCCGCAGCTAATAAGTCACTAGGGGAATCTTCAACAGACCATACAAATCTTGAATGCGGTATGTGTACAGATAGCTGAAACAACTGATTCTAGCCAACAACCCAGTTAGGCAAAACTAAATGTTTGCAAAAACCACGGTAAGGGAAAGCTTTGAGGATGTGTGAAAGGTCACCAGGCGAGACACTTCTAATTAAAGCTGGTTTGTGACAAATTGAGGACTAACCTTCTTTAGGATTATCTATCGTTTCAATTTAAAATAAGTTTGCAGAAAAAAACAGTATTTAAAATAAGATTTATTCACTTGATGTTTTTTTTCTTCTTTCCATATTCCCCTCGCCGTCCTACTTCTTCCAAAAATAGTTACAACGTTTTTAAGCCTCTAATGAACTTGAGTTTTAGGATTGTTTTAACAATTGTATTTATATTTAGTTTCTTTCTAGAACCACAAAGGGATTTATTGTTGCACTGCACTTCATAGTTTTGGATCCCTTCTCAATCACATTTTATGATTAATTTTCTGCTGAAGTTTTGTATAAGTTAACAATTGTTAAATAAAGCTTTTTAAACTTACAAAAAAGTAGTTTTGAACCTTTATTTAAACATTTGCATTTACAAGGCCATGTCAGTAACCAGTCATTAATCACTTGGGATTTCAAATTAAATTTAATTCAAATTATACTCAAATAATAGGTTTACATTGATGGATTTCACAAAGTTTCTCTACACTCTTTATTGTACTTAGAGATCGATTACAAAAAGGCAATTCATACCGTTTTCTCCTTAAAACCACTGTTTTGGGTAGAAATGCGATTACAAATGTCCTGGTATTTCTGGGCAAGATTCGTCTGAATAATTGGTCCCTAATTCTGGAAACTCATGAGGAAAATTATGAAGTAACACCACTTTCCTCATGTTATTGACCATTTTCGTTTAATGCAAAATATGAAATCACTGGGCAATGGTGGGATATTACTGTCCAGTGTTGGTAATACTGGGTGATGTAGCACCACACCTTGCTAAAGAGCCACTTGGAAACTTGCCGAAAGAGTGAGTGAATTTGGCTTGTGCAGTTCTCTATAACTGAGTTTCTAGGACTATCTGATGGAAACTGTGAAATACCACTAACTGTTTTTATTAAAATTTTGCATATTTCTGCTTATATACATTTGGCAGAGTGGAAGCGTACAGCCTTGAGTTGAAAAATAACTGAGTAAACTATATAAAATGTATCGAAGTAACAGCTGTTACAGTTGTTAGGATCGGTTCCGAATGGAAAACATAAATTTGTGTGTATAGTTTAGGAGCATATTATCAAGGACGGGCCTTTAAATTATCGCTGCTTTAGCGGCAGAAAACAACCGCTAAAGCGGCGATAAGCCCATTATGACCACTTTAGCGTCATTTTCCTGCGCTAAAGCGGAGAATAATTTTATCGCTGTGCTTGATAATATGCCCCTTAGATCTCACTTTTTTGTGATGTACAAACTTTCCTAGTAACGTGCCTGGAAAACTACGTGAGGCACATTTTTCCAGACAGTTTTCTGGGAATGTCATGTGATTTTGCCCATGTTCTTGTGTGTTGAAGCTCTTTCCCTGCATCCAAACTTCCAAGGCAAACCCTTCCTTGTAATGCTCACTTACCACTGATGTCTCCGCTCTCGCTTGTTGCAGCGTAATCTGCAGTGCTAAAGGTATTCACACCCACAACCGCATGATTAAAACCGAATACAGTAGTATCACCCACCAACCTCCTTTTAAAACTGTGCTCCTGGACCGCGAAGCAAGGCAGAGGAGACCGATTTCATCATTTTCCTCCAAATGTTCGACATCCTCTTACTGCAAGAAACCTGGGACAAGAATCCAACACCAATCACAGGTTTCAAGGAGTATCAACTGGATGCAGTTAAAAATCAAGAGAGGGCAGAACTGCAGGAGGTCTCTCAAATTACATACAAACTCACATTTGGTGGCAACAAGAACGTATAGATATCAGCCTAGCATGGGCTCAATGTATAAAACTCTTATTGCACAGTGATATAAGATTAAATCCCAAAACCTGTTACGCCAATTTATTAATCTGCAACATCTACATCCATCCTGGCCAGAAGAACAAACCCAGCCTTTTTGCTTCATTGAAAACACTCTTAATATCACTGCAAAAAACGTTCCCCAGCACAAAATCATTCTGTCAGGAGATTTCAACATGCACCTCCTACAAAGAAACAGCCACCTACCCAAACAACAACAGAATGTGACAGCTATGAAACTATTACCACCAGTAATTGCACATCTTCAAAAAACATGCCGCTATTGGTTAATCTGCAAAGCCGCCTTTGAAGAAATTGGCCTGTGCTCACTTAACAGCCGCCTTCGACAAGATCAACCAGCTGTCAGAGGACCTCAAACAAAACTCATTCAACACTGGATTATATATTTGTCGACTCACAGATATTTGATAAAATCATGAGTTATTGCTTAATGTCCAGAGTAGAGAGCAACAACCTCCCCCAGCATGTAGAGCTCCAAGTTCATACAGCAAAAGTTCCCCACACCAACGATCTGATGGTTACACCATGTGCCTACAACCTAAAATGCATAGCCTGGAATTGAAGATTCTGCCGAGATAATGAATTACATAATCATGTTCACTTCCCATCCATCGGAAATCGAGCAGGCGCAGTGGACTCAATGGGAATCTCTTCCTGCAGCACTAGCTACCGCCTGGCCATGCAATTGCTTGCAACCCCTTAAACCATCCACCAAAGGGCCATCCTGGGGGACTATTAGGATGGCGGACGGACCTGCGTCCGTCCGCCACCCCAGAGGAGGAGGGACCATCCGCAGGGGCAGCGGCGGTCCCTCCGTGCGTATTAGGATGTGACTGCCACCCTGGCGTTCACATCCTGTATTTTCAACATTGTGGCGGGTGCTGCTTGAAGCAGCACACGCCGCAATGTTAAAAAATGCATGTTTACCTTTGCATGCACGAACACGCAAAGGCAGGGGGGTACCATAGGTACCCCCCATGTGCACCCCCCCACCACCCCTTCACCCCTGGGGGCCCGCAACAGGCCCCCAAAGAAAACACCATATGCCTTTCCACAGCGGGAAATGGTGGAAGCATCCTCCATCCCATCTTCAAGTCAGGCTCACGGAAAAACTCAGCAAACTACAGATTAATTGCCTTAATAGATGTCGGAGCCAAACTTTATGCTGCCAATCTGTTAAGAGATTTGGAAGCTTAGGCATCAGCCAAAAACATAATCCAAGTAACACAAATGGGTTTCAGGGCAGGCATGAGCACAACCACCATTTTTCTTGCCCTCAGCCTTCTCATTGAAAAAGCCATTCACAAATCCTCAAACCTAGACACTTGCTTTGTTGACCTAAAAGCTGCATTCGACACGCTCCCAAGGGACCTGCTCTGGCCAAAAATGGCCAGACGGGGTGCATGACCGAAACTCCTCAAAGTAATAATCAACTTATACACAGATACCTGGGTACGAGTCAAAATAGGTAGGGGGTGAAAGGATGGAAAAAGATACCCACTTTCATCGGACAAAAACAAGGATGTGTTCTTGCTCCCTGTTTTTCAATATATATACAGCAGACCTGGATGGCCTTCTATCTGAAGCTTTGAGTGACCCACCAACACTAGCAAAGAGACTGGTGCACAGCCTATAATATGCAGGCAACATCATTTTATGCAGCGAGAACCCAATCAGCCTCCAGCGCCAAATTACAATTCTCCTTAAATTCACTGAATCATCAGGACTGAAATTAAATTATTGCAAAACAAAAAATCATCTGTTTCTCATCAAAAACCAGCCAGCAAAACATAAAATTCAAGTGGAAAGCATCAGGGAACAGCCTCGACTTGGTAAACACAAATACTTAGGGGTGGAAATGGACACAAAATTACATTTCAAACATCATTTAGTACAAATAAGGGCTCTAGCTAACGAGCTATACTTCACTTTCAACCAAATAAAAAAAAAGATGGGGAGTTTGACGCAATCATATCTGCTACAGATTATCGGGGTGAAGTTTTTACCCTGATTGACCAATGGCTCGGTGCTGCTAAAGGGCAAAGACTTAAACCCATTATAGTCCCTTCCAGGCAATCGCACCCTCCATTTACCACAACACATTTCTCAGCCACAAGTGTGCCTGGAAAATGGGCTTTTCCACCAACTTCCAGTAAGGATGGCCGCCATAACAAAGCTGTGCTCGAAGATGAGAGCTTCACCCCCCGAAACACTGGCCGCCTTGTGTTGGCCCGAATTGGAGAGCCAGCACACCCAAAAAAGCGATTGGCCAACAGTGCTCCAACAACCCTTGCTCTCTCCAAAGTCTGGGAGTTGAACATCAGTTTTACGGTGTTTAATGTTTAAAAAAATTGCTAATAAAGCCGCTAAGTTAAAATCCTGGATGCTCGACAAAGCAGAAATGGCTGGGAAAAAGCATGGCTGGTCAGTTTTATAATTGTACACCAACTGAGGCCACCAACCATACCTCAAATGCCGCATTTCTCAAACCATCCAACACTTTCTCCTACTAATCCATATCAATGTTTTCCCCCTCAAAAGATCAGGCCCATCCCTGGAAACAAGGTTAGCTGAATTCCCTTTGCCATTTATGTGGTCAATTTGAGGAAAACCAGTTAAAGTTCTAAGCATTTGTCCTGCTGTCAACCAATTTCGACAGAAATTACTTCAAGATAAGTTCCTGTCCCCATGTACTGATGACATCACTGAACAGCCATTCAATTCAGCTCTTCTGCAGGGCCGCCAAGTTCCCACTGCCAGTTAACAAATTACTATCAGCAAAACAGAAGCCAGACTAGATAGGAAACTGTCACCCTAGTAAATGGTACCATCAACAGTTTAACCAGAAGCCATCATTCTGATAGGCATCTGAGTCTCATTACAAGCAAAATTGTAGCCCTCATTCAATCAGGGTCGTCCCCAAATCTAAGGCTGGACAAAGCCACATCTGCTTGGAAAACATCTCTCTAATCAAATTTAACTTAGCGCTGCTAGTTTTATTAATAAATCTTTCAACGTTGGAGAAAGGTCTATTTACTCAACCGGCCCCCAACCGCCAAATCATTCAAAGTGTTCTGTGGCAGGACGTGTTTAAAGCTCAAATTTGAAACACTGTTGTTATCTTGCTGTGATTGTTTAATTTTAATGCTTGCCAATGTTGCACAAGTTCATGTTCGGTTTCAACTCGCTTATCTGCTTAAAATAATTGCATACTAGCAAGTTACCAGCTGAATAACTTTTTGAATTGTGTTGGATGTATTCATGATGTTTACATAGTGTAATAAATTACAATGTTTAACCTGTGAAATTGTTATGGTGTTAATTAACTGAAACAATAAACTTCAACTTAAGCATTCACACCCACTAGGAATCCCTTTATTCATAAACATATGCATAAGACCAAAAATAACTTTGTGACAAGGGCATATTACCTTTATAGTTTGGCTTGTAGTAAAAATGTACACCTCTATTTGTAGGCTTCCTGATTCTTTAAATATGAATTCATACTGAAATATGAAGATCAATAACAAGAAAATTAAACTGTTAAACATTTGTATTCATAGAATTGCATGGGAAATAGTGGGCTATACGGCAGCGCTATACTATAGAACATTATTGCCTACTTTTAGGGTGGTGTCGTAAATGGGGAAAAGTGTCTTGTATCAGCACAGTTTTACGGCAATAGTCAATTCAGCATCAAGCAGAATACATGTAGAAATACTCCATGCATACATAAATATCAGATGATCGGAATATTTGTACAAGTGGTACACAAGTTTGAATTCATTAAAAAAGCAATTATAAAAAATGCAAATCATTTACATTTGCATACAGACACCACTTTATAACAATACAACTGCTGTTCTATATGATGTGATGTTACAATAAATGCACATAAATGGTTCCATTCACAAAGGTATGTTTATATGTGTAGATTTACTCAAGTTTAAACCTACACATTTTTGCTATTCACATTTCCGATGATAGATCTATACCTAAGTTTAGACTTACTGTCTCCATCAACGAAACTAGGGGGTATAGAAATGTACGACTTAATCTAACACCTTGGCTGCTAAGGGGTTTCCCCCCGGTGCTGGATTTTCAGATTTACCATTGTTCATGACAAGGTCAACTCGTCATAAGCACAGGGCAGGTAAAACCCATGACGAGTTGACCTTGTCATGAGCATGGAAGTGGTTATGAGTGTGAAGTTGCTACTACTAACTTTTCACTCATAGGACGAGATATCCAGCACTGGTCTGGAGATCTGTCTATGAAAAATATCGGGAAAAATATTGAACTTGGGGGCATATTAAGAAGCTGAAGTATTAACGCTTTCTCGGCAAAATTCGCAGAGAAAGCGGGGATACTTCCAGCGCCCTATTAACAAGGGCATTGCAACGCCTGCCTCAAGCCCACTTTGCATTTCAGCGAGAAACATCGCTAATGACATGCAAAGTGGGCGTTCCCACGTGCAACCACATGTAAAATGTGGTTGGAGGTGGGAACACCCTATCACCAAGGCAGGCGTTGGGAGGAAAAGACCTGCGATAAACTCGTTTATCGCAGGTCTCCCAATGCCTGCTCTGACAAGGCGTTAAGCATTGATAACATGGGGGGTGTGGATCATAAAGCTGAATTCACCCCTCCATATTATCAAGGCACACATTAGCGCGTGAAAACAACACTTGTTTTCACGCGCTAATGTTCACTATCGCCGGCTATCGCAGGATTTACTATCGCCAACGTGTTGCGGGTTGATAATAACGCGCTAACACGGCGAAAAAATCCGGCAATAGCCGGCGATAGTGAAATGTACGATGTGCGTTTTTTAACGCACATCTTGTTAATATGCCCCATTATTACTTACTAAAAATAAATATTTATTTAAATATATTAATGTAAAATGTAAAAATGTTAAACCGAATAACCCAAAAAAGCATCATTTGCACAAGATCGTCTGACCCTTATGACCCGAAAGCATGCTCACCTACTACAAAGAAGTTACAACATAAAAAGGTAAAAAAATATCTTACAAACACTTTCGTTGTGCACTATAAAATTAAGTATTGTCTTATTAGTATGGGAAACTTCACATCACTTGATCTTTTACCACCATGGTCAATATGCCCAATATGAACCGAGTGTCGGCTATGTGGTCAATCTCAGGAGAATCTATCTCACCTTCTCCGTATTTGCCCAGCTCTAATCAATGACCATAGGAAACTCCTGCGTCAAATATGGATTACACACATGCAATTAAAGAAGCAATAGACTTCCTGCTTAGTGACCCTCACCCTCAAGCTATTTGCGGTTAGATCAAATTCCTAAATAAAACTGACAAGTTGTTATGAGCTGCTACTCTGCCGGACACTTATGGAACATATACTGTATTCCCCATCCTGCTTCCTATATGAGATTTTATATTTAAAATGTAGTTGTGTGCAAACTACCACCAACGATTTACACTTTTATTCTTGCATAAATACATGAAGCACTGATCCATGGGTAATTAAATAAGAATGCTCACTAAGGGGCCTATTATCATAGCAGGCGGATGGCCACCGCCGGACCGGCAGTGGTGATCCGCCTGCCAAAACACCCCACCAGACGCCAATTTACCCCTGCCACATTTGCATGGCAGGGGGTACCGCAGCGGACAGAAAGACCTTCCACTGCTTTGCTGCGGGCAGGCAATCGTCACAATAGCTTGACGGGCGGAAAAGCCCATAATATGATGGCGGTGCCTTGCAGGCACCGCCATCCATATTATGATGTGTGCGGTGTGTATACATTTCCACAGTGGAGACTCCGCCATGGAAAGGCATGCAGAGTCTACTTTGGGGGCCCGTTGCGGACCCCCGGGGGGTGAGGGACTCCACTTGGTACCCCCCCTACATTGGCATTCACAAGGTGGCAGGCACCACGCTGTGCCTGTCACGTTCTGCATGCCAATGCACAACACGCATTTTTAACATTGTGGCGGGTGCTGCTTACAGCACCGCCCACAAAAATGTTAAATATGCGGGTTGCGACCGCCAGGGTGGCGGTCATATCCTAATGGGCACAGCGGGACCGCCGCACCTCTGGCAGTCGTCCTGTTTACCGTTACTGTGGCGGGCATCGTAATTGGCCCCTATATGTCTGTCTGATTATCAGACAGTTATCTCATGCATGAATTGAGCAAAATCTTGCACTTGTGGAATGTGCTTACTTTTATTTACGCATTGACATTTCAAATTTCATCATAACAGGTGACATAGCAGTGACTGAGAATTTAAACAAACATGCATTACTACTAATTCATTTACAAGATATTGACAGTTTTGTAATTGATTTTATACCTTGTCCAAAGTCACTGCCCAAGGCTCCTTTTATCGTAAGCAGACATTTTTATATGTGACATGAATTTATAAAAACAATTTTTAAAATTGCACTGAATTATATTTTACGGCTATTTGAAGTCATACTTACCCATTTTTGTTTGATAGGTTTTATCAATTTGTAATGGCTTTAATTAGCTGAGCAAAAACAAATAAACTCTAAATTAAAATAGAAGTGCAATCCAATTAAAATAATTGCTATTCATCAAGAACTAATAAAATTAAACTAGCTCATCAAATGAAATGTCCATTAAATAAGTTAATAAGTACAATATATTAATTAATTTGTATCTATTTCTAAACATAATTGTAAAAAAAATCTCTAAGCCACCAGCATTTTAATATGTAACTAATATTTAGTAAATTTAGGTATGTCTCGTTTTTGATCAATTTAAAATAATTGTACATCTTTATTAAGATGTTAAAAGGTTAGGGCCTGATTACGAGTCTGGTGGTCTTCTGATCACCAGACTCATGAAGACGAGCAGTGGTGGTCCACACTACTACGACTTCTAAAGTTGTTGTGGTGGTGGACCATTGGCTGCACCAGGGAACAGTCATTCACTGGCGGTGGCGAATGAGCGCCACAACGCAATATTTTGAGTGGGGACTTTCTCAGTCCTACTCAGCATATTATGAGTTCCTGGACTGCCAGCCTTTTCTTGGCCATGAAAAGGCTGGTGGTGCAGGCACACATGCCACCTTGCCATGGATATACATTCAGGGGGGGGCACAAGATGTTCCCCCCTGGCTGTACCCCTACCAAATTCCAGCACGGCATGGACGTCCAAGTCCATGCCATACTGGAAATTTTTGCTGTTCCCATTGCGGTGCCTGTTTTGCAGGCACAGCAATGGGAAAGGCAAAGAGCCACCAACCGTATTATGAGTTGCACCTTTGCTGCTCGGAATACAGTCAGCGGTGCTTACGCAGCGGAGGCGCAGCGGAGGGGGCATTGCGCCATCGCAGCTGTGCTAAAGTCATAGTCAGGCCCTTAATAAAAAAAGAATATATGTTATGATTGTTTAACTTTATAAAATATTTTAATTTAAATGTAATATAACCTAACTATAAATAAATATTATATATATATGTATATATATATATATATATATATGTATATATATATGCATTGTGAACAAGCTTGCTGTGCAAGCGAAACACATTACTGAATAAACCATTTTCTGATGAGAGTACAACTCTACTCTGAGTGATCGCTTTATTCTATTTGTATATGGATATAAATATAACAATATATATATAATTCACTGAAAAAAGTAAAACCATAGGTTTCAGACATGTTATAGTTAGGAATTAGCATTTAACCAGCCTTAGAAATTCACTGAAAAAACCATAGGTTTTCAGGGTTGTTATAATTAGCTGGACATTTCAATCGCACAAAACCATTGAAATTCCTCTGTTATAGTTAGATCTGCTAACTATAACTCACGCGCCTGCAATCTACTGCTGATGATGTCACATATTACATCACTCATGACATGGTCAGTGCCTTATATAGTTAGGAATTAGCATTTAAAAAACCATTGAAATTGCTCCTATATAGTTAGTTGTACTAACTATATTTTGCGCACCCGCAATCCACTGCTGATGATGTCACATATTACATCACTCATGAAATGGTCAGTGACAACACTGATGACATCACTGATGACATCTCAAATAACATCACTGATGACTGACTCGTTTTTTTTATCAGCAAGATCCGCGCATTCTGCGCCAATTTTGTAGATTTTTTACAGAATTTTCTTTTTGTTTTTGGCCTTGGGGGTCCTTGTGGGACCCCCTGAGCAGGCCAAGGGGGTCAGGGTGTTTTTTACCATGCCCCCTTTTTGCGTTTTGCGCATTTTTCATTAGGTAGAACCGAGGCACAAGATGCCTGCCAACACTTCCTGATTTGGAGTGTTGACAGCCAATTAGAATCCAGCTCGTGATCGGCAGGGTGCTCTCAGGGTGTGCGGATCCAACGCGGCCATAGATATATATGTGATATTGATTTTGATTTTCTCAGGAACTACTGAACGGATTTACACAATTTAAGCAAAAGGCACGACTCTGAACCACGGTCTACCTTTCTGCCAAATTTGGTGTAATTCCGTTCAGCAGTTCTGGTTGTAGCTGTGATTAACAGTCCCTATGGAAAATTGCATGGGGAAAACACTTGAATTCACTCGTGTTCAAGCGGCTGCGGCTGCGAAACGCGTTGGGTGTGAGCGTGAAATAAACTTCACCGTAAATGCACAAGGGCCTCAACTTGTTGTCTTTTGAAGGACAATATGACAACTTCAGGGTTGGATATATATATATATACATATATATATACACACACACACACAGATATAAATATATATATATATATATATATATATATATATATATATATATATATATATATATATATATATATATTACCTACTGGCGGTCGCCAGTAGATATATATAGTTAGGACCTAGTTACCATAGGAAATCCCGAAATTCTTTTAGGAATAACTTTGGCGCCGATTGAGGGATCTGCCTGTACTTTTCCTTAAATTTGCCTCGCTGCGCTCCACTCCTTCCCTGAAAGTTTCGGGGGGATTCGTCAAGCGGGGGCTGAGAAAAAAGGGGAGTCCTAAAACGTGTTTTCCCCATGTTAATTTCCATAGGGACATTCTGACAAGGCTACAGCTCGAACGGCTGAACGGAATTACACCAGATTTGGCAAAATGGTAGGGACTGGTATGCACCAGTGCCTTTTGTTTGTTTGGTGTAAATCCCTCCAGTAGTTTTTGAGAAAATTGAATTTGACATTTTTCAAATGGCATTTTCTATGGGACCTGTAGACACAGCTACAGCCCAAACGGCTGAATGAAAATACACCAAACTTGGCAAAATGGTAGGGACAGGTATGCAGTAGTGCCTTTTCTTTATTTGGTGAAAATCCCTCCAGTAGTTGTTGAGAAAATTTAATTTGAGCAAATGATATATCTATATGCGCTCAACATTTTATTGGGAATAACTTTGGCGCCAATTGAGGAATCTGCTCCTTCTCTGAAAGTTTATGGGATGATTCGTCAAACGGGGGCCGAAAGGGGGGTCCCAAAATGTGTTTTCCCCATGTTAATTTCCATAGGGACCTTTAGACACGGCTACAGCCCGAACGGCTGAATGGAAAAACACCAAACTTGGCAAAATGGTAGGGCCTGGTAAGCACATGTGCCTTTGCTATGTTTAGTGAAAATCCCTCCAGTAGTTCTTGAGAAAATTGAATTTGAAATTTTTCAAACAGCATTTTCTATGGGACCTTTAGACAGGGCTACAGCCCGAACGGCTGAACGGAATTACACCAAACTTGGCAAAATGGTAGGGACATGTATGCAGTAGTGCCTTTTCTATATTTGGTGAAATTCCCTCCAGTAGTTGAATTTGAGCAAATTATATATCTATAAGCGCTCACCGTACGCGTCAGTGATGTCAAATGAGATGTCATCAGTGATGTCATCAGTGATGTCATTTGAGATGTCATCAGTGATGTCATCAGTGATGTCACTGACCATGTCATGAATGATGTAATATGTGACATCATCAGCAGTGGATTGCGGGTGCGCAAAATATAGTTAGTACAACTAACTATGTAGGAGCAATTTCAATGTTTTTTTAAATGCTAATTCCTAACTAAATAAGGCCTGAAACCTATGGTTTTTTAAGTGAATATATATATATATATATATATATATATATAGACACACATAGGTAGGTAATATAAATATATATATATATATATATATATATATATATATATATATATATATATATATATATATATATATTCACTGAAAAAACCATAGGTTTCAAACACGTTATAGTTAGGAATTAGCATTTAAAAAACCTTGCAAATTCACTGAAAAAACCATAGGTTTCACACATGTTATAGTTAGCTGGACATTTTCCTCATACAAAACCTTTGAAATTCCCCCATTATAGTTTGTTCAGCTAACTTGCGCGACCGCAATGCACTGCTGATGATGTCACATATGTCACATATTAGATCACTCATCACATGGTCAGTGACATCACTCATGACATCACTGATGACATGTCATATGACATCACTGATGACATTACTGATGACATCATCCAATGAATGTGTCTTTCTGAAAAATAAATATTTTTTATATGTGTATATCTAAAGGTCGATGGAAGAATAAACGGGTAAAACAGTGTCTAAATGGATGTTTTTTTAAATGATTGGTTAACTGACTTATTAAGTGTATCTTAGCGAATACATGTATTAGCGAGCAATGTTTAAATATTTAAAAATATTTATCAGTGTCTCACTTTGTGTATAAGTGGCTGCATGGGTTGGTGAGTAACTACATGAGTGTGTTTATGTTTTTTTTTTGTTTTTTTTGAGTATCAGTATGAGTGTCTGTATGGTTCGGTGGGATATTACTTAGCACACAGATGCATGATTGAGTGACACACTATTTGAGTGTATTTTGAAGACAGCATGTGTGCAAGACTGTATGGGTGGATGATTGTGTGTATGGGTGGGTTAGTGAGTGAATGACTGTCTCAATAGTGTATTCATGAGTAACTACATATGTTTTAAACTAGTATATGTGAGTATTGATGTATATAATTGAGTATATGTGAGAGTGACAGTTTGGAAGAGTACCTATATAAATAAGTATGTGTTTTTATAATTGATTGTTTAAGAGAGTAAATATGTGCACGTTTCTGTAGAAGTACGTGTAGTGGTGTGTATTTTGCAGTATAATCAAGTAAATGGATTTTTGATATTTTTTTGCATGTGTGAATATGTGTGTGAGAAACTATATGGATGAGTATTAGTGTGTAACAGGATGTATAGGTTTTGGAGTACATATGATGAGTAAGTACATGTATGAGTGAGTATATAGAACTGTTGGTGAATGAGTGGATGTGTATGTAGATATTGGAATTACCTAATAGGTTGTTGTAATTCGTATTGGTATCTCCATTTTTAGGAAAATGTTAGTTTCTATTTTTGAATGTGTGTGTCAAAGGTTATTTAACGCTGAGAGGAGGTCTGCCACTTTGTCACAAGGATGATATCATCAGTGATGTCATTTGACATGTCATCAGTGATGTCATGAGTGATGTCACTGACCATGTCATGAGTGATGTAATATGTGACATCATCAAATGCATTGCGGTCGCGCGAGTTATAGTTAGCTGAACTAACTATAACAGGGGAATTTCAAAGGTTTTGTATGAGTGAAATGTCCAGCTAACTATAACATGTGTGAAACCTATGTTTTTTTCAGTGAATTTTCAAGGTTTTTTAAATGCTAATTCCTAACTATAACGTGTGTGACCCCTATGGTTTTTTCAGTGAATTTGCAAGGTTTTTTAAATGCTAATTCCTAACTATGACGTTTGTGAAACCTATGGTTTTTTCAGTGAATTTCAAAGGTTTTTTCAATGCTAATTCCTAACTATAACGTGTGTGAAATGTATGGTTTTTTCAGTGATTTTACAAAGATTTTTAAATACTAATTCCTAACTATAACGAGTGTAAAACCTGTGGTTTTTTCAGTGAATTTGCAAGGTTTTTTAAATGCTAATTCCTAACTCTGATGTGTGTGAAACCTATGGTTTTTTAAGTGAACTTCAAAGGTTTTTAAAATGCTAATTTCTGTGTCAATTTTTATATTTTTTATATATTTATGTTTCCACAAACTGCCTTTATATGTTGTAATACATTGACTGTATCCTGTAATATGCAACGGCACAGCTACTTTTTATGATTTGGATAAAGTTGAACAGTATAGTTACATCTTCAATCAACATGTAAGCACTCAAATTTGTCATTTAACTTTTTTTTTTCTAACGTGTGCGCAACTTGCGCGCAACCTGTGCGCACCTCGCTATTTAAAAAAAAAATTTTTTTTTGCCCTTCGGGGTCCTTCAGGGACCCCCTGAGAAGGCCTAGGGGGTCGGGGAGTCTCTACCCTGCCCTCTTTTCATGTTTTCCACTATTGTTTTTCACTCACTTCTGCCTCGAGGGTGTGTACAATGTGCGCGCACCTTGTGATTTTAAAAAAAACATGTTTTTTTGCCCTTCGAGGTCCTTCAGGGACCCTATGAGAAGGCCTAGGGGGTCAGGGAGTCTCTTCCCTGCCACCTTTTCACGTTTTTAAATGTATTTACGAAAATCAGGTAATACGTCATTCATATGCGACGGTCGCGCAACATGCGCGCGCCCATGCACGCACCCGTGCGCACACGTAAAGACATGTGACTTGAAAACAAAGTCATGTGACTTGAAAACAACACTTTTGATTGGTTTATACTAGTTTCTTTTCCAGAATCTTCAAAAACACTACCCTCTTCCCTCACTATCTCTTTCACTTTTCTGGGAGAAGGATCTTTGCTGATTTGTTCCAGCTTTTTTGGCAAAATGGCAGAGCAACAGCAGCCACAGGATACATCATCATGTGACTCAAATGTGGAGTTTGTTGAAGAGCAGCCACGTCAAGGAGTTCTTTATCTGGAACTTTTTCACCTTTCCAGAGGGGCAGAAGAAAGTAAATGCATCTCCTTCATCGACTGCTCTAAATATCCGACCACTTTTCGACAATGTCCACCTCCGCTTCAACTTCTGCAATGAGATTCTTTGTTATGGAGAGCAGAGTCTTAACTTAATGGAGCTAAAGATTACCCAGCATACATGCTCCCGCCAATAATTTTTTTCATTTAATAATTTTTGTTCCTGTTGAGAAGTTTTTAGTTACCTGTTTTTTACTTTTGGTCTAAAAAATCCCCCAAAAATATAAAATTGTTAAAAAACTACAAAAAAATACAAAACCAAAAAGATGAAAAAAACAGTTTTTTTCAGAACTAACTTCACTTCTCCAAGAAGAGCTATATCTCTTATATACTGTGTCATACTTTTTTTGAATGAATGTGTAGTGTATAAATGAATGACTGAAATGACTGAGTGAAGGGGAGGAAGGGGCTCATGGAATGAGTGAGGAAAGGGTAGTATGGTGAGTGAGGAAAGGGGAGTCAAAGAGTGGCTGAAACAAGGGGACTAAGGGTAGTGGAGTGAGGTAAGGGGAGTGAAAGAGTAAGGGAAGGGCAGTAAGGAAAGGAAAGTGAGGGAGGAAGAGTGAGAAAAGGGGAGCAGGGGACGGAGGCAAGGACGGGGAGTAAGAGACGGAGAGGGAGAAGTAGAGCAGGGTTAAGGGAGTGAAGGTAAGAGAAGTGGAGTGACGGTGATGGAAGGGGTATGAGGATAAGAAAAGGGGAGTAAGGGAAAGTGAACGATGGGGAGTGAGGGAGAGAGAAGTGGAGTGAGGGGATAGAGGGAGTTAGTAAAGGGAAGTGAGAGAAGGGGAGTAAGGAATAGAGTGAGAGAAGGAGAGCGAGGGGGAGTGAGGAAAAGGGAACGGGAAAGTGAAAGGGTGAGAAAACCCTGAAACAGCACTCCTTGCGTGATCTTCTTCACTGCCCGAACACTGCTGCTGTGGCTTAAACTCTCAAAGAACACCCCCTTGTATACCCCCTACACTGGGTGAATACTACTGTAGTTTTCTAAACCCTGAAACAGCACTCCCAACAAGACCCCCTTTCACTGTCGTAATAATTTTACTGAATTGCAAGGGATACTGTCATGTGTCTAAGATCACAGTGTGAGTCGGTATTCATATAAAAAAAATGTGGCAGAATAATTTGCTTAGTTGATGTGTTTAAAAATATGGGAATATATGTACTCATGAAGTTGATAAAGCTAGTTTTGTATTATCTATTTGTGAAAATGATAAAATGTAGTGTTTATATTTTTCTGCAAGGTACAGCAACATAATAACATTTATTATGGATCAAAGTCAGAAGAAGAACATTGAAGTCACTTTTGAAATTTCTAACACACTGATAGAGGACTTAAATGTACCTTTTGTGGACAGCAGCAATGAAGAACAACCTATTGGCGCAGGAGATATAACCTGTGATTTTTTGGATGGAAGTTTGGACAATGACTTCATTGAAGCATTAGATTATATTGAGTTTAATGTCACAAGTTTTGAAAGAAGCTAATGAAATTCCTGATGAAATCATGCTAGATGTTCTATTACAATATGAAATGTTACAAGAATAAATTTATGATCAAAAATTAAAAATGATTTGAGAGAGTCTTCTTGTACAATTGTAATCTTTGAGCTAGTAGCCAAGTTATTGTGGTATAAACTGAGTCTTACAGCATAGTATTTATTTCCAGGTGTATAACTTTTGACTTTTAGGGCCAGATGTATCAAGGCTTTTGCGACTCGCAAAGGCTGAAAATCGCAGAATTTCGGCCTTTGCGACTCGCAAACGGCCGTTTTGCGATATTTCACATGTATGAAATAATCGCAATTTATTTAATCGCAATTATTTGCGATTCCTTCTTTTGCATAGCATTTAAGGAATCGCAAATTTTGCGATTCCTTAAATGATATGTATGACACATTTTTGGGGTGCGAATTAGTGCAAAAAAATCGCATTTTACCATCAACTTGTAGTTGGTGGTAAATTGCGATTTTTTACATAAATGCCCTAATTGTCATTTGTAAGGGTGGCATGTGACACTCATACATGCCCATAGGGCATGTATGTGTGCCACATGCACACACATGTAGATTTGAGGGGTGCAGCAGGGTGTCTTTGAGACACCCCTGCACCCTTGAAATAATTCTCAAATTGCGATTAGCAAATTGCGAATTCGCAATTTGAGAATTACTGCACAATCATTCCTATGGGCCTCCTGGCCCATAGAAATGAATGGGAAAATTATTCCTTAATTGCGATTAGCAATTTGCTAATTGCAATTAAGGAATTTTAAGGAATCGCTAAAAAATAGCGAAATTCTACATACATACCATTTTGCACTTCTCAAATAGCGATTCCTTAACAATCGCTATTAGAGAAGTGCAAAATGGTTTCTTGATACATCTGCCCCTTAGTCTCTGAGATTGTTGATGTTGTATTGTACAGAGCTATTCAACAGACTGTCTTTTTGTATGCACTGTGGTAAAAAATTAAGCTATTTAAAATTCAGTAGGCACTCTCCTTGCAGTACTTTAATCAATCAGTTAGTATCCAAGTACTCATGCAGTGACCCAGGCCTTAACACATAGACTGCTACAAACCCCTCTCCCATTCACATGCAGTTCTTTAACCACCTACACACTTGTGTTTCACACTTTTAATTCCCCAGTCGGTATTTAAACACTCCAGCAAACATCCTGTCACTCCTCTTGCACTCATTTAGTTAATTTTACTGAATTGCAAGGGATACTGTCATTTGTCTAAGATCACACTGTGAGTCAGTATTCATTTCAGAAAATTGTGGCAGAATAATTTGCTTAGTTTATGTGTTTAAAAATACGGGAATACATGTACTCATGGAGTGAGTCAGGCCTTAGGACATTTAGTGCTATAAAGTCATATTCAGCATGTGTGTCAGGCCTCTTAATGCCCAAATAGTCTCCATGCTGTGTAATAAAGATCATGTGTGTGCTGTAGAAATGCCATAGCAACTCTCTCTGTAGCATGTAGTAATCATTTCAGTGAATTTTCATTTCTACATTCTCAGTCCCACATTGACCCCCTACACTGCCTGAACACCACTGCACTGTCCTAAACCATGAAACAGCACTCCCAGCAAGCCTCTCTTTCTCTGTAGTAATCATTTTACTGAATTGCAAGGCATACTGTCATGTGTCTAAGATCACAGTGTGAGTCAGTCTTCATTTCACAAAATTGTGGCAGAATAATTTGCTTAGTTGATGTGTTCAAAAATATGGATTTACATGTACTCATGGAGTGAGTCAGGCCTTAGGACATTTAGTGCTAGAAAGTTCTATGCAGCATGTGTGTCAGGCCTCTTAATACCCAAATAGTCTCCATGCTGTGTAATAAAGATCCTGGGTGTGCTGTAGAAATGCCATAGCAACTTTCTCTGTAGCATGTAGTAATCATTTCAGTGAATTCTCATTTCTATATTCTCAGTCCCACCTTGACCCCCTACACTGCCTGAACACCACTGCACTGTCCTAAACCCTGAAACACCATCCCTAGCAAAACCTGCTAAGCTCTTTCAAAACTATTGCACTGCTCTAAACCCAGAAACACCATCCTTAGCGAATGTCCCTATAATGTTGAAACACCACTGCACTGCCCTAAACCCTGAAACAGCACTCTCTGCATGATCTCCTACACTGCCTGTACACTGCTGCTGTGCTTCAAACTTACTTATGGAGTGAACCACACTTTACAACATATAGTGCTTCTAATTGCTATGTAGTATGCTAGTAGTGGTCTATAATTGTAAAAGAAAAAAAAACATGTTTTTTTCTTCACAATAGATTTTAATTATCTTCAGAAAGAAAAACCATTATGCCTTCGAAGAGTGAGAAAAAAAGATATAAACAGGCTTACTTTTCCAAGAAATGAGAAGTACAACATTTATCTAAACCACAATGTGTGGTAAAAACAAAGAAAGCTCCTGGTAAGACAACAAAGGTTTTTATAAGGAAAATAACACAAACTAAAAAAAGTGTGGAGAATCAGGAAAAAAAATCTGTAACTACAAAGAAAAACCACACAAAAAAGAAAAATGATGGAAAACTATGTGGTAAAGATATAGTGTATAGTAATAGATGAAAAAATCAGTTTGTTGAAATTCGTAAGCGAATGTTTTGTAACAGAGTTGTTTTAAATTTATTGAAAAATATAAAGAATTGTAAAAGAAAAACAGCTTTGGAATAAAAAAATAAATATTTATTTTAGTAATCAATAGGATTCGAACACTAGATAAGCCAATCAATGTTATGAAGGCCAAAAGTAAGTGGAAAAGACTAATTAATAGAACTACGTTTTGTAATGTTTTTTCTGGAGAATGGAAACATAGTTCAAGTTGTGAGCCGTTTTTTAATGAAGAGAGTTTCCTTCAGAGTAATGATTTGATGCATGCAGTTGACACCAGTGGTCGAGCTTATGAGGTTAAGAATGGTTGTCCGATTCAAAAAGAGAAAATTGTCCCTAGAAACGCAGAAGAGGTGTTAGCTGATGAAGTTTTAGGGAGACGTCCTAAGGCTCCAGTGTACACTTGGAATTGTAGTAGAATTTGTAGTGTACGACAGGATTCAATTGATTTTTTTCGCAATTTCTCACGTAAGTATAGTAAGAAAAGTTTTAAACAAAAGATAAAGATGTTGCAAGAATTAGACCCTTGCAGAGTGAGAGAAAAAACAGGTTTGCAAGGTCATTCTCTGGCTTGTCTTTCTAAAAAAGCATGTCAGAGTGTTTTTCACCATTTCAGGATGTTACCAGTGCATCATACTCAAGTGAGGAAATTAGTTAGAAGGTTGTATTATGCAAAAACTCCAGCACTTAAGCTAAAACAGTTAAACAGTGCTCTTTTGCATGGATCGGTATTGGATGTATTCAACATTTGTGAAGAAATTGAGGTTAGTTACTTTGGTCCTGAAGAAGACAGTGCAGAAACAGATACATTAATAGCAAGCAATGTGGAAGAAAATGTACAGAATTTTAGTACAGAAAATTTTGAGCAAGAAATTACAAGGTTTAAGGTCATTTCGGGTGAAAAGCCAAACTTTTCTTGTATTTGTTGTAGACAAATTCATTATAAAAATCAGACCAGGTTAGTTGATCTATATTTAAAAAGTGAAAAGGAGAATAATAATGAGTGGAAGGAATTTGCAACTTATTTGTTGGTAAAGAATTGTTTTGATTTGGGTTCTGATCAACGTATTTGTAAATATTGTTATAAAAAATTAAATGAAAACCAAATGCTTGCTAGAGATGTACATAAGAATCTTGAGTTGGTAAATATTCCTTCTGAACTGATGGATTTAAATACTTATGAGTCGAGTGGACGATATGATGAACGACCTGTGCAGATTCCTGAATCTGAATATCGGACATCAAGATGATATGTAGAAGATCCAAGGTTTCAACAATGTATTCCATATTTGTTTCATCTTCTGTTTGAGAGTGACTTGTCTGGACTTTCTTATGCAGTGAACCATATACTAAAAAGTGGAGAACATTTGCAAAGAGTTTTGGCAAAGGACTTTATGGATAAAGTCCAACAGAAAGATACTGTTTTGGAATCTCAGCTAATAAGTTTCATGGCATGTCAGCGTGATACTAATGAGTATTGGTACCATCGTCATGGGGAATTGAAATGTATGCTAAGAAACTTAGGAACTCCTACATGGTTCCTTACTCTAAGCTGTGCGGAGTATGCTTAGGAAGATTTACTTCAATTTCTTCGAGAGGCAAATGCAAACATAGAAAATATAGAATACAAGACACCTGGAGAACTGTGCTCTTTGGATCCAGTTAATATATGCAGGTATTTAAATCATAGATTTAAAGCTATGATGTCTTTTATCACAAACAAAAAAATTCTTCCTCTTGGAGAGGTTCTGGATTCCTTTTGGAGAAAGGAGTATCAAGCAAGAGGTGCTTCTCACATACATATGCTGCTATGGATCAAAGATGCCCCCAAATTTGGAACAGATTCAGATGACACAGTGATGAGTTTTATTGAACAATATTCTACATGTGCTGTACCAAAAAGTACAGAACAAAAGAATTTAAGACATCAAGTCTTACGGTTTCAAACCCATCGTTGTGGAAAATACTGTTGTCGAAAGTACAAATCTAAGGATAAGTTCTACACAAAATGTCGATTTGCATTTCCACGTCCAGTTTTATCAAAAGGAAGAGTGAACAATTTTATGTCATCTTTGCGATATACTGTCACAAGAAAATCACCGAAAAATACCTACAACTTAAGAAGAAATGTAGAGTCAAAATACATAAATGACTATAGCCTAGTCATTTTATCCATGTGGAATGCTAACATGGATATTCAATATGTTGCAGACAACTCCATTGCTGTGGCTCGATATGTAACGTCTTACATTACTAAATCTGAAAAAACTGAACTAAAGGAAATGTGGGAAGAAATTTCTCATGAAAAGAGCCTAAGTAAGAAATTGTACAGCTACAGTTTGAAGATGTTGTCTCATCGAGAAATCGGAGCATATGAATGTTCAGATCGCTTATCATCTGCAAGTCTATACTCCAAATCTAGAACAATCACTGGAACTACTTGGAGATTTTGACAGTCATTCAACGCAACTAACAATACTATAGAATGTCCTGTTTTTACTAATTATCTGAAAATGTTGAACAACGAAATACAGCAAGAAGCTACAATTGCAGCAGAGATTGCTAGAGACAGTTCTCAAGACAGTCAAAGTTCTGCTTCGTTGAGTCAGAATCCACTAGGAGAACCAATTATCCTAAATGAAGCAGCAACTGCCATGTATGAGGTGGAAAGAGCAATGCAACAAGCTCAAGATGATGTAATAAACTTAGAAGAATTGGAAAAACAACTAAATGTTGAGCAAAAACAAATATACGATCAAGTGACAGAACAGATTGAACATGGTTTTTATCATGAGAAAAAAGAGTGCTCATGTACGGCATTTAAACCTGTCCGACTGTACGTGAGTGGAGAAGCAGGAACTGGAAAAAGTTTTCTAATTAAAGGAATTGCAACTTATCTAAGGAAAAAAACTGAATCGTCACTCTCTTGTGTTGTTACTGCTTCAACTGGGTTGGCAGCACATAACATTAAAGGGATTGCTTTACATTGTTTATTGATGCTGCCAGTAGAGCATGAAAATAAATTAGAATACCGCAAGCTATCTGGAGAAGCTTGTTGTGAAGTTTCTAGAGTCTTGAAAAAAATGAAACTTCTCATTATTGATGAGGTAAGCATGGTATCAAATTTAATGCTTGCCTTTGTGCATTTAAGAATGCAACTAATCCTTAAAACAGAGTATGATGTGTTATTTGGAGGCAAACACGTCATGGTTTTTGGAGATCTACTACAACTAACTCCTGTGAAAGGACAGCCAGTATTTGAAACAGTTACACATGAAGACACCAGAAAGTGCCTGGGAAGCATTGATATTTGGTCATATTTCGAATATTCAGAACTCATTACAAATATGCGACTGGCAAAGGACGCTGATTATAAAAGTATTCTTAAAGATATAAGAATTGGAAAAGTGAGTGAACATGGCAAAGAAGCTTTACAGGCACGATTACTTACAAATTTGTTTCCAAACGAAAATATTGTTCCAGAGAATATATATAGAAAAATTGCAGAAAAGAAATCAGTGATATGCTTGATGCCAACTCTGCAAGAATGTTCAATATTCAATGAGAAAATGTTAAAGTTAGAAAATCAAGAAATTATTAAACTGGAAGCTTTTGATAGAATAAAGCATGAAGGAGCTACTATTATTTTGTCAGAGAAGGGGAAGTCAAAATTGGATTCTTTAGAGAAATCAATATCTAAAACTGCTGGTTTAGAAAAGAATCTATATGGATGTATAAATTGTCAGATAATTTTACGACGTAATTTACATGTGGAAAGAGGTTTAGTAAATGGAGCAATAAGTAATGTTGTTGATTTTGTTAATTACCCAAATAGAGATGACATTGAATTTTTGAAAATCTAATTTGATGAAATTGAAGAAGTACAACAATTGAGTCATTGCTCAGCTCGATTTTTGCTTGTAAAAGATTTATATGTCCGCCGAAAACAGTTTCCTGTTTGTTTGGCATATGCGGTGACTATTCAAAAATCTCAAGGTTTAAGTGTAGATTGTGCTTTGGTGAATATTGGAAGTACTGTATTATACCTGATTGATTTTGATGACACAAAGATTAGTGCAGATGTAATTTGTGTTAAAGAGTATAATAGGTTGAGAAGAGAACATGCTTCCAATTTACCTCAATATCCAGTATTTGAAAAGCATGTGGTAAGTGGAAAAAGAAGATATGAGAAAAATTGTAGCAAGGTTGTAGAGAAAAGAAAAAACTAGATGAACCAGTGATAGTAACCAAAAAGAAAAAGGATTTTATTGAAGAGGTTGTTGGTTTTCAGTTTGAAAACAGTTCTAGTGTCAACTGCTATGCTAATGTAGTGGTTAATGTTGTTTTTTCCTTGAAACTTTACTACAACAAATTGTTGAAAACTGGGACAAAAGATTTTGTTGTTTGTTGAATTCTGTGTTTCAGAAATGTAATAGTGATAAAACTAAAATAGAAAGTGTTTCTGATATTCGAAATGTTTTAGACATATGTTCTGGTTTAAATCAACTTTCACAGAATATTCAGCAAGATTGTCAGGAATTTCTAATGTATATGCTTGTTGTATTGCAAGATGAAGGTATAGATATTGAAAGTCTTTTAGGCCTTTCTTATAAATGGCAACATGACTGTGACAATTGTTCGTTTTCAAGTAGTACTAAAATAGACACTGAAAGATTTATATATTTGACTTTACCAGACTGCAAATTTTAATGCTGCAACGATGCAGACCTGATGGAAGAAAACTGCCAACTTTAATAAAAAAAATTGTGGCTTCTCAACTATCAATATCAAGAAGAACTTTTGTAACTGTAGCAATTATTTTCCATGATTGTCTTTCTACAACATCAAGACATTACACAGCTTATTTAAAATGTTCAAAAGGCTGGACTCATTGTAATGATGCTCAATTGATTTTTAAACAACGTTTGCCTTATGACTTACCAAATTCTTACCTAGTGTTTTTACAACCCAAATTTTAGGGAAAATAATTGGCCTGGGAAAATTACTGCTGGTAAGAAAGAGTAGTCTGGTGTTGAAAAGTACTATGTGAGTGAGGGTGATCAGGTTAAAAAAATTATTGTAGTTGACGTAGAGGTAGTGTAAGTGTTTCAGATGGTGGGTGATGTGTCTATCACAGGAGATGTTGATCATCAGTGAGGCAGAGGTGTTTTTAGATTTGTTGTAGTTGTTGGAGATGTTGGTGACATTTTTTATTCCCTTGTAGAGGTTTCTTTTAATGGTATACAGCTCCTTGCTAAGATAAAGGATGAACAGAGTGTCATCAACATACCAGATGATGTTGAGATTCTGATAGCATGCTAGTTGTTTAAGGTTCTATGTACATGATAAATAGCATCGGGTAGAGGTATAACCATTGTTAGATGGTACAAAAGATGTTGGTGCTTTTAATTCAGAAGGTTGGGAAACGGACTCTTAAGAGTACTATTAAGTATCTTCCAAACTAAGGATTTCACACATACTATTTGGCCATGAGGAATGGTATTTGAAACAAAAAATTACTATTTCGGGTAAATGTTGTTAGCATATGTTTGTACATAACTTTATTTAGAGTGCATAAAAAAGCAGTAATAATGTTTTGTTACTTTGTGATTGTTGGAAATATCCCATACTTACGTAAGAAATTGTTGTACGAAAAAAACATTTAAGATATGTTTTTTTCTAATTTTTACTTTCTTAATGAAAATGTTGAATGTTTTTTTAAACACAATCTTATTGATTGTCTTTTTTTTGCCCGCTGTTATATGATGAGTACTATTGTACTCACTGTTTTCAGTGAAATTCAATATATTCTGAGAACAGCAAAATAAAATACATAACATATTGTACAAATTATTTTGTATTGTGAAATATTGGAAAGGGGCGACCACTCGGTCCCCCCGAACGTATGGCGGAGTACCCCGATCCCCCCGGGAAGCCATTTTGGGCGGGAGGCGAGTCTCGGCTGGTATGCCCGAAGCGGCGTAGCCGGGGCGCGCCTTTTCCCGCCCAAGAGTGGGTTGTCCTAGACACCGACACCGCTAGCCACGCCCCGGAGGCGGATTGGAGGTGGGTCCACGCCCGCCCGAAGAAGGATAAAAGGAGCGACAAGCCAAGGAAGCATCCTCTTGTTCCTGTGCTCTGAAGCTGCACCTACCCGTTGCACGTGAGCTCGAGACGGAACGAAGAGCCAATTTTGAGAATTTAATTTTGTGTTTCTTCTTTCAGCGTGTTCAGAGCTTCCTGACCTAGGACCTTGAGGAGTATCCGTGGACGATGCCTGGCAAGAAGGTCGGAAAGAGGGTCGGGACCGAGCAGATGCTTCGTATGCTGGTGAAGGACATGGCGGACATGAAGAAGCAGATGGCGGCAATGAATGGTGCGGGGGGACCAAAGAGAGTCATTGGACCAGCATTGCCGGGAGTGGTCCCTAACGGGAGAGGTAGAAGGGCCAAGAGGGGAGCGTCGGGTGGGGAGGCCCCGGTTCCCGAAGCACCTCCAACGCACCCGGTCACCCCGATCGAGGCCCCGACTCCGGTCCCGAACGCGGGACAACCAATCCCTGTGGTGGTCACTCATGTGAACGGGGAGGATATGCCTCCTGAGCTGGCTGCCCAGTTGGCGGCATGGTTGGGCAAAGAGAACGAGGGGGCCACGGCTGAAGAAGCCAGGTCGATAATGAAGCAGTTGCGGCAATCGAAAGATGCTGCGAAGGCACCGTGTCCTTTTGTTTCCCCGCAGGCTCCCGTGGAACAACCAGTATCGGGCGTTGGTTCGGCAGGGACTACGGTCACAGCTACCGGTTCAGGTAAGCAGCCATTGCCGATGGCGGGGGAGGGATCGGTACCTTCAAGGAGGGAAAAAGTTGTCCAGCATATCCCGATTGAGGTAAAAGAAAGGATATGGGCGGATAAATATGTGAACATGTTTTCCTTGTTGACCGATCACTATGAGATTGAGCATGTAAAAAATCAAAAGGAGTTTTTGCATCCTGGTGTATTGCGCGCAAAGATGGCCGCTTTTAGAGTTGACAAATCGATAGGCAATTGGGGCAGAGCGCTTGGAATGTTCACTGCAATTATGGGGGAACGTAGGCCCGAATTATTGGTGGAATTAGCCGTGTATCAGACTCGTATCATGGAATTTTATGAAACATATGGGGGTAGTCAATGGTTTTGTTATGATAGCATATTTCGTAAGTCCAAGGAGCACGACTCATCCCTGACGTGGGATTGTTTCAACTCCATTTCCTGGCAAAAAATGGAGAAGGCAGGCACGGCGAAGTCGCCAGCTTTAGGGGGAAACATGGTCGAGTATTCCCGCCATTCGTCAGGGGCGCCCTTTCAGGCAGGATCAAGCAATGATCAGAACGCAAGGAATAATGGCAATACAGGTAAAAAAGGGGTCTGCTGGAGCTTTAACAGAGGCAAATGTACTAGGCCACAGGGGTCTTGCAAGTTCAGGCATGAATGTGCAGGGTGCGGACAGTCCTCGCATCCCGAGACTATGTGCAGAGCCAAGACTGGTGATACGGGAAGTAGAGGAGGCGCCAAACAGGTCTGAAATAGTCCGAGGGGCGCCTCTACCTACCCCTGTTGATATCATGGCACTGATTCCTTGGCTGAACGAATACCCAGGTCATGTCTCCGCTGGGGTGTTGCGAGATGGTTTTTCGTATGGTTTCCGCATCCCGGCGGGGGGTTTTCAGGGAAAAGCACAATGTAGGAACCAACTATCGGTTCAGCAGAATACGGCGGTGATACAAGCAAAGATTGGGAAAGAGGTGGCCCAAGGTCGGGTTGCTGGACCTTATGACATGCCGCTAGTTGCTAACTTTGTTTGTTCGCCTCTGGGAGTGGTCCCCAAAAAGGATCCAGGGGAATTCAGGTTGATACATAATTTGTCAGCTCCAAGGGGTCTTTCGGTGAACGATGCGATTGACCCGGGGGTTTGTTCGGTGCGGTACGCATCTTTTGATGAGGCCGTCGCCATTTTGAATCGCCTGGGGCCCGGAGCGCTGATGGCTAAATCAGACATCGAGTCGGCGTTCCGGTTGCTCCCGGTACACCCAGATGATCAGCGTCTCCTTGGTTTCATGTTTCAGGGACGCTATTACATGGATAAATGTATGCCAATGGGTTGCTCCATCTCTTGTGCGTATTTTGAAAGATTCAGTAGTTTTCTGCAATGGGCGTTCACAAGAACAACGGGGTTTACGCATGGTATGCATTATCTTGACGATTTTCTGTTCCTGGGGGCAGCCGGGGACACGGAATGTGCACAGGCTTTGAATGAATTTTGTGATCTCATGAGACGCTTTGGCGTACCATTGGCACCAGGTAAGACAGTGGGGCCGTCTACTTCGCTCGAGTTTCTTGGAATAGAGCTCGATTCCAAAGAGGGGTGCTTCCGGTTGCCCAAGGAAAAGGTAATGAAATTTAAGGCCTCGCTTGAAACATGTATTAGCGAGACGAAAGTAAATTTGCATCAGTTGCAGCAGGCTGTGGGTCAGCTGAATTTTGCCCTTAGAGTGATACCAATGGCTCGCCCTTTTTCCCGCTCTATTGCTCAAGCCATGGTTGGCCTTAAGGAAGGGCACCACCACACAAGGCTCTCGGCAGAGGTTCGCCAGGACATGCGCATATGGTTGGCATTACTGGCGGATTTCAACGGTCGTGTCGTGTGGAACAAACCAGCGGTTTCCTCCGAGGAGCTGGGGTTGTGGACAGACTCGGCAGGGAGTGTGGGCTTTGGCGCCATATTTGGTAATCACTGGTCAGCACGAACATGGCCGTCATGGTGGCACGAGAGTGGGCTCACAGGTTACATTGGGTTTCTCGAACTGTTCCCTATTCTGGTGGCCTTAAAAACATGGCCTGAGGGGTTTCGTGATCGCTCTGTGGTGTTCTGGTCTGATAATATGACCGTGGTTGAGTGTATCAATAGTCAGGCAGCACGCTGCAAATGGATTTTGAGATTGCTGAAGGAAATTGTTCTGCTGTGTATGAGACTAAACGTCCACTTTAGGGCAAGACATGTGCCAGGGGTGTTAAATCAGGCAGCTGATGCGCTTTCTCGTTCCCGTATGCAGGCCTTCTGGGGTTTTCTGCCCACAGCGGACCCGGTGGCGGCACCATTTCCCGAAGCTCTCTGGTCTCTCGGTGCCCCGGACTACAAGACCTCGTGGGAGAGAGTCTAGCACCCAGGACAAGGAAGGCATATGAAGGGGCGTTCCGTTCCTATTGGTCCTTTTTGGGTTCAGCTAGGGGGGAGCTTTGGGGCCAAGAGGAGTATGTCCTGAAATTCCTGTTATCATTACATCAGGCAGGCAAATCAGTGGCTACGGCCAATAGGCACCGGGCCGCCATTTCTTTCATGGCACGGGCTCATGGTATCCAGGACCCCACAGCGTCTTTTCTGGTACAAAAAGCGCTGCGTGGGTGGCAACGCCTTGAGAGTCGCAGAGTGGATGAGAGGCACCCGATAGGTCTGGAAAGGTTGGCCCTGTTGCTATCCGTACTCCCTGCGACATGTTCATCTCAATCAGAGACAGTGCTATTCCGGGCCGCTTTTGCATTAGCATTCCATGGGGCTATGCGGGTAAGCGAACTGGTAGCAAGGAACAAGCAGGATACGGGGGAGGTCTGTGCCGAGAGCACATTCAAATTAAGAGGGAGACAATGGTAGTCTCATTTGCCAGGTCCAAGACCGATCAGGGAGCGATCGGGGACAGTGTAGTAGTCCAGCAGATTCCGGGATCTCCCATGTGCCCGGTAGCATGCGTTGAGGAGTATTTGGCGCAGAGGGCGGCATCATGGGGGGAAGCTTGCTGAGGCACGCCGACGCCACCCCACTGACTAGGTTTCAGTTCCAGCGGGTGCTTGCAATGGCAATCGCAGCTGCGGGCTTGAACCCGTGCGAGTTTGGGACCCATTCCTTCCGGATAGGGGCTGCTACAGAGGCTACAGCCAGGGGTCTGAGTGTGGAAAAAGTGAAACAGTTGGGGCGTTGGTCCTCGAATTGTTATAAAAGGTATGTGCGGTTGCACATGTTGTGAAGCTAATGTCATGCACTCACGCTTCTTGTTTTTGTTTGGTTTACAGTTTCGCGAGCTTACGAGGCGGGGCGGACTGTGCAGTGGACCCGACACCTGGGAACCAGCGGTCAAAGATCACCGGCTGAGGAAAGAGTGGTGTGGGTCGTGGGCCACTCATACGTGAGGCGTGCCGCAGACGTATTCAATGCAGGTGACATGATTCACATGGCTGGGGAATACGGGTACAGGGTGACCTTCTACGGAAGGGGCGGGCTCTGTATTGACCAGTTCCAAACTTTTATGGAGGGTTTGTTAGGGCGGACAAGGTCACCGCCATCTGTAATCATAGTGCATCTTGGGGGCAATGATTTGGTGACCACTGGTCGACGAGTACTTCTCGAGTTGATACTATCCACAGTAAGTTGGTTGGCGAGAAGGGTTCCGGGGTGCACGATTGCATGGTCCCATATGATTCCAGGAAGGTGTGGCGGGGGGCTAATTCTGTGTCTGCTGTAAATCATTCGGTGAAGAAAGTGAATAACAAACTTGGTAGATTGTTCCGTACAAGTACATTGCATTCTATTCCTCATGGATGTATAAGGGGGGACCATATGTATCTAGAGGATGGGGTCCATTTGTCCCGGGTGGGGAATACTTTACTCATAGGAGACCTCGTAGCCTGGTTAAAGAGTTTGCAGCCATGACCTTTAAGTAGGAGTTTTTGTGGGGGGTCCGGATAGCCGGTCAACTATCCGGCCTGTGGCGGTAAGGTCATGATCGGTGAGCAGTAATTGGAAGATCCTTAGAGGTGGGGCGTCACCCATTATGGATGGATGGATGGGAGCACCCGGGGGGAGGCGGCCATTGGCCCCTCAAACGGGGAGGCGGTCCCCTCTAAGGATGGGGACGCCGAAAGGGAAGGCGGCCATAGGCCCCTCCCTGGGGAGGAGGGGCTGCGGGCCCCTCCTGGGAATTTCCCGGGGCCAGGACATCTGCTACGGCAGATGTGGTAAGTTGTGTGGGGTGGGAGGGGGGTCTACGCTACCTTCTAGACACCTCACACGAGTCCTCGGACGACCACTAAGATGGCGTCGAGTTAACAGGGGCCCCCACTAAGACAAGGGAAATTGGAAGTAGGCACAAAGGTACAGTCCTCTGTGCGACCGCCCCTCACAAGTGAGGGGGGAGTTCTGGTATTAGGGATCTGACACCGGTTACGACCATGCCGTTGGCCTGTAATGTTAGGATGTACAATTTCAATTTTGAGAAATGCATTTGCAGGATGTTTAGTATCGGCTAGAAGAACCTTTGTATTAGAGATGTGTTAAGGTCAGCCAAGAACATCGTAATGTGGAAATGAAATTGTACATGATATGAAACTGTTATTTTAATGTTTTAATTTTGTTTCATATTTTAATAAATACGGCCGGGAGGGTAACTCCCTCCCGCCTTCCAAAAGTTCAGAACCGTTTCCGTATTCCCATTCTTGGGGATTGTGTTGAGAGGGGGTGGCGGGTATCTCAGCCATATGGAAAGGGGCGACCACTCGTCCCCCCGAATGTATGGTGGAGTACCCCGATCCCCCCGGGAAGCCATTTTGGGCGGGAGGCGAGTCTCGGCTGGTATGCCCGAAGCGGCGTAGCCGGGGCGCGCCTTTTCCCGCCCAAGAGTGGGTTGTCCTAGACACCGACACCGCTAGCCACGCCCCAGAGGCGGATTGGAGGTGGGTCCACGCCCACCCGAAGAAGGATAAAAGGAGCGACAAGCCAAGGAAGCATCCTCTTGTTCCTGTGCTCTGAAGCTGCACCTCCCCGTTGCACGTGAGCTCGAGACGGAACGAAGAGCCAATTTTGACCCACCCACCAGCCCCTGATGACAGCGATTTGGTTGAATAAAGTCGTTTGACGTGGTATTGTTTCTCTTACAGGTTGTTCTGAATAAAAGTTGGTGATTTGGTATGAAATAAAGTTGATCATTTTCTTTTTCAGCATGTTTTATTCAGCAAAATAGTTGCACCAGAGTTGAACAGTGATGTTCTGTAGAGTTTATACTTTGAATTGCTTAAGTATAATTGTCTTTTCTCCTCTTTAGTCTTAGATTGTCGTATTTATTTTGGTCGGGCGGTAAGGTCATGATCGGTGAGCAGTAATTGGAAGATCCCTAGAGGTGGGGCGTCACCCATTATGGATGGGAGCGCCCGGGGGGAGGCGGCCATTGGCCCCTCAAACGGGGAGGCGGTCCCCTCTAAGGATGGGGACGCCGAAAGGGAAGGCGGCCATAGGCCCCTCACTGGGGAGGAGGGGCTGCGGGCCCCTCCTGGGAATTTCCCGGGGCCAGGACATCTGCGACGGCAGATGTGGTAAGTTGTGTGGGGTGGGAGGGGGGTCTACGCTACCTTCTAGACACCTCACACGAGTCCTCGGACGACCACTAAGATGGCGTTGAGTTAACAGGGGCCCCCGCTAAGACAAGGGAAATTGGAAGTAGGCACAAAGGTACAGTCCTCTGTGCGACCGCCCCTCACAAGTGAGGGGGGAGTTCTGGTATTAGGGATCTGACACCGGTTACGACCTTGCCGTTGGCCCGTAATGTTAGGATGTACAATTTCAATTTTGAGAAATGCATTTGCAGGATGTTTAGTATCGGCTAGAAGAACCTTTGTATTAGAGATGTGTTAAGGTCAGCCAAGAACATCGTAATGTGGAAATGAAATTGTACATGATATGAAACTGTTATTTTAATGTTTTAATTTTGTTTCACATTTTAATAAATACGGCCGGGAGGGTAACTCCCTCCCGCCTTCCAAAAGTTCAGAACCGTTTCCGTATTCCCATTCTTGGGGATTGTGTTGAGAGGGGGTGGCGGGTATCTCAGCCATAATATTCTAACTAAATGTTTTCTTCTCTTCCACAGATATTATATTCATAAAAAATATATTAATAACTGTTCATTACTTATAAGGTAAGTATGACAAACAAAAAATACTTTCTCATCACTCTCTTACTTCTCTCTCCCTTTTTCACTTTGGTCACTCTGTCTCTTACTCCACTTTCTTTGCTCATCTTACTCCCCTTCCCTCACTCTCTTTAATTTTAATTTAATTTTAATTTCTTTTATAGCGCTGGAATCAATCCCGTAAGGGTATCTCCGCGCTGAGCCAGCTATAGAGTTCTCAGTCAGTGCATCTGGGGGAATTAAGTGGACAGGAATGCTTCTTGATAAAGAAGGGTTTTCAATGTTTTCCTGAAAGATAAGTAGTTAGTAATTGATCTAACATCAGGTGGCAAATTGTTCCATAAGGCAGGTCCAACCGATGAAAAGGCACGGTCTCCTTGTCTGGATTTCTTTGTGACCGGAGGTTTTAAGAGCGTTTGGTTGCTTGAGCGAAGAGACCTGCTCGGCTGATATAACACCAGAGATTGAGACAGGTATTTAGGACCTACACCATAAATGCACCTATGGACCGTGCAGCAGATCTTAAAATCAATGCGCTGACGTATGGGAAGCCAATGTAATTCCTTCAGCAGGGGTTTGGAGGGGGTTCTAGCTGGTGCGCCCATGACCAGTCTTGCTGCCGTGTTCTGGACCACCTGCAAGCGACCTATTGCATCAGCATTTGCTAGTGTCAGCAGGCCGTTGCAGTAGTCCAGACGACTGGTCACTAAAGCCTGCACAAGTGTCTTTCTGTAGGTGGCAGGGAGATACGGGAAGACACGTCTAAGTAGACCAATAGTATAAAAGCACAATCCTGCAATGTAGTTGGTGTGCTCCTTCAGGGTTAACTTTTGATCCAGCTTCACTCCGAGATTCTTTACATGATGTTTAGATATGGGTGCAGGGCCAAGATCTACCGGCCACCAGTCAGGGGACCAGAGAATGCTTGCTTTACCAAAGAGCATGACCTCAGTTTTTGTGACATTACATTGGAGGCAGTTCGTCGCCATCCAGTGTGACACCGCCCTCATGCCCTCAGCAAAATTCTCTTTGACTCTAGAGTCAAGGGAATTAAAAGGGTAGAGGAGCTGGGTGTCGTCAGCGTAGGAGATCGGTGTGAACCCATACTTCCGCACAATCTCAGCTAGGGGGGCCACGTATACATTAAACAATGTTGGGCTAAGACACGAGCCCTGTGGCACCCCCTTTGTGAGCCCCCTAGAGGTGGAGCGGAAGGGGCCCAGGCTGACAGATTGTGACCTCCCGGAAAGGAAACTCTCCAACCAAGATAGTGCAGGGCCTCCGATTCCTGCTCCTTGCAAACGGCTGAGAAGGATGTTATGATCCACGGTATCGAAGGCTGCTGACAGGTCCAACAGCACTAGAATCATAGAGCCACCTCTATCCTGTGACATTTTGATCTGATCAGTCACGGAAAGAAGGGCTGATTCAGTGCTGTGGTTGGGCCTGAACCCAGATTGTGATTGGTCCAGGCCCCCTGTCGCTTCGATAAAACTGGAAAGAATGGTATTTACATGCTTCTCTGCCAGTTTGCTGATGTAAGGAAGGAGAGAAATCGGACGAAGGTTGGAGAGTTCAGACCAGGGCAAGATGGAATTTTTGCGTATGGGGTTCACCACCGCTTCCTTCCAGGCTGATGGAAGCAAGCCCTCAGTGTAAGAGAGATTAAGTAATTTCTGGATGGAAGGTCCTACTATGTCAATAAGAGGGGAAATGAGTTTGGCAGGTAGCAAATCAGTGGGGGAGCCAGTCTTTACTTGATGAATGAGTATGGTCAGGCCCTCAAAAGTTATTGCTGGAATTACCCGAAGGGTCATTACAGGGGTCAGTATAGGGGACATTACAGGGACCTCGTTGGCCAAAGGATCTGAGACTGCAGTGATTTTTTTGTATATCCCTTCTATTTTGTCCTCAAAGAACTGAGATATATCATCACACAAGGCCTGGGTAAAAGTGTCTGGGCTCTCACACACCTCAGGATTAGTGAAAGTCTGGATGATTTTAAAAAGCTCTCTTGTGGAGTTACCTGCCTCTTCAATTTGGGCTGTAAGGCCTACTTTCCTGGCCTTTTTGATATTTTTATAGTAGGAATCTTTACTCCCCTTAATTCACCTTAACACTCATTCCCTCACCATCAGTACCCTTCCCTCACCCTCACTTACCTTCTCCTGCTCCCTCTTTCCTCTCTGGGTCCCTCACTTCTCTTTTCTTTCTTCCTCCATCACTACCCTTCTTTTGCTCTATCCCTCACTCTTTTCTCTCTTCCCCCTCACTCTCTTTCCTTCACACCATCCCTCACTTACTTTCAGTTACCCCCTTCTCTTATTCTCTCACTTTCTTTTGCTCACTCCCCTTCCTTTATTTCCTCCCTCACTCCCCTTTCATCCATCCTTCTCTAAGTCTCTTCCTCAATCTCAGTCACTATAACTGCCTCACTCCGATTTCACAATTAAGTCATAAAAGTGTTGCATAAAAACATACATCATTGCAGAATAAAATAACATGACAAGATGAATTTGTATAAATATTTAAGACATAATTAAACTCCATGAGACTAATGCCGAATATACTAATCACTTAAAATACCAATTAAAATCTTTAAAAAAAAATTCAGATTTACAATATATGCAGACTAACTATAATTGCTCGAAACTCTATTGAACATGATAAAGTATACCCTTCTTGTTTTTACTTAATTTCGGGAGGACTAGATAAATCAATTCTCGTTTTACTATTTTAGCTGTTTTGATCGAATTACCCAAGCCCATTTAAAAAATGTAGCCATGGCCATAGCAATTGGGGGACTGGGATCTGTACATAAGATTCTCAATGCCTCTTCATGTCTGCGGGTGCCAATTAGTTGGCAGATAGGTTTCACCCACATTTTCCAAGATGCTACATATAAGGGACAAAAAACAAAAGATGACTTATAGATTCTTGTTGGTCCCTGCACCTAGGGCATTTGTCATCAATTACTCCCACCCATTTAGCTGTAAATAACTTTGTTGGAGGGTGCCTACCCTGAGTTGAAAATAGAGTTTGCGGTCATACGGTTTCTCTATGGCATCCCAATACAATTCCAGCTTTGGTTGAGCCTTAAATTCAAGGAATCGACCTGTGAGGTGAGAGGAAAGGGCTTTAGTACATGCTGTTAAATTAACCATCTCCCAGTATTTGGCCTTCATCCTTTCTTTAGATGGAAATACCACATTTGAGGGATCATCCCACAATTCTCCCATTCCCATTCTTACCAACAGGGATCTAATTGCCTTCAACCAATATATTTTATGGAAGGAATCCTTTTCGATAATTTCCTTTAGCCCACAGCATAATACTGAAGTTCCTCTGTGGTCCATATTCTACGCCAGTACAATAATGGGCGTAGAGTGGCTAGATCTTTTCCTTCCCAGGTCCCACAGCAATGGTGTCAAGGGGGTACTTTGCGGGACACTAGTAGCTTTTCGCAAAAACTCATTTTCCGCTAGTGTCAGGCATTTGAGATTTTCAAACCCCCATAGTTCAGACCCATAACGGGCTGAACTTAGCACCTTCATCCCATAAATCTCTAAAAGTGGGCTGATTGGTTTTGTCGATGAAGCTATAAACCTTTTCAGAAGAAGTCCTGCCTGTTGCTGGCGCTTTAGTGTAGCCAGATCTAATCGGCTATTCCAGCGCATATCCCTCTGCAGGGTGACCCCCAATAGGTAAAGGCGTCAACCCACTCCAACTGGGAATAATTAGTTTTTGAGATTATCAAGGTATCGTCCGCAAACATGAGGATTGGAACTCGATTACCAGCCATCGCAGGGGCATCAGTGCGGACCAAGGAGAGGTAGTCTGCCACCCCGTTCACGAAGAGCGAGAACAGAGTAGGTGCCATAACGCAACCCTGCCGCACTCCCTGCTCAACGGGGAAGGTTTCCGTAACCTCTCCCTGTCGGCCCCACCGAACCCGAGCAAAATTGTCCTCATGCAAGTGGACGACCAAGGTCAACAACTCAGGGGCCATCCCCAGCTCATCCAGGACTCGCCATAGTTTACTGCGCGGCACCAGATCAAAAACCGCCCTCAAGTCGACGAATACAGCATACAATTTTCCTTTCTCCAAAACCACAGTCCGCCAATAAAGAATGAAAAACCGAAAAACTTGGTCTATCGTGCTTGTTTTCAGGCGAAACCCGACCTGGAGAGGACTCAAGATGTTCCCTTCCTCCATCCAGGTCTGTATTTTCCCCCAAACCAAGCGACCCATAATTTTCTGGATGGAATCGATTGGGCTAATAGGCCTATAATTGCTTGCTAAAGACTTGTCCATCTTTTTATATACAGGCACGATTTCTACTCCTTTCCAGGAAAGGGGGACAGCCATCCCTTGGGCTATGACATTTGCTAAATGAGAAATATACAATCTCCATCTTTGCTTATAATTTAAAAATAAGTCAGCGGGGACGCAATCCATACCTGGGGCACGTCCCTCAATTACTGAGTCTAACGCCCTGTCAGCATCACCTAAACTGAAGGCGGCCTCTTTATAAAATGTGGGGACAAAATTGCCCTCACTTCCACCGTCTTCTCCTTTAGCATACTGTGGCTTGAAGTAATCAATCCATGAACTTTGATCTACATTGTTCTGCCCACAAGTGAGGCACCCACCCCTATCCCATTTAAAAATATCCCAAAATGATTTTGTTTTTTAGACGCACACGCCAACTTGAGATCCTGCCACTTACACTCTTCCCATGCCTTGTGTGCTTCAAACTGTTTGTTCCTGTAATTACCTCAGGCCACTTTTACTTTGCTAGGATCCTTAGATTTAAGTGCTAGACTCAGCTCGAAAGTCGTACTAAAATCTCCCGCAATCAAAGGAAGTACATTAACTGGCTGGGTCTCAATCAAAACTTCCAGTACTGTTATTACATCATATTTTTCCCACCTGGTAAGCCCCTGGCGTAGACGTTAATAATATAAATTTTTAGACTAGACGGGAAGCTAAATCTTACTGCAAGAATATCGCAGTTTGACACCGGGAGAAGTTGAGTATTACATTTTAGAATCTGCTTAACCCATATCGCCAGTCCACCTACTGGGCGACCCTTTTCCAAACCGGGGGAAGGCACAGGATTTTTCCTACTCGACACATTCAACAGTGACTCTTTGCTACTCTTCTGCGCGGTACATACACTATCATTGTTTGGCCTAGGACCAACAGCCCCTCCCTTGGAACTTTCATTATCAATCAATTGGCCGGTACTCCTGACTACATCATCATTAAATTCTGGTACTATACTAGCCCTGGTACGCCAATCAGGGACTTGCTGTCAATCGCAGTCCCCCAACCCTGATAGGGCATCAAGTCTGTTGAAAAGCCTTCTATTCCCTAGGGCACAATGGTTCAACGCCTCACCCCTTGGAGAAGTTCCCCTCTGTAAAAGCTGCGGAAATACATTGAAATAGGACAAGGGTAGTGGTTGGATCAAGGACGATAAGTAATTTGGGGGCCAATTACAGATGTGTTCAACACACCTCCTGTCCCTAAAATTAATAATGATGCAGTCCCCCACCACAGACTTTGGCCTCCTACCCACCCAATTCACTCTTCTAGCAAATAGAATTTCAGCAGATATGTGGTTCGGCAGTGGTCAGTTAGCGTTAAGCCAAAAGATACACTTGTTCTTGAGTTCCATATATGTCTCCCTTTTTCCCTAAACCAGGGGTGGAACCACCACCAAGACCACCACATAAGGGGCTGATTCAGGGGGGAGTTCTATATTTGGTAAGGTGGCTGCAGTATGAACAGGGGGTGATTTGGACAGTGTTTGGAGTTTTATTGCAGATCTACTAACATCCTCTTGATGAAACCTGTTCCTCTGAACTGTTTTTTCAGCCCCTGTCAAGTTAATGGATAAAGATGCGACACAAGGCACTGGAAGATCTTTCTGTGTGGTGCTATCACTACCTTTTGATGGAACAGAAGGATTAGAGTCAACAACACTTTGCCCTGTCGCATTGATCTGCATGCAATTTAGAGCACTACCCCGGTTTCCCGCCCGCGTCTGGACTGAGGCAAGTGAAAGTTCAAGGCACACAAGTCTATTTTCAATAGAGTCCAATCTATCGTATATTGGGTGACATAACTTCTTAAAGGTGCATTCCAGTCTTTTCCAAAATGATGGCCCCAGATCAACCAATGCTTCACCCCCCACACATGCTATTTCATTTGCCCCTTCATTAACTGGTAGTGATTGTATAGAACCAGGGGAAGTCCTTGAGGTAGGATCCTCATTGGGCACATGCATTTTAGGTTTAAAGCATTTTATTGAGACATTTATAAAAATAGAAAACAGTTGCCGCAAGAAATCAGTGCCATGGCACAGCCATGTAGGAGCGCATCCAGCGCGCAAAGTTTCTTCAATCTAAATGCCCATCAGGGTTCGGCGCTTGATGCGTATGCTGCGACAATAACACAAAAATAAACAACCCCCCTCATAACTCCCCCTTCCACTCCCACCCCCTCGGACCCCTCCCTTCCCCTCCCTGTCCAGTGCTAAGTTCTCCCTCCCGCTTCACCCCTCCTATGCCGCCCTCCCGTCTCAGCCGGTTCCAATCTGGGACTCATTGATCAGCTGAATCTGCAGGTGATGTTAATCTTAACAATCGGAGGTATCGTGGACATGTGAGTTCTTTAAATTCCGTAACCAGTAGTGAGTGAAACGGCTGCCACAGGTCATTAAACTGCTCCACCTCTCCTGCCACCGTGAGCAACAACTTCTCCATGCCCAGAACATGCCATAATCTATGCAGCCAACCTGTGGTGGAGGGGAGTGTGGTGGTGCGCCAGTGTATGAGGATGTTTTGAACTGCTGAGCCCAGTGCTATTGCAATCTGCCTGCCCCTACGAGACCAGCCACTTCTCATAATGTAGGAGCCTCCTGTCTGCTGATTCACGCACCTGCGGCTGCAGCGCCCAGTGGCGCACTTGCATATACCCCATTCTCTCCGTTTCGGGCAGTTGATAGTCTCGCCTGAAATCCTGAAACGGGATGACGCCATCTGGAGTATACATATGGAATAGCGTCCTGCATCCCGCAGTCCGCCAGTGCGTAAAGGCCCCCTGTTCCATCCTGGGATTAAAGTCTGGGTTCTCGACCAATGGCGTGAACGGCGAGGGGAATGTGGTGAGATCATGCACAACATTAGTGGCATCCCATACTTTTATCGGGACTCGCGTGATGAAAGACGCGTACAGATTAGGGGGACGGTGAGCCCTATGCAGAAAGGGGACCTCCTGTAGAGGCCGGCCCGCCACCGCCTGGTCTTGGAAAAGCCAGTGTTTATCTGATTCCCATCTGCTCCACTCCACAAAATATCGCAGTTGTGCTGCCTGGAAATACTTGCGTAAATCCAGTATACCTAGTCCCCCTGCTTCAGGGGCTAGCGTGGATAAGGCCCTCTTTAGCCTGGGTTTGCAGCCCTGCCAGATGAAACGAGCAAGGTCCGCTTGAGTCTGCTGGATCCACCCTTTCGGGGGTTGGAGTGACAGAGCGCGGAACAGGTACAGAACCTGTGGTAGGATTGTCATCTTAACCGCGGCTATCCTGCCTAGCCAAGATAGTGTGCCTCTGCTCCAACGCCTCAGTTCCTCCTTAATTTTCTTTCCCAGGGCAGCATAGTTGGCGGTCACCATAGCGGGCAAGGTGGGTGCCAATAAGATGCCCAGATAAGGCACCAGGTCCTGAGACCAGTGCATGGGGAAGAGGTTCTGTAGTTCAGTTCGTGTGGCAGCGGTCAACGACACATCGAGGGCCGCCGACTTCCCCATATTTATTTTGGTTCCTGCGACAGTCGCAAAAGCCTCTAGCTCTGCGACACATGCTGGGAGTGCCCTCCCTGGATCTGCTAGTGTTAGTATTATGTCATCTGCGTAGAGGCTAATTGTGTGGGTATACCTCCCCATCGTATTCCCGTCGAATTAGGGTTTTGGCGTATCCTTTGGGCCAGGGGCTCCATATATAGTGCGAGCCACCCTGTTCACGAAGAGTGAGAACAGAGTAGGTGCCATAACGTAACCCTGCCGCACTCCCTGCTCAACGGGGAAGGTTTCCGTAACCTCTCCCTGTCGGCCCCACCGACCCCGAGCAAAATTGTCCTCATGCAAGTGGACGACCAAGGTCAACAACTCAGGGGCCATCCCCAGCTCATCCAGGACTCGCCATAGTTTACTGCGCAGCACCCGATCAAAAACCGCCTTCAAGTCGACGAATACAGCATACAATTTTCCTTTCTCCAAAACCACAGTCCGCCAATAAAGAATGAAAGACCGAAAAACTTGGTCTATCGTGCTTGTTTTCGGGCGAAACCCGACCTGGAGAGGACTCAAGATGTTCCCTTCCTCCATCCAGGTCTGTATTTTCCCCCAAACCAAGCGACCCATAAATTTCTGGATGGAATCTATTGGGCTAATAGGCCTATAATTGCTTGCTAAAGACTTGTCCCTCTTTTTACATACAGGCACAATTTCTACTCCTTTCCAGGAATGGGGGACAGCCATCCCTTGGGCTATGACATTTGCTAAATGAGAAATATACAATCTCCATCTTTGCTTATAATTTAAAAATAAGTCAGCGGGGACGCAATCCATACCTGGGGCACGTCCCTCAATTACTGAGTCTAACGCCCTGTCAGCATCTCCTAAACTGAAGGCGGCCTCTTTATAAAATGTGGGGACAAAATTGCCCTCACTTCCACCTTCTTCTCCTTTAGCATACTGTGGCTTGAAGTAATCAATCCATGAGCTTTGATCTACATTGTTCTGCGGGCAAGCGAGGCACCCACCCCTATCCCATTTGAAAATATCCCAAAATGATTTTGGGTTTTTAGACGCACACGCCAACTTGAGATCCTGCCACTTACACTCTTCCCATGCCTTGTGTGCTTCAAACTGTTTGTTCCTGTAATTACCTCAGGCCACTTTTACTTTGCTGGGATCTTTAGATTTAAGTGCTAGACTCAGCTCGAAAGTCGTGCTAAAATCTCCCGCAATCAAAGGAAGTACATTAATTGGCTGGGTCTCAATCAAATCTTCCAGTACTGTTATTACATCATATTTTTTCCCACCTGGTAAGCCCCTGGCATAGACGTTAATAATATACATTTTTAGACTAGACGGGAAGCTAAATCTTACTGCAAGAATATCGCAGTTTGACACCGGGAGAAGTTGAGTATTACATTTTAGAATCTGCTTAACCCATATCGCCAGTCCACCTACTGGGGGACCCTTTTGCCCTTTCACAGCTGGTACATAGAAATTCAAGTAGCCCAATCTGAACACAGGGTCAACAGACCAAGTCTCTTGAAAGAGGCAAATGTCGAAATTATCAATGAAATCCGACCAATGTGGCGAAGCTAATTTAGGCCCCACACCAGCCAGGTTCCAAGATATCAGTGTTGTCGAGCAGGCTGAACTCGAAGACCTGCTGACATTCGCAGCCCCCAATGAAAGAGAATTTTGTCGGGACCATGTGCACAAATCGGGGGAAGGCACAGGATTTTTCCTACTCGACACATTCAACAGTGACTCTTTGCTACTCTTCTGCGCGGTACATACACTATCATTCTTTGGCCTAGGACCAACAGCCCCTCCCTTGGAACTTTCATTATCAATCAATTGGCCGGTACTCCTGACTACATCATCATTAAATTCTGGTACTATACGAGCCCTGGTACGCCAATCAGGGACTTGCTGTCAATCGCAGTCCCCCAACCCTGATAGGGCATCAAATTTGTTGAAAAGCCTTCTATTCCCTAGGGCACAATGGTTCAACGCCTCACCCCTTGGAGAAATTCCCCTCTGTAAAAGCTGCGGAAATACATTGAAATAGGACAAGGGTAGTGGTTGGACCAAGGGCGATATGTAATTTGGGGGCCAATTACAGATGTGTTCAACAAACCTCCTGTCCCTAAAATGAATTATGATGCAGTCCCCCACCACAGACTTTGGCCTCCTACCCACCCAATTCACTCTCCTAGCAAATAGAATTTCAGCACATATGTGGGTCGGCAGTGGTCAGTTAGCGTTAAGCTAAAAGATACACTTGTTCTTGAGTTCCATATATGTCTCCCTTTTTCCCTGATCCAGGGGTGGAACCCCCACCAAGACCACCAGATAAGGGGCTGATTCAGGGGGGAGTTCTATATTTGGTAAGGTGGCTGCAGTATGAACAGGGGGTGATTTGGACAGTGTTTTGAGTTTTATTGCAGGTCTACTAACATCCGCTTGATGAAACCTGTTCCTCTGAACTGTTTTTTCAGCCCCTGTCAAGTTAGTGGATAAAGATGCGACACAAGGCACTGGAAGATCTTTCTGTGTGGTGCTATCACTACCTTTTGATGGAACAGAAGGATTAGAGTCAACAACACTTTGCCCTGTCGCATTGATCTGCATGCAATTTAGAGCACTACCCCGGTTTCCCGCCCGCGTCTGGACTGAGGCAAGTGAAAGTTCAAGGCACACAAGTCTATTTTCAATAGAGTCCAATCTATCGTATATTGGGTGACATAACTTCTTAAAGGTGCATTCCAGTATTTTCCAAAATGATGGCTCCAGATCAACCAATGCTTCACCCCCCACACATGCTATTTGATTTGCCCCTTCATTAACTGGTAGTGATTGTATAGAACCAGGGGAAGTCCTTGAGGTAGGATCCTCATTTGGCACATGCATTTTAGGTTTAAAGCATTTTATTGAGACATTTACAAAAATAGAAAACAGTTGCCGCAAGAAATCAGTGCCATGGCACAGGCATGTAGGAGCGCATCCAGCGCGCAAAGTTTCTTCAATCTAAATGCCCATCCGGGTTCGGCGCTTGATGCGTATGCTGCGACAATAACACAAAAATAAACAACCCCCCCCTCATAACTCCCCCTTCCACTCCCACCCCCTCGGACCCCTCCCTTCCCCTCCCTGTCCAGTGCTAAGTTCTCCCTCCCGCTTCACCCCTCCTATGCCGCCCTCCCGTCTCAGCCGGTTCCAATCTGGGACTCATTGATCAGCTGAATCTGCAGGTGATGTTAATCTTAACAATCGGAGGTATCGTGGACATGTGAGTTCTTTAAATTCCGTAACCAGTAGTGAGTGAAACGGCTGCCACAGGTCATTAAACTGCTCCACCTCTCCTGCCACCGTGAGCAACAACTTCTCCATGCCCAGAACATGCCATAATCTATGCAGCCAACCCGTGGTGGAGGGGAGTGTGGTGGTGCGCCAGTGTATGAGGATGTTTTGAACTGCTGAGCCCAGTGCTATTGCAATCTGCCTGCCCCTACGAGACTTTAGAGGGTACATCAGCCGGTTGGGCAAGCCCAACAGTACATACGTAGGGAAGCGTGGCAGTTCGATGTCGAAGTGTGTATCAATCTCGTCCAAGACTTCTTTCCAGTAGGGGCACAGCAGGGGGCAGTCCCACAGAACATGTGTAAGTGTGCCTATCTGTCCACAAGCCCGCCAGCATGTGTTCTCAATGTTATGATTAATTTCATGTAATCTTTCTGGTGTATAGTACCAGTAGGTGGATACTTTAGTAAACATTTCCGTAAGTCCCGTGTGGTATGCGGAATGTCGGGCTCGGTATGAAATATGGTCCCACTCTGTGTGACTCAATGTCCTCCCCAATTCCCATTCCCAACGTTCCCTGCCCGGATTATAAAGATTTAGGGAGGAGGCTGCAAAAAATTTAGAGGTCCGAAATTAGTTTCGTGTCTGAGGTGCACATCACCAGCAACTGCTCATAATGTAGGCGCCTCCTGTCTGCTGATTCACGCACCTGCGGCTGTAGCGCCCAGTGGCGCACTTGCATATACCCCATTATCTCCGTTTCGGGCAGTTGATAGTCTCGCCTGAAATCCTGAAACGGGATGACGCCATCTGGAGTATACATATGGAATAGCGTCCTGCATCCCGCAGTCCGCCAGTGCGTAAAGGCCCCCTGTTCCATCCTGGGATTAAAGTCCGGGTTCTCGACCAATGGCGTGAACGGCGAGGGGAATGTGGTGAGATCATGCACAACATTAGTGGCATCCCATACTTTTATCGGGACTCGCGTGATGAAAGAAGCGTACAGATTAGGGGGACGGTGAGCCCTACGCAGAAAGGGGACCTCCTGTAGAGGCCGGCCCGCCACCGCCTGGTCTTGGAAAAGACAGTGTTTATCTGATTCCCATCTGCTCCACTCCACAAAATATCGCAGTTGTGCTGCCTGGAAATACTTGCGTAAATCCGGTATACCTAGTCCCCCTGCTTCAGGGGCTAGCGTGGATAAGGCCCTCTTTAGCCTGGGTTTGCGGCCCTGCCCGATGAAACCAGCAAGGTCCGCTTGAGTCTGCTGGATCCACCCTTTCAGGGGTTGGAGTGACAGAGCCCGGAACAGGTACAGAACCTGTGGTAGGATTGTCATCTTAACCGCGGCTATCCTGCCTAGCCAAGATAGTGTGCCTCTGCTCCAACGCCTCAGTTCCTCCTTAATTTTCTTTCCCAGGGCAGCATAGTTGGCGGTCACCATAGTGGGCAAGGTGGGCGCCAATAAGATGCCCAGATAAGGCACCAGGTCCCGAGACCAGTGCATGGGGAAGAGGTTCTGTAGTTCAGTTCGTGTGGCAGCGGTCAACGACACATCTAGGGCCGCCGACTTCCCCATATTTATTTTGAATCCTGCGACAGTCGCAAAAGCCTCTAGCTCTGCAACACATGCTGGGAGTGCCCTCCCTGGATCTGCTAGTGTTAGTATTATGTCATCTGCGTAGAGGCTAATTGTGTGGGTATACCTCCCCATTGTATTCCCGTCGCATTAGGGTTTTGGCGTATCCTTTGGGCCAAGGGCTCCATATATAGTGCGAAGAGCAGCGGGGATAAAGGGCAACCCTGCCTGGTGCCTCTCTCTATCGCAAACCTCTGAGAGCTGTAGCCATTCACCCGTACCACCGCAAATTGAAACCTGTAGCAATTGAATACCAAGGTGCGGAATTTCTCCCCTATTCCCACCTTCGCCAGGACCCGCTCTAAATAAGGCCAATGTACCCGGTCGAACGCCTTCTCCGCGTCTACAGCCAACAGCATTCTCTCTCCGGGAAACCGGGAGGCCTTCTCCAGGATATGAACCACTTTCTTGGTATTGTCTACCGTCTGCCTCCCGGGGAGAAATCCTGCCTGGTCCGGGTCCACCAGTACCGGTAGATGAAGTGCCAGCCGAGCCGCCAGGATCACAGTGTACAGCTTGAGATCAATGTTCAAGAGAGAGATCGGTCTGTATGAGCTGCAGTGAGTCCGGTCCTTCCCTGGCTTGGGGATGACCGACACGGTTGCCTGGAGTAGATCCGGTGGGATAGTTCCAGGAGGGGAGAATGAATTAAAGAGGCGGGTGAGGATAGGCGGTTAAATCAAAAGGAGACTAGCTCATGTATTACGAAATTAACAAAAGTAAGGGACTCTGGTATGTTTCGTCAAGGGGTAGGAACACCTGGTAAGTGTGCTCATGAAGCCCTCACCCACCAACCTAGTTGGTGGCATGCTTCATCATCGGGCCCACCCAGTGACACCTAGCGTGTCCCGGGTGTGCTTCGACGCCTGATTACAGCGGAGCAGGTATGTCGCTGAATATGCAGTGAAGAGTGTTATGAAAGTGATTTTAAAACGGCTTGCCGGGGGTCCCAGTACCCGAGGGTAAATTAAACTTTAATACCTGGGCCACCGTCGGCGGTTAAAAATAAGGCTGTTGGATGTTAGAGGCGAGTTACGACCTCCTACATCCAGTGGTGGGTCAACATGTTTCAGCCAGTGCCTTATGAATATGCTGGCTTTCTTCAGGACCTATATTAAAAATGTGTATGTGATTAAACTAGTGGGTGTGTAATTCAGACTATGTGTATACACGCCCTAAAGTGTTTTTCTATGTGTGAGAGGGGGATTCCCTTCTCAAAACACGCTAGTTTTAGCAGTTTTTTGCTCCAAGGTTGAGACGTCGCGAGGGGTTGACCAGCTTTTCTGGGCAGAGCCTGCTCTGGACCTGTAGTGCCTCCTTCGCATAAAAGAAAGATGTATAACCATCTGGGCCCGGAGCCTTTCCATGTTTGAGTTTAGAGATGGCAACAATCAGCTCCTCAACCCGAATGTCCCTTTCTAGGTGCTCCGCTTGCTCCGGAGTGAGGGAGGGAAGGTCAACCGAGTCCAGATAATCGGCCTCCGCATGTGCCGATGGGGGTTCGCTGGCGTATAGCTCTGCGTAGTACTGATGGAAAACCTCCGCTATCTGGCCATCCTCCGTAGCTGTCTCTCCGTCGGAGACCGACAGCTCCTTCACTAAAAGCCGTTGATGCGCCACTCGGAGTTTGTTCGCCAGAAGCCGGCCGCACTTGTCTCCACCCGTGTAATACGCATGTTTCAAACATAATGCTGCATACTCCGCTCTATCCGTATCCAGGGCTGACAGGAGTTTCCTCGCTGCCTTGAGTTGCCTCCAGATTCTAGGGGCTCCCGTTCGCTGATGTACCTGTTCCAGCTCACGTACATTGTGCGTGAGTTCGTCTCGCTTATGTTGCCGCTCTCTGTTCTCCGCTGACGATATTGCTATAAATTCCCCCCGGAGCACCGCCTTCAATGCTGCCCACTGCGTCGCCAGGGAGGTGTCGGCATTATCATTGTGGGTCTGATAATCACGGACCGAGTCCATTATGTGCTTCACCGCTGTTTTTTTATGCAGAACAGTATCCCTGAGGCGCCAGACTCCACGCGAAGAGGATAGAGGCTGTAGGCGAAATGTGCCTGTGACAGGCGCATGGTCTGATAAGGAGAGAATCCCCATTTCAGAGGCTGTGGCTAGGTCACAGACTGGCCCTGTGACCAAGAGGTGGTCCAGTCTCGCATAGGTCTTATGTGCATGTGAGTAATAGGAGTAGTCCCTGTCGGTGGGATGGAGGCGGCGCCAGAGGTCGTGGAGATCCAATTCCTCCAATTGGGATCTGCCCACCTGTGAAATCTCCCCCGTCTGCGGGTGCCTCTGCGCTGATCTGTCTAATGACGAGTCGAACACCATATTCAGGTCTCCTCCTATGATAATGTGTCTATCTGAGGTGGTGGTAATATCCACTAAGGCCGAGTTGAGAAATCGCTCTTGATGCTCGTTGGGGCTATATATCGACCCAATGGTAAACACCAGACCTCCCGACTTAATTCTATATGCTAGGAGTCTCCCTTTTTGTTCTGCAAATTTATGTAAAACCTCCCCTTTAAATGTTCTGGACACTAGGACTGCAACCCCGGCTGTCTTGGTAGTGTTGGAGGAAAACAATTCTGTTGGGAATTTGTGAGATCGCATCCTATGGCAATCACAGGCTAGCAAGTGGGTCTCTTGCAAGAGACAGATATCTGCTTGTGTGTTTTCTAGCAAAGACAGAACCGCCCTCCTCTTGACTGGGATATTCAACCCCTTCACATTAAGGGTGATGACCTTAAGGGCTGCCATCGCCGTGGGTATAAATGTAGCGCAAGCACTGAATCATAGCCCAGGTGGGGCGGCTCTGAGGTATGTAGTGTGCAGGAGCTCTGTCAGGCCAGAGTAGATGCATCAGAAGCAGACAGTCCCCACCCCTCTCCCCCCAACCCCCCCTGAACTTCCCTTGAACTGCCCTTCCCTGTCCTCCCTCCCCCCCCACACTCCCCACAACAACCCCCTCTTGCAAACAACCAACCTCTTCCCACCCCCTCCCTTCCTTCCCTTCTGCACTCCCCTGGAACTCCAACAACTTTTAGTCCCAGTCATGTCCCAAGTGGACAAGTCTGTGGTGAATTACCTGAGTGGACGTCCGGCCACTTACTTCTCCCCACGGCCCCCCACCTCCCTGGACCCCAAACCTGCAATATCAGTAAGGCTGTGATGTTCTCCCCCGGAGTGTTTCTATGCCGTCATCGCGACATCACCATTGGAAGCCGTGTCTCTGGCCACTTCGGAAACGGCATTCGCCATGCTGGCTCTAATGGTGGGTGAGTCTGATCTCAGGGGGGTTGCAGGCGCTCGTCTTCTCGATACCCTCTGCCAACTGTCTCTAGGGCCGCGTCTCTGGTTTGGCGTAGCTGTTTCTTCCACCTCTGCGGTGATTCCCAGAACCTCGCATGTCTCCTGCAGTGATCGTAGTTGGTGCATCGTGCCATTCCACTTAAAATAAAAGGCGGAAGGGGTGTCCCCAGGCATAGGACGTTTCGTGCTCTCTCAAAAAATCAGTCGCTATCTTAAATGCTTTACGCTTCTGAAGGGTGATAACGGACAAGTCCTGATACAGAGCAACAGAATGACCGCGAAAGGTGAAGGATGGTTGCTTTCGTGCCTCAGCCAAAATGCGCTCTTTCAGCGGGAAGTCTGGTAGAAAGGCCAAAATGTCCGGTGGTGGCGCCGATGCACACCTCGGTGGTCCCACTCTGTGCCCCCTATCAATCCGGACGGGAAAGTCCGCTGGTTCGCCCAAGATCTCCCTGAACAGGTCTCGTAAGTAGCCGGCCACATCCGCGCCCTCTTCTGTAGATGGAATTCCCCGACCCGAATGGTATTTCGTCGAGACCTGTTTTCAAGGTCTTCGTTGTGTGTTTGGAGGTCCAGATGCTGGTCCTGCAGGCGCAACACCTCCTGTTGCAGCTGTACAATGTCCTCGTCAAGTCGGTGGTTTGTGCTCTCCACAGTGGCCACTCTCCCAGGCTGTCCACTTCTCTGCGCACCTCCTGTACCTCTCCCGCCACTTCCTGCTTCAGTGTTTGAAAATCGTCCCTGAGGGTGCTTTATAGGGATTCCAGGAAGGATCTAGTGACCGGTGGCTCCCCTCCGCATGTGTTCTACGATCCTCCGGCGGAGCTCGGTGGCAGTTGTCCCCTGTCTCCTCTTTGCTGGGTCCTGCTGAGCATTTCCGGGAGAGTGCGGTCCCCTTTTTTGTTACCCCTGTTGGCCGCCATCGTGGAATGGATGCAGGTCCCTCGTTCACCCCAGTCCGCTACTTCAGGCTCTCCAGACATCTTCCGGGATCTACTGGGAAATCCTCACCAGATATCAACGGTCTGCCGGGAGACTCGCCGCCAGCTTCCCCAGAGACTGAGGCCCCCTCCCTGGTGTCTGTGCAATGACGTAATTGCACCAAAACTGAAATGAGCCTTTAGGCTCATTTCAGTTTCACTTTCTATGTGATCAGGGGGCTATCTAGGCCCCAGTGAATCCCTGCTTGGGGATCGCCCCGGGAGGGTGATCCCAAGCAGGGATCCACCCACTAAACACCAGGGAGGGAGGAGCGGCCCCTTGGGCAAGTGCCTTTGCTCCACCCAGGGGGGGGGAACCCAGTAGACAACAGGGATTTTTTGAGGCAAATCTGAATTTGGGAGGGGGCTGCCCAAAATGGGCATGACCATGCCTCCACCCCTTCCCCTGCAAGAATTACAACCTTTCTATCCTCCCTTGGGGGACAGATGGGGCAGTAGGCTTCAAACTGCCCCCGGGGGGGCAAAAAGCCCACTAAACACCACTGATTTTTTTGTAGAAATTAAAAAAAATTACAACCTTTGGGGCAGATGGGGCATTAGCCCCCAATCTGCCGCCCGGGGGGCAAAAAGCCCAGTAGACACGTGGGTTTTTTGGGGCAAAATTTAATTAGGGTGGGGGCATTGCATGCCCCTTTTGGGCAGTCCTCACCATAATTGAAATTTGCCCCAAAAAATCCCTGGCGTCTAGTGGACTTTGTGCTCCCTCTGGGGGGAGATGGGGGCATTAGCCCCCAATCTGCCCCGCCGGGGGGCAAAAAGCCCACTAGACGCCAGGGATTTTTTGGGGGCAAATTTGAATTAGGGTGGGGCCTGCCCAAAACAGGCAAGACCATGCCCCGACCCCCTCCCCTGCAAGAATTACAGCCTTTCTATCCTCCCTTGGGGGGCAGATGGGGCAGTAGGCTTCAAACTGCCCCCGGGGGGGCAAAAAGCCCACTAAACACCAGGGATTTTTTTGTAGAAATTTTAATTAGGGTGAGGGCTTTGGCATGACCGTTTTGGACAGCCCCAACCCAAATTGAAATTTGCCCCAAAAATCCCTGGCATCTAGTAGGCTTTCTGTCCCCCCTGGGGGGCAGATGGATGGGGCATCAGTCCCCAATCTGCATTCCCGGGGGGGGGGCAAAATGCACACTAGTCACCAGGGATTTCTTTTTGGGCAAATTTGAATTAGGGTGGAAGCTGCCCAAACTGGGCATGTCCATGCCCCCACCCCCCCCGCAAAAATTACAGCCTTCCTGCCCACCCTGGGGGGTAGATAAGGCAGTATCCCCCAATTCTCCCCCGCAGGGGGGGGCAAAAAGCTCACTAGACACCAGGGATTTTTTTAGGCAAATTTTAATTAAGGTGGAGGCATTGGCATGCCCGTTTTGGGCAGCCCCCACCCTAATTAAAATTTACACCAAAAAAATCCCTGGCATCTAGTAGGCTTTTGGGGGAATTAGCCCCAATCTCCCCCCCCCGGGGGGGCAAAAAGCCCACTAGTCCCATGGGATTTTTTGGGAGAAATTTTAATTAAAGTGGGGGCTTTGGCATGCCCGTTTTGTGCAGCCCCAACCCAAATTAAGTTTGCCCCAAAAAATCCCTGGCGTCTAGCCGGCTTTCTGCCCCCCCGGGGTGCAGATGGGGTTATCAGCCCCCAATCTGCACCCCAGGGGGGAGGCAAAAAGCCCACTAGTCACCAGGGATTTTTTTTTTTTTAAATTTGAATTAGGGTGGGAGCTGCCCAAAACGGGCATGTCCATGCCCCCACCCCATCCCCCACAAAATTTACAGCCTTCCTGCCCTCCCTGGGTGGCAGATAAGGCATTAGCCCCCAATCTGCCCCAGGGGGCAAAAAGTCCACTAGACGCCAGGGATTTTTTGGGGCAAATTTTTATTAGGGTAGGGGCATTGGCTTGCTCGTTTTAGGCAGCCCCCACCCTAATAAAAATTTGCCCCCCAAAAATCCCTGGCATCTAGTAGGCTTTCGGGGGCATTAGCCCCAATCTGCATACTGGGGGGGGGGGGTCAAAAAGCCCTCTAGTTGCCAGGGATTATTTTTGGGAAAATTTCAATTAGGGTGGGGGTGGCCCAAAACAGGTATGCCCATGCCCCTACCCCCTCCCCAACAAAAATTACAGCCTTCCTGCCCCCCAGGGGGGCAGATGGGGCAGTAGCCCTCTATCTGCCTCCAGGGGGCAAAAAGCCCACTAGACGCCAGGGATTTTTTTGGGCAAATTTTAATTAGGATGGGGGCTGCCAAAATGAGCATGCCAGTGCCCCCTCCACCACCTGCACAAATTGCAGCCTTCCTGCCCCCGGGGGAAGATGAGGCAGTAGCCCCCGATCTGCCCCCACTGGGTGGCAAAAAGCCCACTAGACTCCAACGATTACGCTGGCTTTTTTTATGTGTGAAGGTGGGGGCTGCCCAGAGTGGGCATACCAATGCCCTCACCCCCCCAAAAAATAGCCACAGTGTTTCTGCCCCCCTTGGGGGCACATCAGGGCAACCCGCCGCAGAGTGGCAGAAAGCCGACTAGGCACGGATTTGTTTTTAGCAATATGCCTACCTGTGGATTTTGGGCCCTAGCTTAGCAGGCACATAAGGAAATCTAGCAAACCTGTACATTTTTGAAAACTAGACACCCAGGGGAATCAAGGATGGGGTGACTAAAGTGGCTCTCACCAGGTTCTGTTACCCAGAATCCCTTGCAAACCCAAATCTTGTCAAACAAAACACATTTTCCTCACATTTCTGTGGTGCAAAGTTCTGGAATCTGCGTGAATCAACAACATTCCACCTACTCTGCGTTTCCCAAGGTTTTCTGAGAAAAATGGTACCTACTTGTGTGGGTGGGTCAAGTACCCACCACAGGCAAGGGCCCAAAACCTAGTGAGGCAACATCAAAATTACCTACCACAAACGAACCTGGTTTTGTACGGGGGTCACCTGGGTTTTTGGCCCCGGGCTCGGCATCCACCTAGGTAAACCTACCAAACCCACACATTTCTGAAAACTAGACACCCAGGGGATTCTATGGAGGTACAGCTTGGATGGATCCCCTTTAGGTTTCTTGCCCAGAATCCCCTGCAAACCTGAAATTTAGCTGAAAGAATCAATTTTTCCACACATTTTTGTGTGGAAAAGTTGTGGCATCACTGGGCTGACACAAATGTCCTACCACCCAGCATTCCCCCAGGTCTCCCAATAAAAATTCTGCCTCACCCCTGTGAGAGGCAGAAGTACCCACAACAGGCAAGGGCCCAAAACATATTGAGGCAACATCAAAATTGCCTATCACAAAACGACCTGGTTTTGCAAAGGGGGGTTGCCTGGATTTCTAGCCCCATGCTCAGCGGCCAGCTAGGAAAACCTACCGAACCCACACATTTCTGAAAATTAGACACCCGGGGAATTCCAGGGATTATGGCTTGCATGGATCCCCCAACATTTTCTTACCAATAATCCCCTGCAAACCTCAAATTTAACTGAAAAAACATCACTTTATCCACACATGTTTTTATGGGAAAGTTGTGGCATCACCGGATGACACAAATTTCCTACCACCCAGTATTCCCCCAGGTCTCCCGATAAAAATGGTACCTCACTTGTGTGGGAGGCGCAAGTACTAACAACAGGCAAGGGCCCAAAACGTATTGAGGCGACATCAAAAATGGCTATCACAAAACGACCTGGTTTTGCAAGGGGCGGTCCCATTAATTTTTGGCCCAGGGCTCGACGGCCACCTAGGAAAACCTACCAATCATTCAATCAGTAAACTTGTGAAGCGCACTACTTACCCGTGAGGGTCTCAAGGCGCTGAGGGGAGGGGGGCTGCTACTGCTCGAAGAGCCAGGTCTTGAGGAGCCTTCTGAAGGTGAGCAGGTCTTGGGTCTGCCGCAGATGGGTGGGGAGGGTGTTCCAGGTCTTGGTGGCGAGGAATGAGAAGGCTCTGCCACCGGAGGTCGTTCGTTGGATGCGTGGGACGGCGGCAAGGGCGAGGCTGGTGGAACGGAGTTGGCGGGCGGGGTGTAGAAGTTGAGTCTGTTGTTCAGGTAGGCTGGTCCGGTGTTGTGGAGTGCCTTGTGTGCTTGGGTGAGGAGCTTGAAGGTGATCCTCTTGTTGAGGGTGAGCCAGTGCAGTCCTCTTAGATGGGAGGTGATGTGGCTGGGCCGCGGGATGTTGAGGATCAGGCGGGCGTAGGCGTTTTGGATGCTTTGCAGCCGTTGTATGTGTTTGGTCGGGATTCCTGCGTGGAGTGCGTTTCTATAGTCCAGTCTGCTGCTGACGAGGGCTTGGGTCACCGTTCTTTTTGTTTTTGTCGGGATCCACTTGTAGATCCTGCAAAGCATGCAGAGGGTGTTGTAGCAGGAGGAGGAGACGGCATTGACCTGCTTCGACATGGAGGGAGAGGAGTCGAGGATGCATCCTAGGTTGCGTGCGCGGTCTGTGGGTGTTGGTGCTGTTCTCAGTGTGGTCGGCCACCAGGGGTCATCCCAGGTGGAGGGGGTGTGGCCGAGGATGAGGACCTCCGTCTCGTCTGAGTTCAGTTTTAGGCGGCTGCTCCTCATCCACTCGGCGACGGTCTTCATTCCCTCGTGGAGGTTGGTTTTGGCGGGGTGCGGGTCCTTGGTGAGGGAGAGGATGAGTTGGGTGCCGTCTGCATAGGAGATGATGTTCAGGTCGTGCTGGCGGGCCATTTGTGCGAGGGGGGCCATGTAGACGTTGAACAGGGTCGGGCTGAGGGATGAACCCTGGGGAACGCCGCAGATGATGTCGATGGCTTTGGATCGGAAGGGTGGGAGGCGGACTCTCTGGGTTCTGCCGGAGACAAAGGACGTGGTCCATTCCAGGGCCTTCTCCTGGATTCTGGCTTCTTGGATGCGTGTCCTTAGTGTGCTGTGGCAGACTGGTCCAGGAGGATGAGGGCAGAAGTTTTGGCGTTGTCTAGTTGGTGCCTGATGTCGTCCATGGCAGCAATGAGGGCTGTCTTGGTGCTGTGGTTTCATCTGAATCCGGACTGGGATGGGTCTAGGATGTTGTTGTCCTCGAGGTAATGGGTCAGTTGTGTGTTGACGATCTTCTCAATCACCTTCGCTGGGAATGGGAGCAGGGAGATGGGTCGGAAGTTCTTGAGGTCCTTGGAGTCCGCCTTGGGCTTTTTTGAGGAGGGCGTTGATATCGGCGTGCTTCCAGCTTTCCGGGAATGTCGCTGTGTTGAAGGAGATGTTGATGACCTTCCGTAGTTGGGGGGCGATGGTAGCGTCTGCTTTGTTGAATATGCGGTGTGGGCGGGGGTCTGACGGTGATCCTGAGTGGATGGAGTTCATGACCTTGCGAGTCTCGTCGTCGTTGACGTGGGACCAGGAGATCAGCCGGTTGGTGCAGGTGGCGTTCGGGGTGGAGGGTGCTATAGTCGGGCGGTTGAGGTGTTGAAGGTGTTGTGGATGTCAGTGATCTTGCGATGGAAGAAGGTGGCCAGTGAGTCGCACAGATCTTGTGAGGGCGGGATGTCGTTGGTGTTGGAGCTGGGGTTGGAGAGTTCCTTCACTATGCTGAAAAGCTCTTTGCTGTTGTGTGCGTTGTGGGCTTTGAAGGAAGATCTCTTGGCTGTTCTGATGAGTTGATGATATCTGTGGGTTGCGTCCTTGTGGGCCGTGTGGCTGTCTGGTGTGCGGTTGTAGAACCATTTCTTCTCTAGTTTCTGGCATGTGCGTTTGGAGGTCTGGAGCTCTTCGGTGAACCAGGCGGCTTTCTTGCTGGAGTGGTTTTTTGAGAGATTCTTGAGTGGGGAGAGAGTGTTGGCGCAGTCGTCTATCCACTGTCTGCAGTTACGGGCGGCGGTGTCTGAGTCGGTGGGGTTGGTGGGCGGGTTCTGGGTGAGGGTGGAGGTCAGCTGATCCTCAGTGACTTTGCTCCAGCAGCGGCGGGGTAGCTGTTGGTTGCGGTGTTGCACGGTTGGTTTCTTGAAGGTGAAGTGAATGCAGTGGTAGTCGGTCCAGTGAAGTTCCGTGGTGTGGTTGAAGGTGATGTGGGTGCTTGTGGAGAAGACGGGGTCCAGCCTGTGGCCGGCGGCGTGGGTGGGTTCAGTGACGAGTTGTTGGAGGCCGAGGTCAGCGAGGTTGTCGATCAGGGTGGTGGAGCTGGCGTTGTTATTGTTCTCGAGGTGGAAATTCAGGTCCCCGAGGAGGATGTAGTCCGTAGAGGTGAGTGCATGGGTGCTGGCGAAGTCGGCGATGGAATCACTGAACAGAGCCCGTAGTCCAGGGGGTCTGTAGACGAGTGTTCCTCTGATGGTGGTGTTGGGGTCAGTGGGGATCCGGAAGTGTCGGTGTTCGGCAGTGTTGAAGGTGTCGTCGGCGTGGGTGTAGACCTGGATGATGGACTTGTGGATGATGGCTAGGCCTCCTCCACTTCCGTTGGTGCGGTCCCTGCGGTCAGGAAGGCAACGTCTGGGGTGGAGGTGTCGAGCAGGTCCCAGAGCTTGACAGCGTGTTTGCGTGAGGAGCAGGTGTTGAGGAGTAGGCAGCGGAGGTGGTTGGGACCGGTCCTTGGCGGTTTGGTAGTTCTGTCACAGTTGAAGTTGCAGGTGTGGCAGGAGAAGGGTCCGAGGGTGCGATTCAGGGTAGCCTGGAAGCAGCGGTAGTCTCGGCCGGTGTCAAGAGCGTGGAGGGGGGTGGCGTCATATAATAGTCTGGGGTTGTGGCGTGTGCAGGGACCAGGGGTTCTGGCGCTGGGTGCGGCCCAGGCGCGGACGGGTGCAGATGGGCTTGCCTCCGGTGCGCCAGCAGCACGGCCGCACAGCAGCTGGCATTTATGGCGATGCGGGAGGACGGAGCAGCTGGAGAGCGGGAGTGGGGCAGCGAGGGGCGTGAGCGGGAAACTGAAGGAAAGGGGGCGTGGCCGCAGGGGGGCAGCAGCAGATCAGAGACAGCAGGAAAAAATGGTGAGGAAACAATTTGATAAATAAAATGAATTTCGTTGAGCACCCAGCATCGCATTTTGCAATGAAATTCGTTTTATTTATTAAATTGTTTACTTTCCTCCAATTATCCATATTCCAGTGTTTAGTACTCACCACCCTGCCCCTCCACCCGCCCCGCCTTTCTGCCCCACAGAACTCCCTCCACAGGCCGCCGCTAAGTCAGTTCCTCTTTTATCTTTTTAAACAGATTTATTTTCACCAAGATAGCTTTTACTAAGTTCTAGAGCAACAGAACCATGTCTCATGGACCACATGTCTTATCTCTCGGATTAGTATATCTTTTGCTCGTAACACAATAGTTCTGGCTAACTGTCTTTCAAATGATTGCTGTCAATCTGCTTCTTTGGGCTGATTCTGTGAATCTTTCAATACGGCTTCCCTTTGCTTCCTTCATTTCCAGAGTCCTGGGAGAGGAGAAGTTTAATGTATTAATTAATATTGTTTCCATCTTCTTCCTCTGAATTATTTATGATTGAAATGTTATCTCCTTGTGAATGTTTCTGTGATCCTTAAACTTAGAATTTCGGCTTTCAAGAGCACCTCCTGCAATTTCAATTTGTTGTTTATCATTTAGGTAGAAGCTAGAGGAATCGAGTGTGTTTCCTTTAAATATTTCACTCTCTGTCTTTCCTCTTACATCAATGTCACATTTAAGGTCAGCGACAGTCTAGGTGAGACTCTTGCTGGGCTCTGCTATCTCCTGCAGCAAATCCTCTTTCTATTCCTTGTGCAATTCCTATAAGCAAAGTGAATATCATCCTTAGAGAGCTGGGTGTCTTTCTTTTCAGTTGTCATTGTGGGTTATGTCTTTCATGTTCAAAGTTTGCTTCCACATGTTGCTGCCCTGTCTCCACACACACAAACAAACACACACGCGCACACACACACACACACACACACACACACTAAGTCCATATATGCCTCTTGCCGCTCAGAGTCCATTTGTGACCCATTCAGTTTGAGAGATAATTCACTCTAACTGCTTTATATTTCCAGCATGTATGGATCAAGTTTGCTTTAACGGTTGCATATTTCAGGTTTCCTGACTTTTCTGTGAGATTCTTAGCTGAATGTCTTTAGTGTAAGTTATAGCCCCTTGTTTCCTCTATGTATTTAAGTGAAGTCATACCCCTACATCCGAACTGCAGTTGAATTGCCACTTCAGTCACCTTAGGTTTGTGTTTTGATTAGTGCTTCATATCTACCAGGCTTCAGATTAAAGAAAGATATTGACCAATTTGGCCATAAAGGCAGCCTGACAAAGGTAAGATCTCGATTTTCCCTGCCTCTCAGATTTGAATTTGCATTGTGACCAGCATCCAATACAATGCTACTGTCCTTAATCCTCCTCCCTGCCCATTATTGATAACTGTGTGTTCAAATCCAGTATGAGCCTTTGTTCCTCTGCATTCCTGAGGAACGCTTACGATTTTATAACCCTCGTGCCTAGAGTCTTAGCTCTCACTCCACACCTTCACCCTGGTTTCCTACTCCAAAACTCTTTATACCCTTAGGCCCATTCTTATTAAAGTTTTGTGTCACCCTTGTACCATGAAACTGACAAAAGGGTCAAGCAAAACCTTAATTAAATTTACTTTGTCACGCAATGCCACCTTGCGTGGCCCTGCATGGCTTGTTAAATCTTGAGTAACGCAATGCAGTGCAAATCGTTGCCTTGTGTTACCCTGTGGCAGGGAAAAATTCCATGGGTGAGGAGTGGGTTTTCTCATTCATCCACCAATGCATTCTGACACATTCCCAGATTTATCAACACTAGTAGACCTGTAAATACATCACAATTGTACGCCTCGCCACTAGAGGCGAAACAAGGAGAAATAATGTTATTTCTCCCTGTTTCCTTTTTATAAGTATGCTGCATTGTGCAGCATATGTAAAAAAGGGCGAAAATGCCTCTGAGGATTGTTTTTTTGCAGGAAGATGCCCCTTCTTGCGCAAAAACAATACTGTGTACTGCGCAGGCACCCTTGCACCATGGTGCAAGGCTGCCTGCATTGGCACTAGGCAGCAGTTTGTGCGCCAGTGCAGGCATAGAGCAAGAATGTGTCGTAAAATGTTAGCTTGGGTGCATTCCTGCCCCCTCTCTTTCAGAAAGCACATCGCAGGAAGGTAGCTTGCTGTGTTGCATGATTTTTTTTTAAATATGTCCTTGAGTCTGTAGCCAATTTAACGCTGCTAACCATGCAAGCCCTGATGTGTTTGTGAAGCATCCACTTCTTTTGATCTGCCTTAGTCCTCCTTGGCAGAGCCACAGAGAAATTGTCTACTTACACTGGTAAGCAGACAACTCTAGTGCCTTAGGGCTTGCATGATTTCCTTAACTGTAGCCTCATACCTTTGTCCACCATCTTGACTGGCCCGGGTAGGCCCAGGCAGCAGACGGTGTCACCACAGACACCGACAATGAGCCTAAACCTGCTGCAGAGACTACCGAAGGGCAGAATAAAGCCCCTGTTTCTACACAAGCTAGTGAAATATCTCCTCACTCATTACAGTCTTTAAAGTCCTTGTAGTCAGTCCAGAGCTTCATTGAGGACTGTCAGCATCTTGGCAGTTCATGTATGCCCTCCTAAGTGTATAAGTATATACTTTTAATAAGATAAAATGACTAAACAAGGACAATTAGAAGATACACATTAGACCAGGATAATCATTCAAATTCATGTTTTTTAACTTAAAATCAGACAAACACCAACAAATATGGCCTGAACATTTTGCCTCTAAAAGGTAAAACCTATATTTGTTATAGTTAATGTCATTTTTTATGTAATATTTATTAAGTACATTGAGTTTTCTCTGTAAGCCAACATCTGTGTAAACTATAATACCTACGTTGTCTACATTTAGTAGGATATGTTCTTGCTTTAGAGAAAATGAGTAGGACAAGATGAGTCTCATTGGTAAATTGTCCAAAAAACAGTCCAAACAAGACATAGCTCCACTTCAATACAGTGCCCACATATATTTTCTAAAATAATCAACCAGACAAATCTAATTTGACATGAACTCATTTATCAAAATGCAAAAGTTGCAAACCTGAGAATACCATCAGCTGGGTAATCCACTGCTTCAATTTCTGCCACAAAATTGCATGATCAAAATGGTGTTTGTACAAAAAAGTAGGTTTTTTTATTATGATTACAGAATATTTTTGACATCATGTTGTGATGGAAGAAATATTGTGGAAAATATCACAAGTAAGAAAATGTTAGATATGGTTTGTTAACTGTATGGTAATTAAAAAATATTGCTGCAGTAATATATTTTTTCAATATTTTTTTATGTTCTAAGTATCTTTTATATGGTTTTTTAATGTGTTTTGCTGTATTTTTATTATTTTGAAATTGAAAATACTGCACAGTGGGATATTGGGTTTATAAGGGAAATGGATGTGGAGATGTTTAAACATTTATTTATAAAATTGTAATATTTTGTTTCAAAGATGTGTTCTAAGTATCTTTTATATGGTTTTTTAATGTGTTTTGCTGTATTTTTATTATTTTGAAATTGAAAATACTGCACAGTGGGATGTTGGGTTTATAAGGGAAATGGATGTGGAGATGTTTAAATATTTATTTATAAAATTGTAATATTTTGTTTCAAAGATATGTTCTAAATGTAACAATATTAACTGTAAAATATTAAAATTTTGTGTAAATAGTTTTTTAAATATAATGTTTCTAGATAAATAATAATTGCGTTTTGAGGTTTATTTGAAAAATTATATTAAGAAATGATAACAGAACAAGGAGATACAAATAATTAAAAAAATAGGTGACTATTAATCATTCTCATATTTATAATTAAAATATATAAATTAAAAACTATGTTCATTTAAGACTTTATTTATGAGCATTATTATTAATATTTATAATATGTATGTTACTGACTATATAAAGCAATTTGTTCTGTCATCTTTCTAATTTTTCTTTTTACATTTTGTTTTAAAAATAAATGTGTACAAATTAATAAAACATTAGTTTACCGTTTACATATTCAAAACTGTTCATGCCATTTTTTGTTGTATATTTTTACATTACTTTGTATATTTTTTATATTACATATAATTCATTTTAATATATACAAATACAAAATATGTTTTATTTATTTTTAATTAGAAATTTCATTTTTGCATGCTTTTATTTTCATTTGAGGGAAAATTAATGCATTTATGTGGTTAGTGTGTATTACACAATAATGCAGGTTTGTTTTGTTTTTTGTTTTTCTTAATGTGTAGTTTTAAATGGCCAACATATAGTTTAAGTAGGTTTACATTGCACTTTGTAAATAAATATGAGTTCTCCTGTGCCTAACTCCTTCTGATAGATGGTTTAGTTTGGTGTGGGAAAATTAGTTATAACCCCTTCTAGGTCCAACACCTTCTCTAATTTGATTTAGATAGGGGTTGGAAAAGTAAATGTAACTTTCTCAGTGCCAAAGACCTTCTGTTAGATGTTAAGTTTGGAGTGGGATTACCAATTAATACTTCTTGTGTTGGGGCGGAACTTGGCCAAGCTGCAAAATGGCCGCTCCCTAAGAAAGCTCGGCTGGCTGAGTCAGTAATCCGACCTAAATCTGGCACATGTGAGTTTTATGACCTCCAAAGTGAGTCGATTTGTGGGCCAACTCAAAGAGGATGCAAGATCATAACCCACAGAGGCAGTGTAGCCAGCCTATGAACATGCTGATGCCACGGGCTTGATTGGTCAGGGAGCTACACTGAGGCAGTCACTATGAGTGGCCTCGGATGGAGGAGCCACTGTTCCAGAGGGCCCCTGGAGACTTGCTGACAACTGTGCTGGTGGGGAAAGGAGCAGTGTCCCCCTGGCTGGACCGATCACCGTAGATGTAGGAGAGCACTGTGTGGGCACCTTCCTCCCGGCTTTCTTGACTCAACTGCCATTTACATGGAGGGAAGCGGGTGGGGCCTACAGAATTTGGCCACCTCCCCCAGCCCAACAGGTGAGGAGACTGCTGCGTGGGATCAACAGGGCCGCTGAGACACTAGTATGATCCAGCCAGGCCGCCATCGAGTAGGGGTGGGCGGCCAGCTACGCTCCGTCTGCGGAGTGTGCGTAGTGCCGCCCACTCCGCATTTTGCGGAGCTGGCGGAGCCAGGCGGCACTACGCACGCTCCGCAGACGGAGCGTAGCTGGCCGCCACCCGCCTCCCTCCCGCCCTCCCTAAATACTTTAAAATAAAGGAACGCAATCATTTTAAAAGCACTTACCTTGCCGCCGCTGGCCGCCGCGTTCCCCGGGGCTCGTTATCTTCCGTCTTCCGTATTTTGCAGTAATGCGCATGCGCGGACGGCCGCGCATGCGCATTTTCACTAGAAAATGCGCATGCGCGGCCGCCCGCGCATGCGCATTACTGCAAAATACGGAAGACGGAAGATAACGAGCCCCGGGGAACGCGGCGGCCAGCGACGGCAAGGTAAGTGCTTTTAAAATTATCGCGTTCCTTTATTTTAAAGTATTTAGGGAGGGCGGGAGGGAGGCGGGTGGCGGGGCTGGCGGCCAGTGTTTTTGCGGAGTGGGGCTACGCGGAGTGCGGAGGTGGGTGTAGTTTCTCGCCCACTTCGCGTAGCTCCGCGAAGCCCCACTCCGCGAACTCCGCCCAGGGTTACCATCGAGTCTGGCGCCCGTGGCGCTGAGTGGGGCCCTTCCTCCTATTACTCGGCCTTCTCGACACCCATTAGAGATTCTCCGGCAGTCTGGCATTACGATCACTGGGTTGCGGTGGACAATTGGCACACTCCCTCCCTAAATTAAAATTGCATCAAAGGGATATAGGACTTAGGGACAGAGTATTGCTTCCTACCCAGACCCCCTCTGGTGTGCCCTCAGTGAATAGAGACATTAAAGGTGGTGAGACGTTCATCCTGTGGTAGCGATGTGAAGAGATTGGCGCTTCACTGAAGGAATTGTATGGTCTAGACACCTCTTCGCCACATGAACTCTCCCCACAAGTTTTGAGGTTTCTTGAGGATCACATTTGCAGGCTGGTGGTGACTGCCTCACTGCCCTGAATTAGACCCCAGTGTAGTGGAGTCAGCCACTTGTACAGACCATTTTGCAGGTCCTGTTGCCTGACCAGATACTGGAAATATTCACTATCACTAAATGTGCTCCATGCCTATTAATTATCATTATGGAAAACAACTGAGCCAAACAAATTAAGGGGCAGCTTGCGAGCAGGCGTAGCACTAGAAAGGGGGACTCAAGCTCTGGGGCATCCTCTAAGCACTCTGATGCAGCACCACAGCAGGATATTGGCATTAAATAAATTCTTGTTGAAATACAATCTAGCCTCTAAAACATAGACACCAAAGTGAACATGCTCAGAAGCCACCTAGACCAGGTTAAGCAGCGAGTGGACAAATATGATGACCGCCTGAATCAGCTGGAGCAATGTGTGTCAGATGCTGATGATTTGCATACTGAGGCAAGGGAGCAACTACTCAAAGTGAACAAAGTACTGGAGCAGATCAGGGCCAAAAATAAAGATCTTGAGGCACTCTTTCACTGTAATATTCTCAGTCCTGGAATACACCAACATTGCAAAAATTTAAGATTTATTTATTCATTTATAAAGTTTTATATAGCGCGGACATGACCCACAGAGGCATCAGAGCGCTTTAGAGTACATGATTATCACAAGTTATACATACAATCGGGACTCGCATATAATACAATACAGATGAGGTAGACATTGCTGTTTGATTAAAAGAAAAGGCAGAGCACGGACATGGCCCACGGGGATATCAGAGCGCTTTACAGTACAAGATTATCACAAGTTATACATACAATCGGGAATCGCATATAATACAATACAGATGAGGTAGACAGTGCTGTTTGATTAAAAGCAAAGGCAAGTAGGCTTCTAGGAGTTAAAGGTTTAAGATGACAATTTGTTCATGGGAAACATTTTCGCTTCCTTTTTGAAGGTGGTAAAAGAAGGGATTCTGCGTAAGTCTGGGGGAAGGTTTTTCCAAATCTTCGGTGCGATACCTGAGAAAGCTCTGCATCCAGTTCTCTTTCTGTGGAAGGATTGAGGTGTTAGTAGTAGTGCGCTTGCGCTTCGTAAATGTCTGCAACCTCCCGACCGTTCTAGCTTTTGTGCTAAATGGTGTTGCTATGTAAGGCTTTATGTGTCATGCAGGCGATCTTCAGTTGTATCCTCGACTCGTATGGTTGCCAGTTCAAAGCTTTAAGGGCCAGGGTGATGTGGTTATTTCTTTTTATTCCAGAGACCAGCCTGGCCGCAGCGTTATGTGATGCCCTGAGCGGTGCTAGTTTCTATTTAGGAAGACCGCAAAGTGTGGTGCTTCCGTAGTCCAGTCTTGGTAGTACTAGGATTTGGACCGCCATTTTTAGATCAGACTGTGGGAGGAAGGGTTTAAGTTTCCTTAAGATACTCAGCTGAAAGTTGGCTCCTTTGGTAGTATTGTAGATTTGTTCCTGCATATTTAAATGTTTGTCGATGGTGACTCCCAGGGATTTTGCGGACTCAATGATGTGGGGGGCGCAATCAAAGGCAGTAAGATGCTTCAGCCATAAGTCTATCTTGGGTGCATGATTGGGAGGGGAGATGAGGAGGAACTCAGTATTTTTGGTGTTAAGCATGAGGTGGTTGCCATTGAGCCAACTTTGGGTATTATGAAGAATGGCGTTGAGGGAGATGAAGTCATCCGGTGAGGAGATTTTCAAATAAAGTTGAGTGACGTCCGCGTATAGATGATATAAAATGTTTGCGAGACTAAGTACATTAGCAAGGGGTTCCATGAGTAGATTAAAGAGGATACGTGATAATACCGATCCCTGTGGGACTCCTAGTGTGACCATGGAAGGTTGAGAGAATGATTGCTTCAACTTGATTCTTTGGGTTCTGTTGCTTAGGAAGGAGGGAAACCATTGTAACACTGGACCGGTTAGTCCCATCCTTCGTTCCAGTAAAGACAGTAGATTAGCCTTGTCGAAGGCGGAGGATAGGTCAAGAAGTATCAATAGGCACGAATCATTGTGATCCAGCATTTTTAAGATGTCATCATTATGTGAGTGAGGGCAGATTCAGTACTGTGACCTTGACGGAAACCTGATTGGTGTTTTTCTAGGAGGTTGAAGTTCTCGATGTGATGGCATAGTTGAATTTGTACACATTTTTCCATTAACTTTGCCAGCGTGGGGATGCTGGATATAGGTCGATAGTTGTTGAGGTCTGTGGAGAGGGAGTCGGCTTTCTTTAGTATAGGTGTGACCTGCCCTATTTTCAGACAGTCTGGTATGGAACCTTGCCTGAGAGAGGCGTTGACAATTTTTGCCCATAGAGGTAGAATGGAGGACTTTATCATTTTGAATACAGATGGGGGTAGGGGATCGGAGAAATGATTGGCAGGGTTGATTGCTAGCAGGGTGCTATAGATTTCTTGTTCAGTGATGGGCGAGAAATAGTGCCAGTTGGCATTGTTCTTTGGCACTCCGGTCGGCAGGCAGAAAAGGTCCTTGATCTGTGAGTAGAGAATTTTTTCTTGGTAAGTAGATAGTTGGGGTTCTTTCTTGGATTGAATGTTGTTTTCAATGGTTCTAGTCTTTTCTAGGAAGAATTTGTCCAGCTCATCGCAGTTAGGGATAGCCGGGTTGCTGAGCTCCACTACGTTTGCAGAGTTGCACGATTGTTGTTTTACGATTTCGAACAGATTACGGGTGATATAGCCTATAGGCACAGGTATTAGAAAAAGGAGAAAAACCTTTTGGGGTATTATTGATACATCGTGGATACTATCCCCACAAGGGAATAAGTACATGACTTCACATATACATACACTATCTACTTACAGACATACATTAAAATATATTTTCATACATATTACACTTAAGACAAAATCAACAGTGGTCAAGAAAAAAATCATAGAAACTCACAGCACAGCATACCTGTGGCTATAGGCTATATCACCCGTAATTTATTAGTATCTAGCGTGATCATTAGATGACTGGCGTATAGAATTTGTTGAGTTAATTTGAAGCTACTTGGTACTGTCTCCAGGTTGCCCCCTTCTGACTGGTTGGATGCGATTGAATCTGTGATTCAATGGCAAGACTGTAGAAGGACTATCGTAATTTCCCAATCTAAAATGGCGGTCATGGAGATGTTTGCTTGCCCTTTGGGTGGGGATCTTCATCTCCTTGTTAAAATCGCTAACCGGTGAGTGTCGTGGTATATCCTTCGTTCCCCATAGTTATGGTAATCTATAACCCAGGGAGCAACTCATGAATACGCGATTGTATACAATAGAGACGGACATGGCAGTCCCTTCTCTATGTCGTGTTCATATGTCCAGCGTTTTCGAATGCCGGTTCACGCGTACACGAACGCATTTCCGGATATCCAGCTGATTGTGCAGCGGCTGCTGAACTAGGTAAGCCGTATGGGAGAGTGAATTTGGTGTAATAACGAATATCGAAGCCATATAGCTCCTAATGTCTGACTCTTATTATTTGTATTCACAGTGGCCTGATAATGACAGGACCATCGTTTCACAACAACTAAAATACCATCATTTGTGATGAGAGGAGCCCCGTTAACAATACCACTAGCGAAACAGGTAACGAAAATCACCAAAAACCTTTTATCTAACATTCTTGGAGGACCAAAAATTTGTTGATACATAAAATAATTTTAATTCTTTTAGGGATATTATTATCCATTATAGAGGAATGAGGACCTCCAGCAGACCAAATCCCATTGGCATCACCATGATGGAGTCAAGGTACTGCCGCTCTGGCGTTAAAATAAATAACCTGGAGCATATCTTTAGACCAGGGGCCCGATGTAGGTAAAACGATTTTACAGATTCTAAAATACTGAATCGTACCGATTCGGTATTTCAGAACCGGTAATTGGAATGTAGGATAAAAATCGGTAATTATTACCGATTCGGTAAAATTCGGTATCAGTGAATCGGTATTTACCGATTCGGTATGTACCGAATCGGTATTTACCGAATTGGCATACCCCATTCATTCCTACGCCCCTTTTTGGCCATTGGATTGAATGGGAAATACCGAATCTGTAAATACCGAATCAGTAAATACCGAATCGGGAAAAAAAAAAGTGAAACCAATGAAGGCAGCCAATCAGGTGCAAACACACTCCCCCTCCCTACCAGGAAGTGGTTATCCAGGCAGCTGCAACTAATTAGAAGGTTCTGGAGAGGCAGTCTGAGCTTAGCAGAGTCACAGAGCAGCAGGGAGAGCTCATTTCAACTTCACAAACAGAAAAATGGCAAGCAGCAGTGAAAGCCAGAAGTCTGACAGGAAGAGGAAAATCAAATTCAGCAGCATGGAGCTGCAGGCACTCGTGGAGGAGGTAGTGAGGGTGCGCCCCAAACTTTTTGGCAGGCAATCCCTCACTGTTGCCGAGTCTGCCAAAAGAAAAATCTGGCAGGCAATTGTTGAGAAAGTGAATGCTGTGGGAGTCACAACCAGGAACACTGAGGACCTTAATAAAAGATTCTATGACCTCAGGAGCCTCACCAAGAGGAAAATGGCTGAAATCCACAAGCAGGCAGGCCTAACCGGTTGAGGCAGGAACACAGCCCCCCCCTGACTGACCTGGAGGAGTTGGTGGCCTCAACCATGGAGGCAGACAGCGTCTGCGGACTGGGTGATGTGGACAGCTCAGCTAGAGCTGCAGCAAAAAAGAGGTGAGACGCATGCGCACCATGACACCCCCATACCAACCTGCTTCCCTTTACCCTTTGAGGACAAGCAAACCCCAGTCCAGTACTGCTAGCACTATACAGGAGTAATGCATTATGGGAAATGTAGTCAGCAAATGTAAGACCATGTGTAACAGCGCAGACATCAGCAAGTCAGTGAAATGAATGCAGATAAATGAAAGTGAAATGTGTAAATCATTTATTGTAGTGACCATGACACAGTAGCACTCAGTTAATATACGCTCATTTAGACCTAGGGGCTAAATCACGCAGTCGACCAACTGACACAGAAGGGACTGCACCAGAGAGGGAGGAGAGTGAGGAAGCAGGTTCAAGCCGAGTGGAAAAATCGCAGGACAAAGGAGACACAACTGGCATGTCCATGGAAGATGACACTGCACAGACCACAGAGTTGCTGCACTCCCCGCAGCTTTCCTAATCCCCTCAATTGCAATTTTCACCTGAAAATTCACCACCTCAGCTCCAGTCCACTCCTGTAACCCCACCAGCCAGGAGGCGTGTCATGGCCCCACTACCATCAATGGAGGCAGCAGAGGGTGAGGGGGAGGCTTAAAACACAGTGGATAAGAGTCCAGCAGCACTGCAGTCCACAAATGTGATGGGCCCTTCTCGCAGGAGACAACGCAGACACAGCAGTGCAGGTGGACGTGGTGAGGGCACTGTGTTCCGTGGGCTGGAGGGGAGCATGGTGCGCATTCAAAGGATGCAGGGCAAATCCATCCAAGCCTGCCAACGCCAAGTCAGAGACCTGAATGTGCACATAGGAGACATAGGGAAGGGCATGAGAGACATAGTGAAGGCGAATAAAGAAGTTGCCAAAACAAACAGCAGTGATGCAGCAGATGAGCCAATCAGTTACGCAGCTATGCACTAAACTTGACAGTGTGTCACACACATGGCGCAGGGATGCCCGTGCCCAGAATTCGGACATCAATCGCCTGGCCACTGCCACATCCCTGCTATGCAGGAGAGGCATAAATATGCAGGAGGCATTGACCCAAAATACAGCTGAGGTCACCAGGGGCATGGCCAGAATGACCAGTGCTCTAGAGGCAATGCTGATATCCCACACAGCACAGAATCCTGCCCTGGATGTGGCAGAGGGTGAAGACACAAGTAGCCGGAACAGCATAGCAAGCTCAAATATGGAGACACGGAGGAGTACCAGGCGCCAAGCTGAGGCTGCAGGGCACGCTGAACAAAGTGAACAACATCCAAGTGGCTCAGGGAGGTGCGTGCGCAAGTGGCATTACAGTTCATGGGTGAAGTAACCCGGGACATACAGTCCCCACGTGTATACATTTTTTTTGTTGCACGTGATAGAGCGCGCAGGTCACCCGAACAAACACAATGCACACTCGGGCCCATAAAAAATAATTTTCATATATATACATTTTAATCAGGTAACCTACACGCTGTTATCAGTAATTCAGTTTCCTCCTGTCTATTACCGTGTACCTGACTTACCAATCCTTGTAACAGGTACCTAAAATCACAGTGGATCAGGAGCTAGTTTAGGAGTAGGCAGACAACACCAAGATACCATGCAACATTTAAAATCACGGGTTGTAATTTATAATAACCACGGACGCAAGAAGTTTTCAAAAACTTTTATCTAATTCTCTTCTTCCCTTATTGCCATGAGCCACAAATTTACACAGATCAAACTGTCTATAACTTGGATTAAGAAAATGGTATGACTATAAATTAGAATAAGAAACATTTAGAAATCGAAAAATAAAGGGAAGGGAAAAAATAAGGAACACTCTAAATTTAGATCTGCAGACTTTCTCAACTTCACTAAAGGCGGATAGGAAAAGGGAACATACTAATCAAAGCAGACTTTTCGGTTATCACTAACGGTCTATAAGAAACAAAACTTTAATTTGATTTGTCCAGATGTTCTTATCCACTAAAGGAAGGGTAAGAATGGAACAAACTATATATGCATACGATTCTGAAGTCGAATAAGGGTAGGGAGAGAATGGAACATGCTAAATAGTTATATTTGCACGCAAAACCTTATTTATAGAAAACAGGGTAAAAGACGTAGGCAATTATGCTTTATTCAGGAAAAGGGAGAGAAGCTTAGATAGACGCCCACACTCACTTATATTTACCTAGGATAGATCGAAGACTAACCCTGGCCACGGGTCAGTTGGAAAAGGCGGGAAAGGACCCTCAAGGACTTCAGCTGCCAGTAGGCGAGCAGGTACAGCTCAAGGACAGTCAGGGCAGGATAACCCCAGGATTCAGGTCAAGACTGGGCTCACCAAAGGGTAAGACCAACACCTGCAGCTTCAGATGCAACGCCTGCGCTACCCCCTCTCTGCAAGGAATCTGCCAATATCCCCGATTGGGTTCTCGAATCTCCCAGCAAAGTGCTTTGCCAGCAATTAAGGTTTCTCAAACTCCGACTGAGTCTGTGGAAATTATGGACAGAGTGCTCCGCAGTTCTCTGTATCAATCACAAATAGAGTTTGTTGGGTCAGTGACAGGTCAGCTATTCGGACAAGTCGGACCAATTCTCTAGCTAAACCTAGGCTAGGTATACTGTTTTCGGGTCAGTGTACCAGCCACAAATGTTGCAAGTCAAAGGTTCCCTAAATTCTGATTGGGCAAAAGAGGCGGTTAGGTCATTGTACCTCCTAAAATTTAGATTTTCTCAGACTTAATATTCATTTTCGAACCCACCCCTTACATTCCAGTTCCCATGGCAAGAGAGTTTTTAGAAGACAATGGGGTACACAGCAGAACACTACAAATGTAACAATTCAGGTACAAGTCAGCTTCTTCTTGCTGGGGAACAGGTCGGTTCCCAGGAGCATCTTGGCTTCGGCTGCCAGCTGGCTGAGTTCCGCTGCTGCATGACTTTCTTTTCTCCCATCACGGGATTGGGACCTTATGAGCTTCAAATATGAAGTAGCAAGCGTCACTCAGGCCCGAAGAATACAGTACATGAAAAGTAAGCGAAAACAATTTAGAAACACAGGAAAAATTTAATACACTGTATACCATAAATGGCTATACTACACCCCTTACTTTATAATAACTATAGCATTAGGAGTTAGGCAGAACAGACAGTTTAGCAAAAGCGGCAATGCAAGCACGGAGCATGTGAGAAACAAAGCGGCCATTTTAGCAATACTGCGCATGAGCAACAAGTTCCCTCCAGAACTGCGAGTGCGTCACATCACATGGGTATGACCGACGCATGCGCAGACTAACTTCCCGCAAGCAGCGACCATTTTAAAGGCAAGTGTTATTACTGTTTAGTAAACACATAGGCAAGCTTCTCTGGGACATCCCCGTGTAGTGTAAATGTGCAATATTAGTAGGACAAACAAGTTGAATTAGTCTATTAATGTTATTAGAGGTTATTGATACAAGCAAGTCGCGTCACATGCGAATACTTGCTCCATCAATCCCCTCTTTGATGATATTTACTATCATCACTATAAATGGAACCAAATGCCAACTTGTCACATATTCCCAATTCAATCTCCTCAATCATTCGATTCATCTTTTCTTTCGTTTCTTTATTAGGGTGAGAATTTTTCATCCTTTTATAAATTTGATTATTCAATTCCTCCAGTTCCAATTCATCCACATTTCTCTTCACTCCTCTCTTATTCACAGTATACTTTTTCTAATGTTTGCGACATTTACAACAAATGAATATGATAAACACTACCATACTTATTCCCATTATTGGCAATAGTATTTTACTCAAAAGACTTTTCCCTAGGTTAGAAAACCAATGAGCTACAGAGGAGAGACCATCAGTTAGTCTCTTCCAGGCACTGTCAACCTCCAGTGGTTTGAGCTCTTTTTCCAAATTCGTAATGTTCCTCACATACCATTTGATTTCCACACTTTTGTCAGGAATGTAAATGCAACAATGTTGCGCTTTCAACATTCTACAGACTCCACCCTGTTTTGCTAATAAGGTGTCAAGAGCAAGCCTGTTTTGTAAAACCATAGATCTGATCGCAACCATCTCGGTATTGACCATCAGGAAACCTCCAGCAGTGTCAGTAGATAACCGATCCACTACTGTTGACAATTTCGCAAATTCTGTGTGTATTCAGAGTCACTCCCACTGCAGGTATCATTGCACTAAAAATATCTCCTACTATTTCTCCGGCACTTTCTCTTTTTGTGCGTGCTAATTTGTTAGTCTTTTCAATGCTTCCAGCGTTTTTTCCCACATGGTATATCTTTGGAAAGACAATACCAAAGTAACAGCTTCCGTACCAATGGTCCGGTAATTTGAAATAAGCCTTGTTTCCGCATATAAAATAAATTCCAGGAAACACTGGCTCTGACCCATTATTTGAATCCCCAACCCCCAATTACCTTATAATTATGTTCGCACTCACTGGAACCAATGAATATGTTATTATAGTAACTAGTCATTTCTCTGTGAAGACAAAGTCTCCCTTTCTTTTCGAAATCCAGCAACAAGGCAGCATTTACTCCACCATTTGAGGTGCTCCCTATATTTTCTGCCCATTTAGGAACTTTCTGCGTTTTGTCTTTGGCCTTCTTTTGGAAACTTTCTCTTCTCTTTTCTACCATATCCAGAAATTCTTTCTCCTTTTCATGTAGAGAACAAGTCAAGTTATTTTTTGTGGGCGTCATCTATGTTAATTTTTCCTACAGTTAGAAAATAATCACCCATATATTTAGCTACATCTATGGTCGTATGACCAGGGTTCAGCTTTCTTCGAACAGAAAGTTCAGAAAATGTCACATCAAAGTTGAGTAATAATACTGTAACGGTCCTCTTCTGTAAAATAAGCTAGTCAGTATACTACAGGAAATTCCATAGGTCAAGGGTAAGTGATGGTAAGTCACACCTTCAGCTACTGAAGTGGGTAGCTTCATGCAGACATAACAGTCGTCTATCTCCATCGTCTCTACATAATGTACTAATAGGTTTGCAAAAACATTTAAATGAGTTTTGTTCCGGATTTTGTTAAAGTGTAAGTCTTCCTCATCTGGTGCTTCTAAATCTAGTCTTGTTTGTTTCAGGCTAAGTGGTCTGTCTAACACGTCTATACTTTGTGGTGTACTTCTAGTGTGTGATTCTACAGTGTAATCTGGCAGGTTTTTATTGGGGTACAGACTTAGGTCTTTACTCATCATAAAAGGGATCGTTATAGTCAGTCCTATCCATAATATTATTATTAGTGCTATACTACATACACATATTTGACAGCATGTTTTACAACAATTACGTCTAGGTCTTCCATTCACATTGGAATCAGACATTTTGGCTCAAAAGAAGTTTTTCAACCCCTCTTTGTAACTTTATACAGGTTTTCTTACACCGAGCAACTTCAGGTTGGATCTTCTTCTTCGGTACTCTGATTAGCAATTACCTCTTCATCACTCTCGTCACTTATATCAAGATCCTCAAATTCTTCCAATACCAGAAAAGTCCATTCAGGATCCGAATATTTACTGTTGTGTCTCTTTATTCGGGCACTTCTTCTCTTAGGTTTTACTCCAGACTGTTCTGCTTTACTGGAGGCCTGTTTCCTTTGCTCAAGTTTCTTTTCTACAGTCTTTAGTCTTAGTTTCAGTCTTTTTATGAACCTTGGTTCCCTGTTCTTCTTTTTGAGTCTTTTGACTGGCACTGTTACTTGACTTTCTTCTAATGCTCTTTTATTTTCATTCCGTTGTGGCACATCTGCTTCGATGGTTTCTTTTTCCCTATCTGTCTGACTAGTTCCAGGTCTTGGGTCTGTTTCTTCTGCCTGGTCGCTAAGCTGGCCTGGTTCAGGTGTATGCTGGATTTTGCTTTGTTTTATTCCAATTTCTTCTTCCTGGACACATTTATCTAATTCTATCTGATCCTGCTCAAGCTCTTCGAACCTTTGATTTTCTTCCGCTTGAACTTCCGCCCTATTCTCCATACGTCCCTTTTCAATCTCAGGAGTTCTTGGATGTGTGTCGATAACCTGTTCTGTCCCTATCTGACCTTCCTCATTATAAGTTTTGACATGGATTTCGATGATCTGATTATCTTCTTCTATTCCTGTCTCGTCCTCATTGTCCCACTCTCTATCTAAGTAGGTTTGTCTTCTGGTTCTTATGGGATCGAATGTCAGGTCAATTACTGGGATCCACTCGTCTTGACTGGTGCTCGGTTGTTCCTCATCAGCTTCTTCAGGACCAACGTCATGAGACCCCTCAGCTACACAACCTTCAGCCTCAGTTTCTTCATCTTCAGTCACTCTTTTCGTATGGCTGGCATGGATCCACTTCGGCACACCTGCACACTTCACCGCTGTTGTGGCAACAAGAATCACTTGTCTTGGTTTTCCCCACTTCAGTGCAAGGCAACTCGACCGGGTGTGTTTCTTTAGCACAACCCAATCCCCTGGATTCAGATTATGAGCTGGACTTGCTGGCCTGGTGACGGCGTCTTCCCCAATCTGGTGAGAGATAGAACGCACTTGGTCACCCAGTTGCTTGCAGTAATCTAGCACCAAATCATCAGAAATGCTTAACAGTTTGTGTCCTGGTACCCATGCTTGTCGCATCACTCTTCCCATTAGGATCTCATGGAGGCTCAGGCCTGTCTTCCGATCTGGAATACTTCTGATTCCCATCAGGACAAGGGGCAAGGCGTCTATCCAATTCATTCCAGTAGATTCACACATTTTTCCTAATCTTGACTTGATAGTGCCATTCAGTTGTTCTACCACTCCAGAAGCCTCTGGGCGATATGCACAGTGCAATTTTTGGGTAATTCTGAATGCTTCACAGAGCTGGCCTATTACTTCATTTTGAAAATGCCCACCTCTGTCTGATTCAATTGTAACTGGAAAACCGAACCTAGGTATCAATTCCCTCAGTAACAACTTGGCTACAGTAATGCCATCGTTTTTCTTTGCAGGATAAGCTTCTACCCATTTTGAAAATAGACAGACAATGACAAGGACGTACCTCATTCCTTTACAGAGGGGTAACTGTATAAAGTCAATTTGTAATCTGACAAAGGGACCTTCTGCTTTTCCGATTGTACCTGGCAAAACTACTGTTTTCTTTCCAGGATTAAATTGCTGACAAGTTAAGCACTTCTGGCAGAGTGCCTCTGCAATGTTCCTGAATTTCGAATTGAACCATGTCTGTTTAAAGACACAAACCATAGCATCCCTGCCTATATGTGCATCTCCATGTATTAGCCGGGACATAGGAGCAAGCAAGCTGTCAGGCAATACAGGCATACCATCAGTGTGACCATGACACCATCCTTACTCCTTTTCTGACAACCAGACTTTCTCCACCTTCTCTTTTCCTTTGGTCCTGCTGCATTTTGCAAGTCTTTCAGTCCTTTCCACGTTTGTACATCCTCAAACACCATAAGTTGGCAGCTGTTTCCAATTCCCCCCAACTTGATATTGACTGACATTTTTTATCTTGCACAGTGTTGGGCTAGTTGGTCAGCATATTGATTACCTGCTGTCACATTGTCATTGCCAGATTTGTGAGCAGCACACTTGACCACTGCCAATGCTTTTGGTAACTGGATTGCTTCCAGTAGTTCCTGTACCACTTTTCCATTTCTGATAGGAGTACCTGAAGAAGTCAGTAACTCTCTTTGCAGCCACAACTGGCCAAAGTAATGCACAACCCCATAACCTTACTGGCTATCCGTATATATGGTTGTTCTCTTATTTGTCCCAGCTTTACAGGCTCTTGACAATGCAATCAATTCGGCTACTTGTGCAGACTTGACTCCAAACAAATAGGATGCTTCTACAGCACGTTCTAATGTGCACACTGCGTAAGCAGCACTTAGGCCTCCATCTTCATGTCTTAGACACGAGCCATCTACAAACAGTTCGAAGTCTTCAACAGCCAAAGGCATTTCTTTAATGTGCGGGTGTGGTTTTGTACTGAACTCGGTCAGGTCAATGCAATCATGCTAGACCTCTCCCTTTACTTCTGCAATGAGGGAATCTGGTAATAGGGTAGCTGGTTTCAGTATGTTACATAGAGTAATGGTTACATTTGCTGCGCCCACCAGAATCCTTTCATACTTAGTCAGCCGACTAGGTGTGAGATACTGGGTTTTAGTTTGGGTCAATAATATCACAACTGCATGTGGAACATACACAGTTACAGGATGTCCCATAATGATGGATTCGCTCTGTTCAAGACTCATGCAAGTTGCAGCTACTGCTTTCAGACATCCAGGTAATCCAGCAGCCACTGGATCCAAAGTAGCAGAAAAATATGCCACAGGACGTCTAGTCAAACCATGCGCTTGGGTCAGCACTGACAGTGCACAATTGTCGCGTGTGTCACAAAACAGTGCAAACTCTTTCGAGTAATCAGGCATTCCCAATGCAGGAGCTGTACACAGACAGTCTCGTAATTTGGTAAAAGCTGACATGCTTTCTTCGTCCCAGTCCACTGGGTCCTTTGCTCCTTTCTTTGTCATTTTTATTAATGGTTTTGCTAGAACTGCAAATCCCACAATCCACTGCCAACAGTATCCTACAACCCCAAGGAACATTCTGATCTCTTTCTGAGTATTGGGTAGATGCATGTTTCGAATTATCCTGATTCTTTTTATGGTTACTTTCCTGATACCTTTCTCTATCTGGTGCCCCAGATATTTTACTGAAGAGGTACAGTACTGAAATTTGTCTGGCGATACTTTATGCCCTCCTTTCCCTAAATGGTTCAGTAAGGCAATGGTGTCAACAACACAGTCTTTACGACTTTTAGACGCCACCAAAAGGTCGTCTATGTATCGCACCTGGACTGATTCTCCGGGTAAAACCAAGAATTCAAGGCACTTTTTCAAAATCTGATTGAAAATTGAAGGACTCTCTGTGTACCCTTGAGGGACACGATTCCAGACGTAGACATGACTGTCAAATTCAAATGAGAAAATAAATTTGCTGTCTGGATGCAATGGGATTGAAAAGAATGCATGACATAAGTCAAGGACGGTAAACCATTCAGCATTCTATGGAATTTGGTACAAGATCACTGCAGGGTTTGGCACTATAGGACAGCAAGGAACGGCAATTTTATTTACCTTGCGCAGGTTCTGTACTACCCTGTATTTACCACTCGGTTTCTTGATTCCAATTATGGGCAAATTACAAGGACTCCTCATTACCTCCTGTATGATGTTTGCTTCCAATAATCTTTTTATTTCGATGGCAACCCCTGCTTTTACTTCTGCACTCATTTTGTACTGTTTGGTATTTGGGTAAACTGCATCTTCTCTTATGGCTATTTTAATCGGGTCAACATTTGCCATCAATCCTACATCTTTTCCAGTAAAATCCCATACTTCTGGTTTCACTGTCTGTTGGAGTTCTTCAGGTAAATGTTGTATTGTCAGTCTTATAATTTCTGAGTCAGGCCTTATTAACATCAATTTGTAAATTCCATCTTCATCTGGGGTCTGAATTTCAACGCCTTTTGGTGTGCAAAAGATGATACAATTCATTTTGCACAGCAAATCACGTCCTAATAGGTTGACAGGACTGGAATCACAGACTACAAATCTGTGCATCTCTTTGAAGTTCCCTATTGTAATCTCCAAATGCTTGGTAACTGGGGTACTAATAATTGATTAGAAACACCCACTACTTGGATTACTTCTCCCGAGAGGGGTAGGTTTGGAACATTTGCTGTTCTCACAGTAGAACGGGTAGCACCAGTGTCCAACAGAAAGGTGACATCATTTCCTTCAACCTTTCCTTCAATGTATGGCCCTGACTGGTCTACCGGCAAGGAGGTGCCAAGCACGCACTCCTCGTCCTCCCCCCTCAGACACCGTCAGTAAGGTTCATCACAGAGGAATGTATTATTCAACAGGAATTGCGAAGTTGCTGCATTTCTATCCTCCCTTCCTTCCCAAACCTCTGCTTCCTCACTCTGTTGTGCTTTACTCCTATAGTTTGGCCTAGGTGCACGAGGCAACTGTTGCTGTTTTACCTGTTGCTGTGTCTTTTGTGGCCCCTCTTTCTGCACCTGTGGATTCAAATCATTATTGGGCATGTTACCATTCTGTTCCGCTGGACACTCGTCTTTCCAGTGCCCTATCTGTCCGCACCCGTGACAGGGGAACTTCTTTTTGGCCTCCTCCGGCTCATTTTTACTCTGGGCTTCCCTCCACCCCCAGGGCCTTGATTCTGGGTATTATTATTCATTTTACTTAACAGCTTTTCTTGTTGTTCTGCTAATTTTACTTGTGCCCACATAACCTTTTCTTTTAATTCTTTTCGCTTATTTTCTAGCTCATATTCACAATACTTGGCGTACTTCCGGACCTCATCAATAGGCTTGGCTTTTCTTTGATCCATTGAGAATTTTCAGGTCTCAGTCCTAACACAAATCGATAGATAAAATGGGTCATGTCCTTCATCTCAATGTTATCTAGTCCGCTGTACGTTTTGAACACCTGTAACAGTCGTTCATAGTATGAATGTACAGTTTCATCACGATTTTGGGTAGTTCTATCTATGCGGGTCCAATCAGTTTCTTTAGCAGGCACCTTGCCTTTCAAATACAGTATTACCTGGTCATACTTTCTCATTACCTCCGCTGAGGGGGCTCCTGTCCTTGGGTCTCTGGCATACTCTTCACTTGGCCAATCAACAGCAGTTTTGCATTCTGTCCATAAATCTACGGGAACTACAATGTCAAAGAACCCATCTAGGTCTTTCAAGAGACATTTTTGAACTTTAATAAATCTCTCAACCTGTCTGTACCATTCTACAGGTTTTTCTCGTAATTTTGGGAAGTCATTTGTGAATGACACAATATCATGACGGACAATGGAGCATGTACATATTTTCCACCTGGCACTTCTCGCATAGGATATAATGTCTCTGCCTTGTCAGCTTCTTTTAGGACATATTCAGAGGCCATTTGTCTGGATCTACTGTCTTCCTTTTTCTTTGCCCATCTTGTCTTCCACTTTTCTAAGTCTCTCCATTTCTGTAACAGGTTCAGCAATTCTCTTATCTGCACCTTTTTCCCTGACATGTTCATGTTTTCTAAGTCTTTGTCAGAAAATTCTGCTCTGTATGGTTTTTGCAATACTTTGGATTTGCTGACATCTATTCCCATATTAGCTGGGGTGTCCATTAGCTTCTCATGGAACACTCTGGTATTTCTGGTACTACTTTTACAAATGAACAGAAGCTCTTCCTCACTAAAAGTGTTCAGCCTGTCTAATCCCACATTTCCAGCCATCAGTTCTTCCAATTCTATTCTTAATTTGTAAATATCCAATGGTTTTGGCTGAGGATTTATTTCTTCTAACTCTCGGGTCCATCGATCTATTTCTTCCGGAGTCACTACTGTAGCACTTCGAGTACCTGAAGCTGACTCTATCAGGACTTCTCTTGCACTAGTCTGAGTGTTCTTTCTCGGTGCACTGCCTTCCGGTTCCCTTATGGGCAAATCCATCAGGAAAATTAAAGACTCGCACTCACTTGCCTGATCATCCACTATTAAATGCTCTTTTCTTGGCTGCACTACAGCTGGAATAATAACTGGAGTCTTTGGACTAACCTGTCTATCCCCATAAAGAGGAACGACTGGGCCAATAGTTACTGGAATTGTCAGAGCTTCAGGACTTGAATTTAACTGGGATATTTTCTGAATGAGTTCATTACTCTGTTTAGCTAAGGCTTCCCTTCCTCGGTCCTGCAAAACATTTTCCATGGAGGTTTCATGTACTACTTTCGCTTCCCCCTTTCCCCCTTTCCCCCTCCCTATCTCCTTCACCTACTAACTGTCCCTCCTCTGCTCCGCCAGCTCGCCCTTCTATCACCACTATATCTGCTTTTTACCTTAACACCAGGTCAGCTGTCAAGCATTATCATGAACTTTTCACCTTATTGGTCCTGCACAAACCTGACCTGCTTTTTCTCACGGAGACTTGGTTTTGTGACAGTTCCCTTCCCCCCCTTTTAGCCATGCTTCCTGCATCATATTATGCTCTTCGCGCCGACCGTCCCCCCGGTAAACCGGGTGGTGGTGTCGCCCTGATTGCCCACCGAGAAATCGCTTTTCAACCCCTAACTTTCTCCTCTATTGGCTCATCAGACTTTTTAGTTGTCCGCACACTTTCTTTCAGTACACCGCTCACTTGTGTGCTGATGTACCGCCCTCCCTCTGCTTCTCAACTTTTTCTGCCGAGCTTTCAAGACTTGGTGGCAACCCTAGTTGTAAACAACTCAGCCATTTTGGTTTTAGGAGACTTCAACTTTTGGCCTTCAGATCCGGCCGAATGTTCAACTGCGAAAGAATTTTCAGAGTCTCTCCGCTTTCTTAATTTCTCCCCAGCTGCGCACTCCCCAACCCACTGTCAGGGCCACATCCTAGACCAGATTTGGTCCCTCAACTGTCCGGTGTCGTCTCTGACCATTTCCCCTTGCACCTGGTCCGATCACTTTCTCATTTCCTTTTGATCTCCTTGTGATCTCCTACAACAAGTGGAGGGGGTGGAGCATCCAAACGGGTATCAGGTTGTACAGGCTTAATCAGAGACACATGGAACACAGGATGAATTTTATAGTCCTGAGGAAGGACTAACCCCACAGAAACTGGGTTTAATTTTTTTTCTATAGAAAATGGACCGATGAATCTGGGTTTTAGTTTTTTAGGTCCCTCGATCTGTATATTCTTTGTTGATAACCAAACTTGATCCCCAGGTTTGTAAACAGGGACTGGTGTCCTATGTTGATCAGCATAATATTTCATTTTTTCTTTTTGTCTAGTCAATGTTAGTTTTACATTGTCTTGAAATTTACGTAAACTAGTTAATCTTTCCGAGACTGCTGGCATGTTAGTTCCTTTTTCCGGAAATATAACAGGTAAAGTTCTGGGATGTTGGCCAGTGAGAAAATAAAACGGGGAACAACCTAGGGCTGAGTGCACAGTGTTATTATAAGTGAATTCAGCTAAAGGCAGGGCGTCAATCCATTCTGTGGTTAAAGTGGTGGTTAAACAACGCAAACTTTGTTCCAGGTATTGATTCACTTTCTCGGTTTGCCCATCAGTTTGAGGATGAAAAGCTGATGACAAAGCTGAGTCAATCCCTAGATGTGTGCTCAACTGTTTCCAAAATTTAGACAGGAATTGCGGCCCTCTGTCTGAAATGATTTTTTGTGGCAGACCATGCAATTTTACAGTGTTAGCTAAAAATACCTTACTGAATTCTTCTGCAGAGGGAAGTTTAGGTAACTGAATAAAATGCCCCATCTTGGATAACAAATCCACCACTACTAGAATAGTAGTCATTCCTGCGGATCTTGGTAGATCTGTTATAAAATCTAAGTTGGTCGTATGCCAGGGTGTAGGAGGTATCTCCATCGGTTGCAGTAAACCAACTGGAAATGAGTGTGAAGACTTTTGTCGGGCACACACTAGACAAGTCTGAACATACTGCTGTATATCATTTTTCATACCTTTCCACCAAAAGTATCTTTGACACAATTCGACTGTCTTGTTAATTCCAGGATGAGCTACCAAACCTAAATCATGGTTCCATTTTATCACTTGTTTTCTCAAGCCTTCTTTTGGAATGAATATTTTATTCTTGAGATAAAATATACCATCTGATATAGAAGCCTGTTTTTGTGCGAGCCAATCCTTTTGATTTAGGTCTTTATTCTGATCTCTGAGTAAAGATAAGAAGTCTAGTTGAGTGATTTCTGCGCAAATCTTTTCCACTGGTATAATACTCTGTTCCCCTTTTTCAGTTACTTTGTTTCTATCGCAAACTAAACATGAAAGAGTATCAGATAATAATTGTTTGGTCCCAGGTCTATACGTGATCACAAAATCGAATTCACTAAAGAATTGCAACCACCTCATCTGTCGTGGCGTGAATGCTTTCACTGTGGAGTAAAACTGGTTATTGTATGCTTGGCCCCTAGGAGATGATGCCTCCATTCCTGAAAGACTGCCTTGATCGCTAAAAGTTCTCGCTCAGCGATTGTATAATTCTGTTCTGCTAGCAACAGCTTTCTGGAGAAAAAGGCTATTGGGTGGAAACTCCCTAAACTTGCATCTTTCTGTAACAGAACTCCCCCGATTGCAGTTTGTGAAGCATCTGCTTCCACGAAAAAGGTCTGTCCGGGTCAGGATGTGTTAGAATGGGGGCAGAAGTGAAGGCCTTTTTTAGAAGGTCAAAAGCTTGTCCAGCTTCTTCACTCCACTGAAATTTCTTCCCTTTCTGTAGAAGACTGGTAATTGGTACCACGATTTCTGAAAACTTCGAGATAAACCTCCTGTAGAAGTTTGCAAACCCCAGAATCCTTTGTACTTCTTTGACAGAAGTAGGAGTAGGCCAATCCAAAATTGCTTTTACCTTTTTGGGGTCCATGACTATGCCTTCAGGGGACAACCAGTAACCTAAGAATTCCACTTTTGTTGTGTTAAAAACACATTACTCAAGTTTGACAAACAAAGAATTATCTCGTAGTTTCTGTAAAACCAGTCTAACATGTGTCACATGATCTTCTGGGGTTTTGGAGAAAATTAGAATATCGTCGATATATACAATGACGCAAATGTCCAACAGTTCATGCAACACCTCATTAATGAAGTATTGGAAGGCTGCCGGAGCGTTGCAGAGACCAAAAGGCATCACTGTATATTCGAACAGGCCAAATTTAGTACGAAAGGCAGTTTTCCATTCGTCACCTTCCTTTACTCTAATTAAGTGGTATGCCCCACGAAGATCCAGTTTGGTATAAATTGTTGATCCTTTAACCTGATTTAACAGAACTGGGATCAACGGAAGTGGGTACCGGTTTTTAATGGTGGCCTTATTTATCGCACAATAGTCGATACAGGCCCTCAAATCACCTGTCTTTTTTGCCACAAAAAATAAAGGAGACGAGACTGGAGAGGTAGAATGTCGAATAAAGCCTAATTCCAGCAATTCATCTAAGTAAGTCCGTAGATATTGGTTTTCTGGTTCCGTGAGTGCATAAACACGACTACAGGGTAGAATTGCTCCGGGAATTAAATCTATTCTGCAATCGTAGACCCTGTGAGGGGGCAACTTGGTTGCTTTTACAGGGTCGAACACATCCGAAAAATCTTGAAATTCGATTGGTAATTCCACCACATCAGATTGGGTGGCAGCAGCACAAACAAGAGGTTGACCAGGGTCTCTATGCTCATGATAGCAATTTGTTTTACAGTGCATTGAATCTAAAGTTACGGTACGCTTGACCCAATCGATTTTTGGGTTGTGAAGCTCCAACCATGGAATGCCCAGGATAGCTCCAAAGGCGGGAGTATCAATAAGATCAAACACAGTTAACTCCGTATGCCCATTGTCAGATAGAAGAAGTAGTGGTGGAGTGTGAAACTAATAAATCGTGAGACCTCAAAAGTCTTATTTCCCGAGGGATCGGTCTCCCCTTCCCTCGAGAAACCTAGTTTTCCGATTCCTGTAGAGGATCTTGAATTGTGGCCAGGAGTTTATTTTTAGCCGGCCGAATCAGACACTCTTTGGCGAAATGACCTGGCTTCCCACAATAAAGGCATAGATTTGCCTTCCTTCTCCTATCTTTCTCATCCTGTGATAAAGGCCCTTTAATTCCCCCAATCTGCATTGGTTCTACTTGAGCATTCTTATCTTCGCTACTCTTCTTTTCGGTTTTAAAGTGTAGAGCTCTGAAATCTGGCTTGGGTCTTTCAGTTCTTCTCTCACCCAGTCTATGATCTAACTTGACAACAAGATTTTGGAATTCAGTAAAGTCATCAGGGAGATTTACAATATGAGCCAGGGAGTCTTTTAATTCCTCCCTAAGACCCCGATAGAACAAGGATATTCTTTTATCTTCTGGCCACTGGGTTTCTGCCAATAAGCGATTAAAGGTGGTCACATAAGAAATTAGATCTTGAGAACCTTGACGAAGATTCAATAATTCATTGTCTGACGCTTGTACAAAGACATGTTTTGCAAATAAACTAGACATAGCAGTTTTGAAATGTGTTAGATTATGCAATAAGGGATCATTCTTATCCACCAAAGGCATGGCACAATTTGCCGCTACACCTCCTAAATAAGAGATTATGAAAGCTACCTTGGAGGTGTCCGAAGCAAAGATGTTAGGTTTGCATAAGAAATGTAACTGACACTGGCTCATAAAAGTTGTAAAGTGAGTACTATCGCCAGAAAAGCGTTCTGGGTTGGCTAAAGGAACAGGCTGTGGGGAGACTACGGTAATCTGAGCAGGTTGACCTTGACCAATTCCAGAAGTAAGAGTTGGGTTTTGGAAAGGGGCCCCAAACTTGGGAGGTGATAAAACTGGCCTTTTAGACTCCCCCTTATCTCTCCAAGAAGTGAAACCCTCTCTGGTATTTTCTAATTCTTCTCTGGTGTGATCTAACTCTTGTCTGAGAGATTGGTTTTCTAAACGCAAGTCTTGAATCTCATCGTTCATTTTGCGCACTAATTCTACTAACTGGGTGGCATCCATGTCTTCCATGGGAGTAATCAACTTCAAGAGGGAATATGGACTGTTGTGGCTTCGCTTTCTGTCAGTAACGCCACCTCAAGAGTCCAGGTTTCTTCCGTCTTGGAGCCGATTAGTCCCAATACCTCCAGAGATCAACAAATGTGGCAAGGATTTTGAAACTTGGCACAACCTGCTGACCCCTAAAGGGACAGGGAAGTGGGGGACGGAAAGGGTAGTGGATGGGGGTGAGGAAAGTGAAAGAGAGAAACAAACAACACTGGATCTCTTCTTGAGATGACTGTCTCTCTCTCTCTTGAAGCAATCTGGACTTTCTCTCAACTGGTCGTGGTTCATAGACTGCAGTACTGTATTGTAAAACCAACATTAATTACCACTAGTTCCTTATTGTTCTGTTCTACAGCCTTTGTATTAAATACAGTAAGAATTAACCTTGTACATACCAACAATTAGAAAGCCCATTCCTGTGCTTCTTGTGCAAGCTTATGAGACATCACTAAACATTCACTGAGCTGTTTAGGAACTTTTAGCACCTTTAAAACATAAACGCACAGGGTAAAGATTCATCCGTATTCAATTGTTTCACCAAGTTAAAGGAATTGACCAAAGTAAAAGAACTGGTAAGTGTAACTTCAAATAACTCTCAACATGCAACAGTTGCATCTTACCTTGCACTGATATAAGCGTGTCTTTAAAGGGATCTGTAGAAATAAAGAGAAAAAAGAACACAGAGCCCCTAATAACAACTACTCAATCCTGTAGATTGACACAGCTTTACAACCAGTTTGGCAGTTTAAGTCACTGCAGTACCATGAGAAGACTTTGCAATTTAAATCACCGCTAAAATGAACATTTAAATATAAGCCTAGAAATATCAAGCTAAACAACAACAGTGTCCATTTAAATAAAAGGTCCGGCTTGCACTTTAGCCTAGATTCAGTTAGGTAAAACTATTGTTTTTGCCAAGGTTTTTTCGTTGTCTTGGCCAAGGTTTGTTTTTCCTTATACAACAACGGAAAGGTCTTACTGTATCCTACGATGTGCCGGAAGATCAAGTTCTGGGACCGGAAGGGTTAAACTCGTCCGACTGAAAATGAGCTCCGACTCGATAAACCGGAAGTCACTGGATCTGCTTCTAACGGAGCCTTGAAATCGTCGGAAAGCTGCAAACAGTGAGGACTCCTCCGAATGCTTGATCGCTCCGTGGACTGGGACAGGAAAGTCGCTGGTGAGCTCTGGAGAGCGGGCCGGGCTGGGCGCTGGGTAAACGAGGTCCTGGAGGCTCCTGAAGCGACGCGTATGCTGAGAAGCGAAGCGCTGCTTCAGGGAACCGGTGAGCCTTTTATAGGCTGAGTTTCACGTGTGGGAGAGCGTCGGTTGAGCGCACCTGCTCAACGTGATGCCTTCATGAATATTCATAGCCTCCCACAGATCTCTATTACAATAGACATTGCGCTATACAAATATGTGACATAACAAGCATTGGTACCTCCAAACAAGCATTGGTACCTCCAAACTCTATTTCTGTATTAACATGGTGTTTCCTATTGAATCTGTAGAATATGCTTAGGATTTCTTGACATATTGTGCACGATCTTGCATACTCTGATAGGGCCTCCCTCAAACCCTCCCCTTCCCAGCATCTTTGTGACTCCCTCAATTCTTTTTTCTTGATAAAATCTCTACCATTAAAGCAAATATTCCCCCTCCTTCCCCTTCCTTTGTCAACCTCCAATGTCCCCCCAACACAGCATGTCTCGACATCATCCACCTCCTCACAGAAGAATCATTTCTTTCTCTCCTACCGATGGTTAAGTCCGGCTCCCCTCTAGATCCCTGCCCTGCTTATATTCTGAAACAGATTTACTCTGCTTGTGCCTTGCCACCCCTTACCCTTCTTAATAGCTCGCTATCACAAGGCATCGTCATCCCTCCTCTTAAATCGGCCGTTATCCTACCCATCGTAAAAAAAACCCGGAGCGGACCCCTCAGTACTTGTCAACTATCGCCCCATCTCACTCCTGTCCTTTTTGGCGAAGGTTCTGGAGCGCCATGTAACCAGAACGCTCAGCACCTTCGTGGAGGAGAACAGGGTATTAGCCCCCCGGCAGGCTGGGTTTCGCCCCTTACACTCCATGGAGTCCGTTGTTTTATTGGTCCTTGACAACCTCAGAGAGGGTATGGACACCAACCATTCCCAGGTCCTGGTACTCCTCGATCTCTCTGCCGCTTTTGACACTGTTGATCATTCCATCTTACTGTCCCGTGTCAGAGCGGCGGGAATCGGAGGATCGGCCTTGGTCTGGCTGTCCTCCTTCCTGAGTGACCGCACCCAAGCAGTGCGCTTGGGTGATTTCTCAGCGGACTTCCAGCCGGTCAAATGTGGGGTGCCCCAGCGTTCATCCCTTTCCCCATTGCTATTTAATTTGTATATTGCTCCTCTTATTTTTGCCCAATAGCTGGAGGTCTCCGTCTATAATTATGCGGATGACCTCCAGCTTATTTTTTCCCTATCCTCTTCCCCAGAGTCCATCTCTAATTTTCAGTCTGTCATGACTTTCATCCGGGACTGGATGAACCACAACCACCTGAAGCTCAACCCCGACAAAACGGAGTTGGTGCTGACAGGTGGTTGCTCCAGTCCCTGGTCCTCTTCCTTCTGGCCCCCCTCTTTGGGTTCCCCCCCAACCCAATCCCCCTCTGTAAAAACTCTTGGGTTCAAACTGGATCACCAACTTTCACTTCACTCTCAAGTTAGCTCTGTGGCGTCTTCGTCTTTCCTTTCCCTTCGCACAATTCGTAAAGTCTCTCGGTTTTTCTCTTTCCCGGCCCTTAAACATATAGTCCTGGCAATGGTGATCTCCCGCCTGGATTACGGCAATGCCCTTTACTGTGGTATGCCCGCGTACAGCGTGCAACGCCTCTAGCTGGTCCAGAACCAGGCGGCTTGTCTGGTCTTTAATTTATCCAAGTCACATCACATCACTCCCCTCCTTAAGACCTTACACTGGCTCCCCATTCGAGAACGAGCCCAGTTTAAACTAGGATGCATCATCTTCAACGCCCGGTCTGGCTCAGCCCTTGCCTTTATTATTTCTGAAATTCACTCCTATGTCCCTCCTAGGGAGCTGCGTTCTTCCACCCAATAATTGCTTATAGTCCCCCGCTTTAAACGTAAAAAGTGGGGAGGCTCCAAATTTTCCACACTCGCCCCGCCTTCTGGAATCTCCCTTCCGGCTCATCTGAGATCCTGTCCCCAGTATACTTTCTTTCGCAAGGCACTCAAAACTTTCCTCTTCACACAAGCCTTCTCCCCTTAAAACCCCATTTTCCAGGCTCTAATTTCCGATTCCTCAGGAGTTCAGTTCGGCACAGCGCCATGAAACCGCTAGGTGTACGTGCGCTTAAGAAATATTTTAAACTCAAACTCTACTTGCGGAATTAAAGGTGGATTAAGATTCGGGGCAGTTGGAATGGTCGTACTTGGTCCCTCACCACAGGACGGTCTATAACATGGAACAGTTGTATCAGGCATGCTAAACCCCTCATTACCACTAGGCCTATAACCTGGACCTGCCATATCAGATGCACTGGCCCTTCTATTACTGGAAGGCCTAAAAAATGAATGGATTTTTCGAACTCAAAGACCTAGATTCCTCATCATATGGGGGTGGATTTTTCATTAATAAATCCTCCAAATATTCATCTTCCGAATCACCCGCAGTCATTAAGTGTCGGGTTTTCTCTGTCCTTTTTCCTCCTATGGGTTCGTCTACAGCACGTACTGGAAATAGTCCTTCTACCATCATATTCTGTCTCCACTGTTTCAATTTTTTCTCTCGGGTATCCCTCTGATTCTTTGGATAAAATTTCGCTAACCCTTTATCCATTCTGGGTCTGTCTCGCTCAAAGGCCTCAATCTCCCATTCTTCTAGGGCCTCATATTGTGTCAGTCTTGGTCTGGGGTGTAAATCATTCATTCAGGTCCTTAAATTAAACAAAATTCTACCATTAAATGTACCATCTAAAGGAAAAGCTAAAACTCTGTCATCTTTAGTATATTCCACCCAATTTTCCAACCATACACAGGTATGATACCCTTTGTCAAACATCATAAATGATGCGGGAGTATTAGGTGGTGGAATGATTACACCTTCTCTAGTTTTTATGGGCTTATCTTTCTTGAAGTAATTTTTGACTCTGTCTGGGAAAGTCATTTTTCGCTTGCTTCTGTACATTCCGTCTAGTCTACGACCTTTCCACTGATCTTTCGCAAACCCTAAGTACCTAGGATCAGGTTGAGTCTCGGGATTAAGCGAATACCACATATATTTGTGAAAATTTAAATTTGGTAAACTACGTACTTATGTTTACTATTTTCTTCCAATGCTAGGGCGTCTTGTAAATTTCAACAACCAATCAACACTGTGATTGCAACCAACTTCAACCAATGGGTGCGCGGCCTTTTCGTGCGGCGCGGTCTCACGCTCCAGCACTCACCCCTCCTTTACAACAGCAGCTCCGTTACACACCCGCTGTTTCGACCAATACTAGCGCGGCACAGAGTGACGTCAGTGCCGGTCCGTGACTGACTCCCTCCTTCACAAGGTAATAGACACTTGATTTCTTTCTTAAAGTGCAAGTGCTCTATTTAGTTTACAACGTATAACATTCGCCACTGTACTCGAGTGTCTAGAAAGAAAGATTTGTTTCACTGCAAGTAAACCTCTTCTGTCTACTTTTCATACACTACGGATAGATCCCTTCACACAAGCATTAGAGAACCTGCTACTTCTTTGACTTATCCACTCTTTTTGGGATATATACTAAGTCTAAAGTTTCACTAGCGAACTCCTTTGCTATTACTCAAGCTCCGATGAACCTACTACTCCTTCCTCGTGTGACCCTTTCTAGGTTATATCACAACTGAAATTTCGTTAGTAAACTCGTTGCTATCATTTATTCAACTATTCATACAGAAAATCCAAATTAACACTTCCAGTTCTACCTAACCACGCACTAATTTTCCTCACTGTAAGTGACCTCTCTGCCAAGTGGATTCTCCTCACTACCCGTTATTCTGCCCCCGGGGATTCCAGACAACATACAACAATCACTAACAAGTGGTTAATACATTAAACATCATATAGCAGCATTTCATCAAAACAATTTAAACATTTTATAACATTTCAAAGCAATTTTATTTTAGATCGATCGATTTTCCCCCAAAAAAAATTTTAGCAGCACATTTCATTTTTCACGGTTTATCAACAAGTAACTTATCTACCTATCTTAACTAGTCCTAACCATTTCCTCTGCTACCAGAAAATTACTGATAGAGCGCGCAGGTCACCTGACCAAACACAATGCTCACTCGGGCCCATAAAAAATAATTTTCATATATATACGTTTTAATCAGGTAACCTACACGCTGTTATCAGTAATTCAGTTTCCTCCTGTCTAATACCGTGTACCTGACTTACCAATCCTTGTAACAGGTACCTAAAATCACAATGGATCAGGAGCTAGTTTAGGAGTAGGCAGACAACACCAAGACACCATGCAACATTTAAAATATTGTGTTGTAATTTATAATAACCACAGACGCAAGAAGTTTTCAAAAACCTTCATCTAATTCTCTTCTTCCTCTATAGCCATGAGCCACAAATTTACACAGATCAAACTGTCTAAAACTAGGATTAAGAAAATGGTATAACTATGAATTAGAGTAAGAAACATTTAGAAATCGAAAAATAAAGGGAAGGGAAAAAATAAGGAACACGCTAAATTTAGATCAGCAGACTTTCTCAACTTCACTAAAGGCGGGTAGGAAAAGGGAACATACTAATCAAAGCAGATTTTCGGTTATCACTAACGGTCTATAAGAAACAAAACTTTAATTTGATTTGTCCAGATGTTCTTATCCACTAAAGGAAGGGTAAGAATGGAACAAACTATATATGCATACGATTCTGAAGTCGAATAAGGGTAGGGAGAGAATGGAACATGCTAAATAGTTATATTTGCAGGCAAAACCTTATTTATAGAAAACAGGGTAAAAGACGTAGGCAATTATGCTTTATTCAGGAAAAGGGAGAGAAGCTTAGATAGACAAACACCCACACTCACTTATATTTACCTAGGATAGATCGAAGACTAACCCTGGCCACGGGTCAGTTGGAAAAGGCGGGAAAGGACCCTCAAGGACTTCAGCTGCCAGTAGGCGAGCAGGTACAGCTCAAGGACAGTCAGGGCAGGATAACCCCAGGATTCAGGTCAGGACTGGGCTCACCAAAGGGTACGACCAACACCTGCAGCTTCGGATGCAATGCCTGCGCTACCCCCTCTCTGAAAGAAATCTACCAATAACCCTGATTGGGTTCTCGAATCTCCCAGCAAAGTGCTTCGCCAGCACTTAAGGTTTCTCAAACTCCGACTGAGTCTGTGGAAATTACGGACAGAGTGCTACGCAGCTCTCTGTATCAATCACCTATAGAGTTGGTTGGGTCAGTGACAGGTCAGCTATTCGGACAAGTCGGACCAATTCTCTAGCTAAACCTAGGCTAGTTATACTGTTTTCGGGTCAGTGTACCACCCACAAATGTTGCAAGTCAAAGGTTCCCTAAATTCTGATTGGGCAAAAGAGGCGGTTAGGTCATTGTACCTCCTAAAATTTAGACTTTCCCAGACTTAATATTCATTTTCGAACCCACCCCTTACATTCCAGTTCCCATGGCAAGAGAGTTTTTAGAAGACAATTGGGTACACAGCAGAACACTACAAATGTAACAATTCAGGTACAAGTCAGCTTCTTCTTGCTAGGTAACAGGTCGGTTCCCAGGAGCATCTTGCCTTCGGCTGCCAGCTGGCTGAGTTCCGCTGCTGCATGACTTTCTTTTCTCCCATCACGGGATTGGGACCTTATGAGCTTCAAATATGGAGTAGCAAGCCCGAAGAATACAGTACATGAAAAGTAAGCAAAAACAATTTAGAAACACAGGAAAAATTGAATACATTGTATACCGTAAATGGCTATACTACACCCCTTACTTTAAAATAACTATAGCATTAGGAGTTAGGCAGAACAGACAGTTTTGCAAAAGCCGCAATGCAAGCACGGAGCATGTGAGAAACAAAGCGGCCATTTTAGCAATACTGCGCATGAGCGACAAGTTCCCTCCAGAACTGCGAGTGCGTCACATCACATGGGTATGACCGACGCATGCGCAGACTAACTTCCCGCAAGCAGCGACCATTTTAAAGGCAAGCGTTATTACTGTTTAGTAAACACATAGGCAAGCTTCTCTGGGACATCCCTGTGTAGTGTAAATGTGCAATATTAGTAAGACAAACAAGTTGAATTAGTCTATTAATGTTATCAGTGGTTATTGATACAAGCAAGTCGCGTCACATGTGAATACTTGTTCCATCGCACGTACGTGCTGAAATGTTGTGGCACCATTAAAATAAGTTTGTCCCATACACAACCTTTCTGTGTCTCATTACTTACTCAGAAATAGTTGCATGTAATCTCCTCACGTCTGTATCTGCCATCACTTGGTGTAGACACTCCAGCAGGTTGTGGTTCAGGCACAGCAACCTCGTCGTCATGATCCTCAAAGTCTGACAACTTCACCTCTGTGCCCTTCTTCACGGCAAGGTTGTGCAACATGGCAAAGGCAGCAATGATTTTGCAGCAGGTGATGGGGGTATACTGCCGGGCACCTACAGTCTTATGCAGGCACCTGAACCTGCTCTTCCATATACCAAAGGTACGCTCCACAACATTTCTTGTGCTCTTGTGGGCCCTGTTATATCTTCTTTGGCTTGGTGTTGAGGGGTTGAGGTAGGGGGTGAGGATGAAGGAGCGGAGGGCATATGCACTATCCCCTGAAAGGAAATGGGAGTACATTACTCACATGCATACATGTACTTCTTACTGCAATTAGTGTTCATGGGGTCACACACTGTGTCTTACCTAGCAGGTATCCTTCACCAAATTCCCCTGCTGTCAGCCGTGCATAGATACCGCTGTTTTGAAATATGTAGGAGTCGTGGGTACTCCCAGGAAATTTCGCTACAAGGTCAGTGATGGCGCACTTGGCATTGGAGATCACCTGCACATTGATGGTGTGGGTGGACTTTCGATTCCTATATATGCATTCGGTGGCAGCAGGGGGACAAATAGGAATGTGGGTGCAATCATTGCAGCCAATGATATTGGGGAAATGCGCCATTAGATAAAAGTCAGTTTTTGTTTGGAGCAGTTCAGCATGGGTTTCAGGGAAAGTCATGTATTGGTCCATCCTCTGTACCATGGCGTCAAGGAATTTGTGGAAAAAGCGTGACAGGCTGCTCTGGGCACCCCACCTACCGCAGCGACCACACTCTGGAAACTCCCTGACGCAAGCAGGTGTAGGCTGCACAGCAACTGCACGTGGGGTGGAATGGTGTGCGCCCTTGGGGTAGTGTGCTCCAACAGTGGGTGTAGGTCCCTGATGAGGTCCAAGATGGTGTCTGAGTCCAACCTGTACCTCTGGAGAATCTCTGGCTCTGTGAGCATGAACAAGGTGATCCTCTGTCTGTAGACCTGCTCCTGTCTCTGCCATTCCCTCTCTCCTTCCTCCTGTAGCCGTAGCCGCCTCACAATGACATAAAATGCCGCCATCGTGAAAAAAGTATTGCATTTTGGGTCCTTTTTTTTGGGCTGCACCTGGTTACCACCTGATTTCAATCCATGGTAAATACAGACTCTTAAATACCGAATTTCAAGCAAATTCGGTATTTAAGATCTTACCTACATCACATCACAATTTTCAATGTTACCACTTCTTATTTACCGATTCAGTATTTTTACCGATTCGGTAAATTCACTGGACTAGACTGGTAGAGCTCATTTCATAGCTGTTGGTACTAATGGCGAGAATAACTTATAATCACAAGTGATATTTATATCTGAGCTCCAGTAGTCTATCAATTATTTCTGACATGGGTACTAGTATGCCAGACAGAATTTGAAACATCTAACTCCTAGTTAAGTAAACATTGTAAAGGAGTATGTTATAGAGTTAGCAGTGAGATGGAGGAATCATGTATTTTCCACATCTCACATCACTCTATTCAGACCATCCTCAATCATGTGGAAATTGTGTCCACACATGAGGAAAAATGAATACGTTAAAAATTATTGCCAAATTACCTTACAAGCGTAATGCGCTCTTATAGGTCACCCGGGAGATGGTATAACGGTCAAAAAGTGTCAATTCGTTCCGTATCTGAAACATGATGTACATGGGTAGTATTAGGGTAAAATACTATCACGTTGCATACAGCATGCATTTATATCATGTAAAAGATGGTACCTCGAACTGCTTAGCCAAGTATTCTTAAACGAGGGCTGATAGAGGTCGCTCTATGGCCTCGTGCAAGTAGCCGTCTGAAATGCAAACAGTTAGAGCAAACCGTTATGCTCTGTAGCGAAAGGGATTCGGTAGTCTAGCCCCTAAAGAAACCAACTTATTCCGCTTACCTAAAGACGTCTTGTTCTCTTCGTATCTCCCGGGTCTCTGTGTACGGAGTGCGGACACGTGACCCGGAAGTAGCTGTTGTTTTTAAAGCGTCCGGCCCCATGGGTTGCGTAATCGGCGTCTTAGGAGAAAAGGATTTAAAGAGACAGCAGCAAAGATTTGAAGCCGGGATTTTTTTTTCTGTATTGTTTCCAGCCCTGAAGATTCGCGAGATGCGATGAAACACGTGTCGGCTGGTTGTTTTCAAGCTGTGATAAATTAAACCAAGACACCAAGAATTATTTTGCCTATATATGTTCATTTAATTGCATCAACTGCTTATCGTTGTGTGTATTACTGTTGTTCCTCTGCACTTAATTGTAATTTTGTTCATGGCCACATTGTGACCCTCTTATACTCACTGAGTGTGTGCATAGGGTATGTCTCTTCTTATTAACCGTTAGTTAATCCAAGTTCATCTAGAGGCAGTGAATAAATAAATTGTTCTTGGGTATACATTTGATGCTGTTGCTTTCCCCTTTTTGAAATTGGTGCATTTATTGGGTGGAGCAAATCTATATGACATGCTCAACAGATGTTTAATTGATGACTAAGCACTGACTAATTGTTTGATTTAAAAGAAATAGGTCACGGACCCTTGTTTATCAATATTGTATGATACCCAGGTCCAGGACCATTTGGGTTACCCCATTGTACTAATGGCATATGCTCTCAGATCACGCACTGGTGCTATTAGAACTGATGCTACCAGACGTTCCCTCCTGGGCCTTTACCTGGTGACTCCCACCAGGAGCACTATGCGACCAAGTGTTCTGCGAGGACTTCGAAACTGCAATTATGGAATATTTCAAACATAATGATATGGAAGACAATATTAGGGCCACGGTCTGGGATGCCTTCAAGATGGTTATCAGGGGGGCTTGCATCACCGAATAAGCGGGGGCCTTGGTGCATTTCAGGGGGCTTTATGTGTCTTGAGTGAGACATCCGTGGCCTTGAGGTTTGTTTCTACATTAAGTGGGACCCGCAGCTTCTGGATGACATACGTAGCAGACTGGCAGAATATGAAGAGGCCACCCAGAGGGAACTGCAATATTTGTTGTGGCAGAGGAGAGCACTACCATTTGGAGAAGGTGATAGGCCCTGAAAGTTCCTGGCCCGGCTGCTGTGGAAATCTTGAGAGAGTGAATACATTACGGAATTACAGGATGATGTCACAGGTGCACACATTGGTACTGCAGCTGTCCAGGAACTTATAAAAACATTTTTTTTCTATGTTATATCGCACCAAACAAGAGAACACCCCGGTAGATCTTTCTGCTTACTTTGATGCAATCCAACTCCCATGGCTCGAGAAAAGCCATAGACTTAAACAAGCCCTTTACTATAGAAGAAATGTTTGGAGCAATGCTCTTCATGGGCTGTCCTCCTGAGCGCTCACCCAGGGTGGTGCTGTTGGGGTTTGTAAAGGAGGTATCACCGGACAGGTGTATACTGATGGCACTTCTCCTCTTACTAGCCAAGGACAGAGTGGCTAATGAGGTAGAGCAGGCGTGCACTGCAGCTCGTAACATACTGGTTTAGAGTTTAGAGATGCAGCCTGTTTCCAGCAGCAGCCTACAAATTACTGGGAACTCATGCCAGTCCAATCATGACCAAAAGACATCTGGGCCCCTATGGTGATAGATCTACGTACACTGGAAGCTGAGCATCTGCTCAAGCGGCGGTGGCGGAGCAGGAGGCCAGCGGCCAGCGGCCAGTGGCTAGGAGAAACGAAACCCGAAAATTTGAAAATTGAAAATTGAGAACAGCACCAGCTTTCCACGAACCAGTGCTGCCCAACTGTGCTACTTTGAGAAAGCTGCAAGCCACCAGCTACGGGTCGCGTGAGCAGCACAAGCGCAATAGGAGGCGCAATCGTAGCGACAGCGGAGCAGCATTAGAGTTGTAAATGGGATAACTAGCGTGACGAAGCACCGCGGATGCCGCAGGCGCCGCCACGAACCGCCACAAGCAGGTAGGCACTGTGTGCACCACGGAGAGACTGTAAGCTAAGGAGCCGTGGTGCTGTTGGTGCCGCGGGTACTGCGGGTGCTGTGGGTGTTGCGGGTGCTGCTGCACTGCCGCGTGTGCTCTAGGAGTGCGCCGCGTGTGCTGTGAGTGCTGCGGGAACTGCAAATGGACTGTTTATAAGAGCTATTTAGAGCTATTAAGAGTAGGAAAGAGTCTCTAAACCTAACTCTCACCTGATTTCCCGCCTCAGACCTTCAGAGCTGCGAGGCCCTTCTGATCATCCAGTCAGAAAAGCTAACCAGCCATCAAACACCCCAATTAACAAATAACGAAACAAAATAAAATAACTACAAAATAATAACCTACACAAGAAGGCATATCAAATAATAACTTCCACAAGAAGGCACATTCCTGGTTGGATATTGATTATCAGCGCTAGGGACCAGTTGGAATTGGTGGAGACCTGACCACTGAACATTGAGTTCCGAAAGTGGAACTACAGGCATTCGCTGTACAAGCCCTTGATGGGCAGCGAAGCGCAGAGAGAGTAATCTGGTAAGCGCCAACTGTCTCAAGAGGGCATACAGAACTTTAAGCAAGGTAGTGTGCAACTGGTGACCAGCTAGAGAGTGAGTCACAGGAAGCTGCAGCAGCTATAGATAACGAAGGGATGGTTACACCCAAAGAGGGAAATGATTATTGCATCACATTTCCCTAGGAGGATTTCCCTATTATAAGACTGAAAATGTGTTTGTTATATTATTGCACATACCCTCTATTTTTATTCTCACCTACAATATATGTCTTCAATATGCTGACACTAACATGTTTCCTTATTTCGTTCTTTGTAATTATGGGCCTCCGTGTATTAATGCTCTGACTATCACGGATCATTATATCAGTTACAACAGACTGCTAGCATATGAAAATGATAGTCTTATATCATGCTATGTTTGTTATATACCCTACATGGGTTGTGAAATTTAATAAAAAAGATATTTTAAAAAGTACATCTTGTGTGTCCACGATGTTTCCTAATGTTGTTTAGATGGGAGTGGAAATAGTAAGTGTAATTTATTTAGGCCAACCACTTCTCCTAAAAAGGTTAGTTTGGGTTTGGAATAGCTACTATGGTCCCTTTTGTGTCCAACGTCTTCCCAAAAGTGGTTAAGAAGAGAATGGGAATAGTAAATGTAAGCCCCTCTATCTTCAATGTCCTCTCTTAGATGGTTTTAATTTGGGGTGGGAATAGTAAATTGTATTTTATCTGTGCTCACCAATATTTCTAAATGGTTTAGCTTTTAGGGGTACTGGTAAATGTAGTTGTTTTTAATATTGACAGTTTGATTAAAATGAGTAATAGTAGAGTTAGTGTAATTTACTAAAAGTACTGAGACTGAAAATGGTTTTAATAAATACATTAAATGTTAAGGTTGTATATCATCAAAAGAAGCTTTTTTCGACTACGTAAAAGATAAAAGCACATGCAGATAAAATGTATAAAAGTTTAAAAAGATCAACAGTGCAAGAATCAAAAAATGAATAGGAACATTTGTGCAAAAAAGCAATCAGAGCCATCATTAACAGATGTTGCATGATAAAACAAAGTTAAAAGAAAGGATTGAGAGCAAGCAATCTCATGCGCCGTAGCAGACATGAAGAGCCCCACAAGTCCTGATATGCCACATGCTCCTGTTCGATGTTAAAAGATTTCATCATGAACAATTGCCAGTCCTGATTAATTTGCAGTGAATGTGCCACATCCACCCAGTGGTCGAAGTGGGGGAAAAAAAGTAGGGGAACTGTGGGCGGAGGATATGGGGGCGGGAATGACCAGAGGATTGGGTCAGTGGGCGGAGTCAGTGGTGTGGCTAAAAAGAGCAAAATATACCAATTTTTAGTATGTTTGATATTTCACTGATCAGTTACAGCTTATAACGCTGTTTAATGCAACCAAGAGATACAGGTTTATTAGAGATTTACTATATGAGTTATTGACATTAAAAAACATTTACAATGTGGGATATTTTTTCAATCACATAAAGTTCCAAATACGCTTAGAAGGGAAATCATAAGCCATTTGTCTTCAAGCCATGCAGTTTCTTTCATCAGCACTTCTCCCTTTTTCAAACCATTTCGCAACATAAAATGTGGGATTAAATTCTATGACAGGAGACCCCACGTTTTGGGGAGCACTGTTTATTACATCATTCTGTGCCCCATGGTCAATGCAAAATGGTAGTCCTAAATTTTTTATGTGCTTCACGCAACATGTCATAAAGCCAGCATTAGATGCCTCTTAGTTTCCCTTTATTGCTTCTAGACATAGCACTCAAAAGTGAATATATATACACCTAAAACAACCCAGACATGTTGGTTTTTCAGATGCTTTAAGCAGTATCACATGATTGAGATACAACTATTATGTTAGTAGTTTGTGAAATTACTACTCAAAGTAGTTAGCAATGAGAACTGCAAATGTATCAACTCTGGAATTATGAGTGCAGGAAGCTGGCTCTGTATATACTATACCAAAGTAAGGTATAGTGTACACAGAGTCCAGTGGATCCCAAAAGACTTATAGAGGTAAAAGTAGATAATACCTTACTCTCTATTTGTGGTAGTGTGGGCGAGCAGTAATGCTTTATCAGAGGGTAGTGGTGAGCTTTTATTGTACACACTCAAGTAAGAAATGATAGCACACACTCAAACAATGAACTCAGACCAATTGTTTGTATAAAAACACTTATTTTATTGTATTTTATATTTAGAACCAAGCAGGACTTGGTAATGGTCGGTAAAATTGTACTTTCACAGACAGGTTGATAAGAATATGCAAGCTGAATGAATTTGACTTTGTTACAGGTTGGTACCATGCTTAAAAACTGCTGTAGTTTTGGATTACTATGTGATTACTTTTTAGGTCACTTTTTCTACTCAGTGTGATATGCAAATATATCACACGCGGACATTTCCTGGACAAAGGTAAGTAACACACTTTTACATTAAAAACACAGTTACTTAAGTTTCGTTACAAACACAATTCAACATAGAACTTTTTCAGAGCAAAACAGTCTATGCAGTGCAATGGAGGAAAATGTAGTTATCGGTTTGCAGGTAAGTAATCGGTTTTGAGGGTTGAGTTTCAGGGGTTAGAACAAGGAATCCCTTAGGGTCAAGGATGAACTCAAAAAGCACCCTCAGCGGCACTAGGGCAGCCGGGTGCAGAGTGCTGATGCCCAATGTTAGCCTATGGGGCTAGGGCGGCCTTCGGTTGGTGGCTGCTCACGGGCCAAGCTCCTAGGGTTAAGGTCAGGGCAAAGGGGTCCCAGGTGAGCACTAAGTCCACAACACGAGATGCGCCAAGGCGGCAGAGTGCAGAGTGCTTAGGAGCGGTCAGGAGGCCAATGCAATCCTATGGAGATTGCCTGTTTTGTTTTTTAGCTGTAGGCTCGGACCAAGAAGTCTTTCGGGAGGAACCAACAGCTGGGCAGGTAAGTTTAAGGGCTTGTAAACATAGGTCCACCTCAGGTCCTCTTCACCAGGGTGCAGGACGGCCGGATGCAGGGGTGCCTTTTTAGGTCAGATTTCAGCTTACAGGTTGGGGGGGTCTCCGTACAGAGGCTGCAGGCAATGTCAGGGTGTCCTGGAAGGGTCAACACACGGTGGACTTGGACTCTCGAGCGCTTAGGGAGCTCACTGGGACTGGTGGGCCACTTGGACTGGGGCTGTAGGCGATGGGTGGAGTGGTGGTTCCAGGCATCGGGTTTCTTTGTCTTCAGCAGGCTCAGAGTCTTTGTTTGGAGATTCTTTTGAACAGGACTGCTGTTGGCAGGATATCCTTTGTTGAAGGCAGTCAGTTCTCCAAGCGGTTCGGTAGGTCGCTAGCTGCAGGACAAGACGACTTCTGATGTAGGGCCTCTGGAAACTGCAGACGGGCTGGTAGGGCTGGGGCAAGTCAGTTCTTCTCTGCAGTCTCCTCTACTGTGCCTCTTCTTTCGTCCTTATTCTTCATTGGTTGTGGGAATCTTCCTTTGGGTCCAGGGCAGCCCCCAAATCCCAGTATTTAGGGGCATTTTAGGGGTCTCGAATTAGTGGCCAATGGGCTACTGACCTTAGGGTGACTGCATCCTTGGTGTGCTCACCCCATGTGGGGGAGTGGGCACAATCCCTAACCCTGATTGAAGAGTGCCTGCCATCTGCAAGATGGTGGGCACTGAAGAGTGGGCTTCACCTTGCCTCCCCCACCTAAGGGGTGGGCTAGGCTGTCCTCATTTTACCGCCTGTCTTCCCGATGAAAAGGATGTGAGGAAGGAAGGGGGCCTGCTCCTGATAGCAGGAGAGGCTGAGGGTGGTGTTGCAAAGCAGTCAAGGCCTTTGAAGCTCCCCTGCCACAGCTGTCTTTTCCTGACCTAAGGGAGGTGTGAACACCTCACCCAGGAATAGCTTTGTGTCTGGCCTCAGAGAGCAAAGGCTCCCACCCAGGGGTCCAGAAAATTGTCTTGTGGAAGCAGGCTGGTGTCCACCAGTCAGGGAACACATGAGAGGCTGTTTGTTTTTCAGGTGGCATCTCTAAGATGCCATCTGTGTGCAATTTAGAATAAATCCCACACTAGCATCAGTGTACCTTTCTGCAGTAAAATAATCCTGAGAGGCTTTTTTCTTTTTCCATGTGTGCTGCACATAGAGAAAGAGGAAAAATTGGGAGAAACAAAAATATTTCTTTTTGTTGTGCCTCCGTTGGGGAGGCGTAAGATTTTGATGCATTACCAGGTTTACAAGTCCTTATAGAGCTTGGAATGCATAAAAAACCATGGAAGTTGAGTGGAAATACCCACTGCAATGCCATCCTTGTGCAGAGTAAGGCATTACTCCATATTTATGAAAGCAATCAATACCATGCAAAGTGGTTTTGCGTGGCTTCATAAATATGACTTGGAGATTTGTGTCATTCATTTACCACATTCCATGGCACGAGAATGATGCAAGGCCCATTAGTTTGCTGTGAATGCAAATCATGCATTGCCGATCCCTGGTAAGTTGCATCCTACTGCTGAAACAAGGCCAATGGAGGCACCAATGGGTGAGGCAGACTGGCCTCAAGGGTCCTGTAACCTCAATGACAATGTCTCTGTCAATCTACGGTGTGCTGCTTTGTAGGCCTGCCTGCAAGACTGGATGTGAACTTCAGTATGGAGTGTGGTGGAAAGGGCTTAAAGGTTAACCCACACTGGCCACTGGTAGGGTCCACCTGCTGGTGTGAAGAGACCAGGCGTTTTATGATCTAGTGGGGCCTTCTAAGGTCCAGTAGGGAAATATGTTCCCTCAGGATAGTGGTCTGTTGGACTGGTCATGAAGCCTGATCCTGGCTCCTCAGTTCCAAATTTGGTAGCTCTGGCCACAGTGTCACATCCTCTCCCCCCTGAACACATTTCTGCCCAACTGAGAGAAACATGCACTGATTTCAGCTACAACCCAAGTGTGCCTTGCTATAAACACCTGTATGTGACTCAATTCAAATAATGCACTGCCTGGAAAAAAATAATAACAAACTGGTAAAAGCAACCCTCACAGGCAATGCAAGATTATGGAAAGCATGCAAAATATAAGCAGGACCAACATGGTTACCTTAACGCTAAAACTTTGTGAAATAAAAAATAAAATAAACACTCACTGTTCAGAAATCAATGAGTGTTTTTTGCCTCAAATGTTGAAAACATGAATACTGGGCTCCTCCTGTATACCGGTCTGCCTTTGTTGCACTCGTGGACAGCAAGTAGGAGGTTAAGCATGGCTCAGAAGATGCAGGGACTCTTCAGGAAAATCTGATCTGACTCACGGAATCCTAAAAGGGCTTCTCAACATTCATGTCAGCCAGCTAGCTGCTCAAACATCAACATTATGTATTCAAGTTCCCTGCAAAGGATAACTTTTGAAGTGTCCTGCTTGGCTAACTCTCTAGCCCACAAAAAACTTGAGAGCTCTTGAGAGTAAAAGGCCCAAATTATATTTTCATTTGGGAAGTAAAGGATACATCCAACTTTATGTTTTGGGGTGTCACAATAGTATGTTTAGTGATGCTGAAATGCGTCGCAGAAATAATTCACAAACCTACGTGGTCCCAAAGGCAAGACCCATTGGCTTTGCTAATGCTTGTTTAGATATCTCATTTGCTAAATGGGGCACTTTTAATTTGGTGCCAGACAAGGCTGAACTGGGAACCCACATCAGCCCTGGCACTTTGTCCATCCCCTACACAGTGTGTTGCGAGTGAACACAGTAAGCGAGTCCGACCACTACAAAGGGGAAATGGGAAGAGGGTGTTCCCTTCCCAAGATAATTTTTAAAAATCTACATTAATTTTGCATTCTACAACACATTTTATTATATATTCAATTGTATTGGCATTTAGAACACAGTAAATGATGACCTTACAGTGCACCAGGATACGACAATCTTGTTGGGGCTCTTCAATGTTTCCCTCACTATCACCCTCCAGCAGTGCCCCTCATCTCTCCATAGCCCCTCTCACATGTATTTAATTTTATTATAGCGCCTCTCATACCAGTGTAGCGTTGTGCAACAGGGAGGAAGCAGGAGAGTGCCATATTTTCAGAGATATGGCTCACTCCTCCCTTTTCTTTTGCGCTCATTAAAGCTGCTGTGCGCCACACACACACTCCTTAGCGCCATATCTCTAGGTTGTGTGCATGAGTCTAGAATAGGTTTTGTACAGGAAGGGTACCCTTCCTGTACAAAATACATTGCCCAGACAAATGCAACGTTTTTCACACTTTGTATGTGTGCTGCAAAGTGCTGCACGCATACAAAGTCAGAAAAGGAAGGAGAAATGGAAGCATTTCTCCTTCCATACGCCCACTTGAAAAATACACAGTTTTCTAACTCTAAACCCAATCTACTTCATTTAGTAAATTGGGTTTAGTGTGAGAAACCCTGGGTGGTTGCTTGGAAACGCACGTGTTCCACCCATGGGATGCTCCTTGGCGCTAAGTAATGTGAATCAGCGCCGCTGCTTTGCATTAATTTTCTGTTATTTCTAGCACTAAATAAGTTTAGCGCTAGAAAGTAAATTGGGAAAAAATTATTTTGCATTGATTTACGTCACTTTTGTGACGCAAACACGACGCAAAATCTTAGTAAATCTCCCCCTCAGTGTGCTGAACAGCCCTGCTGGTTTTGTTACTGGGGGATAGTTTTGAAGCCCCCAGTAACAAAACCAGCCTCCCACCCCTCCAGCCTCCGTCCCAATGCCCAGTCCGGCCTTGGTGCCTGAGCCTTTTTGTTTTCACAGTCCTACCCTGGATGGGATCCACAAGGGGATTTGGTGCCTGGGTGTCACAGAACTGGACACCTCGGGCTGCTCTTATGTTACTACCTTAAAAAAGGTAAACAGTATTTTTTAAAACACCACATCCCTGAACACAGACAGAGCAGCAGTACACAATTTATAAAATGGAATAAGGAAGTAAGGGAGATGGTAAACGTTTTCTACAGGTTTTTTTTTCTAATCGCCGAGGTTTGGGCACACTCTGCCACAAATTCCACACTGGAGTCCTCTTCCTCTTCTTGTGGCGTCATAAGTCTGGGTGAGCCCGAGTACAAAGGGCAGATGAAGTAAGTGGCGGGCCGCCAATGCAGCCTGATGTGACAAATTGTATTTAGTCACAGTGGGGCAGGCAGGTAGCATGGGTCAGTAAATCATTGCAGCAGGAGGGCCATCACAGGAAGCCGCTTTCTCTTGCTGCTTGATTGCCCCTAGAGTGGAAAAAGAAAACGGCTCCTATGGTGTTGCTGGGCAGGCCCCTTCCCACAGATACAGAGGGGAAGGGGGGAGGAGGTCATGCAACTGCAGAGGCCTTCATGGATGAGCACCACACAGGGCTCGTAAATAATAATACTTCAAGTTTGGACCATTCCTGCAGTCCTGGGACGCAATCTGAAAATAAAGAAGTAGGGGAATGGACTTTAGTAAATTTAAAGAGTAGGGGCACGCCGTGCCCTTCCGATCCCCCCCACTTCTACTGCTGCATCCACCTCAGAAATGTTGCCATGGGAATTGCATACCTGGGTGACGGAGCACAGCAAATGATTTGCAGGGCTATGTCACATGATCTTGTGACCCTATTCTTACAAAGCTGGGCCGGTCAAGCTTTCCAAGGGTCGCATAGGATGGGCAGGCAAAGAGCATGAGCGAGTATGATTCTACATGTTTAGTGAAAACGTAACGTGTTATTCCCAGTGGGTGACCATTTGGATGAAAAACACTTCAGGGGCAAAGTTTCTGATCTAAATTAGAATTAAAAGTTTCAGATCCAGAGGCTTTTTAATATTATCCCAGTATGACTCGAGGCTTGGACGTGATTTAATTTGTAGAAAGAGCCCTGAGAGTGAGGTAGGGTCATGGTGCCTAAATTCTTCATGTGCAACCATTTCCCAGTGGGTTTCTTTAGGGATATTTTGGGGGAATGTTGAGGTAGAGTGGGAATACCACAGATGAGATCAGCCCATTGTATAGAGCAAACCACTCAGATTCTATTCGCCAGAATAGAATTGGCCGTAACCTAGCTAAATCCTCACGGGCTTTCCTACCTAGATCGTTCCTTAGGGGGAGGGTAGGTGTAGTTTGTGGTCAACTGGTAATCGCACGAAAAAACGCATTCTCAGCTAGTGTTAGCTGGTTCGGGTTTTCTAAACCCCACAGCTCAGCCGCATAGAGGACTGAGCTCACCACTTTGCTGTTGTAAATCTGAAGTGCCGGGCTAATGTGCTTTGTCAGGGAGATTTGAATTCCTTTCTAAGTGTGCACGCTAGCTGCCAGTGCTTTAATGAGGTAACGTCAATATGTGGCTTCCACCTCATGTCCTTTTGTAACTTGATGCCCAGATAGACAAAAGCATCAACCTGTTCCAGGGGGAGCCCATCCATCATCATGTTTCCCCTGAACGATCTGTGCTGTTTGAATGCTATAAACTTTGTCTTAGCAGCATTCATTTTGAGACCTCTCAGGAGACAATACTCTTCATAGCGATGGAAGACACGCTGCAATCTACTCAGTGTTTTAGAGATTATCAGCATGTCATCCGTGAACATTAAGATGGGAATTTTCCTTCCAGCTAAGACGGAAGCATCAATGTGGGTGGCATCAAGGAAGTTTTCAACTCCATTTATAAAAAGAGAAAACAATGTGGGAGCCAACACACATCCTTGACAAACACCCTTTCGCACTGGAAAAGGATCTGTCTTATTACCTGCCGCCCCCCATCGTATTTGTGCATAATTGTCCTCATGGAGGCGGGCAATCAGGGAAATTAAATATAGTGGCATTCCAATCTCCTTTAAAAACTCCCACAATGTATTCCTTGAGACCAAACCGAAGGCGGATTTAAGGTCAACAAAGGCAGCACAAATTTTCCCTTGCAGAGGATGATTGTACGCCAGTATATAAAAACAAAGCAAAATACCTGGTCTATGCTGCTAATGTGGACCCTAAAGCCTGCCTGAAACGGGGAGAGAGTGGATTTATTGTCAATCCAGTCTTGGACTTTGGCCAGAACAAGCCTGGCCACCACTTTCTGTATAGAGTCTAGGCTTATTGGCCTATAGTTTCCAGGCAAGGATGTGCCTCCTTTTTTGTATATAGGTATTATCCCCTCCCCCACCAGGTATGTGAGATACGTGCTCCTTGAGCTATGGCATTAGCAAATAAAAGTATATATTCGGACCATTCTGGCTTATCCTACAAGAAAATGTCAGCAGGAATGCATACTAGCCGTGGAACTCTACCACCTGTTAGAGCCCTAAGTGCACCACTGACATCTGCTCATCAAATATCATGGCAGGAGGGATTGGATGGATCGGGAATGGTAGCTTATCATCTGCTTCATTTTCAGCATATTGAGTGGCAACGTGGTTTACCCACACATCAGGGTCAACGTGGTTTTCCGGTGGATGTGCTACTCCTCCCCTACCCCATTTGACCCAATTCCATAACCAATTGGAGTTGTTACTATCGCAGGTAGGGTGACTAATTGGCATGGGTGCAAATTCAGAATGGTGAGTGTGCAAATTCAGGAGAAAGGGTCAAAATTCAGGACAAAAATTCGGGAGAAAAGGTAAGTTTTAAAGACACGTCAGAGGAGGTCGCGCTATAGTATATAAGTAAGTAAATAGACAACCACCTAAGTACAAGTCAAAATAAGTTTATATTAGGGTGAGACAATCATGCACTTAACAGTTTTTCAGTGTGCTCGTAGCCTGCTACCTTAGACAATTCAAAACCTGCATCTCACTCCAGCAGGTACATTAGTCACCAGACAAAGGTGAACCACATCTGAATATAAGTGAGGCCGCTTTTATTGTTGATTGAAAACTACTGGATACGCAAGGAACTTTGCAATGCCAGCTACAGTAACAAAACCACTCCCCCGCCTTTCCAGCCTCCTAGGGAAACACCCAATGCCCTGTCCGGCCAATTCGGCCTTGCAACCACCCTCCAATGGTGCCCCTGATCCTCATATAGACCATCTCTCATGTGTATTTAATTTCTTTTATAGTGTTACTCATCCCAAGTATGTAGGGCAGGGTGTTACATCACACAAACATTATATAGAGACAATGGTTCATATAAACGAGAGAGTCATTGTATAGGAAATGTTACTTAAGATAATGGGTGATACAAGGTGTAATCATTCTTTTATCTATCATTCAGTCTTTCACCATTCATTCTTTCTTTCCATCTGTGTGCCCATCTATATCCATACATATTCAACCATTTGTAAACAAACCTATCCACCATGTATCCTTTCATCCATCATTTCACTCATCCATCCCTCCATCCACCCTTTCACTTATCCATCCATTATTCATCCATCCACCCTTTCACTCCATCTATCCGCACACTCATCCATCCACTCTTCTACCCATCCATCTATTCACTCATCCATCCAGCCATTTACTGTTTCACCCACCCAGCCATATTTTCACTTACTCATCCATCCACCCAGTCACTTATCTTTCCATCCATTCACCCTTTCAGTCATTTATCATCCCTTTCTTTCTCCATCTCCTTTTCACTTATCCATCCATCCTTCCACCCACCGACCGATCTACTCATCTATTCATGAATCCATCAATTGACCCTATTACTCATCCATCCTTTAACTCATCCATCCATCTGTTCTCTCATCCATCGACCCTTTCACTTCTTCACTCATCTATCCATCCTTTTGTCCATCTACCCCCCTTTTACTCATTCATCAATCCTTACATCCACCCTTTCATGCATCCATCCATACATTCACCCTTTCACTTATCAATTCATTATTCCATCCATCCTTTCACTCATCCATCCACCCATTCACTTGCCCATAATCTACCCTTTCACTCATCCATCCATCCTTTTACACACCCATCCACCCTATTACCCATCCATCTGCCCTTCCACCGATACATCCATCTATTTACCTTTTCTTTCTTCCATACTTCCACACATTCACTCTTCTATCCCTTCTTTCTTTCATTATCTATCCATTCACCCTTTCATTCATCGATTCATCCTTTCACTAATCCATCCAGCCATTCACACATTCCTTCACTTATTTACTCACCCACCTTTTCACATTATGAGTTGAGCCTTTGTCTGCAGATTCGCAGACAGAAGTGGCCCATCAACAACTTCACCTCGCAGTAGTTCCTAAAGCAAGGGTTGGGTGGGTTCACTATGCCCCTGCACATAGGCAATGTGAAAACGTAGAAGTCATGAGTCATGCATGATGCACAGTGCCAGGACATGAGGTGACTGTGACATGATGTTGTTTCCAGGGCTTTTAGTGGCGTAAAAAATCTAGCGGGTCTCTTCAAAGGGGGTATTCGATGTAATTAAGGATGTGGTTTAAAACACCTTGGCTAAAAATCTGTGCTAGCATATTGTTCCGCCCAACTGGTATCATTAAACCAACAACAAGCGAGGACTATTGGCTTTGTCAATGGTTGTTAGTTGTGTAAAATAAAAAAGTATCAACCATGGCTTTGTTGAATATAATATTGAAAATGTGTCAGTTCTAAAATGATGAAACAGTAAAAGAACTATAACCCTTTCTTTTTAACTTGTTTCAAAGGCTTCTTTATAAACTGTATTCTTACGTTGCAGCATGTGCATTTTACCATTTATCCATCTAATAGAATTCCCTGCCCTAGACCAGGGCAGGAGTGGACCACCACATGCTTTAACATCCCAGACCGGGCCATTGTCATTCTGTATGTGGCAAGTAGCCGGCATACAGAATGACAATGGGCAGGGTGGGGCTGCTCTTGTTCTCAGAGGAGTGCGAGGATGAGGCTTCTTGCAGGGGAGCAGCGCTGCTCCCTGTAATGGCCATAATTAAAGACAAAAGGCATCCGTAAAAAGGATCCTCAAAGACAACGGATGTAAGGTCCAAATTATGGACAGTCCGTGAAATTTAGGGACGATTGGAGACCTTAATCACAGGTGCATTTTAATTCCTGCCACCTGTCCTCGTCCCAAGATTTTTTAGCGCAGTAAATTACATTCAATTTCTTATATGTTGTCCTAGCAGTTCTCACCCAAGCCACAGAGCCCGACTTGATTACCTCACCAAGGATTTTATGTGGGCGTCTGCATTCATGACTGGATCACTGAAATAATATCGAGGGACAAAATATCGACTTGCCAAAATATCGTGGACAAAATATCGACAGTCAAAATATCGAGTTTGTATCTACAAACAGGTAAGTACAAAAATATCGAGTACAAAATATCGTTAACAAAAATATAGATGTAAAAAATATCGACTTTATTAAAAACAGTGTTAAATTAAATTAATATTAAATTTTAATTACTAAAATATACTTAAAACGACTTAAATTAAATTATAATAATTAAATAATAAATGAAAATAATAAAAATAATTTTTTAAAATCTTATTTGTTGACCCTGAACCCTAAAAATACCCCTTTACCCAAAAACCCAAAACTGACCCTGAACCCTAAAAATACCCCTTTACCCAAAAACGCAAAACTGACCCTGAACCCTAAAAATACCCCTTTACCCAAAAACTGAAAACTGACCCTGAACCCTAAAAATGCCCCTTTACCCAAAAACTGAAAACTGACCCTGAACCCTAAAAATACCCCTTTACCCATGAACTGAAAACTGACCCTGAACCCTAAAAATACCCCTTTACCCATGAACTGAAAACTGACCCTGAACCCTAAAAATACCCCTTTACCCATGAACTGAAAACTGACCCTGAACCCTAAAAATACCCCTTTACCCATGAACTGAAAACTGACCCTGAACCCTAAAAATACCCCTTTACCCATGAACTGAAAACTGACCCTGAACCCTAAAAATACCCCTTTACCCATGAACTGAAAACTGACCCTGAACCCTAAAAATACCCCTTTACCCATGAACTGAAAACTGACCCTGAACCCTAAAAATGTATCAATATTATTTAATTACCAATTAATTATTAATTAACAATAACAATAAAGTAAATATATTAGAACATTAGCTGTAATTATTTTAATAATTAATATTATTTTTTCCAAATTAATTACTTAAAAATAACACACAATTATATATATTAAAAATGTACTATAATTAATGTAATTAACTAATTACAATTAATTAATTAACAATTATTTACTAATACAAAATATGTTCAAAATTATATTAAGTAATTAACTAATTAATATTAATTAATTATCAATTAATTATTAATTAAAAATATTAACACACATATATTAATTAATTAATTATTATTAAATTACTTCCCACCCTATTCCCCTATAAACCCACAACCCGCTACAGAATTACATTACGCAATTATTATAAAAACAAAATTCATGTAATAAAATATTTTATAACATTAATACACACTATTCACACATATTATTACATAAAAATACACTATAAAATATTATATATTATTAAAAAATCGATATTTTTGCTATCTATATTTTATACAGTCGATATTACTTCACTTACCTGAAAAACGATATTTTTGTAGTCGATATTATGTCCAGTCGATATTTTGTCCAGTCTATATTTAAAACTCGATATTATGTCCAGTCGATATTTTGGAGTCGATATTTTGTCTCTATACCTTCATGACTATACCATTGATGTTTAGGCAAGATATCTTTCCTCTTGGGCTTACTCTGTTTTTGAAAGTGACATCGAATATTTAAAAACAGTGAGTTGGGCAACTGCAGGAATTATTTGGCCGCTTCGGGGTTGAGGTGGCATGTCTCCATCAATTTGACTGTGCATTTGAGCTTGCTACTTATAGAGGATAGTGTTTCCGGACATGATACGATCTTAGGGCATTTAACTCGACGCATATTATTGGAAACTAAAAGATCACTGGTAATTAATAAAGTGACCGGTTGTGCTGGTACACTAAGATCCTTAAATCTAAACCATGAACAGAGTGGATCATGATCGCTCTATATGCATGCCTGTATGGCTATATCCTCAAAGGTGTACCATAAGTTCAAACTGACTAGGAGGTAGTCAATGCAGCTGGAATGGTAACCATTGTTAAAAGTGTTCGAGCCTTGTCTAGCGGAGGTGGATTGGCCGTTTGTAGACCTTAAAAAATACTCTAGACAGAGAGCTTTTAGTTGTATTGCAGCCTCAGTCCAACGTTTAATGGGATTTAATTCCAAAAATGGAACACCCAATGTTCGTCCTCTTCCTTCGCTAAGTCATTATCCTCACTATCAAGCGGTTTGAATGTAGTATTTAGAACACCAACTACTAAAACTCCGGTTTCCCAGGGAAGAGTGTCTAGGGGTCCGCCCAAGGCATTGATGGTTTCAGATCTCCGCTCCCCACTCAGGCCTCTAGCATATACATTTGTAATGGCACAAGTACCATGTGGGTCAAGCGCCACAATGATTTCAAGAATGTCGTTGCATTCAAAGGGTAAGACCTGGATCTTGAGACCCATATCTTGTCTAACCCAGATTGTGAGGCCCCTAACACCATGGGTAGCTGTAATGTAGTCATTCAAATATCCAGGGTGGAAAAGCAGCTCTTTGAACCAGGTTTCCTGAAAGACACATATGTCATGTTTTTCTATGAAATTATCCCAATCAGGAACATCGCCCCTATTTCTCAACCCTGCGATGTTCCATGATAATATAGAAATGGTGCACAACGTTTGGTGTGGATTGATAATCGGCGCAACATTGGAGGATATGAGACCGGATTCATGGTTAGACTAACTCTGGACGCTATCAGGAAGACCTGTCTCAATTAAAGGATTACCTGAGAAAAGTGTAGTGAGGTAATTGCTGGTATATAGACGTAGTTTGGTGGAACTTTCGTGGATAGGTTCACTGATTCCTTTAAGGGGACTATATTTAATGCGAATGGTTGTATCAAAGAGATCTTGTGTCCGTAAATCATAGGCTACCAGATCCTCAACCAGGTCTTGGTGTGTTAGAGTAGGAGCAATGGCGTCCGTGACAGCCCTCGGGGTGGAGTGCTTTCTAGCCCCAATATTATGCTATGTTATGTTATGTTATGTTATGTTATGTTATGTTATGTTATGTTATTAAATCATTTATTGAGCGCACTAACACTGATTAGTTTCTTGGCGCTAAATTGACAGTAACACAATCAAAGGTAGAAAAGGTAGATTAAAAAGCTTGTCTAAAAAGCCAGGTCTTCAATGCTTTCCGGAAAGGTAAGAGGTCTTGGCAGGACCGAATTTCCAGGGGAAAGGTGTTCCATAGGCATTATCGTCCCTTATTATGGATCGGCATCCTTGCACTCTCCGGATCCAATGAATTAATTTATTAATGAGGGAAGCCTCATCCTCTATGCGTAGTCTAGGTGCGGACTTAGGTGCATTAGTCAGATATATTGTCCGCTTCCGTGCTGGAGTGATACCACTACCATGAGGTGAATAATACCTATTGGCTCGAGGGGATGGGATGCTTGTTGAGGGGCCATTGCCTGTCTTGAAACTGGAGGATTTTGATACACTGTCCTATTTGGTTTTTCACCCCCTGCCCTGTTTGAGACAAAATGGACTCCATTAGCCCTTCCTTGATATGTGTTCCTGGTGTTGCTGCGGCCAGCTACTCTAGCAAAGACCAAGGGACCCACTTTTAGTGGTTGATTGCTATCCAACCCTCCTGAGTCATGTAACAGAGGAATGGGCTTAGATCCTTATTTATCTTTTAGTAATTGGAATTCATTATGCACCCTGTTGAAAGATTCAGAGAGATGACCCACTACTACCTTGGGTGGTTTAATTTCTTTGGTCAAGTTCGAAATTTGAGCTAATAATGAACTCAGCGCAGTGAGGTCACTACACGTGGGGATTGTCTGTGTATCTGTGATTTCTCTACAATGATCAGTTTTCCCCAAGGTACGGGGGACAGGACTATTCAATGAGTTTGCCTTTCTATTTTGTTGTCTTTCTATCTTGTGCCCCTCTTTTAATAGCTCACTTCTTGTTTTGGTGGGCTTGTCCGAGGCATCTGCCATGTCTAAAAGTGGGGAGAAGCTGTTACTGCACTGAAAGACAGAGAGGTCATCTGCTGGCACTTCCCCCTCGATAGCTATATATTCGGCCACGCTCGGGCTAGGACTTTGGACAACTGTTTGGGCTTTCCCATCTTTCTCACTGTTAAGGAATTGTGAATTACGGCCCTTGAACATACTATATATGGGCTGTTTGCTATGTGCTGGGGAACAGGGTATATTAGATTTGAGGAGGCCTTCACATTCAAACAAAAGACTATCAATACGGTCAAGTACCCCCCTCCCCCTTCTTTATGACCCTCAGTGGTGGCCATGGCCATTTAACTCTTCTTCACCAGCTTTTGCTTTGTGGCTTTCGTGCCCTCCTCCTTAACCTCTCACTTTTTAATTAAGAGACTAGTGGAAGGTACACAGGGATATTTCTAATAAGAGGTCCTGGATAGATGATTTGATAAAAGTACCACTATATGAATGGTAAAAAACAGGACCTCAGTCCTCAGGAGAGCAGTCAATAAATGTACGGCCTTGCGCAGTAGTAGAGCAAGTGTCAGGGGGATGGCCCAGCCTCATCCGGGCTCTGACGGGCGCAGATGGTCCAGGTCTTGGCCCGGGCTTTGCCTCACATGTTCTCCGCTGCGGGCCCCCTGGGCACCCTTACACACCTCCAGGCGTGCTCACAAGTGTTGGTGCCTCCAGGCGTGATGGCCCCTGGGGATTGAAGTCCGCTGATGCAGGTTTGGCAGGTGCTAAAATAAGCTCCTGTGCTGCGGGACTCCTTGGGCACTCCTATACGCCCCCGGGCGTGGTCACAAGCATTGGGGCCTCCAGGCGCGATGGCCCCTGGGGATTGGAGTCCCTTGATGCTGGTGCAGCAGGTCGGCAGGTGCTAAAATGGGCTCCCGTGCTGCAGGACCCCCTGGCACTCCTATACGTCTCTGGGCGTGGTCACGAGCGTTGGCACCTCAAGGCACAATGCCCCCTGGGGATTGGAGTCCCCTGACGCTGGTGCAGCAGGTAGGCAGGTGCTAAAATGGGCAGTATATTTATTATAATGTTTAGGATATAATAGTTGTGTTTTGCTAAATGGAGTAATTTTGTTATGTTTGTCTTTGTTTTATGATGTAGAAGTTTAATATTAGTGGCATTTAGTTTGTTTTAGTGTGGTGGTTGTTTTGAAATAAAGAACCGTACAAATAATTCATTTAGTACAGTTATTATTTGGACATTTTCAATATTTTTATCTATGTAAATGTTTTACATTGATTAAAAATACAGTTTTGCTATAATAATAAACACAATTACAATATATGCACATATTGTATGAATATAACTCTTTATTGTGTCATACAGTTGTATATATAATTTGTAAACTTAACATGCATGTTGTAATGTTATTTTATATCTTACGTGTTTTACAATACTTGAACATATGTTCATATTTTTTTCACAGTTTAATTGCATGTGGACATTATTGCAATATTTTTATATTTAATTGACATAGATATTAATCAGTACTACTATTCAATAATAATGATTTTAATAGTACATTTTAATATATATGATGTGTCAACTTTGGAATATGTTTTGTTACATTTTTAACATTTACTTATAATTTATACATATTTTTTCACACATGTATGTTGTAGTAATAATCTAATTATTCTAACATTTGTGTATTTCAATGCTAAAGTCTTTTTTTCTTGATGTTAGGCGGCCATTTTCTTTTACTATATTTATTTTATATTCAGTTAACGTCATTGTTCAGCAGTTTTGAAAGAAGAAGGTAGCGGTTGCCTGCTACTGCTTTACTTGTATGGTAGGACTTATTTTACTTTGATTTTAAGAGTTTGTGGGGGTAAGAGGGTGTAGGTCGGTGTAGTAGTTGGTACGGATTGTGTTGTTTTGTAGTTGTGTTGTTTTGTTTTAGTTATTGGGCTAATCTTATGTAGTGTAATGCAATAGGCCTAACTTTAGTATGTGTAGTATATGTTATTATTTTAGGTGATGTGGCTGCTTTTTATTTGTTATGTAATGTTGAGATGCTTGAAATGTTTGTGGGATATATGCATTGTGAGGGTGAATAATAGCTTCTATTTTAGTCAATATTATTTCCCTTTTATTTTTCTGATTTTCTGGAACACTTTTCAATTACATCACTTTTGAGGGTTTCTAATAGTTGTCTTGAAATGTGGATTATTACTATTGATGTATTTTGGAGAGTTTAATTTTTTCATTGTTTTTGGTTATATTTGCCAATTTTGGGGGATTTACTTTTTGTAGAGTAATGGTGGGACAAAGACATCAGCTGTAAACAGTGATTTTATTATGGGATGGGTAATAAAAGTGACTTTCTAAATGTAAGTGACATTTTGCAGATGTATTTGGTTTCTCTTTGCTGCTCTATATGTTATGACATTTTATGGTTAAAAAATGTTTTAAATGTTATTTTGTGAGGTAATCTATCTATCTTCTATATGAATAAAAATGTAAATGTTCATTTGTTCAAAATCGCAATCTCCGAAAGTTCTTCACCGATTGCTTTGAAATTTTGACACAACGTTGGATTCAAATAGGCGCGTGTTTTTATATACACAATGTTGGATTCCAATACGCGTGTGTCGAATATGCGCGTGTTTTTAATCGAAAGCCCGAACAGACACATAAAAATGTCAATGTTGGTTTGTTCAAAATCTTAAATCTCCGAAAGTTCTTCACCAAGTGATTTGAAATTTTGACACAACGTTGGATTCGATTAAGCGCGTGTTTATATATACATAACAATGGATTTGAATACGTTCATGTTTTTAATCAAAAGGCCGAACAGACCCAATCAATTTGGTTGCTGCACAACAACTACAAGAACGCATAGAGACAATAGTCTACATATATTAGGATGGACAGTTGGTGTCAGGATGGCAGACCGGGAAGTGGGTGGAGGGAGTGGGGAGGAGTTGGTTCACTTTGCAACATTAAGAAAGGACGCATAGAGACAATAGTCTACATATATTAGGATGGACAGTTGGTGTCAGGATGTCAGACCGGGAAGTGGGGGGAGGGAGGGGGGAGGAGTTGGTTCACTTTGCAACATTACTGCGTGTTTATATATACACAACATTGGATTCGTATATGCGTGTGTCCAATACGTGCATGTTTTTAATCGAAAGGCCGAACAGACCCTATCGATTTGGTTGCTGTGCAACAACTATAAGGGATGCATGGAGACACTAGTCACAAAAACATATTGTGTACCCACAAGCATTGTGAAATCAAACCTATTAGAAATGTGCGCTTACTCTTTTCTTTCTCTTCCATTTAACCAGACTGAGCCACAGCAACGCGTGGCTGGGTAGAGCTAGTTTATAATAGGTGTAGTATTATAATATATTTATTTATCAGTCTTAGTGTATAATATTTATTTTTTATTTGTTACTTGACTAATGATTAAATATAGTATTTCTAATATTTATTAAACATTGATGAATATTAAGGTGTCTTGCTGGTAATATTTGTGATAGTTAGGCACATTGATAGTTTATTTAGAGCATTGATTTAGATATCATTTGCGTCCTCTGGCAACCCTACCTGAGTCTTCCAGAGATTTGGGGATCCTATCTGCCAGGGCCAAGATTATTTTTAGGTGAGGGGGCATGCAGCCCACGTTCTCATGCCTTGGTAAGGCCCCGCGGACCCTATATCCATGGGCTGGGATTTGATTTTATGAAATCGGTGTGCGACCACCCTCTCTGAGCCTCATAGAGCCCCTAGGGATGCTTTCCCCATGGGCGAATAATATTTTTAGAGAAGGGGTCATGCAGCCCATTCCTTTATTCTAATAGGGGCATCGGGGACCCTTTCCCCCGGTGGCATGTTTCAAATTTTAGGGTGGGGTAGGGTCCCCTCCCCAATCCATTCACTGACCCTTGGAGGCTGATGAGTGCAATGTATTGGGGACCCCATCTTAGGGAAACTGGTGTTCCCTGACCAGGAGAATGAGGACAGGAAATATTAACGTTATGCCCTCCCACACTTTCCTGGGAAGGGAACACAGTTGTGCTCCCACCCGGGTGGGAGCAGAGAAAAAAGCTGCTCTTGCCTAGGTAGGTGTTAAAGAAGAGGGCCGGCACCACAATGGGCCTAGATGGCTCCCATCCTTGCCCCAACTTTAAAACAAAAGGTGCAGGTTCCACGAGTGGGCACCGGGCACTCGGGGGAAAACTGCAATAGCTGGCTACCACCGGCACCACAATGGTGGGAGCTATGGGGACTTACGACTCCAGCCACTGCCACAAATTAAGAAAGCTTTAAAAAAGGTGTGGATGCCCCAGGTGGGGACAGGGACACTAATGGAAACACTGCAATGGTGGCTCCCATCAGCTCCCGTTGATACTGCAAGGGGTCCTGGATGGGGAGCTGGCAGGGGCCGCAGGGCCATATTTCTTCCCCCATGGCCCCCGATGATGGTCATGTTTTGTATGTACTAGGTGGGCACTGGGGAAACCATTGTAAAATAAATTGCTGGCTTACACCAGCACCTAGTGTGTGTGCTGGCCTGTGAGCCAGCAGAGGCTGCAGGGGCCTGGGGGCTCCCCCCATGGCCCCAACATTTGCCATGTTGTGGATGCCCTATGGGAGCACCGGGGTAGCCATAAGAAAAACAAAAAGAGACCAATAAATGAGAAGCAGAATCCCCTCATTTATTATTCACCCTTGCATGCAAGGAGCACCCATAATGTACTGTGAGGACTTTTTAAAGTTATATTTTCTCTTCCTGGTGGTGCCCCTAGAAGGGACAGGAGAACCACCAACTATTTCGTTAATGTAGTGAAGGGCTGAAGGGCGTGCCACAGCCTTCAACAACATTAAGATAAACACGGTAAGGTTGCTGGGTCATTTAATCCATGGCCCCAGGAAAGCTTACTATAGCTTTAAAGCACTTTCAGCTGAAGCTGTGTGCTCTTCAGCTGGAGTGCAGGGACCCTGTGTGTTTGGTTCGATAGCTGCACTTCATGACCTAAAATGTTTGGAAAAATACTCATTCATGTTTGATATTTATTTAATGTGTTATTAAAATATTTTGATACAATCACTGTTAATAAACATTACCATGTGTGAACGTATTAAATATCCTTGTAGTATAGTTATTGGTGCCTCTTTGACAAAGCCAGTAGGCCATCATATATATGTTGATATGCTCATTCCTGAGCTGCTAGGTCTAGCTTACTTAAAATGACAGTTTATATTGTTACATGAGGGGACGTGGCTAGCCAGCCAAGATGGAGGTTCCAGCCCGATAGATCTCTGGACCCTCCCAGGGGTAATCACCCTGATGGCGCGGTTCCAGCAGCGCCTGCACCTGAACGGGAGTGGAGACAGTGGCGCTGACACCCCTGCGCTCCCCGGGAGATCACGCCACCCCTGGGGATTGCCCTTTTTCGGCGAGTCGGAGAGAGGCCTGCCTGCTGAAACTTTAGGGTCAAGGCCGGGAGCTCTGGTGGAGGCAGGCACCGGCCTCCGTGGAGCCGCCTCCAGGAGGCTGTAAGCGGGATCCCCGGTGCGAGGCCACAGACACAGGTTGGTGGATGCGGCTGCGGGCCACGACAGGGTCACTCGACATCTGATGCTGTCTGGCTGGGGGCAGAATAAACATCACAATCGTATGGGATCCTGCAGAGAGCCTGGTCGGGACCTACGGCGGAACGCAGTACGATGCTACCTTCAACTGGGCCTTCTACGGGCCTATCGGGAGTGACGCTGCAGGGGAGATGAGACACATATGAGAGGCCCAGCGGAGTGGCAGCGGTGAGTGGCGGTGCTCCCTGGGGGCCCCCTCTTCCTTTAGTCCTTTGCCGTTTCTCACCATTTCCCCCTCCCCCTGCGGGGCATCTCCAATTTGTGACCGGATGCTTGGCTTGCACTGGGGAGGTAGATGGGGACTGTCTTTGCGGGCTGCCCTCCCCCTGCCTAGACTTTGGCTTGGAGGTCCTAGACAATGCGTATCCTCCTTGTGGGACCCTATATATGACCGCCACTGCGCCTTGTGGAGTAACTGTCTTACCCTGAGGACCACCCTGCTGGGCATTAGCGGTAGCTGTCGCAGCCTGACACAGCCACACGGCACCAAATACCTTGGATACCGGAACGACCCTCACCCAGGTGGAATGGTGTAGTGGCCCTGCGGTGAGTTTGGAAGAGACTCAACATCATGGGCAGAAATCGAGCAAAGGGGCAGGAGAGGGACGGGCCAGGTCTGATACCCCCGTACCATGACGGGTAATGCCAGCAGGCGCTCCTCGCCGGGGCCGGCCTCGTCTGGACACGTGGAAGAACAACCCCCGAACAAACTGGACCTGATTCTTAAAGAGATATGGTAATCTAGGATGGCGATCTACGGCTGGGCACCCTTACTACTGGACTGACTCTCCTAAAAGCAGACCATGGCAAGCTGGCGGACAAAGTTAAGGAACATGGCCTAACCTTAACGTATCTCACACCGACAGTAGCGGAACACTCCTCCTCATTGAAGCAGCTCCACTAGCAGGTTACCACACTCCTGGATCAGGTAGAAGATGCAGAAGGGAGAAATAGATGCAACAATATACGCGTTATCGGACTGCTGGAGCGCTGTTAAGGGAATCGGGCGGCGGATTTCATGGAGCAATGGTTCAGAGACCATGTGGCATCCGAGAGACTTTCTCCGTATTTCTGTGTGGAACGGGCACACAGAATTCCGTCTGGACAACCTAAACCCGGATTACCGCCCCGCCCACTGATTGTAAAAATCCTTAATTATAGAGACCAGGACACTCTGTTGCAGAAAGCCTGGGAGAAAGCACTCATCCAATATGAGAACCACTGTGTGTCCTTATATCCCGACTACACAATGCTGGTCCAGAGGCAACGATCCTCATATCAAGCAGTGAAGAAAAAACTACAGAATGCACAGCTTAAATATGCACTCTTATATCCTGCCCGACTGAAGGTCATTCACAGGAATAAAATTCACTTTTTTTAAAGTCCTGCGGACGTTGAAGAATGGATTGAAGTGATGCTCATAGGATCCAGCCAGGCCAGTGCTCTGGAGGGGTCTATGTAGGGCTCTGGGGTGTCCCGGAGCGGACTGCTTGTCACTCCCCAAGATCCAGCTGGGGTGGTGGAGGTGCCGGCCCCTCGCGGGAACAACAGATTAGAGACCAGGAGGGGGCGCTAGCGGTGGCAGGTGCCTTTCGAGAAGACTTGCACAAAATCACAACCAACTCAGACAACAGTACCCTACATTCAGACTCTGAACACAGTGCAATCCTGTTCCCCACCATCACGCCTAGAGCGGCGGATGACCTGATGGATAATTGACTATAGACGCCGAATCCTTATCTCTAAGAACTATTAATACACACATTGATAGTACTACTGCTGTGATGTTTGGGGTTGGAATTGCTGTTGGGTTTTGCAACTGCGTCCCTTGGCCACATATGAAATCACTACTTGATAGTACACCAAGGGTTAGGTCTCCTGATTGTGGCCCTAATTTGAATGTTTCACAACCTCAATGCAGTTGATGACCTGTGCTGGGGACCGTGGGGTGCCTGACTGCTCAGGGTTTCATGGGGACTATGTCCACATTACCACTCCCTCCACATTTATAGATTTTACTTCCCCCCGGGATGGAGTACCGTGGAGCCATCGGGTAACAATGGTTGGCTGCACTACGGCCATGCAAACAACTGGCCACCTCCCTCTTTGCGTATGCAACATCATTTGTTTCATTTGTTTGTTGCACCACTGTTGGGCTCAGCACAGTTCCAGCGCTGTGCCGGGTTTAGTTGCGGTTATGGGGGACAGGGACTCCTGGTCGAATTTACCTGAACGCTTAACACAAGAGGGGACAACACCTCACCATTAGGAATATGGCAAGGACATTTGTGTGTGGTCCACTGACCCGAAAACAGTATAACTAGCCTAGGTTTAGCTAGAGAAATTGTCCGACTTGTCCGAGTAGCTGACCTGTCACCGACCCTACGAACTCTATAGGTGATTGATACAGAGAGCTGCGGAGCACTCTGTCCGTAATTTCCACAAGCTCCAAGGGGTGGAATAGTCTTAAGTGCTGGCGAAGCACTTTGCTGGGAGATTCGAAAACCCAATCGTGGTTATTGGCAGATTCCGTGCAGAGAGGGAGTAGCGCAGGCATTGCATCCAAAGCTCCAGGTGTTGGTTGTAGCCTTCGATGAGCCCAGTCCTGATCCAAATCCTGAGGGGTATCCTGTCCTGACGGTCCATGAGCTGTACCTGATCGCCTACTGGCATCTGAAAGTCCTTGAGGGTCCTTGTCCTCTCCTTTTTTCAACTGACCCGTGGCCAGGGTTAGTCCTCATTCCCATCCTAGGTAAATATATATCTGTGGGTGTCCGTCTATCTTTACTCTTTTTCCCCTTTTCGCCTTTTTAATAAAGCATCATTGCCTATGTTATTTTCCTTGTCTTTTACCAAAGATTTTACATGCAAACTGTATTATTAGTTATGTTCCATTTTTCCCCTTACCTATAGGATATTATTGAACTGTTTACTTATTCAGGGTGGTTTATTCTCACCCTCCTTTTATAAGAATCTATGCTTTAATTAGTAGATAGAATAAGGTCTGTTTAAATCACTGATGAACTTTAGAACTCTACAAAATAGTACGTTCTTTCCCACTTTACCTGCCTTAGCATAAGCCTGTAAACTGGATAGCATGTTCCCTGTTACCCTTTTCCTTTAGTTTTCTGACATTCAATGGTGCTCACTCTTATTCATAGTTACATTATAGTTCTGATACTAGTTATTGATATTCTATTTTGCATTAACTTTATTCTCATGGCATATGAAATTTGATTTTTACTATATAAAGTCTTGAAAACCCTACCGTGCTGGTATTGGTTGAAACAGCGGGTGTGTAACGAAGCTGGTATTGTAAAGGAGTGGTGAGTGCCGAAGCGTGAGACTGCGTCTCGCGAAAAGGCCGCGCACCCATTGGTCGAGAGTATTTGCAACCTCTGTGTTGATTGGTTGCTGAGAATTGAAAGACGCTTTAGTATTGGAAGCACGTTTATAAACAAAACCACACACTAGGAGCTTAAGGATAGTTTGGAGAAGTGTATGTGGTATCCCGAATTCTTACCTGATCCGAAATATCTAGGTTTTCATAAGGAGCAGATGCTCAGAGGTAGACCTTACAATATGTACGGAAGCAAGAGGAAAATGTCATTTACCGAAAAGATCAAGAATTATTTCAAGAAAGACAAGCCCATCAGAACTAGGGAGGGTGTAATCATTCCACCACCTAATACTCCCGCATCCTTTATGATGTTTGATAAAGGGTATCATACCTGTGTATGGTTGGAAAATTGGGTAAAGTATACCGAAGATGACGGAATCCTAGCGTTTCCTCTCGATGGTACTTTTAATAGTAGAATCCTGTTTAACTTGAGGACCCGAATGAATGACTTACATCCCAGACCCAGATTAACACAATATGAGGCTTTAGAGGAATGGGAGATTGAGGCTCTAGAGCGAGACAGACCCCAAATGGATAAGGGAGTGAGCAAATGGTATCCGAAATTGCAGCGAGAAACCAAGGAGAAAAAGATGAAACAGTGGAGACAGAATATGATGGCTGAGGGACTATTTCCAGTATTTGGGGTAGAGGACCCCGTAGGAGGAAAATGCACAGAGAAAACCAGACACCTGATGGCTGCAGGTGATTCAGAAGATGAGTATCTGGAGGATTTATTTATGAAAAATCCACCTCCTTATGATGAGGAGTCAAGGTCCCTAAGTACCAAAAACCCATTTTTCAGATGTCCTAGAAGTAGAAGGGCCAGTGAAACAGATACAACCGGTATAGGTAATAGGCAAACCAATAGGGACGGGTTTTGTATACCTGATACCACTGTCCCAAATTATATACCATTCGGTGATGAAAGACCAGTTATGACAGTCCCAACGGCCCCAAGTCTGTATCCACCTTTAGTTCCGCAAGTACTGCATGACACATCCATTGAAAAGGTTTTGCACGAAAGAGAAAAAGAAGCCTTAATTAAACAGCGAAATGAACTCATTCAGACAATAGCACAGATAAATCCCAGTCCTGAAGCTCTGACAATTCCAGTAACTATTGGTCCAGTTGTTCCTCTTTATGGGGATAGACAGGCTAGTCCAAGAACTCCAGTTATTACGCCGACTGTAGCACCGCCGAGAAAAGAGCGGCTCATAGTTGACGATCAGGCAAGTGAATGTGAGTTTGTGATCTCCCTGATGGATCTACCCATAAGGGAACCAGGAACCAGTGTACCACAGTCGGGAAATCAGACTAGGACCAAGGAAGTCCTAATTGAAACTGCTTCAGGGACCCGGAGTGCCACAGTAGTGACTCCGGAGGAGCTAGATCGGTGGACCCGAGAAATAGAAAAGGAAACTCCCCAGCCCAAACCTTTGGATATCTACAAACTAAGAATAGAAATGGAGGAACTAATAGCTGGAAATGTGGGATTAGACAGATTAAACACCCTTAGTGAGGAGGAGTTACTGTTTATAAGCAAAAGCCTTACCCGAAACACCAGAGTGTTCCATGAGAAACTAATGGACACTGCAGCGAATATGGGAATAGATGTTAGCAAATCCAAAGTCTTACAAAAGCCCTACAGAGCCGAATTTTCAGATAAAGACCTGGAAAACATGAATGTGTCAGGGAAAAAGGTACAGATAAAAGAATTGTTGAATTTGTTACAGAAATGGGGGGACTTAGAAAAATGGAAGACCAGGTGGGCAAAGAAAAAGGAAGACAGTAAGGCCAGACCGAAGACTTCTGAATATGTCCTCCAAGAAGTTGACAAGGCAGAAAAATTATATCCCATGAGAGAAGTACCAGGTGGAAAATATATGTGCATGTTCCATGGTCCTGACAGGATATTGTGTCTTTCACAAATGATTTCCCAAAATTAAGAGAGAAACCTGTGGAGTGGTATAGGCAGGTTGAGCGATTTGTTAAGGTCCAAAAATTTCTCCTGAAGGACCTAGATGGGTTCTTTGATATTGTAGTTCCTGTAGATTTGTGGACAGAATACAAAATTGCAGTTGATTGGCCCAGTGAAGAGTATGAGAGAGACTCCAGAACTGGAGCTCCCTCACCGGAGGTAATGAGAAAATATGATAAAGTAATGCAATACCTAAAAGTGAAAGTGCCAGCTAAAGAAACTGATTGGACCCGTATAGATAGAACTACCCAAAATTGTGATGAGACTGTGCATTCCTATTCTGAGCGACTGTTGCAGGTATTCAAGACCTACAGTGGAATCGAAAACATTGAAATGCAGGATATGACCCATTTCATTTACCGATTCGTGTTGGGATTGTGGCCTGAAATCTCCCAGTGGATCAGGGATAATAAAATCTGTTGGCAGGGAAAACCCATAGATGAGGTCCTCAAGTACGGCAAGTACTGTGCGGATGAGATTGAGAACAAAAGAAAAGCCCTGAAGGAGAAGGTGATGTGGGCACAAGTGAAATTGGCTGAACAGCAAGAAAAACAGTTAAGTAAAGCGAATAATAATACCCCGAACGCAACTTCTGGGGAAGGGGGGAAGCCCCGAGTAAAAATGAGTCGAGAGGAGGCCAAAAAGAAGTTTCCCTGTCATGGGTGCGGTCAGATAGGGCACTGGAGAGATGAGTGTCCACATTTACAGGCTGGTAATGTCCCCATAAATGGTTTAAATCCACAGGTGCAGAAAGAGGGGCCACGAAAGAACCAGCAACAGGTAAAACAGAATCAGTTGCCTCGAGCTCCTAGACCTAACTATAAGAACCAAGCTCAGCAGAATGAGGGGGTCGAGGTATGGGAAGGAAGAGATGAGAGAAATGCATCAACCTCGCAATTCCTGTTGAATGATACATTCCTCTGTGATGAACCATACTGACGGGGCCTGATGGGGGAGGACGAGGAGTGCGTGCTTGGCGCCTCCTTACCGGTAGACCAGACAGGGCCATATATTGAAGGAACGGTTGAAGGAAATGACGTCACCTTTCTGTTGGACACTGGTGCTACCCGTTCTACTGTGAGAACAGCAGACGTTCCCAACCCACCCCTCTCGGGAGAAGCCATCCAAGTAGTGGGCGTGTCAAATCAAATAATCAGTACTCCAGTAACTGAACCAATGGAAATTTCTATAGGGAATTTTAAAGAGATGCACAGATTTGTCGTCTGTGACTCTAGTCCTGTGAATTTACTGGGACGTGATTTGCTGTGCAAAATGAACTGCACCATCTTTTGCACACCAAAGGGAGTTGAAATTCAGACCCCAGATGAAGATGGACTTTACAAATTAATGTTACTAAGGCCTGACTCGGAAATAAAGAAACTGACGATACAGGACTTACCTGAAGAACTCCAACAGAAAGTGATACCAGATGTGTGGGATTTCACTGGGAGAGATGTACGGTTAATGGCAAATGTAGACCCAATTCAAATAGCCATAAAACCAAATGCAGTTTACCCGAATACCAAACAGTATAAAATGAACGCAGAAGTAAAGGCCGGAGTTGCCCTAGAAATAAAAAGATTGCTAGAAGCAAACATCATACAGGAAGTAATGAGCAGTCCTTGTAATTCACCCATAATTGGAATTAAAAAGCCTAGTGGAAAGTACAGGGTAGTGCAGGACCTGCGAAAGGTAAACCAGATTGTTGTACCTTGCTGTCCTATTGTGCCAAACCCTGCAGTGATTTTGTACCAAATTCCATGGAATGCGGAATGGTTTACCGTTATTGACTTATGTCACGCATTCTTTTCTATCCCATTGCATCCAGACATTAAATTTCTTTTCTCATTTGAATTCGACAGTCATGTCTACGTCTGGAATCGTGTTCCTCAAGGGTACACAGAGAGTCCTTCGATTTTCAACCAGATTTTAAAAAGATGCCTTGAATCATTAATCTTGCCTAGAGAATCAGTTTTGGTCCAGTACATAGACGACCTCCTAGTGGCGTCTAAAAGTCGGAACGACTGTGTTACTGATACCATTGCATTATTGAATCATCTAGGCAGGGGAGGACATAAAGTCTCACCTGACAAATTGCAGTTCTGTAAAAACTCGGTGAAATATCTGGGGCACCAGATAGAAAAAGGTATCCGGAGAGTCACTTCAGAAAGGATTAGAATAATTCGAGACATGGAGTTACCCAGAACCCAGAAAGAAGTTAGAATGTTCCTAGGAGTTGTAGGATACTGCAGACAGTGGATTGTGGGACTTGCTGTTCTAGCAAAACCATTAATAAAAATGACCAAGAAAGGAGCAAAAGATCCAGTTGAATGGGATGATGAAAGTATGACATCCTGGATAAAATTACGAAACTGTCTGTGTTTAGCTCCTGCATTAGGAATGCCTGATTATTCTAAAATCTTTGACCTGTTTTGTGACACACGAGACAATTGTGCACTCTCGGTCCTAACGCAAGAGCATGGTCTGACCAGACGTCCAGTGGCCTATTTTTCTGCCACTTTAGATCCAGTGGCTGCTGGATTGCCTGGATGCCTGAAGGCAGTAGCTGCAACTTGCACTAGTTTAGAACAAAGTGAATGCATTGTCATGGGACATCCTGTAACTGTATATGTTCCACATTCAGTTGTGATTCTGCTGACCAGGACCAAGACTCAGTATCTCACACCCAGTCGCTGACTAAGTATGAGAGAATCCTTGTAGGTGCAGAAAATGTGATAATTTCCCGATGTAACATGCTGAATACAGCAACCTTGTTACCAAACACCCAAAGTGCAGAAGTTGAGGGTGAAATTGAGCATAATTGCATTGACCTAACTGAATTTAGCACTAAGCCACGACCTGACATAAAAGAAACAGCTTTGCCAATAGAAGATCTTGAAATGTTTGTGGATGGCTCATGTTTAAGACATGAGGATGGGGGCCTGAGTGCTGCCTATGCTGTAGTCACTCTGGAAAAAAACACTAGAAGCCTCCTATTTAGGTGAAATAAAATCTGCACAAGTAGCTGAATTGATTGCATTGGCAAGAGCCTGTAAACAAGGGAAAAACAAAAGAGTAACCATATATACTGATAGCCAGTATGGTTACGGGGTTGTGCATGACTTCGGCCAGTTATGGCTGCAAAGAGAATTCATGACCTCCTCAGGCACCCCTATTAGAAATGGGAAAGTGGTACAGAACCTACTAGAAGCAATCCAGTTACCCAAAGAATTGGCGGTGGTCAAATGTGCTGCTCACAAATCTGGAAATGACGATGTGACAGCTGGAAATAGATATGCTGATCAAATTGCCCAATATTGTGCACAACACAAAATGTCATTAAACATCAAATTGTGGGGAGGCGGAAACAGCTGCCAACTTATGGTGTTTGAGAGTGTATCTACTTGGGAGGAACTGAAAGGGTTGCAAATGGCAGCAGAATCAGAAGAACAGGAAAGATGGAAGAAAGATGGCTGTATACCCAGGGATAGAGATGGTGTCATTGCTTGTAGAGATGGTACGCCTGTGTTGCCAGATAGTATGGTTGCTCCAATGGCCAGACTAATACATGGAGACTCACACATAGGGAGAGATGCCATGGTCCGTGTTTTCAAAGAAGTATGGTACAATTCGAAGTTCAGGAACATTGCAGATGCACTTTGCCAGAGGTGTTTAACTTGTCAGCAGTTTAACCCTGGGAAGAGAACAGTAGTGGGACAAAGTACGATTGGAAAGGCAGAAGGTCCATTTTTCTGACTACAGGCTGACTTTATTCAGTTACCCATGTGCAGAGGATACCGGTATGTTTTGGTTATAGTCTGCCTATTCTCAAGGTGGGTGGAGGCCTACCCAGCAAAGAAAAAAGATGCTATTACAGTAGCCAAATTGTTACTAAGGGAACTGATACCTAGGTACGGTTTTCCAGTCACGATTGAATCAGACATTTTGCCAATGAAATATTAGATGAACTTTATAAAGCATTCAAAATTACCCAAAAACTGCACTGTGCATACCACCCTGAGGCTTCTGGAGTAGTCGAACAGGTGAATGGCACTATAAAATCAAGATTGGGAAAAATGTGTAACTCTACAGGATTGAACTGGATAGACGCTTTACCCCTTGTCCTGATGGGTTTGAGAAGCATTCCAGACCAAAAGACAGGCCTGAGTCCCCATGAGATACTAATGGGAAGAGTGATGCGACAGGCATGGGTACCAGGACACAAACTGCTAAGTATTTCTGATGATTTGGTACTAGAATACTGCAAGCAGCTGGGTGACCAAGCGCGTTCTATCTCTCACCAGATTGGGGAGGACGCCGTCGCCTGGCCAACAACTCCAGTCCATAATCTGAAACCAGGTGATTGGGTTGTGTTAAAGAAACACACCCGGAAGAGTTGCCTTGCACCAAAGTGGGGAAAGCACAGACAAGTGATCCTTGTCACCACAACTGCAGTGAAGTGTGCAGGGGTGCCAAAGTGGATCCATGCCAGTCATACCAAGCGGGTAACCGGAGAAGAAGCGACTGAGGCTGAAGGTTGTGCAGCTGAGGGGTCACCAGATGAGGGTCCGGAACTAGCTGATGTCGAACAACCGAGTACCAGTCAAGACGAATGGTTCCCAGCAGACGATCTGATTCTTGATCCAATAAGAACCAGAAAGTACTCCTATCTAGATAGAGAGTGGGATAGTGAGGATGAGACAGGAATTGACAGAGATAATCAGGTCATCGAAATTCATGTCAGACCTGCTGAAGAACAAGGTCAGATAGGGACAGACCAAGTCAATGACACACCTCCAAAGACTCCAGAAACTGAAAAGGGACAGATAGTAATTAGGGCTGAGGTTCATGCAGAAGAAAATCAAGGGTTCGAAGTGCTTGTTCAGGAACAGATAGAAATAGACGAACGTGTTCAGGAGACCGAGTCTGAAGCAGTTGAAACTCAAAGTCAAATTCAAAGTACACCTGAACAAGGCCAGTTTAGAGACCAGGCAGAAGAAACTGAAGTAAGACCTGGAACTAGTCAGACAGGAAGGGACCAAAACACTGTCAAAATAAATGTACTACAACTGAATGAAAATAAAAGAGCACGTGAAGAGAGGCAGATCACAGTGCCAGTCAAAAGACTAAAAAGGAAGAAAAGTGTACCCAGGTACATAAGAAGACTGAAACTAAGATTGAAAACTGTAGAGGAAAAACTAGAAGACCGGAAAAAGGCTGCCAGTGAAAAAGAAAGAGCTGGAGTCCAACCTAAAAGAAGGAGTAGCAGAATAAAAAGAGAAAACGAAAACTATCAGTCAATCAATCAATCAATCAATCAAGCATTTATATAGCGCACTACTCACCCAGAGGGTCTCAAGGCGCTAGGGGAGGGGGGTCCGCTACTGCTCGAACAGCCAGGTCTTGAGTTGCTTCCTGAAGGCGAGGTGGTCCTGGGTCAGGCGGAGGTGGGTCGGGAGAGAGTTCCATGTCTTGGCGGCGAGGTAGGAGAAGGACCGTCCCCCTGTGGTGGCTCTACGGATGCGGGGGACGGCGGCGAGGGCGTGGCCGGTCGATCGAAGCTGGCGTTTGGGGGCGTAGAAGTTGAGGCGGCTGTTGAGGTATCCTGGGCCTTGTTTGTGTAGGGCTTTGTGTGCGTGGGTGAGGAGACGGAAGGTGATCCTCTTGTTGACCGGGAGCCAGTGCAGGTCTCTCAGGTGTCCGGAGATATGGCTGCGATGGGGGATGTCCAGGATGAGTCATGCTGAGGCGTTCTGGATCCGCTGGAGTCTCTTCTGGAGTTTGGCTGTGGTTCCGGCGTAGAGGGAGTTGCCGTAGTCCAGACAGCTGGTGACGAGGGCCTGGGTGACCGTCTTCCTGGTCTGGGTGGGGATCCACCGGAAGATCTTACGTAGCATGCGCAGGATGTTGAAGCACGACGAGGAGACGGCGTTGACTTGTCTGGTCATGGAGCGGGAGGAGTCCAGGATGAAGCCCAGGTTGCGTGCGTGGTCTGTTGGTTTGGGTGCGCTGCCTAGGGCGAGGGGCCACCAGGAGTCGTCCTAGGCGGAGGGTGAGGATCCCAGGATGAGGACTTCCGTCTTGTCCGAGTTCAGTTTCAGGCGGCTGTTCTTCATCCATTCGGCTACCTCTTTCATCCCTTCGTGAAGGTTGGCTCTGGGGGTGGCAGGGTTGTTGGTGAGGGAGAGGATCAGCTGGGTGTCGTCGGCGTAGGAGATGAATGGACTTACTTAGTGCTTGAAGAATTTGAAGACCTCGAAATAAGTGACGAAAGTGACGGAGAATTGGTCACTGATCACGGTTCCGAAGAAGAAGACCCAACCTGAAGGTTAACTTGCGTAAGCTACCTGTGTAAAGAAACAAAGAGGGGTTGGAAAACTTCTTTTAAGCCACAATGTCTGATTCAAGTGTGAATGGAAGACCTAGAAAGAATTGCTGTAAAACATGCTCTAAAATATGCTTATGTAGTGTAGCAATAGTATTGATAATATGGATATGACTAACAGTCTTAATCCTGTTCATATTAAGTAAAGATTCTAACCTGTATCCTACTAAACAAGTGACAGAGGACACAGACATTCAACTGACAGAAAAAACACCACGAAGTGTAGAAAGACGTGAGAATACATTTAGCCTGAAACAAACTAGACCTGACTTAGATGCATCAGATGAGGGAGGACTAGATTATCACAGAATCAAAAACAGAACACATTTAAATGTATTTGCTAACCTCTTAGTATACTATGTAGAAGCTATGGAAATAGAAGATTGCTATGTCTGTATGAAGCTACCCACTTCTGTAGCTGAAGGTGTGACCTATCACCCTTTACCCCTAACCTATGGAATTTCCTGTAATATTTTAGCAAGCTTATTTTACAGAAGCACCCTACAGTATTACTATTCAAACTCTGACGTAATTTTTTCTGAACTTGCTATTCGGGGAAACCTCAATATTGTACATACTAAAAGTGATGTGACTCGTTATATGGGAGAATATTTTCTGACTATAGGTGCCATAGATTTAACCACACCACTGGTGTCAAGCTAGCCGGGCTGATGAGAGGTGTTACCTCGAAACCGGTCCGGTCCTCGGATGCTTGATTCCGTTCTGGGAAGGACATGGCTTTTGTAGTTCGGACTGGACTGTTCCCATGGGGCACAGGGTCAGAGCTGATTTGCATATCGCCATTGTCTAACCCAGGGTGGTGTGGAGAGCAGAAAAACGATGGATATGGGCCCAGATCTTTGGACTGGGGTGAATGTGTGACATTGATCCACATTCGGTCCATCACCTGTTTTGTTTGCAAATACCGCCATAAGCGCGGTGGGGATGCTCAGACGTGGGTCCCAGGCACTCCACACCACTGGAGTCAAGCTAGCCGGGCTGATGAGAGGTGTTACCTCGAAACCGGTCCGGTCCTCGGATGCTTGATTCCGTTCTGGGAAGGACATGGCTTTTGTAGTTCGGACTGGACTGTTCCCATGGGGCACAGGGTCAGAGCTGATTTGCATATCGCCATTGTCTAACCCAGGGTGGTGTGGAGTGCAAAAAATGATGGATTTGGGCCCAGATCTTTGGACTGGGGTGAATGTGTGACATTGATCCACATTCGGTCCATCACCTGTTTTGTTTGCAAATACCTCCATAAGTGCGCTGGGGATGCTCAGACGTGGGTCCCAGGCACTCCACACCACTGGAGTCAAGCTAGCCGGGCTGATGAGAGGTGTACCTCGAAACCGGTCCGGTCCTCGGATGCTTGATTCCGTTCTGGGAAGGACATGGCTTTTGTAGTTCGGACTGGACTGTTCCCATGGGGCACAGGGTCAGAGCTGATTTGCATATCGCCATTGTATAACCCGCGGTGGTGTGGAGTGCAAAAAAATGATGGATTTGGCCCAGATCTTTGGACTGGGGTGAATGTGTGACATTGATCCACATTCGGTCCATCACCTGTTTTGTTTGCAAATACCGCCATAAGTACGCTGGGGATGCTCAGACGTGGGTCCCAGGCACTCCACACCACTGGAGTCAAGCTAGCCGGGTTGATGAGAGGTGTTACCTCGAAACCGGTCCGGTCCTCGGATGCTTGATTCCGTTCTGGGAAGGACATGGCTTTTGTAGTTCGGACTGGACTGTTCCCATGGGGCACAGGGTCAGAGCTGATTTGCATATCGCCATTGTCTAACCCAGGGTGGTGTGGAGTGCAAAAAAATGATGGATTTGGGCCCAGATCTTTGGACTGGGGTGAATGTGTGACATTGATCCACATTCGGTCCATCACCTGTTTTGTTTGCAAATACCGCCATAAGTGCGCTGGGGATGCTCAGACGTGGGTCCCAGGCACTCCACACCACTGGAGTTAAGCTAGCCGGGCTGATGAGAGGTGTTACCTCGAAACCGGTCCGGTCCTCGGATGCTTGATTCCGTTCTGGGAAGGACATGGCTTTTGTAGTTCGGACTGGACTGTTCCCATGGGGCACAGGGTCAGAGCTGATTTGCATATCGCCATTGTCTAACCCAGGGTGGTGTGGAGTGCAAAAAAATGATGGATTTGGGCCCAGATCTTTGGACTGGGGTGAATGTGTGACATTGATCCACATTCGGTCCATCACCTGTTTTGTTTGCAAATACCGCCATAAGTGCGCTGGGGATGCTCAGACGTGTTTCCCAGGCACTCCACACCACTGGAGTTAAGCTAGCCGGGCTGATGAGAGGTGTTACCTCGAAACCGGTCCGGTCCTCGGATGCTTGAGTCCGTTCTGGGAAGGACATGGATTTTGTAGTTCAGACTGGACTGTTCCCATGGGGCACAGGGTCAGAGCTGATTTGCATATCGCCATTGTCTAACCCAGGGTGGTGTGGAGTGCAAAAAAACGATGGATTTGGGCCCAGATCTTTGGACTGGGGTGAATGTGTGACATTGATCCACATTCGGTCCATCACCTGTTTTGTTTGCAAATACCGCCATAAGTGCGCTGGGGATGCTCAGACGTGGGTCGCAGGCACTCCACACCACTGGAGTCAAGCTAGCCGGGCTGATGAGAGGTGTTACCTCGAAACCGGTCCGGTCCTCGGATGCTTGATTCCGTTCTGGGAAGGACATGGCTTTTGTAGTTCGGACTGGACTGTTCCCATGGGGCACAGGGTCAGAGCTGATTTGCATATCGCCATTGTCTAACCCAGGGTGGTGAGGAGTGCAAAAAAATGATGGATTTGGGCCCAGATCTTTGGACTGGGGTGAATGTGTGACATTGATCCACATTCGGTCCATCACCTGCTTTGTTTGCAAATACCGCCATAAGTGCGCTGGGGATGCTCAGACGTGGGTCCCAGGCACTCCACACCACTGGAGTCAAGCTAGCCGGGCTGATGAGAGGTGTTACCTCGAAACCGGTCCGGTCCTCGGATGCTTGATTCCGTTCTGGGAAGGACATGGCTTTTGTAGTTCGGACTGGACTGTTCCCATGGGGCACAGGGTCAGAGCTGATTTGCATATTGCAATTGTCTAACCCAGGGTGGTGTGGAGTGCAAAAAAACGATGGATTTGGGCCCAGATCTTTGGACTGGGGTGAATGTGTGACATTGATCCACATTCGGTCCATCACCTGCTTTGTTTGCAAATACCGCCATAAGTGCGCTGGGGATGCTCAGACGTGGGTCCCAGGCACTCCACACCACTGGAGTCAAGCTAGCCGGGCTGATGAGAGGTGTTACCTCGAAACCGGTCCGGTCCTCGGATGCTTGATTCCGTTCTGGGAAGGACATGGCTTTTGTAGTTCGGACTGGACTGTTCCCATGGGGCACAGGGTCAGAGCTGATTTGCATATTGCAATTGTCTAACCCAGGGTGGTGTGGAGTGCAAAAAAACGATGGATTTGGGCCCAGATCTTTGGACTGGGGTGAATGTGTGACATTGATCCACATTCGGTCCATCACCTGTTTTGTTTGCAAATACCGCCATAAGTGCGCTGGGGATGCTCAGACGTGGGTCCCAGGCACTCCACACCACTGGAGTCAAGCTAGCCGGGCTGATGAGAGGTGTTACCTCGAAACCGGTCCGGTCCTCGGATGCTTGATTCCGTTCTGGGAAGGACATGGCTTTTGTAGTTCGGACTGGACTGTTCCCATGGGGCACAGGGTCAGAGCTGATTTGCATATCACCATTGTCTAACCCAGGGTGGTGTGGAGTGCAAAAAAACAATGGATTTGGGCCCAGATCTTTGGACTGGGGTGAATGTGTGACATTGATCCACATTCGGTCCATCACCTGTTTTGTTTGCAAATACCGCCATAAGTGCGCTGGGGATGCTCAGACGTGGGTCCCAGGCACTCCACACCACTGGAGTTAAGCTAGCCGGGCTGATAAGAGGTGTTACCTCAAAACCGGTCCGGTCCTCGGATGCTTGATTCCGTTCTGGGAAGGACATGGCTTTTGTAGTTCGGACTGGACTGTTCCCATGGGGCACAGGGTCAGAGCTGATTTGCATATCGCCATTGTCTAACCCAGGGTGGTGTGGAGTGCAAAAAAAATGATGGATTTGGGCCCAGATCTTTGGACTGGGGTGAATGTGTGACATTGATCCACATTCGGTCCATCACCTGTTTTGTTTGCAAATACCGCCATAAGTGCGCTGGGGATGCTCAGACGTGGGTCCCAGGCACTCCACACCACTGGAGTTAAGCTAGCCGGGCTGATGAGAGGTGTTACCTCGAAACCGGTCCGGACCTCGGATGCTTGATTCCGTTCTGGGAAGGACATGGCTTTTGTAGTTCGGACTGGACTGTTCCCATGGGGCACTGGGTCAGAGCTGATTTGCATATCGCCATTGTCTAACCCAGGGTGGTGTGGAGTGCAAAAAAACGATGGATTTGGGCCCAGATCTTTGGACTGGGGTGAATGTGTGACATTGATCCACATTCGGTCCATCACCTGTTTTGTTTGCAAATACCGCCATAAGTGCGCTGGGGATGCTCAGACGTGGGTCGCAGGCACTCCACACCACTGGAGTCAAGCTAGCAGGGCTGATGAGAGGTGTTACCTCGAAACCGGTCCGGTCCTCGGATGCTTGATTCCGTTCTGGGAAGTACATGGCTTTTGTAGTTCGGACTGGACTGTTCCCATGGGGCACAGGGTCAGAGCTGATTTGCATATCGCCATTGTCTAACCCAGGGTGGTGAGGAGTGCAAAAAAATGATGGATTTGGGCCCAGATCTTTGGACTGGGGTGAATGTGTGACATTGATCCACATTCGGTCCATCACCTGTTTTATTTGCAAATACCGCCATAAGTGCGCTGGGGATGCTCAGACGTGGGTCGCAGGCACTCCACACCACTGGAGTCAAGCTAGCCGGGCTGATGAGAGGTGTTACCTCGAAACCGGTCCGGTCCTCGGATGCTTGATTCCGTTCTGGGAAGGACATTGCTTTTGTAGTTCGGACTGGACTGTTCCCATGGGGCACAGGGTCAGAGCTGATTTGCATATCGCCATTGTCTAACCCAGGGTGGTGAGGAGTGCAAAAAAATGATGGATTTGGGCCCAGATCTTTGGACTGGGGTGAATGTGTGACATTGATCCACATTCGGTCCATCACCTGTTTTGTTTGCAAATACCGCCATAAGTGCGCTGGGGATGCTCAGACGTGGGTCCCAGGCACTCCACACCACTGGAGTCAAGCTAGCCGGGCTGATGAGAGGTGTTACCTCGAAACCGGTCCAGTCCTCGGATGCTTGATTCCGTTCTGGGAAGGACATGGCTTTTGTAGTTCGGACTGGACTGTTCCCATGGGGCACAGGGTCAGAGCTGATTTGCATATCGCCATTGTCTAACCCAGGGTGGTGTGGAGTGCAAAAAAACGATGGATTTGGGCCCAGATCTTTGGACTGGGGTGAATGTGTGACATTGATCCACATTCGGTCCATCACCTGTTTTGTTTGCACATAGATTTAAATGAAGCACACAGAAATAATTTGACCTGTTCATTACATGAACAAGATAAGATGTTTTTAAAAATGGCAGAGAAAAGAAGGGACAGTTTCCAAAGAAAGGCAAATGATAAAAGACAGAGAACTCCTAAATGGGCAGAAAACATGGAAAACACCTCAAATGGTGAAGCTAATCCTGCACTGTTGTTGGACTTCGAAAGAAAGGGGAAACTGTGTCTTCACAGAGAAAAGACTAGCTATTATAACAATGTACTCATCGGTCCAGTGAATGCGAACACAATTATAAGGAAATTGGAGGTTGGGAAATCAAAAATGGGTCAGCACCTGTGTTTCCTGGAATATATTATATATGTGGAAACAGGGCTTATTTCAAATTGCCAGATTACTGGTATGGAAGCTGCTATTTTGGCATTGTCTTCCCCAAAATATACCATGTGAATGACGCCGCTGGAAGCAATGAAAATACTAATGGTTTAGTACGTAGTAGAAGAGAAAGTGTAGGAGAAATAATAGGTGATATATTTAGTGCATTGATACCTGGAGTGGGAGTGGTTCTGAATACACATCGAATTTGCAAATTGTCTACAGTAGTGGATCGGTTATCAACTGACACTGCGGCTGGATTGCTGCTGGTCAATACCGAATTGGTTACGATCAGATCAATGGTTTTACAAAACCGTCTTGCTCTTGATACCTTATTAGCAAAAGAGGGCGGAGTCTGTAGAATGTTGAAAGCGCAACATTGTTGCACTTACATTCCAGATAAGAGCATTGCAATTAAGAAATATGTGAGAAACATAACTAATTTGGAAAAAGAACTCAAACCACTGGAGGTTGACAGTTCCTGGAAGAGACTAACTGATGGTCTCTCCTCAATAGGTAGTTGGTTTTCTAACATAGGTCAAACTCTCGTGGGTAAAATACTGATGCCAATGGCTGGAATAAGTTTGATTGTGCTGATCATAATAATTTGCTGCAAATGTCAAAAATGCGGAAAGAAGTATACTGTGAATAAGAGAGGAGTGAAAAGGAATGTTGATGAACTAGAATTAGAAGAGCTGAGGAATCAAATTTACAAGAGAGCCAAGAATTCCCATCCTAATAAGGATGCAGAAAAAAGGCTCAATAACAAGTTCGTGGAGATTGAAATGAATGAGATCTGAAAGAAAAAGTTGGCATCTGTATCCATTAATAGTGATGATAGTAAATATCATCAAAGAGAGGATTGATGGAGCAAGGATTTGCACGTTATGCGACTTGCTTGGATTCAAACCACTCGCCTAACTTTTAAAATAGTAACCAACCCGTTTCGTGTATTAATATCGCACTTTCACATTACACGCGGGTGTCCCAGAGACGCTTGCTTATGTGTTTTCTAATCCTAACAAAGCTTGCACACTGACTGGTTGCTGCTATGTGGGATTTCAGTCTGCGCATGCGTCGGTCATACCCATGTGATGTGACGCATTCGTAGTTCTGGAGGGATTTTTTCGCACATGCGCATTATTGCAAAAATGGCAGCTTTGGTTTTAACATGCTCTCTGCAAGATGATTATGGCATTCCCGAAACGGATCGTTTGCCCTATCTGCAGGTCCGCCACTGGGTTCTCCACCCGTCCATGCGGCCCGGCGCGCAGCGTCCCCTCACCCCCTACGAGCGGTGGCTGTTGACTAGCACATCCGACAAAAAGTTAATATCAGACCTATACCAGCACTTACTCCTTACCAACATTTACACATACAATGCAGGGTGGGCCAGGTGGGAGAGGGATCTGGGGAGACAGCTCACACGCAAGGAATTGGAGGGGGTTTACTACAGGGCCCGACACTCTCCTCACCACACGGGTCTCACTGAAACCCTGACCAAGGTCGCCACTTACTGGTACTACACACCTGAGCGGCTGCATCAGTGGGATCCCCGGGTGAGTGACCGCTGCTGGAGGGGGTGTGGGGAAATGGGTATGCTGGAGCTCCTGCTCTGGAGTTGTGATCGCCTGCAGCAGTACTGGACCTCGATACTGGACCTGGTGGATTCCCATCTAGACACCCAGCTGCCCAGATTTCCGGCATATGTCCTATTGGGCCTCCCTAACGCACTGATGTACCCTCTTAAATCCTGGAGAGGGAGGCTCATTGCGATTGCGCTAGGGGCGGCTGTGCAAAATGTTGTGCCGCACTGGAGAGATGTCCAGCCGCCACTACAGTTGGGTTGGCTACATAGGCTGTGGGCGATAGTGGGGATGGAGAAGCTGTCACTGGCGGGGGCGGGGAGAGCGGAGGAGTTTGCAGCAGTTTGGCGGCCGTTTATGTCCATACTCAGGGGGGAGTTCCGGGAGCTGAGCCGTCCCCGCTATTTGCGGCTGTTGTGCCTGGCGTACACTCCGCTCCCTTAGCCCAAGGCATGGCCGCGCAAGCGCAAGGCGCCGGAGAGCCGCACAAACAATGGTATCCAATGAGGCGGTGTTCCCATATCTTAGCAGTCTCTGCGTAGCGGACAAGGAGTGGGGTGGTTGTGGGTGGGGGGGGGAAGGTTGGGGTTGGGGTTGGGTTTGTTTTTCCTTCGTTTTTCCTCTGTTATTCGTGTAGGCTTGTCCTCGATTGTCAGAATTGCTTACATGTGCATCTCAACTCTTCTAACGTGGCCGGCCTAGCTGGGTTGTAGGCGGCTTGCTGTGTTAAATGTTTAAGGTAGACACGGCTATTGGCCGTCCTCAGGCTCTTGCACTGTGCATGGCCACCGCGTACTCCGATAATTGAACTCAGGTTGTGAGATGCTGCGTGTCTTTTCTCAATGCTGCACAATAAAAAGATTTAATACTAAAATGCTCTCTGCTTGCTACCGCCGCTTTTGCTCAGCTGTCTATTTCTGCTTAACCTCTAACGCTTTAGATATTATAAAGTAAGGGGGTGCAGTGAAGCTGATCATGGTATACAGTGTATTCATTTTTTCCTGTGTTTCTAATTTGTTTTCGATTACTTTTCATGTACTGCGTATTTGCGGGCCTGGGAGTGGGGAGCCTCTCCATCTTGGAAGTCTGAATGGAACCGATCACGTGACAAGAGAACCTAGTCTTGCAGCAGTGGAAATCAGCCAGCTGGCTGCCGAAGCTGAGATGCCTTTGGGAACCTGCACTCTGACCCAGCGAGAAGAAACTGTATTACACCTAAAAGTGTTCCAAAATTGATAGTCCACTGTGTGTCCTATTGTTCTCTTTTACACGTATGCCATGGGAACTGGAATGTAAGGGGTGGGTACGCAAAATGAATATTAATTGTGAGAACACTAAATTCTAGGTAGTGACAATGACCTAACCACCTCACTTGTCCAATCCAAAGTTGGGGATCCTGTCATTTGCAACATTTGTGGGTGGTCCACTGACCCGAAAACAGTATAACTAGCCTAGGTTTAGCTAGAGAAATTGTCCGACTTGTCCAAGTAGCTGACCTGTCACCCACCCTACGAACTCTATAGGTGATTGATACAGAGAGCTGCAGAGCACTCTGTCCGTAATTTCCACAAGCTCCTAGGGGTGGAATAGTCTTAAGTGCTGGTGAAGCACTTTGCTGGGAGATTCAAAAACCCAATCAGGGTTATTGGCAGATTCCGTGCAGAGAGGGAGTAGCGCAGGCGTTGCATCCGAAGCTGCAGGTGTTGGTTGTAGCCTTTGATGAGCCCAGTCCTGATCCAAATCCTGAGGGGTATCCTGTCCTGACGGTCCATGAGCTGTACCTGATCGCCTACTGGCATCCTAAAGTCCTTGAGGGTCCTTGTCCTTGCCTTTTTCCAACTGACCCGTGGCCAGGGTTAGTCCTCATTCCCATCCTAGGTAAATATATATCTGTGGGTGTGTTAAAATCTAGTTTGCAGTGTCAACATTATTGGCGCCATCTTGCCCCCTTTTTGAGTCCATTAGTGCGCGTAAGCGGCAGCCATTTTAAATACCATGGCCTCTCTGCCCATCGCCGACAGCCAGCGCGTCTCTCTCTCTCTCTCCTGACCTCGCAGGCATCCCCCACGTGCTGACAGCCCCCGCTCTCACATGCTTGGGCCATAAACCCCTCTTCAGCGCAACCCTGCCTCGGAACCCCATCCTGTTCCCAGCTCGACACCTCCCTCCACTCCTTTCATGATCCCAGGTCCTTTAATAAAACCCCCCCCTTTCCTCTGTGCCCGATTGTCCTGCTCGTTCCCAGGCCGCCACCTGGCCTTGCGGATGCTGTTTATTGCCCCCATACAGTAGGAAGCTTCTCCCATCAAAGGATCCACGAGTTGATCAAAGCCCCCACCCCATGAGACCCGATCGACCACATGCATTCCGGGAATCGGCGGAATGTCCAGCTGCGCGACAATCGTCACCTGTTGTGACCAGGGTGGGGACTTCTACTGTAAATGTGTGTGGGAACGGGCCTGAAGCGGGGATTCCGAGGATGCCTTTCCGTACTTCAAAGTATTTGCAAGAATGTGCCACATGCAATAAACTGTAATAAAGATCATAAACCTGTGTATAAGAGGCCAGGCCTCTGAGATGCGGTTAGAGCACCTCGAGAAGATACCCTGTTGTCTGAATCGATGTGTTCTGCTCCGTCGGAATAAAACTTCTGTTTCCTGCCTTCCAGTCTCCAGCGCCTGCCTCTTTGTTTGGTAACTTGAGTGGTATTAGAGGCGGTTAGCGCCGGGCAACTTTGAAAAAGGTAATCGGTCTTACCTTTTTCCACAATTGGCGTCCCAAACGTGGGGCCCATCAGTGACTCGTGGATCCAGTGGGAGAGGTCCTGACGACAGAGTGAACGACTGCAACGATCGGGAGAGCTCCTGTCCGATAGACCCTCGTCTGACAGCCGATCATCCGAACTTCACTGGTTCCGAACAGACCTCTCTCGAGTGATCTACGGTCCTGACTGGGAACCATCAGGAGTGCCGCGATGGTCACGAAGAATAGAGGACGATCGGGCGCTGGATTCAGAAGACAAGAAACTGTCCATGCGGTCCGGGTAAGGTCGTGTAACACGACAAATTGCGAAATGATTGTTTGATTGTTTGGAAAATACTAGTATTACTCTTTGAATTGTTGGTTCTTTTTGGAGATTCGCTGTCTGCAAATGGAGAAGAACAGGTTCTCTCTTTTAGGTAGTGAAGGATAGGTAACGCAGACTTTTGTCCCCGTTGTAATCCGTCGTGCCTATCTTTCTCCCCCACTGATTGATTGTTTGGCCCGAACTGTTGTTCGCGGATTGTTTTCTGGAGATTCGCTGTCTGCAAATGGAGAAGAACAGGTTCTCTCTTTGCAGGTAGTGAAAGGGTAGGTAACGCAGACATTTGTCCCCATTGTAACCTGTCGTGCCTACTTATTCTCCCCATTGATTGTTTGATTGACCGAACATTGACTGTTCGATATTGGTTCTTTTGAGGTATTCACTGCCTGCAAATAACGAAGAATAGAAATATTCTGTCTAGTCTTTGCACGCAGTGATAAGATAGGTAGTGCAGACTTTTGTCCCCGTTGTAATCTGTCATGCCTATCTTCTCCCCACTGATTGGTAGCCTGTTTAGCCCTGACCGCTTATTAGAGATGAACCATCCGGCTCCACTGGAAGGCACCCCTAATAAGGACATGTTTATGAAGCATGGATTGATCGCTATAGCCTATAGCAAGCTGTGGCATAAATATACAAAGAAGGATCAGAAAAGTCAGTGGCCACTGATAGGATCCTTCGATGAGGATAAAATAAGCGCGCTAGAAACAGCCCTTGGGAAACACAAGACAACGGCCACTATGCTTGATATTCTCGGCATGTGGCGCAAAGAAACAGAACAACGTAAAAAGAGAAATGAAAGTAGGTTGGAAAAAGAGCTGCGAAAGGCAGCCCACCTAGCTGCTAAGAAATTAGAAGAAGAGATTAAGGAGAGAGAAGAAGCCAAACAGAAACAAGAGTTAGTGACATCAAGTCAGTGTCCGGTTAGAACACCCTCTACGCTCTACCCTGAATTACCCTCGAAACAGCGAGCCAACGATGATCTTTTGTTAGGTCCTCCGATCATCTACATGCCCCCTCCATATGCCCCTTCCCAACCTTTAGCACAGCACCCACTACCCCCAAGCACAGGCGAGAGTAGTACCAGAGCTTCGGTCCCCATGGCCTCCGCGCCGGCCGAACCCCAGCACAAGCGACAGTGTTAGATGACCCAGAGGCCCGAAAGACAGATCCCACAAGAACGAACAGGTTAAGCAAAGATGAGCGAGCAGGGATCGACAAGATAGTGAGGACACTGGTAGAAAGAAAGGAGAGTGAGGAGCACATCATGGATATGTTCAAATCATATGCAGGGAGCCACAGACGGCACTTTGCAGTACGACTGTGTTATCATGCCCTGAATGCGTATAAGGACCAATATCGAGACAAAGGTCCCGAGATCCTAACGACTCTGTATAGAAAGGTCGATATCGGGGATGAGGGCGAGTGTGACGTGACGGACCTCCTTATGCGTACGCTTGAGGTTTTCCGCCACCTCACTAAACAAGAATCGGAAGCTAAACCTACGACACCCGTAGCAACCGAATCACGAACTGAGCGAGCTAGCACCATGATGCCAATAAGAGAGACAAAAACAACAAATACCCCTGCTCTAGGAAAAATGCAGTAAAGTTACAGTAGTTTCTGGTTGTGGAAACAGTAGTAAGATAAGCACATCAACATATATCAAAGTCAGTAGATGGCGGTATGCCAGAAGAAAGTTCGATAATGAGTCGAGTTCTTGTTGTGGAAAGCAGTTTATTGTTTCTCTTGTTATGGCCAAACATTTTTCCTAGAGCAGGGGTATTTGTTGTTTTTGTGCCTACCTGTGTGGATTTATCCACCCTGAGCGGTTACGAGGGATTACCGCCCGCCCCATTGCCTGGAAACTGTTACTTTGAACTCACCTTAAAACCCTGCGATCACACGGCTGTGCGCCCGTCCAAATCTGGAATACCTGAAACCCTCCCAGCAGCTCAATATGCCAATAAGAGAGGCTGCCCCCTACTGGGTTCCCCCACGAGGTCTGGGAACACACGATGACTTCAACCACCAAGATGCAAGAGGGAGGGTAGTGTACAGCTGGGTCTACCAGCCATGGGATCGGCAAGATATTCTGACGTTCCGGAAGTCTCTGCCCGATTTACGTAAAAACCCCACTGCCTTCTACACTGAATTAGGTACAGCCCTAGGTTCAACGATTATGACCCTGGCTGACATCGACTTGTTTTTCGGGTTATGTCTGCCAGCTGATGTGTGGAAGCAAATCCGGAAAGTCGACCACCTTGAGCTGTTCGGACATACCTGGTCACAACTCGATGGAATAGATAGGCAACGAGAACCTGGACAGAAGCCTTTGAAATTCATTTTAGAACTTCCAGACAAAATTATAAAGAAATTGAAAACCTGATCCCAGAAAAGAAAGTGGACTGGTCGATATTAACGGCCTGTCGTCAGAAACCCCAGGAAGACGTATCGGAATACTTCTCCCGGTTTGAAATGGTGTTCGCCGATTACAGCGGCCAGGACATGACCACTGCAATCGGACACCATCTGTTTGTCCAGAATTATGTAAAAGGTTTGTCGCAGGAGGTCTCTCAGAAACTGCAGGCCAGCGAGAGTTGTTGGGCAGCCTCCAAACCCGCGGCTATCCTCCAGATGGCCCAATATTACGAGCACCAGAAAAATGAAAACGATAGAGTGACAGAGAAAAAGAAGAAAGACTTAAAAGAAAGGGTGATGATTGCGCAGTTGCAAGGGGCGACTATAGGACGAGAGCAATACAAAGGGAACTACCAGACAAATGTCCCTAGGAACGCACCCCCTAAAGACCATACCCCGACACCCCATGTTGGACGTAGAGACATTAGCGAGGACCAGTGTGCATTCTGCAAAGGATTCGGCCATTGGAAATCCCAGTGTCCGGTTCTGTTGGAGATGAACAGAAATAGGGACCCCAAGGACGTAGCGGGTGGACCGAGAAATAGAGGACAGCAACGGGGGTCCACGAATGACACGAATAACGACAGATCAAACAGACCGAATACATTTGACTGTCCCCGACAGAACCAGTACCAGCAGTCTGACTGCGACGATGCCCGCGACTTCGCATAGGACTGCCTAGGGCAAGGGAGGGATCCAGTCGAGCTCTATGTTGACCAGCAAGGTCCTTATGTCACCGCTAAGGTCCTGGGTACAAAGTCTCCATTTCTGGTAGACACTGGCGCGACACGTAGTGCGTTATCTAAACGACTGATTCCAAGGGCACCCTTGTCTGGCTCGCTTGTAACATCGATAGGTTTCGACGGAACGCCCTCCACTAACCCTTTGTCCACACCGATCTCCTTCGACTTAGAGAACAACACAACTGACACGACGTTTTTGCTTTCCGCCAATACTCCTGACGTCATTATGGGACTTGACTTGCTGAAACATTTCCGAGCTACTATTAGATGTTCACAAGACGGAGTTCCAGTTTTTCTAAACGACAACCCAATTCTGTTCAGACATTGCCCTTCCCGATGCATGTTTTCCATCACTGACACTGACTCGTCCCTACTTGACACTCTGCCTCCGTATCTGTGGGCCAAGACAGATTCGGACGTAGGACGCATGATGATTAAGCATGGGCGAATTTTGCGGATCTCGCGTTCGCGAATTTTGCGGATTTGCGGATTCGCAATGCGCAAAATCCGCGAATTCCTGCGAATTTGCAGATTTTTTTTTTTTTTGTGTTCGCCCGTGTTTCTGCCAGTTCGCGAGGGTTTTTACAATTTCGCAATTTGCGAACTTACCTGTCGGGTCGCAAGTTTTGCGAACTTGTTGTTTCTACATGTCCAGCCTGTTTGGGACACTCTTCTTCATCACTGCCACTCTCTGTCACCACTGCCACTCTCTGACTACTCATGCCACCCTCTGGCCCACCCATGCCACCCTCTGTTTCATCACCACACCCTCTGGTTGTCCAGTGTACATTATTTTCGGCAAAGCAAAGCACACCTTCCCTGCCTCAAGTGACCTGAATTAATTTGGGGCTGATTAATGTGTCACAGAATATTTTTTTAGCTGGCACCTGCTTCCTTAGTGCGCCCTGATTAGTGATCTTTTGCACTTGCTAAGTGCTTTCATTGTTGCAACCTTAGTTACAACACCTGCCCTGCCCCAACTGACAATAATGAATTAGGGGCTAATTAATGTGTCACTGAAAGAATTTAAAGTTCCAGCCTGGCACCTGCTTGTCTGCTCCTTTAGCTGTAAATCAGGACCTTTGTGGCATACAGTTAAGGTCAGAGCAGGGTCACACAAAATAGTTGCAAGCAGGCAACCGAATTCTGGAGGGCCCCCTCAGGAAGCACTACAAAGAATCGTTACAAATCATGAGGTTGACCTTTTGCACCTGCTCATTGCTTTTGCTTTTGCTGAAATCGTTTTTCGTTTTTTTTCGCGCTATTCGCGGGGCGCGGCGTCGTGCGAAACCGACCGCGGAAGCCGCCAATTCGTGCGAATGAGCATTTTATTTTTTTTGCGGCTTGTTGTTTCGCGAGTTTTTTTGCAGTATTCGCGAGCCGCTTGCAGCGCAACACGCGAATTTACCCCAAGGTCGAGTACGGGCGCGGCCATTTTGTTTCCGTGACGTATTTCCGTTTCCGCCCGCTATGTATAATCTCGCGCAGTAAGCGCATTGCGAGTAGAGGTTCGCACGAGATCGCGCGGGAAATCTACAGGTTCACACGAGATCGCGAGGAAAATCTCGCGCAAACTTTCTTTCGCGCTCGTGAACGGGCGCCGGCCATCTTGTTTTTCATTCATTTTCTGTGTCTGGGCATGGTGTTTAATCCTCTTGGTATCTTTGCCATCCTTTGCTTGTTTTCAGTTTTTTTTTTACGATTTTGCTTCTTATCTATCCCTCTCTTTTCCTAGCTGTATATTTTTGTCTTTTCTGCTATTTTTCTTTACTTTTAAACTACTTTTTTAAACTCTTTTCTTTTCTTCTTCCCTATCCTATTCTTTCTTAATTTTCTACTTCTTCCTACCTTACCTGCCCAGACCATGGTCAAGCCAGGCGCCGTGAAGCTGCCCGGGCACTTGAGGGCCGCAGCGGCGGCGGGGAGTAGTGCTGGACCCAGTGGCAGGACAGCATGCGGGAGATTGAGGGGGGAGCAGGTGACGCGACGGGAGATATTCAGCCCGGAGGAAGTGGGCGCGCTGGTCTACTTCGTCCAGCGCCGCCTGCCCAAGACCATCGCGGGAGGCGGCAGGATCGCGGCCGGCGGCTACAACATGCGGGAGCGCCGGAAGCGGTGGGAGAAGGTGTGCTGGGCCATATCCCACCTCTACGGGGTCCAGCGCACCTACAGCCAGGTCACCCATCGCTGGACGGACCTCCTGGACCGCGAGCGCGACCTGCTGGACCAGCTCGGCTTGGAGATCCCCGGGCTTGGTGAGTAGTAGTAGCCATTTAATCACTCACTACTATGATGTTTTCTCCTGCTCTGTGTTGTTGTATTGCAAATATTTGTTTTTTACATGGAGCAAGCCAATAATGCCGCTGATGACGATTACATTGTAGTTAAATTATATTTCAAAATCTTCTGTGCATTTCAGGTGCACTGCTCTCCTTCTCAGTGGCGTTGCTACTATGCTTATTTGTTTTCTATTTCGTGGTCTCATTGGCCTGAGTAACTATTATGTATGAGTGTACTTTACAGAACTGCGTAATGCTAGACACTAGGGGGCAGATTACATTTACAAGCCCCTTGCGCCACGTTTACGTTGCCTTGCGTGACGCAACAGCGGCGTAAACGTGCCGCATCCCTGCGAGTCATTTACAGCATGACGCATCTAGGGAGATGCGTCACGTTATAAAGCCATGGGCCTGCACCACAATGGGTGCGTTCCTAGTACGCAGGGTGGGCGGTCCAGCGGCTGTGCGCCTCGCAAAATTGCCTGCGTGAAATGTACAAGATTTAACGCAGGCACTTCTGCGACGCTGCTACGTCAATTCAATTCCTTATGTCTGCTCGAAGCAGGCGAAAGGACTGACACAGCATGTTAAGTATTGGGTGGCCCTGAGCATTACTGGAGTTGCATTGCATTGGCGACGTGACTCCAGCGATGCGCCGCTCTTACGTGACGAGATGCGTCACGCAAGTGCCTACCCTTGCGCCAGGGCGCGCCGCATTGTAAATGAGGCACATCTGCCGTGTCGCAAGGGTAGTTTTGCGTGACGCATTTGATCTGGCGCATCTCTGGAGATGCGCCAGAACGCGTAAGTAAGTATGCCCCTAAGGGGCAGAATTGCAATTACCGTCGCATCCCTGCAAAGTAGCAGGGATGCACCATTAATTGTGCGGCCCGCTACCACCACCAAACATGGTGCGCCGTATTTGCAATGCGGCGCACCATGGGCCCAAAACGTAACCGAAGCTTTACTGCTGGAGTTGCGTCGCAACGATGGCGCAGCTCCATCAATGCTCTGGGGTACCCTATCTCCCCAATGCTGGGTCAAGCCGTACGTCTGCTTCAAGCAGGTGCAGGGTTTGTGTGACGCATCATTGTCCTAAAGGTGACTGATTGATATTTTGTAGATTTCCCTCAGCCACTATTAGGATGTGTTCCAGCGCAGGAATGCCCTCCCTTGCGCCGGAACGCCCCCTGATGGCGCAGGGCTTTATAACGGGATGCATCTCCCAAATGCGTCACGTTGTTATAATATTATACGCCGCACCATGGCGCCCTTTTTTGTTTAGCTGCTGCGTCACAAAAGTCACGCAAGAACGGCGCAAAAGAGCCGCAAGGGCTTAAATCTGCCCCTTCCTTTGTAACCCTGACAATAAGAAAAATAGTGGCGGTGGATTGATAGTTTGACTATTTAAATGACTGGTAATGTAGCAGGCAACTGTTAGTGTTGTCACTGATCTGACTGAAATCACAATGGAGTTTGTCTGTCACTTTGCGTCTTGCCTGCGGACTGCTGCCTGCCAGTCCTAGGTGAACGTTTCAGTACTTTGTTTAGTGAGTTACGTGACTTTCGAAGTCACAGGTCCGCAAATAAATGAAAAGTAACCATAATCAATATAATTTCGCGGAAATATTTTGTTATTGTTCTTTTGAAATGTTTGATTTGGTTGACATTGACAAGCAACAATCATCCATGTTTTCTGTTCTTTCTTTCATGTTGTACGTCAGCTCCCCCCAGGGGCGAGAGGAGGACACAGGAGCAGCAGGCGGCGGATGCTGTTCAACAGGGCCAGGATCGGGCAGGCGAGGGCTCCTCTGCTGGCCCCAGTAAGTTTTCATTTTAGACTAGTACCTATTTTTCCTAGCGTTCCTCATTTGACTTTTTTCAAAATTGTCTTTGCTCTTCTTGTAGACTGTATCTAAATTCTTATCCTGCCTCTACTATGACTCCCTGTGGTATTACTAGATTATTCTTATTAGTCTGTCTGTGTAGCTAACTAAGATTGCACGGTTGGCGAAACTCCCATGATTCTAGTCAGCAATAGCTCTATCAACTTAGTGCAGTCCTCTGGGATTGTCCATAATGTCTTTTGAAGTGTTCTATCTGGACTCATGCTTGCAAAAATTGCAAAACCTTTCGCTCAGTCACTCTAGTCTGGACCAAAAAACACAGATTGTATTTAAGTTTAAAAGCTTTATTAAAAGTAAACACATTTATTAAAATCAAGTCATAATAAAACTAAACGTTTAACTGATAATGGAAAAGTGGTTAGTGCTGACGATTAATTGAAGACATTTCTTGTGGTCGAGCCGAGCTCTCACCTGGTTTCAACTTGATCTTGTTGTTAGAAGTCCATCTTCTGTCTGTGTGGAGAAAAATGGTGCGTGTTAAAAAAACAGCCTTCATCAGTTGTGCCAAAAAGTGCAGCAAGACAACCTTCCCTGGAAAAAGGGACATTTTTTTTTTAACTTTAACGTAGACAGTCACAAATTACATTGTTTTCACATGTCTTCATTCCTAGACCAAATACTAGTGACTAGTGAGTGCTTTATTCTAACATTCTTAAATGTACTTTGTAGGTGGAACATCTGGTGGCGGGGCCAGTGTGGAGGTGGTGGTGCTCGACACGGAGGCGGAGGGCGATTCTTCAGGGGAGGAGGCGGCGGCTGTGAGAGTTGAGACGGTGGTGGTGGCGGCCAGAGGTAAGCTCTTATATATTCCTTACTTATTGAGATTGAAGACTAGCTGGGAAGGCAAGAATATGAGATGCATGGCTGGGTGAATGATGAAGCAATGATGGGTGGAAGGACAACAGCCTGGGTGGGTGACAAAGAAACTGTATGTGTCCATATACCTGGATCATGCTACTATCTGACTCTTAGATAGCATATGTGTATCTAGAGCAGGGGTACTCCTAGTACGGCCCGCGGGCCGGTGGTGGCCCGGCAAGCCTTCCTTGGCGGTGCGCAGACCTTGCAGACAATCACTGCTCCCCCGGCCCCCACAGAGCAGAGGCTTTTTTGTATTTCACCTGTTAGCGCCCCTGCATCTCCACTCTGACAATCACTGCTCCCCCGGCCCCCACAGAGCAGAGTGGAGATGCAAGGCCACAAAGAGGTGAAATAGAACAAAGCCTCTGCTCTGTGGGGCCGGGCAAGCAGTCATTGTCAGGGTGGAGAAGCAGGGGCGCTAAAACAAACAAAGCCTCAATAATATGTTAATGGTCTTTTAAAGACCTGTTAAGTACTTTGGTGTTGTTGTCTGTGTGTGCGCGTTGAGGAAGCGGTCTCAACCCGGGCTGAAGGCTGACACAGATAGACACACACACAGTGAGATGACAGAGGGGGAGGGAGAGGGAGGGCAGGAGGGAGAGAGAGATGGAGGGAGGGCAGGAGGGAGAGCAGGAGGGAGAGAGATGTATGTAAATGCTGGGTCTGGTGGCTCAGTGGATGAGGGCATCTGCTGCAGGGACCTGTGTGCAACCTCATGGTCACAAGTTATCGTTTTGCTTTAGCCCCGCCCCCTCTGACTCCGCCCCCACCAGTGCGGCCCTCGGCCCCAAACTACACTGTAAATGTAGCCCCTGAGAGAAAGTTTGTGAGTACCCATGATCTAGATAGAGTAGACGGTCAGTGGATGAACTAAGTGTAACTTTGAAGAGCATGTAACACTGCACCCGCACGTCCGTTCCAGTGTAGGAAAGGCAAGGAAAAGAACTTTTAATTTTGTCCAAATACTACCATAAATAGTAGCAGTAGTTTGTATTGCAAGCACTGCATAGATCCGGTTATTATGGTGGCCACTCCCTACCTCTCTTAATAAGTTTAGTAGTACTCAGTCATTCATGTGTGGATGTATCACTGGTCACTCAATAAAAAGCAAAGCACCTAAAGTCATCCCATATATAAGCAAAAACATCCCATGTGAAGTGATAGATAATCAGATTATTTATCTTCTTCAATTTTCCATTTCTAGTACTCATTTCCACTGTAGGGTGAAAGTTAAATTAATTAAGCAGTAGCCCTTGAGTTGTAACAGAGTATTCTCAGTGCCACCCGTAATAGAAAAGTAAGAGCTTCACCACCTGCATGTACTGGACGGGTACAGTAACGCAACGGCAACGCAAGTCTAGGTCACTCCTCATGGCGTGCGTCTCTTTTTCTCGGGTGCAAGTTTACTGCGCTGGCATTATGCCGGCTTGCAGAAAATAACGTACCAATTTTCCAAAACAAGAGATAAGAAGAAGAATAAGACTGGTGTACTTTCATAGTCGACTCCAATGGAAGTCCACAGTGCTCGTAGAATTTGTTCCTTAAACTCCCACTAATGTTAGAGCAAGGATGAAGAAGTGTGAGGTTAGATAGATACTGGCCTCAATAGTTATGTAATGCGCTTGCAAGTTGCTAGTTGTACTGCAACACAAATTTCTGCTGAATGATTGAGTTAATCTTAAAGAGCATTGGTTACAGACTATGTCTTTCTTTCTTCATATAGGTTCTCCTTCCAAACGAACAAGGAGGAAGGAGCTGGCTAGAGCGGCCCGGCAACGGAGGATCGAGGCCACTGTTGCAGAATATCGGCGGCTGGTGGCCCTGGAGGACGTGGAAAGTGTGCAGTCGACAACTACAACAACGTCGTCTGCATCGGCCTCCGTGGCCCCACGGGCTGCCACCGAGCACAGTGGTCCACCCAGACTGAGCCGGGCTGCCAAAGGCAAACGCCACCGCCGAGCAGCAAGGCCAACAGCTGCCTCTCACAGGCATTGCACCTGCAAGGCAGTGAAGGCACGCCTGCGCCGCACTACCCTGATGGTGTCCCGCCTTCAGCAGGAGCTCGCCTTGCTCCGCGAGGAGCTTGATGCTCTGGCCCAAAAAGTTAACAGCATCCACCCATAGTGTCCCTTGCCCCTTTTTTAGAGACTTTTGGGGGGTGGGAATTGGGAGTTGGGTTTTTGGGGACTTTTGAAGGACAATCGTTGGGGTTAGGGAGGGTCTTGCGGGAGATTATTTTGTTAGGGATATAAATATACTTTTTCAAACTTTATCTGAGCATACCTGTTTTTTACTGCTTGCCTGGTGGGTGGGGGTTTAACGTTGACTGTTTTCCTGAAAGTTTAGTTCCATTTTCTTCCTTTAAGTGTAAATGCCCAAATGTTTTCAACACTAAGTGCCTCTCACAGACTAAGTGAAGTGAATCGAAGAGTCCTAGGACTTTAGTAGTACTACCTTCAGTCTCTCGTCTCTCGTACTAATACTCCATTATACCCCCAAACCACCAAACGCTTATCTTACCTGTAATTTGTGTTTGAAAGTAGGGCTAGACCCAGGGCTGGCTCCACGGGAAACACCGAATAACGTTGGCAATCTTGGTCGGATAAAATTTCCTCATAGCGGTGGTACTAGTGGTGTGACACAGTGGCAGTTGCATGCCTATGAAAAAAAAGAAAATGAAATCTGGTTTGTCCTCCTGAGCAATTCAACGGTACAACTGAGAATATAGCAGGTGACAGAAGTACAGTAGAGCAGTGCCACATTGTAGCCTAACAAATGGTAAAGTATAAGTACTAATTCGGTTGAAGTTCTTTCACATTAGCAATGGTTCTTTGTCAAGCAGAGTAAGAATATATCCTCGGATTTCTTCACCAGCCTGTTGCTATCACCTTATCCTCCCCACCCAGCAAGTGTGTGGATTTATTGCTGTAATAATAATTTAGTCACACATCAATCAAAACCACACAGCCCGGGGGAAGAGGGTTAGGGTTTGAAAAATGGATGGGTACGGGGGTTTTTGGGAAAGGTTTTGGGAGACAAGAAAAAATAGCACAGCATAGACAAACTATTGTGAACATAAACAAATCTTTGGGTACAAACCTATCCATCAATCTTTGAAAGTGCATGCACTACTGCATGCATGTCAGTGAAAAGTAAGTAGTACATTCGACAACTGTGGAAAGAAAGAATGCGACAGTACAGGGCCTGTGTGGAATTATTGATAACGATATTCAACATAAGGTCTCTGTAGCCAGATACCCGAGAGCCTTGCTGGTCACTATAAATCCATTCACAACAACACTCAATGGGGTTGGTCTGGAAGGTGTCAGGTTTACTCCCCGTGATCCAGTCGATGCAAATATGGTTCCACCTCCAAATGTCACCAACACCCAGAAGTGTAAACACAGGGTGTTCGAGCCATTAGGCGGGGGAGAAAAATAACAAACTAAAATAAAAAATGTGGGATGGGTAAAGGTAGGGTCAGCAGGGAAAGGATACCTGTAACAGAAGACAAGACAGGCATCAGTGAAGTGCTGTCCTAACATATAAGGGTACTCTCATATAGTCTCACTAAATAACCAAGGAAGTAGACAAGTACCTGAGCACCAAGAAAACATGACCTTGGATAGGAAATACTATAGCCCTTCTGCCACAATCTGTGAGGAAGGCCTAAGAAACACATAAACATATAGTTAACGAACACACTCCTGTCGCACCAAACACACTCGCGTTATACTAAGACATCAAACCCACTACTCACAACATACCACAAACATGGTAGAGGACTCAATGTACAAAGGGGGTTCCAAATAGTCAAAGCAAAGATGTATGGTCCAACAAAAAGGAAGAGGGAAACGGTAGTGTGTAGGAAGCAAGAACTACAACACTGCGCTCTCTAAGTAATGACCCAGTAGAGAATCTTTGGTGAAGGTCAAACAGAAAAACGTAGTTGCTGTTGCGACCACCACTGAATTCTGCCAACAACACACCCCACAGTGCACTACACAAAGAGAACTGGGGTAGCCTGTAGTTACCTCACTACATGCCCAGTTATGGAGGTCCTTTGAAATACACAGTTATACAACGGAGACGCGTAGTTGTCCTTACTACCGCGCTCCGTTTTAATAGTACAAAAACGATCCCCGATGTGAACGCTAACACGTGGTATAGACCGCCACTGTGCTCCGCCACACACAATTCAACCAAACAGGAATTCATCAAAGCTAGAATTCTGTTAGAAAACAGTCACAGAACCTCCCTTAACAATCCGTTCAGGCAGTAATCAGCTGACCGCACGGGCGGCCGAAGAGTTTAGAGCGGCTTTACCTGAAGACGCGTGAAGTCCGTCTACCGCCAAGGACAGAACACGGAAGCGCTCCCCACTGAGCCTCAGGGGGGGGGGAAGGTGATAGTCCACAGGAGACACGATAGAAAAGCATGCAGAGCGTCCGCTCTCATGCCGGTGCAGAACAGAAACCAGAATAACGCGCAACAGGAAGCGCGTCTGTTCCCCAGATAAACTTCCTGCAAGTCTCCCGCCTACTCATGGGAAATGTAGTTTCATAGTACGGTAGGCGCTTAGGGGCTGCGTAACCTGACAGAAGGTATAGTAGATAGAAAAGGAGAAATTGCTTTTTTTCTAGGTGTCCCCTCACTCACCAGGGTTGCCCCTTGGTGACATGCTTCATCATTGGGGCCATCCCAGTCCTCTACGGCCTGGGGCGTGCTGCGACTTGCGAATTACGTAGGAGCACTTACAAATGACTATGTGTGGTGCAGATGTGATAGTGGAGTGGACTAAGTGATGTGTTAAGGGATCAATTTAGAAGCCTAGAGAGAGCCAAGAAATGCAGTCACAGTCAGAGAAAAAGGCAAGGGATACTGTATGTATGTGGTTGTAGTGGTCCTCTTGGAAGTGGTAAGTAAGTTGCCTGCAGAAAAAAAATCCTCCTATTAGCGGCACTCCTCCATTGCAGCCGACGCTTCGTCCATCGATGTTGGTCACCAGAAGACACCCTGTAAAAAAAAGCACAGCATAGACAAACAATTGAACATAAACAATTCTTTGGGTACAAACCTATCCATCAATCTTTGAAAGTGCATGCACTACTGCATGCATGTCAGTGAAAAGTAAGTAGTACATTCGACAACTGTGGAAGAAAGAATGCAACAGTAAAGGGCCTATGTGTAAATTATTGATAACGATATTCAACATAAGGTCTCTGTAGCCAGATACCCGAGAGCCTTGCTGGTCACTATAAATCCATTCACAACAACACTCAGTGGGGTTGGTCTGGAAGGTATAGTAGATAGAAAAGGAGAAATTGCTTTTTTTCTAGGTGTCCCCTCACTCACCAGGGTTGCCCCTTGGTGACATGCTTCATCATTGGGGCCATCCCAGTCCTCTACGGCCTGGGGCGTGCTGCGACTTGCGAATTACGTAGGAGCACTTACAAATGACTATTTGTGGTGCAGATGTGATAGTGGAGTGGACTAAGTGATGTGTTAAGGGATCAATGTAGAAGCCGAGAGAGAGCCAAGAAATGCAGTCACAGTCAGAGAAAAAGGCAAGGGATACTGTATCTATGTGGTTGTAGTGGTCCTGTTGGAAGTGGTAAGTAAGTTGCCTGCAGAAAAAAAATCCTCCTATTAGCGGCACTCCTCCATTGCAGCCGACGCCTCGTCCATCGATGTTGGTCACCAGAAGACACCCTGTCCACTGCCTGCCTGATGCTGAATTGTGGCTCACTACTGTGAAGCCTGACTCCATCCTTTTTTCCCCATTGCAGAGACTGAAACCCGGCCTGTAATTATTCAACGAAAAACAGGAAGTGATATAATATTACAACACCACTGATAAATAAATATAAGGTATGTAGGCTGTGGAGTGCAAAAAGTCACAATTTGATTTTCCTAGTAGACAGTACAATATTTTTGAAAGTGCGTACTCTGAGTCACCTTTTGAAGGATAAATAAGTATGGGCAAATTAATGTAGCGGATCTTGCCCCTCAAGCTAGGTGTACTGTAAACTGTGTTTTAGAACAAAATTAGATCTTCCTAGCAGTGCTCCCACCCAGACCCTTACTAAAGCCAGTCGCAAAAATGTAGAAGACCCCCAATCAAATCTCAAAAAACAAGGCCTAGCAGAAAACTGGTGACAAAACTTACTTTGAAAGTAAAAGTAGGCCGAAGTACCCCCTTCCTAATTACCCATTACCCACCGTGGATTGCATTCAAACCACTTGCAAGCAACCAAGCAAAAGTAGCCATAGCCAGCATCGCTCCAAGACTCGAAATCCCCCCCACTCAAACACATGCAATAGAAATACTGCTAACCCTAACGAACCCTAAGTTAAGAATAGTGGCAAAGGCTTTCTTTAACTATGCCAAATCCCCCCTTTCCCACCATGGATTTTCTTCAAATGACTTGCAACCAAAATTACACATTCTCACGAGTGCTCTAAGACCCCAGAACTCAGTTGGAAAAATCTAGAACACCCCGAAACACATGCAATCCTGCTGCTAGGGCTAACCCTAACGAACCCTAAGTTACAAAAAGTGCCAAAACTAAAGGCTTTTCCGCGCGGATTTTGTCCCAACCACTTCTACCCGGTATTAGACCTTCCCAGGAATGCCCCAAGACCCGGCAACCCACCCGCCAAGAAGCATAACACCCCCAAACAGGCCAAAAGCAAAATCTCATACTTGCAATATTTCTGGGCCTTCGGTCCAAACGCGCTGCGTAGCTAGGCCATAAGTCGGGGTTGGCACGACGGATTTCCTGAAAAGCAAATGCAATCAAGATTAGAGTGTCCCAGCAGTGCTCCCAGACCACGAAACTCACCCACAAACACCAGGAAGCCCCCCAAACAGGCCCCCGAAAACGCTACATAGAGCAAAATGTCAGAAATAGCCAAAAAAAAAATCGGCCTGGATTTTGTCCCAACCACTTCTACCCGGTATTAGACCTTCCCAGGAATGCCCCAAGACCCGGCAACCCACCCGCCAAGAAGCATAACACCCCCAAACAGGCCAAAAGCAAAATCTCATACTTGCAATATTTCTGGGCCTTCGGTCCAAACGCGCTGCGTAGCTAGGCCATAAGTCGGGGTTGGCACGACGGATTTCCTGAAAAGCAAATGCAATCAAGATTAGAGTGTCCCAGCAATGCTCCCAGACCACGAAACTCACCCACAAACAGACGGAACCCCCCCTAAGAGCACCTCAAAGGCAAGCAAGTCATCAAAAACACAAAAAAAATTCCGCCTGGGATTTGGTCCAAAACACTTTTATCCGGTATTAGAGCTTCCCAGCAATGGCCCCAGAGCCGTCAACCCAGGAGAAAACGAGTAGAAGACCCCCAAACAGCCAAAGAGCAAAAGTACAAAAATGGGGACTTAGTCAATTTTTCACAAATTTCCCAAATCACTCCGCGCGCGCTCTGCAGCTAGGCCCTAAGTCCCCTCTGCCACCATGGATTTGCTTCAAACCTCTTGCAAAGTAAAGTATATATAGCCAGCAGTGCTCCCAGACCACGAAACTCACCCACAAACACCAGGAAGCCCCCCAAACAGGCCCCCGAAAACGCTACATAGAGCAAAATGTCAGAAATAGCCCAAAAAAAAATCGGCCTGGATTTTGTCCCAACCACTTCTACCCGGTATTAGACCTTCCCAGGAATGCCCCAAGACCCGGCAACCCACCCGCCAAGAAGCATAACACCCCCAAACAGGCCAAAAGCAAAATTTCATACTTGCAATATTTCAGGGCCTTCGGTCCAAACGCGCTGCGTAGCTAGGCCATAAGTCGGGGTTGGCACGACGGATTTCCTGAAAAGCAAATGCAATCAAGATTAGAGTGTCCCAGCAGTGCACCCAGACCACGAAACTCACCCACAAACACCAGGAAGCCCCCCAAACAGGCCCCCGAAAACGCTACATAGAGCAAAATGTCAGAAATAGCCCAAAAAAAAATCGGCCTGGATTTTGTCCCAACCACTTCTACCCGGTATTAGACCTTCCCAGGAATGCCCCAAGACCCGGCAACCCACCCGCCAAGAAGCATAACACCCCCAAACAGGCCAAAAGCAAAATCTCATACTTGCAATATTTCTGGGCCTTCGGTCCAAACGCGCTGCGTAGCTAGGCCATAAGTCGGGGTTGGCACGACGGATTTCCTGAAAAGCAAATGCAATCAAGATTAGAGTGTCCCAGCAGTGCTCCCAGACCACGAAACTCACCCACAAACACCAGGAAGCCCCCCAAACAGGCCCCCGAAAACGCTACATAGAGCAAAATGTCAGAAATAGCCAAAAAAAAAATCGGCCTGGATTTTTTCCCAACCACTTCTACCCGGTATTAGACCTTCCCAGGAATGCCCCAAGACCCGACAACCCACCCGCCAAGAAGCATAACACCCCCAAACAGGCCAAAAGCAAAATCTCATACTTGCAATATTTCAGGGCCTTCGGTCCAAACGCGCTGCGTAGCTAGGCCATAAGTCGGGGTTGGCACGACGGATTTCCTGAAAAGCAAATGCAATCAAGATTAGAGTGTCCCAGCAGTGCTCCCAGACCACGAAACTCACCCACAAACACCAGGAACCCCCCCAAACAGGCCCCCGAAAACGCTACATAGACCAAAATGTCAGAAATAGCCAAAAAAAAAATCGGCCTGGATTTTGTCCCAACCACTTCTACCCGGTATTAGACCTTCCCAGGAATGCCCCAAGACCTGGCAACCCACCCGCCAAGAAGCATAACACCCCCAAACAGGCCAAAAGCAAAATCTCATACTTGCAATATTTCAGGGCCTTCGGTCCAAACGCGCTGCGTAGCTAGGCCATAAGTCGGGGTTGGCACGACGGATTTCCTGAAAAGCAAATGCAATCAAGATTAGAGTGTCCCAGCAATGCTCCCAGACCACGAAACTCACCCACAAACAGACGGAACCCCCCCTAAGAGCACCTCAAAGGCAAGCAAGTCATCAAAAACACAAAACATTTTCCGCCTCGGATTTGGTCCAAACCACTTTTAGTGCTTCCCAGCAATGGCCCCAGACCCGTCAACTCACCTGCAAAGAGGTAGAACAACACCCCCACAAGTGCTGAGTCTTTCTTCATTGGGCGTAAACCAGCCCTCTGCTTTGATGGAAATAGGAGTCTGGAGGAGGAGGATAGAGGAGCATGTTCTTCTGAACTTGTGAACCTGAGGAATGCAGACTGCGGCACCTTCAAATAAATTAGCAAACAAGTGAAGACAGTTCTGCTGATGGGCTTGTTTTTGTGATTATCTGATTAAAGTTTGAATTATATTAACTGTGCACAACAAAGAAAGACAGACACACAGGAATAAAAGTGAATAAGGATGAAAAAGAAAGTTATTGATTCGTTGTCTCATTTTCAGGGCTCGAAGTCGGAATCACGGTCCAGGAATAAGAATAAGGCTTCGTCATCATACTCTGCCAATTCAGGCAGGGTGAGGTCAGTGTCACCTGACAGAGTAGAAATTCCCTCATCTATGTTGCTGGCCACCTCCTCTTCATCCGGCACGCTCTCTCGTACTCTGAAATCTGGTGGTATGAGGTGCTGATTCATCTTGATCATTGTTAACCTCTCCACATTTTTGGGCGAGAGGCGGCTCCGTTTGGGAGTTACAATCCCACCAGCCGCACTGAAAACCCGTTCAGAAGACACACTTGCGAGTGGGCAAGACAAGTAGTTTAAAGCCAGGTTGGTGAGCTGTGGCCACAATTCTTTTTTCCCATGCCAATACGCCAATGGGTCAGAATTAACATAGACCTCTGTTGAGTCATTCAGATAGTCCTTCACCATCGACTCAAGGTCCTCATCCAAGGTTCCTCCACTTTGCTTAGCTCTTGCTGTGCCTCTGACCTTTTGAGAACCAAACCCACGCAGAGCTAGCCAATCCTCTTCAGCCTCCAATGTTTCTGTTGTCTTTCGTGCAGATGATCCGGTTGCCGGTGTCTTTAACGGCTGAGAGGTCACTTGTGCCACAGCCACAGGTGCAGAAGTGGATTGTTTTGACTGGGGATGGCCTGCTGATGTACTGCCATTTCCTTCAATTTCCAGCCGTTCTGTTTCAAACTTCTTGGCTGACAAGGCTAGCCAACGTTTGTACTTTGGAACATGTTCATCATTAAAAGGAAAGAATGCTTGGCCTGCCAGCGCCTTTTTGTAGCGTGGATCCAGAATAGTAGCACAAATGTAATGCTGTTCTGAGTGGATCTTTTTAAGACGTTCATCACCTTGTAGGAGCTCTAATAATTGCTCAGCCAGAAGCAAAGAGTCTTGCTTTTTGTCATCTTTTCCAAACACAGAACACACTTCCTTCAGTTGGTCCTCCAGCATGTACAACAATGGGATAGCTTTTCCCAAATTAGAGTCCTCCTTGCTGACTGCACGCGTGAAGACCTCAAAAGGACGAAGCATGCGTGTCAGGCTTTCAACTATGTTCCATTGCGGCCCACCCATCCTCAGCTCCTCTATACCCTCTTTCAAGAAATATTGATCGAGTTGCGTATACTGCTCATACAGACGCTCAAGCATGTAGAAGGTTGAGTTCCAACGTGTTACCACCTCCTGGATGAGTGCTTTCACTGGCATTTGACATTGATATAGCATGCTCCTCAGCTGCTTCCGGGCCTTAAAAGAATGCCTGAAATGCTTGCAAATTTTTCGGCAGGTCTCCAATACACCGTACGCTGCACTGCGTTTATTACCCAAGAATTTTTGGACAACCAGGTTTATACAGTGCGCCAAACACGGCACTCTGAAATAGTAACCGTCCCTCATGGCCTTAACTATATTGGCGCCATTGTCCGTGGAACATAACCAACCTTGCGTTTTAGTGGGGACAGACAGTTAAGGACCTTTGTGTTAAAGACATCCAAAATGTTTTCTGCTGTGTGACGTTTCTCCAAACCAAACATGGCTAGTGTTGCATGTTTCCGAGCACCTTTAAAAACAATGTTAGTGTCAACACCTGAGTTTAGCTTTGCTTTAGCCCCTGAAAAAGAGACCCAGTGTGCAGTGATGCACATGTAATCAGCGCCTGCGCCACTGGTCCACATGTCTGTTGTCAGATGTATAGTGTGAACAGCACTCTTCTGCAAAGCTGCCCCAATCACCTTCAGAACATCTTCATGTAGTGCTGGAACCGCAACTCGGGCAAAATAGAACCGGCTAGGAACCTTCCATTTAGGGCAGAGCGCTGTCACTAATTCTAGAAAACCAACCCCTTCTACAAAAGAAAAAGGGAGAAGGTCCAGAGCTAGCATTTTAGCCAGCTTAGTGTTATACAGACGGGTCATTGGGTGGTTGCGTTCATATTGCGCTTCTGTTAACAACATCTTTTTAATGTTGCCCTGGACCAATGATTTACGGGATGATGATGATCTCTTCGACCCAGTTACGCTCGCTGATGAACTTTTCCGCATTGATGTCTCACTCTCTCCCACACTCTTAGTGTGGCTCCCATGGGGTGTGCTGCTGACATGGGAACTGGGTGTAAGTGAAGTGTTTGAATCGTCTTCTTCTACCTCCTCGTCATCAGCAGATGAAAAATCAACGTTTTCATTACGTGCAATTCCGGCTTTCTTGACCGCCTCTAGGTGCGGAAACCATTGGACAGCGTGCCTTCTCTCAAGATGACCTCTCTGGCCTCCGGTACCATAGTTAGAACCAAGCGTACCACGACTAACTCGAAGCTTACAAAGGCTACAAATGGCTACGTTTTCCTTTTTTGGGCAAACACTAAAGAAGTCCCAAACTGGAGACTTGAAATGTCTTTGGGGGCCGGAGGAGGCGGCGATACTGGTGGTGGTGGTCCTGCTGCTAATGCCAGATGAAGTGGAGGATGTGGATTGCCGAACTTCAGTACGTTTTGCACTTTCACCACCACGAATTGAGGTCGAGGACGAGGTGGGTACCTTCTTGCGAAGAAATATGGAAGCGGTAGGTTTTGGTGTACTACTTAACTCCAAATCTAATGATTCCATTTCCATTGCCTCCTCGCCGACATCATCATCACGCTCAGCAGCTTCTCGGGATAGGGTCAAAATGTCTCTTTGCTGCATGCCCGGTGGGGCTGCAGTGACCTTTGTGATGACTGGCTCGTCGTCATCGTGAGAGGCTTCATCACCAGCAGTATCTGTCACTTCTTGTTGAGCCTCATCACACTCCATAGGTTTGAGTTTTTGGACGACCTTCCTTTTACGCTTAGGTACCGGTGTCAGATCATGGTGTGCCTCACTGTCAGACCGCAGTTGTGGTTCCCAAGACAGATCACTTGCATCAGAAGGAGGTGGGCTTGAAGAAGATGTAGACACCCCCCTTGATCTTTTCCTTGCTAGGGATGTGGAAGACAATGAATGATCATCAGGAGGAGTGGCTTCCAATGATACCTCGGCTTCATTGTCGATTTCCTGATGTGCCCCTACTTCGGGAGGAACAACTATTGTGGGCACTTGTGAACCTCCATGCACCTTTGCTTGCGCATCTCCTTTTGCTGCCTCTCCTTCCACATGTACTTGGGCGTGTACTTGCACATGGTGTTGTTGTTGCGGCTGTGTTGATTCAGGGACATTGCTGCTACTTTCTTGCGATGAGCCAACATCACTGGTCGATGGTGATTGGAGAAGTACACTGACTGCCTCTGAAGCACTCAAGGGCTTTGACTTAAGTTGGCGTGGTGGTGGAGGCACTGAACCCAATGGAGCAGGGGTGCTGCTCCCAGCTTGGTCCCCAGCAGAACCTGCTGCAGCAGGCGTACTTTTTTTTTTGCTCCCAAAAAACGTGGCGGGTGGCACACCAGCCTCCTTGGTAACTTGCTTCTTCTGCTCCTTATTAGCAACTTTCTTGCTAGAGGAGCTACGGAGAACTTTCTTTGGGGGCGGGGCCATCTTCTTCAGAGCAGGTCAGACAGCAGGCCGCAGTTGCACGAATTGTAGAGTTGTCTGAGGCCAGACGTGACGTCGCGTGACGTTATGCTGCACACACACACCGCTGCAGGACTTCTTCCTGGCACTGGTGGTTCTCTTGAGTCTTGTGCACCTAAAAAAAATGGAAGACAGAGGAACATCAGTTCAGTTATAGAGCACAAAAAAAATCGAAAAACACTGCAAAATCAGCACAATCCCAATCCATCCATGCCCTCCATAATGTTTAAATTCAAGACAACCCACAGAAAGACTAGGCCCATGCAAGACTCACTACCCCTGGGCATAAATAAAGGTTGAAAAGTAGGCAAAATGGTTGGAGGCCTAACAACAAAGCCTGCATTCAAAATGGCCACTTGCCTCCTAGCACATGGCCAGGGCCTGCCTGTACCAGCACTCAAAATGGCCCCCACCCACTTGGCCTGTCCCCATGAACACCCCCAAAAATCGAAAAACACTGCAAAATCAGCACAATCCCATTCCATCCATGCCCTATATGATGTTTAAATTCAAGACACCCCACAGAAAGACTAGGCCCATGCACCACTCACTACCCCTGGTCAAGGCCCCAACAACAGGTCAAAAATCGAAAAACACAGAAAAATCAGCACAATCCCATTACATCCATGGCCTCCATGATGTTTAAATTCAAGACAACCCACAGAAAGACTAGGCCCATGCAAGACTCACTACCCCTGGGCATAAATAAAGGTTGAAAAGTAGGCAAAATGGTTTGAGGCCTAACAACAAAGCCTGCATTCAAAATGGCCACTTGCCTGCCAGCACATGGCCAGTGCCTGTAGCTGCACTCAAAATGGCCACCAGCCACATGGCATGTCCCTCCCCATGAACACCCCCAAAAATCGAAAAACACTGCAAAATCAGCACAATCCCATTCCATCCATGGCCTCCATGATGTTTAAATTCAAGACAACCCACAGAAAGACTAGGCCCATGCAAGACTCACTACCCCTGGGCCCTGGGCATAAATAAAGGTTGAAAAGTAGGCAAAATGGTTGGAGGCCTAACAACAAAGCCTGCATTCAAAATGGCCACTTGCCTGCCAGCACATGGCCAGTGCCTGTAGCTGCACTCAAAATGGCCACCAGCCACATGGCATGTCCCTCCCCATGAACACCCCCAAAAATCGAAAAACACTGCAAAATCAGCACAATCCCATTCCATCCATGGCCTACATGATGTTTAAATTCAAGACACCCCACAGAAAGACTAGGCCCATGCACCACTCACTACCCCTGGTCAAGGCCCCAACAACAGGTCAAAAATCGAAAAACACAGAAAAATCAGCACAATCCCATTCAATCCATGCCCTCCATGATGTTTAAGTTGAAGACAGCCCACAGAAAGACTAGGCCCATGCTAGACTCAAATACCCCTGGTGAAAAGGCCACAAGTACAGGCCCAAAAAACGAAAATCACTGAAAAATCTGCACAATCCCATTCCATCCATGGCCTCCATGATGTTTAAATTCAAGACAACCCACAGAAAGACTAGGCCCATGCAAGACTCCCTACCCCTGGGCATAAATAAAGGTTGAAAAGTAGGCAAAATGGTTGGAGGCCTAACAACAAAGCCTGCATTCAAAATGGCCACTTGCCTGCCAGCACATGGCCAGGGCCTGTAGCTGCACTCAAAATGGCCACCAGCCACATGGCATGTCCCTCCCCATGAACACCCCCAAAAATCGAAAAACACTGCAAAATCAGCACAATCCCATTCCATCCATGGCCTACATGATGTTTAAATTCAAGACACCCCACAGAAAGACTAGGCCCATGCACCACTCACTACCCCTGGTCAAGGCCCCAACAACAGGTCAAAAATCGAAAAACACAGAAAAATCAGCACAATCCCATTCAATCCATGCCCTCCATGATGTTTAAGTTGAAGACAGCCCACAGAAAGACTAGGCCCATGCTAGACTCAAATACCCCTGGTGAAAAGGCCACAAGTACAGGCCCAAAAAACGAAAATCACTGAAAAATCTGCACAATCCCATTCCATCCATGGCCTCCATGATGTTTAAATTCAAGACAACCCACAGAAAGACTAGGCCCATGCAAGACTCCCTACCCCTGGGCATAAATAAAGGTTGAAAAGTAGGCAAAATGGTTGGAGGCCTAACAACAAAGCCTGCATTCAAAATGGCCACTTGCCTGCCAGCACATGGCCAGGGCCTGTAGCTGCACTCAAAATGGCCACCAGCCACATGGCATGTCCCTCCCCATGAACACCCCCAAAAATCGAAAAACACTGCAAAATCAGCACAATCCCATTCCATCCATGGCCTACATGATGTTTAAATTCAAGACAGCCCACAGAAAGACTAGGCCCATGCACCACTCACTACCCCTGGTCAAGGCCCCAACAACAGGTCAAAAATCGAAAAACACAGAAAAATCAGCACAATCCCATTCCATCCATGCCCTCCATGATGTTTAAATTCAAGACACCCCACAGAAAGACTAGGCCCATGCAACACTCACTACCCCTGGTGAAAAGGCCACAAGTACAGCCCAAAAAAACGAAAATCACTGAAAAATAAGCACAATCCCAAGCCATCCAGCCCCTCCATGATGTTTAAATTCAAGACACCCCACAGAAAGACTCAGTCCACCCACCACTGAGTACCCCTGGGCAAAAGGCCCCAAAACAGCCCAAAAATCGAAAATTCCAAAATTTTAATTGCAGCCACTGTATTGCCCCAAACAAACTTACTTGTAAAATTTCTAATCCAACAGTGATCCAAAGAAAGTCAAAAAGGCCTCAAATCCAAAGATCCAGCAGCATCCACAAAAAGTAATCCTTCCAGCTGCACATCCAAATGAAAAGTGACCAGGAGATGGACAAAGCACTGGGAGGAGCCTGCTGAACAGGAACAGGAAGTTGAAGACTATGGGGCACTTCCTTCCTCCCACCCCCCTGCCCCCCTGCCCCCCTCCCCAAAATGGACTCCTCGCTAAAAAAGTGCAGGCAAATGTCAAACTAAGGAGTTATCACATAAAAATCATCATTTCTAGAAGGTTTATGCTGCTTGCTGGTGGATTTCTTGTGCAGAATTGCAAATTTATATTTTCGCTCGCCGCATCTCAAATCTCGCAATTGCGAAGTACCGCGAGACGAGATCTCGCCGTACTCGCGTTGACAAACTATCGCTGGCAAGCCGCGATGACGTAATCGCGCTCGCCAATTCCCGCGGGATCACACAGCAAGATCCAAAATGGCTCAGCACTCGCAAACTATCGAAAAAAACAACTCGGCAAACGATGATAAACGCCGCGCGCTGCAAAAATTTTATCACCAACGCCGCGCGCCGCCAAAAAAATCCGCTGCGTGCGAATTTGCGGATTTTGCGGGAAATCCGCAAATCTCGCGGATTGCGGATTTCCCGAAAATCCGCAAAATCCGCGAGCGTAACGGATTTTCCGCCCATGCTTAATGATGATTGACCCAGTGGACATCACTGTTCGACCGGACGCAATACTCCCGAAACTCCCACAATATCGGATATCGCCCGAGGGCGAGAAGGCATTGGTAAAGATTATTCAGTCACTGATAGACGCAGGAGTGGTAGAGGAAGTAGTTAGCAATGTTTGCAACAGCCCTATCTTGCCCATCATAAAGAAACAAGGAGAGGGAGATGAGAAAGCGTACCGCTTCATCATCGAGCTTCGAGAGATCAACAAAGTAGTTGTACCCCAGTACCCCGTGGTCTCAGACATCACCACTATCCTGACTTTGATTCCTTCTACTGCCACCACCTTCACTGTCATTGACCTCAAAAATGCTTTCTTCTCTATCCCCATCCATCCAGACAGCCGATACCTCTTTGGCTTCACCCATAAAGCCCGCTCATATAGATTCTGTCGAGCACCCCATGGCTACACAGAAAGCCCCAGCATCTACAGTCAGGCCCTCAAGAGACAACTGGACAAAGTCCAGTTACCCGATGGAGTGGTGTTGATACAATACATCAATGACATCGTTTTGGCGGCCGATACCACTCCACTTGCCGTCACAGCCACCATTCAACTCCTGCACTTCCTTGTGGAAAATGGCCACACGGTCTCCAAAAAGAAGTTGCAATTCTGCCAACCCCAGGTCACTTACTTAGGCCACCTTTTGTCCAAAGACGGAAGGAAACTTACTCCCAACCGGATCCAAACCATTCTAGAGACCCCTGTCCCTAAGACTCGGAAACAAGTCCGCTCTAAGCATGAGCGTGAAATCCGTTACGCTCGCGGATTTTGCGGATTTTCGGGAAATCCGCAATCCGCGAATTTTGCGGATTTCCCGCAAAATCCGCAAAAAAAAATCCACGAACGTAACGGGTTCAAAAGTTGAACCCACACTCATTTAACTATTTTACAATGGCGCCAGCAAGCTGCCAGCGCCGTTGTAAAATAGTTACAAAGTTAGCTTGCACAGGAACCACTAGAGAAAACGAAGCAGGTGCTTCCTGTGCAAGCTAACTTTGTAACTATTTTACAACGGCGCTGGCAGCTTGCTGGCGCCATTGTAAAATAGTTACAGGGCAGCACAGCCTTACAGGTCACTCAAGGGACCCCTGCGCCCTTCAGGGCGATTGCATAGTAACACACACATGGTCGCTCGAACTAGTTAATGCTCAAATTCAGTGACTCATTCATTAGCCCAAAAACAATCATGAGCGTCTTCGAGGCTGGACAGGTGTGCCTCTTCCCAAATGTACCGTGGAAAATCAGCTGTGATGCTGGATAGAGGCCTTTGCATCCTTGACTTTCACGAGCGCAATACCCGTGCTGTTCCTGTGACCAGGAGCTTCTTTTTCTTCATCTGCTGAACCGATCTTTCTCTGACCTTTTATACATACAAGAGGCATGTGAACTCGCATGGAAGCCCCCCCCCCACCACATAATCCGCAAATCATGGTCGCTCGAACTAGTTAATGCTCAAATTCAGTGACTCATTCATTAGCCCAAAAACAATCATGAGCGTCTTCGAGGCTGGACAGGTGTGCCTCTTCCCAAATCTACCGTGGAAAATCAGCTGTGATGCTGGGTAGAGGCCTTTGCATCCTTGACTTTCATGAGCGCAATCCCCGTGCTGTTCCTGTGACCAGGAGCTTCTTTCTGTTCGTGTTCGCACGGGTTGCTGCAAGTTCGCACGCGTTTTGTACAATTTCGCAATTTGCGAAATTGTACAAAACGCGTGCGAACTTGCAGAAACCCGTGCGAACATACAAAAAAAAAAATCCGCGCGGATTCGCGGATTTTGCGGATTTTGGCAATCCGCAAATCCGCAAATCCGCAAATTCGCAGATTGCCAATCCGCAAAATCCGCTCATGCTTAGTCCGCTCCCTACTAGGCCTCACCTCCTTCTGTCGGCAGTGGTTGCCAAACTTCAGCCTCATTGTGAAACCGCTGCTTTCTCTACTAGCTAAAGATGTCCCCTTCCCACTCCCTTGGACCCATGAATGCCAATCCTCCTTCATAGAACTACGAGATGCCCTTTGTTCGGCCCCTGTCCTAGGAACCCCCGACTACACGAAGCCCTTCTCCCTCTACACTCACGAAAGGGAGGGGTGTGCTTTATCTGTCTTGACCCAGTCCATTGGCCCAAAGCAACGGCCATGCGCTTACTTCTCTGCCACTCTTGACCACGTAGCCAGAGCCTTGCCTGCCTGCCTTCGAGCTGTAGCTGCCGCTGCTATCTCTATCCGACAAAGTGAGGGGATCGTGCTCTCGAATTCCCTCACAGTATTAGTACCCCATGCAGTTGACACCCTCCTGAACCAAACTAAGACGCAACACCTGACGAGTGCACGACTGACTGGATACGAACTGACACTGCTTGCACCCCACATCACCCTGAAAAGATGCACCACACTGAACCCGGCAACTTTGTTGCCCCTACTGGAGAACGATCCCAATGTGTCCCCTGTACATGACTGTGTGACCCTCACAGATGAACAGACTAGGAGTAGGGTTGACCTCAGAGACACGGCTTTTCCTGACCCCGATGGAGAGCTGTGGGTGGACGGCTCTTGCATCAAACTCCCTGATAGCACCACCTCAGCTGCTTATGCGGTCACCACAGCCCGAACTGTAGTAGAGACAGCCCGCATCACACAAAGATCTGCCCAGGCAGCAGAACTAATTGCCCTGACACGAGCATGCATCCTAGCAGCAGGAACCACAGCAAACATCTACACCGACAGCCAGTATGCCTTCGGGGTGGTTCACCATTTTGGGCTCCTTTGGAAGGAAAGGGGATTCTTGACCTCACACGGCACCCCCATCTTACACGGAGATCTAGTCTCCACCCTGATCGAAGCCGTCCTCCTCCCCAAACGACTTGCAGTCATCAAATGCCAGGCACACAAGAAAGTGACAGACATTATTGGACAGGGAAACGCACTAGCCGGACCACAGCTGAGAATAGGACGACGACACGCATGTACGTGACCCGGTCTCAAGCAGAGAAATGGACCGGCGCTAGGGACACTATTAGGGACATTCAAATGGCCAGCTCACAACACGAATTGACTGAATGGGCACGGGTGGGACTGAAAGACGATGAAGGCTGCTGGCGAACAAAAGACACGAACAAATGGTTGCTACCTGACTCATACCTGATTCCCATATTGACTATGGCACACTCCCCTGCACACATAGGATCAGCCCCCATGATCGAACTTGTCTCCAGAGTGTGGCACAACGACAAAATCACAGACTCCGCCAAACGTCTGGTCCAACAATGCTTGATATGCTTGCAACATAACCCTGGGAAAGGAACTGTAGTACCCCGGGGAGGGTTTGGGGTTCCCAATCACCCATTTGAAGTCCTGCAGATGGACTACATCCAGCTAGACAGATGCCAAGGCCTGAAATACGTACTTGTTGTGGTGTGTGCCTTCAGCAAATGGGTGGAAGCCTATCCAACCCGTGACAACACTGCTATGGCCACTGCAAAAGTACTATTAAAGGAATTTTTCCCTCGCTACGGCCTTTGCCGAATTTTATGGAGCGACAATGGCCCCCACTTCGTAGCCGAAGTTATCCAGCTCATCTTGAAGGGGCTGGGTGTAAAACAGAAGTTCCACACAGTCTTCCTCTCCCAGTCTGCTGGACTTGTTGAGCGACACAATGCCACACTAAAACTAAAACTAGCTAAGATAGTGGCTACCACAGGACTGAAATGGCCAGACGCTCTCCCACTGGCATTGCTATTGATGCGTTCCACCCCCACCAAACACCACTTGACACCTTACGAGGTTGTTTTCGGACGACCCATGAGTGTCTGGTCTGCACCAAAACTGACTTCCATTCATGATGTCCCGGACGTCCTAATGTCTGATTACTTGTATAAATTGACTGTAACTCTGTCTGTCATTCACCAACACGTGCTGCATGCCATCCCTGACGCTTCCAGGGGTCCCGAACACAACCTGCAACCCGGGGACTATGTTCTTATAAGACATTTCCAGCATTCCAAGAGTCTGGAACCCCGGTGGACGGGCCCCTGGCAAGTCCTCCTCACCACCCGAACAGCTCTTGGAGTGGAGGGAAAACGCACCTGGGTACATGCGTTCCACTGCAAACGGATCCCCCCGACTCTGACGACGACCGAAGACGTGACCACCCAGGAAGAGCTCCTGAACAAAGACCGACCATCACTGAACTGCTATCCAGACACAGAGACACTCGAACTAGCAAAGATTCCTGACCCCACAGCGCCATCCAGAGAAGGGTATAACCTGCGACGAAAGGAGGGAGTTTTGGCTAAGCAGATCATCGATTAAGTCATAATTCTCAGATCGGTGGCCTAACACTACAAAGGCTGTCAGGAGAGAAAGCCAGACAAGGTTTTTGGTTCTGCCCGCTACCGAGCTCCCTTGAAGATGATGGAAGCGCCCAATAAGAAGGTGATGGAAGCGCCCAATAAGAAGATTATGGAAGCAACCGGACATCCGAAGATTCACTACAAAAACCCAAAGACTGACAAAATCCACAGTTCAAAGACAATTGCACTCTTTATCGCGATCCTCTTTTGCCTCCTCCTCATGACCACCCTCTGGATTGTGGAAGAAAGCGCACCCGCTCATGAGACATTCCTGACCACTGCACAGCCTACCACCATGAAGGAACATTATCTGACTTCTCTTTCACTCCAACTCTGAGAAAGGCGAAAGGAGTTTTGGAACAACTCCTTCGTGCAACTGCTGCACCAGCACAATCTTGCCACCAATGCCACCAACTGCTGGATCTGTGGGTTGCTACCCCACGCCACTGTACATTCGATACCCTTCATCCCTTCACCCTTCTCAATTCACGGCTCCTGCCTTGCTTGGCTGATCCTCTTGCAAGAGAGCTATAGGGATAATGCCACCTCCAGCAAAACTATGACGCATTTCTTTCATGAGGTCTGGCGAAACAAAACGAAGACACACTTCTGCCCGCAGACCTCCAACGACTCTATCTACATGGACATCCCTGTCAAAGAACGAATTGAAATGCAGGTGTTTAGCAATCCGACCAGACCCACCTTCTCCTACCTCCGGAAACGAACAGCTGCCACCCTGACTGTGACCCTATCCGTCATCAACGTCACAGGCCTTATGTGCATAGAAGGGCTTGGGACACAGCTGGTGGGCCGCAGTGCCTGCCGCATCACCAGAACTTTGGACTCCACCGATCCACCTTCCTTTGTATCCTCTCCAAACATGTACTTTGTTTGCGGCACAAAAGCCTACACCTGGCTCCCCAAAGGCTGGGGGGGCACCTGTTTTATCTCCTTCATCCTTCCTCCGACCTATGTGGCTCTGGCGAATCACCATAGACAAAAACGAGCCAAGGACATTGAACAAGCCGACTCTGCAGGAGCACAGTTCCTCGATGCAATGAAGGGACTTGTTCCACTCTGGGGCCCGATGGCAAACAGCCGTGCCATCTGACATTTGACTCAGGCAGTCGAGACAACATTGAACATCACAGCTGGCATCCTTGCAAACAATACAGCTGAGCTTCAAGCGGTCCGCCTGGTGGCTCTCCAGAACCGCCTTGTTCTAGATGTGGTTCTAGCGGATCGTGGTGGAGCATGCCGCATTATTGGGTCCAGCTGCTGTACATATATACCGGACAATTCACCCTCAGTGTACAAAGCCATCGAACATCTCCACAGACTCTCCTCAGAAGTTCACCAGGAGCAAGAAGAATGGTCGCTTGGTGGATGGTTTTGGAGTACTGTTAAGGACTGGGGCTGGAGACTGTTTACTATTATCCTGATTCCTGTGGCTGTAATATGTGGGTTCTGCTTAGGAATTCAATGCCTGCCGCCTCTGTGTTCACTATGTGCGAATTGTATCTGCCCTAAGACGGTGGACTTTGAAAAAGAACGCATGAGAGCACTGTATGATGTTGAGGTTAGGAATCTGATGCATATAGACATCGATTAGACAAGCTGGCTAGATATGTTGAAAAGGGAGGACTGTTAAAATCTAGTTTGCAGTGTCAACATTATCGGCGCCATCTTGCCCCCTTTTTGAGTCCATTCGTGCGCGTAAGCGGCAGCCATTTTAAATACCATGGCCTCTCTGCCCATCGCCGACAGCCAGCGCATCTCTCTCTCTCTCTCTCCTGACCTCGCAGGCATCCCCCGCGCTGACAGCCCCCGCTCTCACATGCTTGGGCCATAAACCCCTCTTCAGCGCAACCCTGCCTCGGAACCCCATCCTGTTCCCAGCTCGACACCTCCCTCCACTCCTTTCATGATCCCGGGTCCTTTGATAAAACCCCCCCTTTCCTCTGTGCCGGATTGTCCTGCTCGTTCCCAGGCCGCCACTTGGCCTTGCGGATGCTGTTTATTGCCCCCATACAGTAGGAAGCTTCTCCCATCAAAGGATCCACGAGTTGATCAAAGCCCCCACCCCATGAGACCCGATCGACCACATGCATTCCGGGAATCGGCGGAATGTCCAGCTGCACGACAATCGTCACCTGTTGTGACCGGGGTGGGGACTTCTACTGTAAATGTGTGTGGGAACGGGCCTGAAGCGGGGATTCCGAGGATGCCTTTCCGTACTTCAAAGTATTTGCAAGAATGTGCCACATGCAATAAACTGTAATAAAGATCATAAACCTGTGTATAAGAGGCCAGGCCTCAGAGATGCGGTTAGAGCACCTCGAGAAGATACCCTGTTGTCTGAATTGATGTGTTCTGCTCCGTCGGAATAAAACTTCTGTTTCCTGCCTTCCAGTCTCCAGCGCCTGCCTCTTTGTTTGGTAACTTGAGTGGTATTAGAGGCGGTTAGCGCCGGGCAACTTTGAAAAAGGTCATTGGTCCTACCTTTTTCCACAGGTGTCCGTCTATCTTTACTCTTTTTCCCCTTTTCCTTTAGTTTTCTGACATTCAATGGTGCTCACTATTATTCATAGTTACATTATAGTTCTGATACTAGTTATTGATATTCTATTCTGTATTAACTTTATTCTCATGGCATATGAAATTAGATTTTTACTATATAAAGTCTTGAAAACCCTTCAGGTGTCTGTGGTTATTACAAATGGTATAAATCGTTATTCAAATATAAAAGGTATTCTGGTTAGTCTTATCTCCTACCCCTGCTAGCTCCCGATTCATTGGGAACTTAGGTACCTGTGACAAGGATTGGTAAGTCAGGTACAATGGGAAATAATAGTAAAAGAAACACAAGAATTACTGATAGTGATGTGCAAGCTCGCCAGATTCACAAGAGTACTGTTATAATAATAATAAAAACGTTATGGGCCCAGGTGCGTATAATTTGGTAAAAAAAGGAGTCGGGCGACCTGCGCGCTCTATCACCTATACAGGCTGGGTACGGTATTGGTGGATTGGGATGGGATTCCTTGGATACTTGGAAGGGACTGGAATGCGATACTAGACATAGGACTAGATAAATCGCATCCTCACCTTCAGGCCTCTGTAACGAGTAGATTGACCGAGCAATTCACCTCCTGGGTAGATGACTGGACATTATCCGATGCCTAGCGGGGTCTCCACCATACATATGAGGAATACTCTTTTTATTCCCCAATACACAACCTCCTCACTTGGATTGACCGATTCCTATGCTTCAGATCTATTATCACCGTCATAGGCGGATCAGAATATCTGGCTAAGACCTTTTCTGATCATAGACCCCTGACACTCAAACTCCTCTGGGGTAGGGTACCGACCCTGGTGCCCACCTGGAGGTTTAACCCACGTCTGCTCGAAGACGCTCCCTTTCATTCACCATTATCTACCACTATATCTAATTACCTGAGGGAGATCTGGAATACTGCCTCCTCGAACCTGATAGAATGGTATGCCCTGAAGGTAGTGGTCAAGGGAGCGAGGATAGGGCAACTAGTAGGGGACAGACAGGAGGTACATTAGAAACTTTGCGACGTGGAAGACAGACTGCAGACACTGGAGAGGGTGGCAGCCCTCGACCCTGGGAGGAAGAGGGAGCTGCAGACCGCCCACATAGACCATGCGGAAACGGTAGAGACGCTCAGAGCGATAGATTATAGGGCATACCTTCAACAGAAACACACTGAAGCTGACAGATCCGGCACACTGCTTGCCTGACTGGAGAGGGATCAACCTGATCCGCCGAACGTAACCAGCATTCGTAACCAGATGGGCATCATATTCAATACACAAGCGGAAATAAATACTGCTTTTTGCGACCATCTTTAGGCACTCTACACACCCTCTGTAGCAATAGACAGTGCAAGGATTGATGAGTTCCTACAGGACCTCCCCTTTACGGTACTGACGGAAGATACAAAGAAAGACATTGACGGCCCCATTACCCAACACGAGATACGGGCAGCGATTAAGAGCCTGAATCGCAATAAGACAACTGGCATGGACGGTCTTCCTGTGGAGTTTTACCTAACCTACTCGGACCTCCTAGTGCCAGTATTGGAGATGGTCTACATGGTGGCATTTGACACTGACCACCTACCTGACTCCACCATGCAGGCGTTAGTTAAGTACATACCTAAGCCGGGACGAGACGTGCTAGAAATGACCAACTATAAACCTCTCTCCTTGCTCTCCACCGAATACAAGATTCTAAGTAAGGCCCTTGCCAACCGTATACAATCAAACCTCCCCACACTTATTCAAGAGGATCAGTGCGGATTCCTTCCAAATCGCAGCACATCTCTGAACACTCGTAGAATGCACTCTATAATGGCAGCTACTTCACGCAAGCTTCCCCGCGCGGGGTGTATAGCGCTTGACCTTAAACAAGCATTCGACTCCCTATTCTGGGAATTTATGTTTGAGTCTTTGAAACGATTTGGATTTCCAGACAACTTTCTTAAGTGGGTCAGCCTATTGTATGCATCTCCTACGGCCAGGGCTCGCACTGGCCGATATATCTCAGAACGCTACGCTGTGCACAGAGGTACGAGACAGGGCTGCCCCTTATCCCCACTGTTGTTTGTGCTTGCCCTTGAAACCTTGGCCTTAGCACTCCGTAGAACAGCAGATCGCCTGGGCATCCCTATTGATGGGACACATCACCTTATAGCTATATACGCGGATGACATTCTCTTATATCTCCGCAATCTGACGGCAGATAACAACTCGCTATCTGGCTTATTTGACACGCTTGAGCAATTGTCAGACCTAGCGATAAACCCCTTAAAGTCCATTAGTTTCTTCTTCCGAGATACGCCACACTTAATTCACATACTTATGGCATATACTATATCCCTGTTGCCCCCACCACCTTTAAGTACCTGGGTATAAAAGTGTATAGGACACCAGAGGATCAGATTGATGGTAACATTCAAAGTGCAATAACGAGGCTCCGAAGTAGTGTAGGGTTCTGGACCTCTTTGCCTTTATCAGTGATGGGTAGAATTGCCATTTCAAAAATGAGTATGCTCCCTCGCCTTCTATATTACTTTGTGAACTTAACGGTGAATCTCCCTCAATCTATTTTTAACACACTAAACACCATCTTGATCACTCTTATCTGGGGAGCTGATCGGAGACGGATCAGCCTTCGGAAACTCAAGCTGGGGACAACGGCAGGCGGTTTAGGGTTCCCTGATTTCCGGGGATACTACTATGCTAGTCTGGTCCAGTGGCTTCCCTACTGGACTGCGGGTAGGAATTTGCATGAGATCAGCTTCACACCGGAGAGACTTGATCGCGGAGAACTCCATTCTTTACTGTTGCCCAAGACCTGGATCCCCCCGGAGTGTCGCCCCTTGCTAAAAACTGCCTTACATTGCTGGAGGAAACCCCTTTCCTATACGTCGGCAAAACCACCTTATGCGGCGAATATTTCTCGATTAGGCATCCCCACACCACAAGGTAGACTCACACGAACTAGACTACAAGGATGGGCGGATAGTGGGGTGGAGGAAGTGGGATCCTTTTTTGGAGAGGATGCTCTACTGGACCACAAATCCTTTGTGCAGATTACTGGAGCTCCACCACGCCTATATTTGTTACATGCCACGGTGACACACTACATTAGAATCACATGGGCACCACAACGAACCAAACCCACACAGCATGAACTAGTACATCTTTTATATTACATGGGACAGGAAGGACATCTGGTGTGTTGGTTATATACAGGGATACGGGCACACGCAGCAATCCCGCTCTTGACCCTTTGAACATGTTGGGCAGAGGACTCGGACACTGAAATCACGGACAAAGCATTGAAGACCATACTAGAACACCCCAAAAGAGTGTCACGTAATGCCAGACTTAAATTTATTCAAGCAATGGTGCTCCATAGATCATATCTCACCCACAAGAAAATATGTCATATGTTTTCGGACTCCCCTCATTATTGCCCTTGCTGTGGGGGGATGAACCAGATTTTATCCATATGATGTGGTCTTGCCCTCGACTACTGGGATACTGGGCTGAGGTCCGCCAAGCCCTCATGACTGTGACACAATTTCCGGTCCCTAATGAGATCCTGTCCTGCCTTGCGGGACTACGTCGACGATCAGGGAGGCAAAGAGTTAAGCTGAAATTCCTAGATCTGGGACTCATTTTAGCCATTAGGGTCATAACGATGAGATGGAAGTCTCCCAGATCCCCTGCGGTGACCGCATGGCAGGCAGATTTAGTGCAGTGGTTTCCGGCGGAGGGACCGGCCCTTCAGAGGGAGGAAGAGAGAGGGCTACGAAAACAACCTATAGCATTGAAATGGGAAGCCTTTCTGATCGGACTAGAAACACTTGACTTAGTCTCGACACAGGTGGGTTGGGTCCCAGTAATGCGCATTAGTCTCCAGGTACCTTTGACTTAAAGACCCTTCCAGCTGACACAGGTAAATTCCTTTTGTTTCAAGCACCCTAAAGTTTGAGAACTGCCAGAGATTCCCCACGGGTAGTGGAAATGCCAGGAGTGGATGGACCAGAAGTGGGAGGGGAGCGAGTTAGGGTTGGCTCGGGTAGAATGTTTATAAGAGTTCTTGTTTAATTGTAAACAATGCACGTTACTGCACTGACATTTTAATTGTACCGAAAACACTCCTCAAATGATATGTTGGGTCTTGACCACGAAGCACTGATTAGCTTCTGACAAAATACACTGTACTGCACATGAGACAATGATATGTTTTTATTTGTTTTACATGCTAGGGAGGGGTATAATTGAAAAGGACCCTGTTATTATCAATGTCAACTCTGCAGTTAATAATAAAGTGTGTTAAAAAATATATATATATATTGTTACATGATATAGAGCCATATGTATGAAGCTGTTTTGCGATGCCAAACACTGCGAATAACAAAAAAATGATGTTTGCGATTGTAAAAAAAGAGAATCTCTATGTATAAGAGCCATCCTGAGCACAAAATTGCTAATCACAAAGTTAGCGATTAGCAATTTTGCGAGTCGTAGATTCTGCGAATATATTTGTGGACTCGCAATCTGCAACACACCAATTGCGAAAATCGCAATTAAGGAGTTCTCACATTGTGAATTCACAAAATGAAATGCATGAAATAAATCACAATTTGCGATTTCACGAAATTCACAATTTTGCTAATCGCAATTACCACCAAGTCTGAGCAGGTGGTAACCAGGTACACCCTGTTTAAAGAGGGCCACAATGCCACAAGTCTTTTCCACAATGGCTGGGTTATATGTGATAGCTAGGAGGCTGTGAATCAGAGCTGCTGCACAGAGAAGGAGATGCCAGGAAAGGATCTTCAGAGCGTGCGTTACCCTGTTCCAGCAGACTGTGGAGAAGATCCATGTGAACTACAGCATGTCTGTAGACAGCATCCTGGACCTAATAGCGGAGCTCATACCCATACTAGAACAACCCACACGCAGGACACACACCATCCCTACCCATGTACCGGTCTTGTGCTCACTGCACTTACTGGCATCAGGGAGTTCTCAAGAGGTGATAGCCACAGCAGGAGGGATCTCTCAGAGTGCACTGTCGCGCTTCTTCCACGCTTTCCTTCATGCAATGCTACAGAGGCTGCATCACCACATCCAATTCCAAAGCACACAACAGGCGCTAGACCAGACCAAACAGGAGTTCTACCAGATAGCACAATTCCCCCACATAATTGGCTGCATAGATGGGACCCATGTCGCTATTTCCCCCTCACAGAATGAGTATGTGTTCAGGAATCGCAAGTCCTACCATTTCCTGAACATACAGCTAGTGTGCATTGCCAAACATATCATCACTCACATACTTACGAAACACATAGGCAGCACCCACAACTCATTCATCTCTCGCCATAGTGATATTCTAAGTGGAAGTCACAGATTCTGACTCATCAGATGAGGAGGAGCAGCTCCAAGATGCAGGCTAGTTGGGGGTGTTGGTGCAGCTGTCGGCTGCCAGAGGCGAGATGAGGTCACACAGAACTATTTTTAGGTGAGTAATGATAACACAATGCTACAGATTGGTGCAAAACTGTGTTTTTATTTCCTTCAGTGCAGGAAAGTTTCCGTTACACAGCCTGACATGCACACTATGTGAGTCCAAATGTCTCACACATGTTAAACACACAGTGCGAGTCAGTGTGCAATGGGTTACCTCACCCATTTCCATGTGCCACTCAGGGCTCTTCACCGTCTGCGTGCACGGCTCGTTGCCCCTCGCTCAGGGTGCCCACTGCCCTCCCCTGAGGTATCAGTTGCTCTCCCCTGATGCGCACTATGACATCTGTCCTGTGGGACGGGTGGAGTGATGCTGCTCCTGCTAGATTGCCCATCCTCCTCCAGTGATATGAGGGGTCCTGTACCACCAGTGACTACTGCTCACAGCTGATCCACCACACATGTGACATGCACCATTCCCCTGGCTGCATCCTGGCAGCAGTGTGCCATCTCATTCCGCATGCTGACACAGCGACGTGCCAGCACTGATGTGGCTGTGGACAGCCGGTTTACAGCCTTTGTATACATGTCCAGGGACTGGCAGGCGACTGTGCTGTGTGAAGTTAGGCAAGCTGGCCCTGTACTTGTTGATTCTCCACACTTGTGTCCAGTGGATCTACCTCCAGTGGTGGCAGTGGTGGTACTACGAGGCGCCTTCTGTGTTTCACCGGGATTACTGGGCTGCCTTCCTCCTGCTCCTCTTGCCCCGACTGTTCTTCGGTGTGGGATGCATCCTCCCCTCCTGCCATAGTTTTCTGTGTTTCTGGAGATGCTGTGAATGTGAATGCACACATAAATTTGGTGTCCTGCCTCACATTGGTTATGAAATAAATGTTACATCTTGTAGTTACATGGGCCCTTTCTGTCTGTATTTCGCCTTTACTGATACCCACATTCTGATTGTACCTTGCTGGGAGTCAGTGCTCCACTATTTGGTGCATGTAACTACACCTCCCATAATGCATTGCTGTGTGCACTGGAGTTGCATTCATGTTTGGGGCCTGGGTCTTTCCTGGGTGTGTGGGTGATGTGGTGATGTATCAGGGGAGTGATAGCATGCTTCTTACCTTGTCTGGTGTTTTGGTGTTGGGAGTTCTCCAATTCAGCCATGCCACTCACACTCTCTGGCAGCAGGGTGCCCTTAACCAACTCCTCCAAAGGCATGAAATTAGTAGAAGTGGACGTCCCACCACCGGTCCTTCTCGCCTCAGCCAGCCTTGCAGCCACCTTTTCTTTGGATCTCTGGCGCATATCATACCAGCATTTCCTGATGTCTTCTATGGTGTTCACCTTCTCCTGTATGTCTGCCCAGATTTTCCTTTTGTGTGCCTCTGGTACATGCGGAGATTGCGTGACAAACATGAGCTCATGGTTCACCACCATTTCTTGTATGAGCACCTCCGGCTCTATTTTGTCATGGGCCACCCACCTATGCTGACCACTTCTGTATATGATTCAGAGAAATTTATCTTGGGATACCTTACTGTTGCTTATGGAATAATACCATCATGTCTTACCTTTAGGCACTTAGGGGCCACATCACCTATACCAATTCTTCAGCACCATTCGTGCAAGTGCAATCACGCTTTGGACTATTGAAGTTGAACGATCATTTTTTGTATGGTGAGCCTGTTTCTTTGGATTCATATTGTAGAATATACGGGAGATATTCATGATCATACTTTATCCCCTATGTCCCCTAAAGCATTCATTTTGATAGTACCGTTACTTTTGAGGCTCTCTTCATATCGTGATTGCGGTTACTTTGATTTTATACTTTGCGAATCTCTTACACTCTATATCTTGGATAATATAGGTTTCATTCTATACTTTATCTTTGGCTTTTATCTAGTACTATACTCTACACAATCGCACAACTTTTTTTGGGTGCCTTTTTCCCCAATTGGCACGTGTCTGTGCAATTAGATTATACTAAGTTACACTGTTTGGATTGGCAATGTGGAAACTATGTACTGGTGAGGGGTACTTGTTTTCACAATTGAATTAGTGAATGTGCCACTAGGCACTGATTTTTAATATGACTAGGTCTATTGATGTATTCTTCAGTCCATTTTTTAAATTCAATTTTGTATGTTTTGTAAACTATTGCTATGCCCATTTACACACAAGGCAAAAAAATGCTTATGCATGTTAAAATCTTTTGCAGCCCTGACAAAATTCCCAAGGCACGAAAGGGAATGAAACGCGTTGGCTGTGCCTGTGTATTTTAAAAAAGAAAATAAAGAACACATTAAAGAAAGAACAGAAGAGTCACAAAATCTATGAACTTTTTGTATCATTGACTTCGCCGAGTGCACCTCTCAAATCTTCTTGTATAATTGTTTTGACGGACATCCTTGGCGGCGGATGGAGAGAGTGGTTGCACCATTAGAAATTCTGAAACAGAAAAAGTTGATGTGCTAAACCTTGGTCTGCTGCTGTGTGCTTTGGTTTGTTGTATAATTCATAGGTCAAGGATAGACTTCTTTTTGGTTGGGTTAAAAGCCAGACAAAACATCAGCCAGGTTAGGCATATTCCTGAGCATATGTTGGACCATTCTGCTGTAAGCCCAAAAATAAATGTTTGTAAAAATCAGAAACAGAAAAGGTTCACTGTAAATAGAACACTATTATTAGAGCAGAGTACAATCGGTAGGCTGAAAACAGAAACCAAAGAGTTTTTTTTAATCTAAACCTGAATACCGCATCAATTCGAATTGTATGGGATACATACAAAGGGGGGTGTTGTCTAATTTATCTTGGGCACAAACAAAAAACATTAAAAAGGAGACTGTCTGATATTTTGGAGGGGGATAAGGAAAACCTTACTATAAATAATAGCTTAATAGCTGCAAAACAACATTTGGCAAACTACTTAGAAGACAAACTAAAAAAAAAAGGGATGCCAGTAAACTGGCACACCATGAGTACGGTGAACGATGCAGTAAGCTTCTTGCATGGAAAGCAAAAACAGAACAAACAAGAAATTGGATAAGAGACATAAGACTTCCCAACAGTGGAGAGATTGTCACTGAAAGTAATGAAATTGAAGAGGCTTTTGCCCAGTTTTCTAAAAATCTGTACACAGAAGAGGAAATTATAGATGAAGCCTGTATGGAAGAATTTATATCTGAGATAGATCTCCCAACTCTACAACAAGCTGATAGAGAGGTCATAAATGGTCCCTTTACATCAGAGGAAATATACCAAGCAATTATCTCCTCAAAAAAAGGTACAGCTGCAGGCCCGGACTCCATTCCAAATGAGATCTATAAGATCCTAAAGGGCGAACTAACACCTATACTAGTTCAGTTACTTAACTCCTCTTTTATTGAAGGAAATAATCCCTCAGTTTCTTGGGAGGAAGCAATAATAATAATTTTGTTAAAACATAATAAAAATCCGCGAGACTGTGAATCCTATCGTCCGATCTCGCTGCTGAACTGCGATCATAAAATATATACACAGGTTATTACGCAACACTTAAATAAAGTATTGGGGTCACTTATACATCTGGAAAAAAAAACGTTTTATGAAAGGGAGACAGTTAAGTGAGCTGACTCAAGATCTAATTGGAGCTATAGATGTGTCGCAAACATATAAGATCCCTCTGGCGGTAATGACATTCGATGCCGCCAAGGCTTTTGATCGAGTCAACTGGAATTTTGTATTTAAGGTAATACAGCGATTTGATCTGAGAGAAAATTGCTTAGAAGCAATTAAAAATATTTACAAAAACCCTTCCGCTAATATTTTGGTCAACAGGAATTTGTCTAGAGAAATAAAAATCAAGACAGGGCTGTCCTCTCTACCGTTATTATTTAATATGTATATTGAGCCCTTAGCCTTTAGTTTAAGAACATCACAGAAAATTATTCCCTTTAGCTACAATGGATGGTTAAAAAAAATAGGGTTGTATGCTGACGACCTTATGGTATACACTGGGGACATAGAAAAATCTTACCCAGAAATCTGGCTAGAGATAGAGAGGTTTGGAAAGGTCTCTGGATACATGTTAAATCAACAAAAAACAGAGTTAATGAAATGGAATTCAGAGTTTGTAAGTACCTATGAAAAGAAGGAGATAAGGTATTTGGGAATACAAGTAACCCAAAATATAGATAAAGTTGCACAAGTCAATTTTGATAAGGTTACAAAAGAAGTAAGTTTACTCATAGAATCTTGGGGGACCATATCTCTTTCTTTCCTGGGTAAATCCAACCTAATACAAATGACAATTTTTCCTAAATACAAGTTTTTATTTAACACCATTCCCCTTGAATTTCCCAAAAAATGGTTCAAGAAGGTGCAGGGTCTCTACAAAATTTATATGGGGGAATACGAGTCCCAGGATCTCCCTGAAAAAACTTAGAAAGAAAAGACAGTATGGCAGGATTGCTAGCCCGGATCTCTATCTATATATGTGTGCATTCCAGCTAAAAAGCTTTCGACAATTAATGATGGAGCACAGTGCATTTTCACCCCTTTTTAAAGCACTTACACTGGTAGAAAACTAACAAACTGACGGTTTTCTTCTAAAATTTGGCAATCAGAAATTTTTTAAAACGGTGAAGTTGAAGACCCTACTGACAGCTATGAAACTTTGGTCACAAGTAGGTCGCCTCATGAAATTTCCATATTTTAATGATATTACCCCGATCTGGAACTCTCCCGGAACTCCAGCATGCTTGACTGATGCATTGCCACTCCCTCTGCGAAACTGTGGAATTATACAGTGGGGCCAATTGTTAATTGATGGGCATCTTATATCCTGGCCACATTTATCAACGATAACTGGAAATTTGATCTCAAAGTTCAAATATTACCAATTATCAAATTGGGCAAAAGCAATAGGAAAGGATCTAAAAGGAAATTCACATCTATCAGTAAAGATTTGCTCTAAAAACAATAAAGGAAAGGAGGTGGCAGTTTGGTATTGGCTATTGGTACAAAAGGGAGAAGAGGAGCAGGCCTCATTTATGGGAATCAGGAAGAAGGACCTGCCAGATGAAGTCCTCGAATCTTTGGGGTAAGTATCAATGTCACTTTTTTGGTCATGTATAAATGCTGCATCATTAAAAAAAGAACCACCTTTTTACAGCCCACAAAGCATACTGGACCCCAAGGAGAATCTCAAAGATGGGAAATCGAAAGAGAAAGAAATGTCCTAAATGCGGAGAAGACAACGCAAATGAGGTCCATATGTTTTGGAGCTGCCCGGTAATATACGAATTCTGGAATAAAGTGGGTAAGATCATATCAGATGTTATGGGGACAGAAATAACATTAACCCCAAAATCAGTAATTTTTGGGATTCCTCCTAGTGTGGGGGGGGGGGTGATTTAATATTAACAAACGAAACATAATGCTTTGTTTTTTACCCTGATGTTACTAGCACGAAGGGAAATGTGTATAAAATGGATATTAACATGTCCTCCTACAGAAATCGAATAGATTCATTCCATCCAGAGGATGGCACGACTTGACCATGCATGTAATTACACACAAAAAAAAAATATTGGGAAATTTGGGATTATTGGGTGGAGACAGGGCCTCGATACACATAATGAGGAATGGGGTTTTAATTAATACATTTTTATTGGATAAAGTTTCTGTAACCTATATGATGATCCTGGCGATTCGGAAGTCCTATGACTAATAATATGCCTCAGGCAGCTTCCTGGGGACAAAGTCTGAAATGGGCCACTCACTGGGAAGTGAGAATATTTGGGCTGCTTTCCTTCACAAGATTGTGGATTGGACATCCTAAAGAAGTATCAAAGATACATAGTATCCTTTTTCTCCCCTATGAGGGAGTAACCAGACTGGTAATTAAAATAATACATCCTTCGGACATTGGAAGGGGTTTTACCGACATATTCCAAAGTATAACTTACCAGTCTCCACTACACAAGGGATTTCCGTCAAGCTCTCAGGAAGTAGGATCTGCAAGACCTTCTCCTTCCAGGAAAAATGTTGTAAGCGGGCCTGTGATGCACTCTACCCAGCAGGTCATTCCACCTCTTCCTAATTTCCTCCTGTATGCACAGGTTGCTCGCTCCATCATTTACTCTGTCAACTATTCTGGCTCATGTTTGCCTATTTTGAGATATGCTTGAATTTTGGACTTGGTGTCCAAGCATTTGAGGCTCTACTCTAATAATTTTATCCACAATGACTGACGATTCTCCTTCTGTGAAATGGGGATGTCTACTCCCTACCAGTATAGTATAAATAAATTAAATTAATTTGTGAACCCCAAGTCAAAGAAAATAAAATGCAAAATGCACAAGTAACAGAGGGAGCACAAAATAACACAGAATACTCAGACAAAGTGTCTCCAGGAAATTGTTGAGCTGTGCTGGAATGGCAAATGATCATGGTCTAAAATGGAGTGTGTGTTATAGGGTGGTAAGCAGGTCCAAACAATTAGGCAAAACACATCAGGTGTGTGATGTTAGCATCCATCCTAGAGCCACAGGTACAGTTCAAGGTTGATCATGTCCTGCGACATAATCACTTCATCAGCAACCCGCCACATAGATACCGCCAGCACAACTGTGAAACCTAAATAGGCTCTTTGCAATCCTGCCATCCTGGCGGCGATGGAGTAAAGTCAGCCAGCAGAGAAGTCTGCCACTTCAACAGCGGTGAACCGCTCACGCAACAGGAAACACTCTGTCGACTTCGATGGTGGTTCAGGCACCACACATCTAAATAGGGCGGGCAGGAGTCCACCCGCTTGGTGGAGTACTTGTACACTCTGCCATGTAGGGGCAACAGTAGCCCCGTCAGTTAACCCTAAATCAGGCTCATTGTCTTTTTACAAGCCTTTGTTTGTCATTGCATTACTGAGAAAGGAATGTCAAATGTGTCCTTTACATACTGAAGTATGATGTGGCATAGCTGACATTGTAGGCAGGAAAAAGTTCACACATCCTATGTCTATTGCTCCAATTAAATTGTAAGTGAGATCCTGGATCCCCCTTCCCCTAACAAAACCCTTCTGATCCTATTGCAAGAGATCCCCACCACCCCATTCAACCTTTCTGATAGTATTTTTACAAAGTTTTTGTAGTCGCAATCCAATAATGAAATGGCCCTATAGGAGTCACAAGCGTAAAAGAAGAGGCCCCCTACTTTTTAGGTGTAGTTCCTTAAGGTAGGGATATATCAATGTAAAGAATTAAGGCAACCATTCATAGTATGATAATAAAAAATGATGTGTGTTAGACCCGGCATCCTTGGCGTGATTTCCCCCTATCTTTTTGCCTCTACCTCCTGTATTTTTGATGCTGTGCTGGTTTTTGCTGGTTTAGATGCTTTGGACACTCTGCCACTGCTGATCAGTGTCAGAGTGTAAATGCTCCCTGTGTAAATTGTTATTGTGATTGGATACACATGATTGGCCTATTTGTATCACAAAGAAGTCCCTAGTAAAGTGCACTGGGTGTGCCAGGGCTGGTGATGACAAATGCTACTAGTGGGCCTGCAGCACTGATTGTGCCATCCACATGAGTAGCCCTAAAATGGTGTCTCAGGCCTGCCACCACAATGCCTGTGTGCAGTCTGTGAACTGCCATGTCCTCCTGGTCAGTGTCCCCACTAGTGAAGGTGACATGCTCTGGTATTGAATGGCAGCCATTTTAATTTTTCACTATTGTAAGGCTACCTTGCCCATAGGCTATCATGGGGAATGCTGGCTACAGTGACTACCAGCATATCTTCCCATAGGAGCAAGGTAGGTCATAAAAGCCTAGTATCCCTGAATTTAATAACACATCTTTTAGGAAAGGTGGTTTTTAACTCCTGTGTTTGAGAACAGCACTTTTAGAAAGTTGCTGTTCTCTTGTCTGACCTTTCTGTGTGGCTTGGCCTGTTTGTGAATTGACTGTCTGGTTTGAGAGTGACAGAGGCTGGGGAGCCCCCAGGAAGCTGGCTGGGTCAGCCCTGGACCGAATGACTGCATTTGCAACTTGAGTGGTGGGAGGAGATAGCACCTGGGCGTGAATAGGGCTGTGCCTGCCTTCCTCAATGCTGGCTCCACCTCCTGCTGGGCGGCTGACGACCCTGCCCCTCACTCTGAAAGGAAAGGAGGAGCCAGGAAAACAAAGTGCTCAAGGAACACCCAAACTGGTTCAGACCGGGCTCAGGGCCCACTTTCACAAAGAGAATAAAGACTTTTAGGGTATAAGTACAGGACCCCTGACAACAGAAAATTAGATCATCCTGGAATCATGAAGGAACCTCTGCTAAGGAGAAAGCTGAAACTGAAGAAGGAAGACCGTCCTGCTGTTGCTCTACTGGACTGACCTGCTGTTGCTTTGCTGCCAAGGAGAGGGGAAGGAGTTTGCTTTGTGCTGTGTCCCCAGTCTTGAAGGAATCTCCAGGGGCCTGAGAAGAGCTGGCTCCCTGTTTTGAAGTCCCAGGAACAAAAGGACTTCACCCCCAGCTTCCCTGAACTCTGCTGAGAGAGTTCTGTCCTTCCTAGAGTGCTTGGGCCAGTTGTGGTGCCTCTGGAAGTTGTACCTGTGTTGGGAAGCTGGAAACCAAGCTTTTAAAGACTTTTTGCAAGTTTTGTCGCATCGCTCGCTTGCGGAGCGCATCCCGACAGTGCGAGGAAATTCCCGCCGCTACGAAGGACGAGATCGTCGCAGCGCCTGTTGCCGCTGCCAGAGCCGTCGCATCCTTTGTTTGCGGGACGCACCAGACCGGTGCGGGAAGATTACCATCGCTGCGGGTGTCGTCGCAGAGCCTGTCGTCGCTGGGTGAGATCGTCGCACCGCTTGCTTGTGGACCGCATCACATTGTTGCGAGTGTCGTCGCAGAAGCCATCGCATTGAGGAGCTGCGAGAGGAAGATCACTGCTGGTCCACGCATCATCGACCTGGAGATCGTCACAACTCCAAAGATCATCGCATCGTGCCCTTGCGAGAAAACTTCCTACGGAACCTACACAGAGGAATCCATACAAGTCCACCTTTCACCCATACAGACCGGATTCGTCGCAACACGCCCGCTGCTGCAGCGGGGTTGTCGCATCGCCACCCCAGGGTCTCAGAAGCAACACATCGCTTGTTTTCCACCGCACCAGCTTCTACTTTGGCACTTTGTCGCTTCTAAAAGGTACTGTTGGCAAAACGTGACGCAACTGTGAACTTTTCACGCAACTGTGGATTGTTTTATCTCAACCGTAAGAACTCTTTTGCAACCATATTCTTGAACTGTGTATATTGGATTTTTGTCGTTTTGGTCTTGTGTAGTTGAGATTAAATCCCTTTATTTTTCTAAACTGTTGTGGATTCAGCTTGTGGTGTTTTCACTGTGTTACTGTGAGTTTTGGTACAAATACTTTACACATTGCTTTTGGATAAGCCTGACTGCTTGTGCCAAGCTACCAAGGGGGTGAGCAGAGGTTATCTAAGGAGTGTTTCCTCCTTACACTGACTAGAAGCACGGGTCCCTATTTGGACAGTGGTACCTACCTCTGCCAACTAGAGACCCCCAGTTCTAACAATGTGTAAACAATAAAGAATGAAAAGAACCAACACAACTACAAATATTTATCAAAAGTACAAAATATGATTTGTTTTCATTCTTAACAATTGGACAGTCTATAGTATACATACACTCACTTTCATGTCCATCAATCATACTTTCATGCATACTCAAAACCGTTTAAAATCATTGTTGGGATAGTAACACTTTCCCAAAAATTCATAAATGGGTACAATGTAATAAGAATAAATTCAATTGAAACACAGTGGCACAAAAACAAATGACTGGTGGTGTTCTGCGCGAGTTTCGGCACACACAGGTGCATTCGTCAGGAGAGAGGCCACAGTTGGGACATATGAGAATGCTGTAAATAAAAACTATTAATAAATATTGCCTTATATGATGTAAATGGTTCTTTCCAAAGTAAATAGAGAACATAATAGACTTCAATAATCAATAAGGTTCATTTGCAATGAAATGAAAGAAAGAAATGCACAAGAAGATTAATTACTAAAGCGCTATATAACAAGATATTTTTATATAGAGAAAGGTTTAATAAGATTTGAAAAAATATAATTAATTAATTTTAGGAGATTATGGTGCAGAATCACCCAATGTGAATAGTCAGAGAAAACAGTGAGACCATAGAGGGAAACCAATCAAAACCTGCTCATAACTAGAGCCTATGTGTCAGGGTTAGTGATAGAATAATGTAATCTCATGTATTACCTACTTAAGACGGTTATGGTAACCAGTCCTGTACTAGGATGACGTAAAATATGATAAGAGGGTAGCGATCCTGTTGTGTTTATATAAGCCTAAAATAAAGAAATTAGCAGATGTAAATAGTTGCACGGATGTTTATTCAATTAACTTAGGAATTGTTCCTGAATAGTCCGGCTGATATTTACCTCAGATATCGGAGACTTTCACTAAAGTGACAAGGTGTCATTCACAAGTGGTTTGAATATGTCCCTTTCTGT